>NC_090440.1:223734919-224359919 GCF_031143425.1 Pleurodeles waltl
ATTGTCTAAATATTATTCACTCAAAGATGATTCTAGTAGAACCTATGTTTCATGAGGACTCTGTCTCTTCTGCTCAGGGTTGCCACAAACAAGTAACTTAAACTTTACAAAGTGTAAAAAAGAGCATTTTTCCATTACCAGGAAGAAGCAAAACATCAAGCACACAAGCATTGGAAGCCGCCCCCCTCCTTTAAGGACTGAAACCTTATATGTTTTTATTCAAAACACTTACACTTGGATGGCCCAAGAGAGTTACGACCCCTATTTCTTTGGCCATTTCCTATTAATAGAGTTATCGATACAGTAGCAAGAAACCTGGCTTTGCCAGAGGACTACAAGGTCTACCCAATGTTCCACATTTCTCTAGTTTGATCATCTTTAGAAACAACTAGAGAAGAGAAACCGCAACTACCAGTTATAAGACAAGTCCCAGGGAAATCTAGGTGATAGAAGTCATCAAGCAAATAATATTTTCACTCCAGACACGGTGTTTAAACTTTGGATTGGTAAAATACCTTGTAAGCTAACCTGAAATGAATAAAAGCAGCCCCTCACATGTTGCTCTTATTCGAACTCCTCAGAGAGGTTTTGTCCAGTTACAAGACAGCACCCAGTTAAAGTCAAAACAATACCCCTTCAAGCTTATAGTGCTGCATACATTATGCAAAAACGGAAGCGCGGAACTCAGGGTAGTTCCTAAGTTTTGGTGGAGAGCAGCTCCTATACAGAGCATCCTACAACACCACCATAACTCTAAATCTGCTCACCTCAAAATATCTGTTTCTCTAGCAGAGTTTTTAAGCATATGATTACTGTGGTGAAACCTACACCTAGCCAGAAAGTGGAAAATTTAAATAAATTTGTATGTATATATATGTATTTATCTCACAACCCCCTTTCCCCTTTGGAACTGCTGCCCCGCTGCTTGCTAAATATTAAGGTACACCCTGAGCGTTGTAGGGGAGCTTGGGAGGGCTATTGTCACCCCTGCAGAAGGCCTGGATTTCAGGTAAGTAGATGAAGCTATTACTCTGCGTCAGTTGGAACAGCAGCAGACCCCTCTCCCTGGCCCACCCAGAGCTGACGGTGGTGACAGTTGTTACTGCTGGGGAGGTGGAGATCGCTAATAACTAATATAGAAATTTGCACCATTCGTCTCGAGCTGAAGCCCTTCCTCTGTCCATCAAAGTGTAGCTGGTGCATGTTCCCACACCACTACTGCCATGTGGTACTGCAGCAAATGGTAAGAGGTTGGGGAGGGGGACTCCCTGTGCTAGGAGTCTTTATGCTTCGGTGTTGGCTGGAGCATCAAGGCATCTCCCTGATCATGAACCACCTGGCTGAATCTGTGAAAGCCACGGCAGATAAGCTTAGCCGACGGTGCACAGCAGGTCATGAATAAACTCAGCATCCCAAGGTGGCACAGGCCATCTGACAGTGAGGGAAACCCTGGCTCCAATCCAAAACAGTCTGCCCCACTCCAATCCACAATAAGCTGCCCAGTCCAGTCCACCTTACTCCAATCTGCCCCACTTTAATCCAAAACAATCTGCCCCACTCTAACCCACCCAACTCTGCCCCGCCCCAATCCAAAACTATCTGTCCCACTCAAATCCGCCCCCTTCCATCTGTTCACTCCAATCCAAAACAATATGCCCCCACTTCATTCCTAAACAGCCTGCCCCACTCCAGTCCATTTCAGTCGGCCCCACTCCAATCTGCTGTACTTTAATTCAAAACAACCTGCCTCAATCCATCCTGTCCCACACTACCAATCCCAAACAACCCACTCCAGTCCAAAACATTCTGCCCCACTCCAATCCACCTCACACCTCCTGACTTTACCCCTCCACATTCCAATCCCCTCACTCAATCCTAATTCACCCTACTCCAGTCTATTACAATCTACCCCACCACAATCCAGTCCACCCCAACCCACACCAATCCAGCCCACCCCAAACCAATCCAATCCACTGCTGTCCAGTCTACCCCACTCCAGTCAAAATACACCTCACCCCAATCAATCCAGCCCACCCGAACACAATCCACTCCAGTCCACTTTACCCCACTCCAGTCCACTTTACCCCACTCCAGTCCACTTTACCCCACTCCAGTCCACTTTACCCCACTCCAGTCCACTTTACCCCCACTCCAGTCCACTTTACCCCCACTCCAGTCCACTTTACCCCCACTCCTGTCCACTCTACCCCCACTCCTGTCCACTCTACCCCCACTCCTGTCCACTCTACCCCCCATCCAGTCCACTCTACCCAACTCTAGTCCATTTCACCCACTCTAATCCAATCCAGCCCTCTCCAGTCCAACCCACCCCACTCCAGTCTATCCCACCCCAGTCACTCACCTTACTCCACTCCAACCGACCCCTCCCCAAACCAAACCACCCCACTCCAGTCAAGTCCACCGCTACCTAATCTACCTCAATCCAATCCACCCACACCACACAAGTCCATCTCACTCCAATACAATCCACTTAAATCCACCCCACTTCACATTAATCCACCCTACTCCAATCCAAAACCTCATTTCACGCAAGTCCATCCCTGTCCAATCTAATCCATCCCACACCGATCTAATCCACCCAATACCGACCTAATCCACCCAATACAAATCTAATCCACCCCACACCAATCTAATCCACCCCACACCAATCTAATCCACCCCACACCAATCTAATCCACCCCACACCAATCTAATCCACCCCACACCAATCTAATCCACCCCACACCAATCTAATCCACCCCACACCAATCTAATCCACCCCACCCCAATCTAATCCACCCCACCCCAATCTAATCCACCCCACCCCAATCTAATCCACCCCACCCCAATCTATTCCACCCACTCCAATCCAGTCCACCCCAATCCACTGCATCCCACCCCACCACACCCCACTCCAATCCACCCATCCGACCCTAATACAGTGTGTCACCCTAAAATACAGTCCACGCCATCCCTATCCAGTCCACCATGCTCAGTCCAAACCACCCCACTCAATCCAAACCACCACACTCAAATCCACTACAGTCCACCCTCTCATTCCATCCTACTCCAGTCCAACCCACTTCAATCTACCCCACTCCAAACCACCCCAGTCCATTCCACCTCACCTCCATGCAATCCACCTGACCCAATCCACCCCACTCCAACTCAACTGACCCACCCCACTCCAATCCACCCCCTCCAGCCACCCATTTCAATCCAGTCCACCACACTCTACCCTAATCCAACCCACCCCATCCCAGTTCATTCAACTGCCCTCAAATCCAGGCTACTCCACTCCAGTCCACTCCATTCCAATCCACCCCGCCCCATCCCAGTTCAGTCCACCCCACTCCAATCCAGTGCACACACCCAACCTCAATGGAGTCCACCCCACCTCAATGCAATCCACTCCTCTCTAATCCACCCCAATCCCATCTAACGTACTCCAACACAATCTAATCTAACCCAGTACAATACATCCCACTGCAGCTCACCACAGCCCAGTCCAGTTGACCCACCCCATTTTGATCCGCCCACTCTAATCCAATCCATTTCACTCCAATCGACCCCATTCCAATCTACCCCACTCACTCCAATCCACCACACACTCTTCTGATCTACCCACTTTATCCCAATGCAATCCACCCCACTCCAGTCCATCCAGCGCACCCCACTCAATCCATCCAGCGCACCCCAATTCAGTTCACTCCACCCCACCTCAATCCAGTCCATCTCACTCCAGTACACCCAATCCAGTCCAATCCACCCCACTCCATTCCACGCGGCCCCAGCCCTATCACTCCAATCCAGTGTAATCCACCCCCTCAAATCCACTCCACAACAGTCCACCCCACTCAAACCAATCCACCCCACTACGTCACTCCACTCCAACCCACTCCACCCTATTCCACCCCAACTCCACGCCACAACACTCTCTGCCACTGAATCAATGAACTCTACTCTACTCAATTCTACAACACTACTCCTCCTACTCCACTTTACGTCATTCCAACAAATCCACTCTACTCCACCACTGCACTCTTACACTCCATGCCACTAACGTTTAGCCATGTTGAACAGCAGCCACACTGGTGTACAACATGTCAAAACACATTTCCAAAGCCAACAGCTCTTTGTAGGCAAGACCTATTGCTTTGCCAATGCTTGTTGCATTTGTCGAACTAACCTCCCTTGTTTAAATCACATGTTGTGTTGCAGTTAATTAAAGGTTTTAAACTGTTTTTGACATGCCAGAGTGGGGCATTAGCTTGGTCTTGATGTCCCTCATGTGTACTTGCTTCAGGTCGATGTGTAGTGAATCCTAGTTTGTTTTAATGGGATAACAGGAGTTAGCTTAGCCTCTGGCTTGCAGACTCATGCCCCCGTCACCTAGTGACCTTTAACCTACTTAGCTTGCTCTGTCTTAGCCCACTTAATTATTTAATTCTTCTAAGATGGCTGCCTTGTTTATAGTTAGGCCACTTGTTATGCTTTGCATTATCAGTGCCACCGCGATAAGGCGTCAAGGTCAAGCAACAAAGACAAACCAACAGTAGGTGTTCACACTTCGGTATTTTCCCTCTCTATACTTTCGAGGGATTGTTTATATTAATTGCCGTCCCAAGCATGTCTGTTATCCATTGTTTGGGAACACACCTACGTCAGGGGTCCTGGTAGATCTGTATAAATACATCGCACTTTAGACAGATAATCAGTGGGATTCCGACCAGTGGGCATCGCCACCATCGCTGATATCGTTGCTGCACGTCGTCTTGATGCTGACCCAGTCTTCGTGCCCCTGCGGAGTCTGCGATAGAGACCTCATTCCCCGTTGTCAGATTAGGTTTAGCAAACCCAGCTCTCCTTTGGGTAGAAGGTTAGGCCTCTCGCATTAGGGTATCAGGGCATATTGCATCTCATATGTCTTTTCTATGCATTGCAAGATGGTGGGGGTCTTTGTAATAATGACTCTCGTCTTCACAATTCTGTTTCTTGCATTATTCATTATCCTGATCATTGCAGCCCATGCAACTTATCGCAAATTGCAGTTGTGTTAAATAAAAACTATTGAAACTTTACTGCATCTTTGTCATTGCCTGTGTTTGTATGAGACATGTTATATCTGTGAGAAAGCGGTAATCTCCGTTTAACCACAACACTCCCTGAGATGTCTTATTCTAGAGTCCATGCGTAAAGGCTGCCACAAATCACCTTTTACTAATGTGTTTCTGGTGAGGTGCTGCTAGTGAGCCGGTAA
The DNA here is from genome assembly GCF_031143425.1 of Pleurodeles waltl. Taxonomy (NCBI): domain Eukaryota; kingdom Metazoa; phylum Chordata; class Amphibia; order Caudata; family Salamandridae; genus Pleurodeles; species Pleurodeles waltl. The sequence continues at coordinate 223,740,180 of NC_090440.1, forward strand.
GGTTGGGACAACAGTTGCCACTTGTTGTAGGATAGGCATAGTCGCCTACAAGCAAAAGTACTGTCATCCTTTAAAGAGCAGTCTTGCCTAAAGCAAGAGTCCAAACTACGACATGGCGCCACCAACGATAGTGTTTAGGCACTAATTTACAGATACCCCGACTATCACTGTCTCACAGACAACAGGTACCCTAAGTACCATTATACGGAGACGTCCGTGGTCTTTGGGAAAAATTCTCCTCAGCTGAAAAGGTAACACCTAATTAAGCAGTAGGTTGTTTGAGTTCGAACTCATAAAATGACTTGTTCTCCCCATTTTGGTGGTCAGTTTTTTCTAAACAAAAATGGCTACTTCCAATAACATTCCTGAAAATGCTAGACATGCACTAACACAACATTTATTAACGCACGGCCTTACAGATGAGGGCGGGGATGTTACTCTTATAATAGAAGCTAATGAAGCATATCAAACAAACATTTTACTGTTGGGTCACCTTTCCTGAGGTAGACCAAAGAACACCTACATTCCACATATATGAAATTGCAAACGTACCTTTACGGTACCGAGCATACCAGTATCATGAAATTTCACTCACATACCAAGAGCACCAGAACTGGTTCGAAGGCGCCCTACCACATGTACTACAAAGAGTGAGGCTAGGTCCCTTAAGTAATGACGGACCAACGTGGCCTGTGTTTGCCACATACACACCTCAACCAGGCGTACAGAATATGTCGATAGCAGATCTGCGAGATTTATATAATGAATTAGTGACATTATATAGAGGATTAGTGATGCGAACATTGAACACAACACCAGTGCGTCCAGCACCGCCAGCACCTCGTCGTTACCAATTGGCTACTGGGATTATTCCACAGAGATCTGTACACCGGTACCAACATTTCTTTTGTGCTCCTTAGCGTCCAGCAAGAAACTGACATTGGCGTGTAGGGTTGGAGTTTATATTCGGATCTGCATTGTGACTACTGTGACAAAATCAATACGGAGCTGCAAGGCGCCCCCTAAAGGTCTGTAGGAGCACTTACATGAAATACTTCTGGATCTAGTCTGGCAACCAGAGAATATTTGAAAGGTGGGGAATCTGTGGTTATATAAAATAGCCACTAGGAAAAGTATTACCAAAGGTGAGTAATGAAGATTTCAACAGCCATTTCTGTATAACATCACTGAACAAGTTAAAGTAGTTTACACTGCACCTGCTATAGACGGTTCCAAGTGATTCTTACAAGTGACATTTGCTAATGCTTGCTGTCCTGAAATTAGAGATTCAAGTACTATTGATGTAATTGCTACTGCTGGCAGCCGCCTTTGGAGAGGAATTTAGGTATCCCACTTAAGTGGATGGGAGCCTTATTCTACTTATATTGGCATTTGATGTATGACCACATAGGACAGAAACCCGTTTCATCGCCAGCGTGTTGCAAGGAGGTTCAGCAGGACGAATGCAAGGAGGTTCAGCAGGATGAATGGTTTTCTTGTGATAAATACTGTGCCTACAAACAGGAGTTATTCCTTAATGGCTGTTCAAAGGCGAGTTATGATGCATTAAGCTGTAGAACATTTAGCAGACGTGAGGCTGAATAACTGTAGTTAAATTTACTTCCAGATTATTTTTTCTATCGAGAATGGTTCTACAAGCTTGTCTCGCTAGAATAATTGGCCAAACAAAAAGGTTGCCATATTAAGGCACAGTTTTTTTTGTTTTTTTTGTTTTGTTGATACCATTTTCTTTGTATGAATCTAAATCTTTATCGTCACGAGATGAGCAGTTAGTATGCTATTTTTAGCAACATAGCATACTTACTGTGAATGCCTCTATCAAAGGTATTGGGTGCACTAGCTTTTTTTATGTAGGTCATCAAAGTTACTTCAGCATATTTATCCTCCTGCTTTAGAGTGCAACCCCTTTTCAACAGTATTTCATGAGTTATTGATGTTCAGATATGATCTACCTCTATTTTCTGTGGGGTTTTTTATTGGAGCTATTTTATTGTTTGCCTTCTGCAATTAAAGCCTTTATTTTAAGTGTGATTTGCAAGTCATTTGGTTTACATAATATACATGAATTGCTGTACAAATTGACACAGCTGTCTCTGGAATGTTTCTACTATTGGGTGACATTTACTGTTTTAGGCATAATTGTCCCGTGCATTTTGGTCACATCTGCTGTCCAAGATATATAGTATGCTAATGCTGTTGATTCCATTTTAAAACCAAAGAAACATAAGTGGGAGTCTGTAACAAGTACAGAACTGAAGTTGGCACAGCTTAGTGGTCCAAATATGAGAATAAAGTCTGATCCCATCATTTTCATCCGGCGATATGGCAATTTTCACTTTATCAGGCACATCCTGCTACTTTAATTCTAAATAGCTTATTCAGGAATGCTACAGCAGAGGAAAGTCTTCATTGGTATCATCAATCAACTCGAGCCAAACTGTATTGTAGCAGACTCGGTACAGAAAACAGAGGCCAGTGCTACTATTTTGGAACTATTGAAGATATTAAGGGCCTGATTACAACCTGGGTGGAGGGGATTACTCTGCCCCAAACGTGAAGGCTACCCTGCCTGCCGTTTTACAATTTTCATAGGCTGTAATGAAATTTGTAATACGGTGGGCAGGATATCCGTCACGTTTGGGTCACAGTAATCACCTCCGCCAAACTCGTAATGTCTTTCTTGGGGCATCTGCGAACATGATTCCATATCAGTGTGTCCTCTACCTCTCTCTCTTCTGTAAATCGGGAATGAATGGCGAGGCTCAAGACGAAGGCTAAGGCCGTATTTGGAATCCTCTCTTCCCGAAACCCAACTGGAATTGCTGTTTCAATATACTAGAGCTTCACCCTTGATCTGTTGGAAGATGTAATGCAAAAATTCACACATTTTGTGCTACTGTCATACACGTTTTCTAATGCAGATGAAAAGAAGTGAGTACATGTGACAGAAACAAAACCTACAGATATGCCATAATGAGCAGGCCCCAAGATTGTTTCGTGGAAAAGAGTTGAGAATACCTTATCAAACTGATACAACTAGCACCAACAATGAGCTGACTACTATTTTCTAGAATCCTTGCTTCTGTTTGCCAACGTCAGAACAAGAGTATGTTTTACTAGAATGATTTAACTGAAGGGTGCACTGGAAAACATGAAAGAACAAAATGAGAAAGCATTTAAAACATTTGTAGGTGTACAGTAATACTGAGGCGGCTTCAGTGGTCTTGAAACAGGTATAAAAACCAAATTCCTTTTTTTGTTGTTGTTTTTTTCTTTTTCTTTTCTTTCTAAATTTTATTAGATGGATGAATGAGAAATAATTCATTACCAACACATGAAAGCAGATAAACTCCCATCTGGTAGCACAGCCTATACAGTAAGTTCAGAAAAAGTGCTTCGTGCCATAAAACATAAAGAAAGAAAACCAAAAAAAAGGAGAAAGATCAAATACATACAATTTTACAAGTGACAATTCCAGGTCCGTTACCTAGACCTAACCCAATCCCCGAAGCGCCCCCAGATTGCCTACCCCTTACATCTTGCCGTCTTCCCCTTTCGTTGGTAAAGTGCTATCTCTAGATGATATACAGATAGGAGTCGCCGCAGCACTTGCTGAAATGACTGAGGTTGTGTATCTAGCCATGGAGATGCGACACAGATTTGATAGACTGCCATGACAATAAAGATGAAATATATAAGTCCTACCATTCCTCCCTCTTCTAATACCCTCAAAAACAGCATATCCGGCGTGATGTCCATCTCATATTTTCTCACCTCTTTTAAAAACATTTTGACCTCCCCTTTTAATTGTTCCAATTTCATACAGGTAGCAAACATGTGTACGAGATCTGTCCTGAGAGCCGAACACCTTGGACAGCACGTCCCCGTCATCCTCCCCCATTTAACTATTTTAGCCGGGGTAAAATAGAAGTCATATATTGTCTTATAATGCTGTGCCTGTAATGCTGATGAAATTAAAGTCATACACCCCAATTCAAGAGATTCGTAAAATGTTATGCCCCCAATATTAAGCCTGCCTTCCACTTCTTGCTATATTTCTCGAGGTCATCATGCTTTTCTGATATGAGTAACGAATACAGGGAGCTTAGTGACGACTGGGCCTTAACGATTATCATCTCCATAAGTGGACTTTTAGTGAACTTAACTGGCCTGCCAGTCTTCTTGCTTAAAAAATCTCTTATTTGCAGGTACTTGAAGAATTCCCGCTGCTCCATCCCATATCTTTCCCGCATGTCCTCGAGTGTTCTTATCACAGTTCCCTCATACAGCTAACCTAACCTCTGCATTCCCAGCGAGCTCCATTTTGCAAAGCAGTGAGCCTTAAAAATCTCTGGTAGGGCTAGATTATTATGGGTTGGCTTATACCGACTAAATCTCCTGAGTCCAGCTTTCTTCCGCCAGGGCTTCCAGCATTTGTAAGCGGCTTCTAGCACCTTAAACCATACTTTCTTATGGTATCTGGTTTCTTTCAAGGTTAATAATCCCTCATTGTTATCAGCCCAATTAATAATTCATAAATATGTGGCCAATGTCCCTCCCCTGTCACATCTCCCTTGCTTGACATTAGCGGGCACATATATTGGAAGGATGCTGCCAATTGATATAATTTAAAATTTGCCAAGGCCCATCCCCCCTTCTCTCTGCATAGGGACATAAACCTGCTAGCTCTTCTGCTCTTACCATATGCCCAAACAAATCTTGTTACTAACTGATCCATTGCTATAAACCATGACTTTCCAAAAGTCCAATGCAATTGTTCGAAACAGGTACAGCACCTTGGGGAGATAATTTTAATCATATTACAACGCCCCGTTATAGACAAATGCAAGTTGTTCCATCTGCTGAAGTCTTGCTTAGCATTCCCTAAAATCGGCCTTGGGTTTAGATTGACTATTTGTCCCACCGTGTGTCTGATGTCTAAGCCTAGATATAGTGTACTGTCCGGGTTGAATGTTATAACCGCTATATCATCTGCGTATGTTAAGTATCTTGGTGTCCCATCCATACACATTAAGTGGTAAAATGGCTAGGTTCTTTTCTAGCTGCCTGAGCAAAGGATCGATGTACAGTGGAGAGCACGGACTTCCCAGTCCGGTACCCCACCCAATTTGAATGATTTTAGATTGCCCTCCCGTCAACTGTAAACGAGCATTTGGTTGTCTATAAATAGCCTTAATTGCCTCCACAAATTTGTCTCTGAGTTGGTACATCTCTAAAACTCTCCACAAATACTCCCAATTAACCCTATGAAAGGCCTTTTCAGCATCTAATAATGCTACTGCCATAGGTTTTTCTACCACACTTGTTGCATCAAACAGCTCAGTGACTCTTCTAATGTGGTCATAAGGGACCCTCCCGGGGGAAAAAAACGTGTTGACTTGGTGTAACTAGTTTCCTAATAATAGTAGATATACGTGATGCAAAACTTTTAGAGTATATCTTAGTGTCACTGTTTATGAATGTGATTGCCCTAAATGAGCTGGGATTTTGTGGTATTTTTTCCCTTTTTCGGGAACAACTACTATTTTAGCAGTTGCCCAGGACGGAGGAGCCTAACTGTCTTGTTGCACCTGAGTAAATAATTTGAGTATCAGAGGCAGCAATATAGACTTAAAGTGCTTATAAAATTCTAGGGGGATTTGCATCTGTCCCCACCGCTTTTCCAGTTGAAAGTCCTCAGATTGCCTTCTCAAGTTCTTATATCCTGATCTTGTCCCCCAATGCCTCCTGATCCTCCGTCGTGGTAATGCCTGCCCTAACTGTGCTTAAAAACCTATTAACTGCTTCCACATCCACGGGGTGGTATTATAAAGTTCTGCATGATACCTGCAAAAGGCTTCCCTAATACCTTCAGGATCGGAGACAAACCTTCCCTGTGGGTCTTTAATTTCTGTAATAATACCAGCCGCTGCCTTTTGGTGAGCTCGTATCGCCAATAGGCGACCCACCTTCTCGCTATATTTATAGCATTCAGCCCGCTATGAGAGATATTTTTCTGCTACTTTTTTTTCCTGAGATTTCATTAATTGCTGCTCTGACTATAGCAATTTTCTGTAGTGCAACCTTTCCCTCCATGCCCCCATAGATAGTTAGAATTAGTTGATTTCCTGCCTCTTTACATTTAATGTGTGCCTCCTTGATCTTACTTTGGGCATACTTCTGTTTATTAATGCTAAAGCTAAAAGTTTCACCACGTATTACTGCCTTTAAGGTATCCCACCAATCTCCAGCGGAGCGGGCCGCTAGTTAAATTCAAGAAATTCCCTCAACCATATGCTCATATGGTGGAGGTACTCTGGATCATTCAAAATCCCCCTCTCAAAGGTCCACTCTCTCTTACTACCTTAAGAACCCTTCACATTTATTTCCAATATTAACGGATTATGTTATGACATAATCCAAGGGTATAATTCTATATGAGCCCCTGTCAACAGTTCGGGGGATGTGAAAAAATAATCTAATTGGGCCAATTTCATATGCAGGGCCAAATAGTACGTGTATCCTGGGTCTGATGCATTCAATCTTGGACAGCCATCCACCAATCCTATTTCTTTTTGCAGACTACAGAGAGATTTATATACTCAAGGTTTACGTCCTTGATATCTATTGGGATGAACTCACATAGGTCTTTCAAGCCATCCCAAGAACCATTAAAATTCAGATCTCGCATACTATATAATGGGGCCAGCCACTCCTCCAATTCAACCGATAAAAAGTCTAATACTGATGGATCATCCATCACTGAACCATAAAGGTCTTATAATAACTACCTCCCTCATCATCCTCTGCCACCTCCTGTTCCCATTCATCTTCTTTTTCCCCACTTCCTGCACACAACCCTCCCTAGCCCAGCCTCCCTCCCATACCTCTTCGCCCCTCCCAACATTCCCTCACCCTTCCCCTCCACCACCACCCTTCTCACCCCCCTTGTCAAAGGAGCAATCATACCCTCAGTGGTCTGAGTGGTGATTCACTGAGTGCCTCCCGGAGCCCCCCCCCCAACCAGAACATGCTCACACCATAGTCCGTAAGGATACAACACCCATTTTCGTTGCCTATTAGTGTTTTTTCTGTCACTGCTCAAGTTTTTTGCTAATTCTGCTGCTTCATTTCGCTCAAATACTCCTTTGCCTGAATCTCTGAGGTAAATACTCTACTCTTTCCCTTGATTATCATTTTCAACAGTGCTGGAACTAACAAAAAGGCCTACCCCCAGCATCCTGGTACGGCTTCATTAGTTTTCGTACCCTCCATCTACACTCTACGGTCACATGACAAAAGTCTGGGCGAGTGAAAAAAGTGAGATTGTCAATGCATCGAGGGGCACCCAGTCGGGCCTTTTTGAAGATAACTTGTCTTAGCAGATAGTTGCCAAAGAAAACTAGTATGGCTCTTGGGTGTTTGTATTCAGGATTGGACTCTTTTCGCCTGACTGATGGAAATCTATGGACTCTTTGTATTTCTGCCTCCCAATCTCATTTTATAAGTTCTGGGCAGACCTTGCGTAAGAGATTGACCATGAATGGCCTAATATTGTTTCCCTCCACCCCTTCTTCTATGCCCAAGAAGCGCAGGTTGTTCCTCCTCTGTCGATTTCAGTAGTCTTCCAATTTCCACATGATGTTGGTTAACTTTGCCCCATGTGTTTCTGCCTGCTCCTTCAGTCCCTCGGCTTCTGCCTCTATTGTAGAGACTCTACTCTCCATTGTGTTAAATTTTTCCTCAATTTCCCTGCAGGTTTTTGCCACTTACCGTACCGTAGCCTGCAATTGTTTGGTAGCCATTTGTGTTCTCAGACTCTCCATTCGTGTGTGTTTGTAGTTCCTTTACTATACCATATATCAATTGCAACATTGTTTTGTCTGTACTGCCTGTGCTACTTATGGGATCCTCTGTACTATTTTCTACAGGTACCTCAATGGGAGATAGGATGGTTCCAGGACCCCTCTCTTGGCTAGAAAGGCTGGTCTTTGAATAGTCCCATTTAAGAGTCGCAGTGCACCGTTCCAAATTGCCAGCTCCAGTATCTGACCCCGATCTCAGTTTTGTGCACCTCCGCTGTAGCTTTACCATTGGGCATGTATCTGATGATAAGCTATCAGAGCCAGCTGAAATGCTTCCTTTGTCATCGCTTTGGATTACATCCACTACTGATGCCCTCTGAGTCTTCAGTTAAAGAACAGAACTTCTCAGCACCATCTCTGGACCAGTCCATACTCTTCCCTCCCCATTCGGTCTTTATCTCGCCTCCCTGACCATCTTCCGGACTTAGCTCCTTGCTGTTCCTGTTGTGAGTTTTCTTGTTTTAGGGTTTCGGGGGAGGTTCATCAACCATGCCATGTATGTCTTGTGTACCTTCATTAAGAAAATATGCCTGTGGTTGCATGCCTACATTAGTGGTTGCCTCAGTGGTTACTTCGGTCTGTTCCGTCCACCTCCTGGACTCATCCAGCTGTCTCTCCTCCCGGGTTAATGGCATGTCAGGATCCTGAACCCAAATTCCAGTTGATTAATAAAATGTAACTGTGCACATTAAGCCACATGAGTATTTGTATTTTTGTAGTAAACATGTAAGATTTAAGGCGCTTATGTAGGTAAATTCACTTTCTCGCCCTTCTTTAACTCCTTCCAGTCTGTTTGGAAATTGTGTATTGTACGCCAGGATAAGGCTTCTGTAAATGTAGAATTCACTAAGGTTTCTGAGAGTGAACATCACAAGTACTACTCTGACACGTCATGCCTTATTTTTTTCTAACTGCCCTTAAACAGCCAGTTGCATTTTCCCTTGTATCTGCAGGTTACAGATTATCTTCTCCTGAAGCTTCCTGTCACTATTCGGTACAATGTGGAGGTTAACACCATCGTGTTTGGGCCACTACCATGTGCAGGCCCACAGACGTTGCACTGCCAATTCCAACACAGTGGCTGGTGGGAAGGGATAGATTGAAATGATGAATGTCCTGACACTTGTTGAACCTAACTAGTGATTAAATCCCCCACTTTTCCGAAATTTAAGCAGCTCACAATTAACTCTTGCCATTGTGCTTTCAGACAAATTAAATATATCAGATTCCTTATAGGACTTGGACTTTAAATTATCATCGATTGCATAACTAAGACTTGCTGTAATGCAGACACCTTCAATAACATTGCAAGTGCTTCTCTAAGTAAACCATCTAAACATGGACCTCTCCGTCCTCACAATGCCTGATTTAATGGGAATGCAGGCTTTGGGCTTCCTTGTTCCTACCAACGGACATTGCGCCGTGTACGCTGGCAATCACAGCAGGGCAAACACCGACGTCAAGAGTGAGTCAGTGTTTGCAACGCAGTGAAATATCCGGAAATTGGTTAAATGACAAAGTAAAGGGAGAAAAGCTAACTTTTGGAAAGTGGTTTATTAGTAAGGGCAGGTAGGTACCTACACTTAGTAATAAAGGCCCAGTCACAAATAAGGTCCAGTCACAGTCTCAGTACATTAACCCTTCTTCAACCCTTGGTAGCTAGGCCCACAAGAAGTTAGGCTAAACTTAGGAGACAGATGTGTAAAGCTTTTAATATCAACAAAACAGTAAATAAAGAAAGCATACAATAAGTATCTAAAACCAATTTACAGAAATAAGAAATATTTTTATCTTTAAAATTACACCAAATGACAAAAATCCTATGTAGGGAACCGGAGATATGATTTTGTGCTTAAAAGCAGAAAGTATCAGCCACTGCCATCTGGTTGTGCCTGAATGGGTGAAAGTCAAAGTTAGAGGCAGACCGCGATGGAGCCCAAGTCAGATACACTGAGAGGTAGGCCTTGGTCAAAATTTTACCATCTGACTTAGGACATGATTTAGAGATTGGCGGAGGCGGTTACTCCATCACAAATGTGGCGGATTTCCTGTCTGCCGTATTCCAATCCCATTATAGCCAATGGAGATCGTAATATGGAGGACAGGATATCCGTCATGTTTATGCCTGAGTAACCCATCCACCAAATTCTAAATCAGATCTTAGTCTTTTTTTCTTTTTTTTTTAGCTCTTTCTCCCGACGTTGAGCATATCTCCTCAGGCCGACCTGTGGTTCAACGACAGCTTGGCTCAGCGCAGTGCCTCTGTCAATTCCTGAAAGTCTCGTTGACAGCAAAAGGTTCCGGAGCTTCAGCGGGGCAAAACTGACATTTAGGCTGGGTCGCAGTTCCACATCATCGGCTTGGCTCTTGATGACGAGTTGGTCACTTTATGGAGCTTTTTTCCAGAAATGCTTCAAACTTCTGGATCTTCTTCCAAGAGATCCTTTTGGGATCTTGAAGTCTCCACCAACTCAATTCTAGGTTCCAGAAGCTCTTAGTTGCTCCTTGGGAGTTGTGACTACAATTCCCACAATGCACCTGGTCAAATACTTAAAGATCCACTGTATGCTCGTCAGCTGGGCTGTCCTTGAAGGACTTGATGCAGGGGATTCTTGGTAGCTCCTTTCTATTTGTTACAAGAGGTCCATTCCTCAATCTTTGGAAGCAAGGCAAAGTCCTTTTGTGGTGAAGTCCAGAATGTGGAGCCGGTGCAGTCCTTCAGAGTGCAGTCCTTCTTGGTGCAAACCAAGGAATCAGCAGGGCAGTCCTTCTTCTGATTTCTTCCAGCAGGGATTTGAGTTGCTGGGTAGCTCCTCCATATTTATCTAGGTTTCTGGGCTGGAAAGCACAGAGACACCCTTGTTCATCTGGATGCAGCGTGCCACCCTCTGTGGTGATCACTTCCTGCAAAGTGTGCCACAATTTTGTCACCGAAATCATTATTTCTAAAAAATTCAAGATGGAGGAAATCTCTTCTGGAGGTCCAGGTCTGGCCAAGCCCACCCACAGGCCCCTACACTTCCTTTCCAGACCCTCTTCTAATCTAGTTACAGGGGCTTCCATCTTGCTGGGGGTGCAGGAAATGGGGAGGTCTGTTTTCTGTCCCAGCTGACTTTCCCTCATTTGAAGACCAGATTGACGACTCAGCCCCTTTTCTTCTCTGGCATCTGCTGCTGCAGTTTTCCTCCCACTAGATGGTTCCTTTATCCCACCCCAAGCCACTTCACAAGTCATTAAGGTAGACTGCTTCAGCCTGCAAAGGCTGGGCAATCAGGAAAGACTACTACAGGGGTAACTTTAGGCAACTTTAGGAAAGAGTTCTAAAACTCTTTCCCTGTAATAGTTATGATAAATCTAACGTTGGCAAGTTGTTGGATTTATTTTAACTATTAATTTGACACCTTGAATGAGTTTAGCTCACTCCTATCAAAAGTAAGACTTTATTAATACTAAATAATGCCTTCCCATGTTAGCCTATGGAGATAATGCACTACAATGGGGAAAAACGAAATTGGCAGTTTTCCCTTAACAGGGCTTGTAAAACAACTTTTATAACATCCATGCTTATAATTACACTGCATCCTACCATTTGGGGCTCCTAGGGTAGACCGTAGGGGTGAAATTCATGTAGAAATAAGGTAATTTATGACTTTGGAAATACTTTTAATTCCAATGTCTAGTTGGGGCTTAGGTTTATTTTAAAAGCAGCCAGCGAGGCAGGGCTGCCTTTAAAATGACATCAGACACAAAAGCAGTGCACCCACAGGTGCTTCTACTCGACTAGGGCCCCTAAACCTACATGCCCTACCATATATTGGGGGCTTACATGTAGGTTGTCAGAGCAATTGTAATTACATCTAAATACGATATACCTTTTAAACAGAGCACTGGTACTGGGCCTGGTTAGCAGAGCCCAGGGCTCAGTCTGAGTCAGTAACCACAAGTATCAGTCAAAAATGGGGGTGATCAGGGCCAAAAGGATGACTTTCTCACACTAAGGACTAGACAGTCTAATCGAATTTGGCTCATATCTTATACTTAGCCAATAAAATCCCGATCAAGAGCTATTGAGTTACAATTAAAGCCAGATCTGGCTTGTTTGAGGATTCAGAACCAGACAGTTGTTCCCTAAAAAGCTCTGCTCAGTATTCAGAGTGTTCATTAGCATCAAATACAGTCCCATCCCTTCTCAGCCAAAGTAGGAGTTTTCTCTGGCTTGCATTAGTTATTACTAAGATTTAGTTGATCTATTAAGACTTAGTAGTGGTCAACGTCTTTTAGATCTGTCAACAGATAGAGCTTCTCCAGCTAAAGTCCCTGCAATTAGTGGCCATCTTTTAGTATGCCAAGAAAATAGTAATTATTATTCACTCTCCTGGTATCCATCTGGCACTGCCTTACACCATTCATCTTGAGCACTATGCTACCGTGTGTTCAAGCATCTTTGTCTGGAGATAGTGCTACAGAGCTGGAAAGAGGCTATTTCCCTATGGAAGAAGTGCAGTCAGTCAGCCATAATCCTGCCCCCTTCCTTCCCACATTGGGCAAACTGTTGACGAAAGATATGCAAGGCACCTGTCTACTTATGTAGGAAAAACAAAACTTTCTCACTGACAGTCAGTTTGTTTTTTGTCTCAGAAGAGGCACCGAAACGGCCACGCAGATCGCCATCGTCCCGTAGAGTGGCCCTTCTGGATTCTTAGGTAATGCTGATCATACAGCAGTAGCCACTCGTTTGAGGCGGTAGGAAGAACAGGCACATACCTCAATTGGTTTTTCTCATTTCTTGAAGGTTGTGTGCAGTTTAAGTGGATAGTTTTATGTCCGATAATGTGACCTTTTCTTTTTGGATTTTACAGGGTTCGTTATTTTCACCAATGCTTTTTATCCTATATATCTGCTCCGATTTTTGTTATACTGCTCTTTCATTTCTAGAGGTCACGCAGTTTTTTATACGCTTAGTCTATGGGGCTCCAATTACTAAAGCAAAATCCTTAGGTATGCGTTTGGACCGCAAGCTTTCTGTGCATTCTCAGATAAATGCTGGTTCTGCTCACCTGCCGTATGATGAAACGAGTTCTGTTTTTTTCTGGAGATTTTCATGTTACCTTGAGTGTCCTGTCCAAAGTCTTACTGCAACAGCTTATAATTGGGACTGTGCGAAAGCATCAGATGGTACAGAATGTTACACTTCAGCTTATTCATCATCTAAAAATACGATCGTTGGCTGACGATAGAACAAAAAATTAAATTAAGTACCTAAAGTAAATCCTTAACTACCGTCAATAGGAATCTTGCTCCAATAATGTCTCCCATCTTTGCTTCCTCCTGGAATCTCTGGGCTCAGAACATTACTAACATTTGTAATTTGTATTTTCAAAGTGGACCCCAGATGCCCATTTATTTTTACTTAAGAGCCAATTCAGAGGGGAGTGTTATCAAACCTATAGGCCTGTCGTTTGGCTTTCAAGGGAGAAAGCACTTTTGAAATGCTACCACCTTGTGCATCCAGCGTAGAATTAGTCAATTTATAATTTAGACAAACAACCAAGATGCTCTGATGGTTGTGTTCTTCTACAGTTTGGCACTGAATAACTCCTAATGATCTCTTTTCCAGAGGTACGTCCAATAGAGAATTAGCTTTCTGTACTGGACAGTAACAGGGGACAGTAACACCTTTAATTATAGTGTATGACCAGTAGAGTGTCACTTAACAGAGCACCTTTTTAAAGTGAAACATATTTAAAATATCCTTTTTCACCGTAGACGTGAGCTGCGGGCAGTGACCCATAAAGAGAATATGTAGTTAAAACGTTATTTCTCACTGATAATGGCAACAAGCATTGACAACATGCCGTCTATACCAATGTTTTTGTTTTAAAGAATGCAGGGCAGCAACAAAGTGGTACCAAGCTGACTGCTTATATTTTTGCCGTCGAATTCAGTCGCATGAAATGGCTGTCAGCCAGGTTGCAATGGTAAGGTAAAAAAACAATCCTGAATGTCCTGTAGTGCGTCACAACACGTGTTCTGATGCTCACGCAGGCATGTGAGCACATGGTGGACTTCTTGGAATCGTTATTAAATTATTCAAGATGACTGCTTTTTGCGAGTATAGATTTATTTATAGGTGTTGCAAAGTATGCCTATGATGTATTGCTTGTGACGCTCTGACTGAGATGTCGGATTTGTCTGTTTATATTATGTATTCCAACATAACTAATGGGAATTTCAGAAGAACAAAAATAAAAAATTAAAAAATAAAGAGCTACTTGTGAGCAGAAAAAGGAAGTGAGAGGCCCGGTATCACTATGCAGGGGACAGGTTAAAAAAAAAAAAACGTTTAAAAACGAATATAGAAAGCAGCACAGAAATGGGCAGAAGAGCTTCAGGGAGGGATGGACGAGCAGGCGATTGTGGGGTACGGAGAGCACAGGGCAGAGGGACTCGAGGAAAAACAAAGGTCATTAAACCAGCTTCAAATAAGTATTGGCAGTTGCAGCAAGTCCGGTTTGCTTTCATTTACAAGTCACAGGCATCGGCTTTGGCAATACTTAATGAAAACATGCTAAACTGGTAGGTGCAAGAAAGTTGAGGTGAAACCATCATAAGAGGCTCACAAGAGATATTGAAGAGTAGGTGAAATGGGGGAGGGAAAATCAGTGCACGCCTAGGTCTTGTAAGCAGCCGAGGTTAACCCTAGATTGGAGGGCAAAGGAACAGGATACCGGCCTAGGGATGCAGTAAAAATTACACACGGTGTGAAACACAAACCTAAAACATTGCATTGTTGGTAAGGAATGTTCCCTAACTGAAATGCAAAAACCTTAGAGAATGCCTTTTTCGTGCTCCTTCAAAACATTGAAGAACCGCCACAAGGGCTGCTCTGAACTCAAGTCTTTACTGACACTTAAGGCTGCTATAGGTGCCCCCACCACAGGCTCGTGCTGTAGCACTGGGCAACTAGGAGGCCTGCAAGAGATGCAAGCTGCTGTCTTTGCTATAATAATTTTGAGAAGCTCCAACCCTGATAAACACATGATGGCTCCAGCCAGGGATAGCGAAGGGCATGGTAGAGTGACCAAGAGACGGAGTTAGCAAAAGGTAGGGCTCACGAAATACCTGGTGAGATGTAGCCAAAGGCCAAAGCATGACTCCCATATTACAATAAGTGGCTTCAAAAATGACTTGTTGCTAAAGGAAAGGGAATGGACAAATAAATGCAATTTTGCATAGGACTCCGATCATTCTTGCAGCAGAGCTGAGAATGTGTTTATGTATGTATATTGTATTTATAAAGCGCATTCCGGTCGTGGCATCGAAGTACTAAGCAACGGTGGGTAGATTGACCAAAAGTAAAAACAGAGAGAGAGAAAATAATAAGACTATTGAAGAAAAAGCCACGTCTTTAGCTGCCTCCTAAAGGTCAGAAAATTGTTTTCCTTCCTAATCGTCATGGGGAGCGTATTTCTGTGTTTGGCAGCAGCCACTATGAATGCTTTATCGCCCTATCTGGCCTTACGAGTGAGAGGGACATGGACCAGGTAGGACTCTGTTGATCTAAGCTGACGACTTGGGACATACCAGCGTAACTTTGACAACAGATATTCAGATCCACGCATATACAAGGACTTATGTGTCAGACATATCGTCTTAAAGATAATGCGCTTCTTGACAGGTAACCAATGTAACTGTCTCAGACTTCCACTGGCCGAGGCTTAACGGGGAAGATCTAGTATTAGACGGGCTGCTGTATCCTGAATTAATTGGAGTTTACTGAGCAAGGTTTTGTCAATATTAAGCATTAAAGCATTACTATAGTCTATTTTGGAAATCACCAGAACAAGGGGCACTGTAGTTCTGAGCTCATTTTGTAGATATGGAAAAACTTTTTTCAAAATTTTGAGAGTCCAGAAGCAGGCTTTGGTGAGGGAGTTAAGTTGAGACTTAAAAGACATGCCATTATAAAAAATAATCCCCAAATTTCTAGTGGAACTAATGGGGCAGGTAGATCTCCACACGCTGATGGCTACCAGCATGAGCTCCACAGATCTCTACTAGAGCCAAAGAGCAAAATCTCTGTTTTGTCGCATTCATCTTAAGCCAGTTCAAGCTCATCCATCTATTAACCTCACTCATGCAGCAGTGAAATCGATTATCAACTTCCTCCCAATTCTTATGGATGGGAATGATTAATTGAATATCATCCGCATAGGAAGTGGCCAGAAAACCAAAAGATCGAATAAGTCTGGCCAATGGTGCTACATACAGATTGAATAGAGTAGGGCTGAGCGAGGAGCCTTGAGTGACCCCACAAGGTAGTTGATCCCTGCAGCTTACTGTAGTACATCTTTCCTCTAGAAAAGACTTCAGAGTATTCAGTGCTGTGACTCTGACACCCACTTGATGAAGACAGTGTGCCTTGATGTGTGGACAGATGGTATCAAAAGCTGCTGATAGATCTAATAACACTAAAATGGCGCCAAGCCCCTCGTCAGCTGATCTCCGGATAATGTCCGATGGGGTAATGAGGGCAGATTCTGTGCTATGGGCTTTCCTGAAACCATGTTGAGTGGAGCCTAAGCCGCCAGAATCTTGGAGAAATTTGGCAAGTTCTTCATTAATATGTTCTTCAAAGATTTTAGTTTGAAAAGGCAGCAAGGCGATAGGCCGAAGTGTCTTAAAATCGTTTGCTGCTCCATCTAATTTCTTTTTCAAAGGCACCACCGTCACTTCCTTCCGTAAAGGGGGAAAACTCCCGTAATCAGGACCTCCTGAAATATTGAAACAAGGGCTGTGGAAACTAAATCAGGAACGAGGTGTAATATGTGAGGAGGACAGGGGTCCCTAGGGGAGACAGATTTAATGCCCATCATAACCTCTTTAATCCTCTACAACCGTAGCGGCTGAAAATTAGTCAGCATGGGGCTGTCCTCTATAGAAGTGTTTAAAAACTCATATGGATCCGATACCTCTACAGATTGAATGAAGCTGGCTTCACTTTGCAAAACTTTGTTTTAAAAAAAGGTGGGTTACCCCATCAGTTGGATGCTCTGTAGAACTGAACCCTTGCTTTGGGTGAGAGAAAAGGCTGCTGTGGAACGTGGCAGCCGTGCCCGAATCGTCTGCCACTGAGCCTGCTCTGCTTCTGTACCAAAGCGACCAAATAACACTGCAGATTCTCCATTTTGTCGGTTTCTTCTCTGAAAATATTTTCTAACTTTCTGTTGATGGGGACCTTGTCGCTAGTGCCAGTCTAAGGAATGCTAGCTGAACATTGGTGTGCAGAATAGCGACGAGGGAAGGCCCTCTATGGTGTGGCTCTTTAACCCCTTCGCTGCCAGCCCTTTTCCCCCTCAGGTGCCAGGCCTTTTTTGGGGGCTATTTGGGGCAGTTTGCGCTTAGATCCTCATAACTTGTTGTCTACATAAGCTACCCACGCCAAATTTGTGTCCTTTTTCCCCAACATCCTAGGGGTTCTAGAGGTACCCAGAGTTTGTGGGCTCCCCTGGAGGAGACCAAGAAATTAGCCAAAATACAGCAAACATTTTGTTTAAAAAAAATAAATGGGAAAAGGGCTGCAGAAGAAGGCTTGTGTTTTTTCCCCTGAAAATGGCATCAACAAAGTGTTTGCAGTGCTAAAATAATCATCTTCCCAGCTTTCAGGAACAGGCAGACTTGAATCAGAAAACCACATTTTTCAACACAATTTTTGCATTTTACTGGGACGTAACCCATTTTGTCTGTTGTTTGTGCTTTTAGCCTCCTTCCAGTTAGTGACAGAAATGGGTGAGACGCTAATGCTGGATCCCGGAAAGCTAAACATTTCTACAAAGTAGACAAAATTCAGAATTCACCAAGGGGTCATTTGTGTAGATCCTACAAGGTTTTCCTAAAGAAAATAACAGCTGAAATAAAACATATATTGAAACTGAGGTTAAAAAAAGCCATTTTGTCCACGTTTTCCTCTGAAACTTTTTCCTGCGATGTCATATTTTCAAAAGTAATATACAGTTACAACTGCTGGACTCTTCTGGTTGCAGGGATATATTGAGCTTGTAGGTTCATCAAGAACCCTAGATTCCTAGAGCCAATAAATGAGCTGTACCTTGCAATGGGTTTTCCTTGTATATCTGGTAAACAGCAATTCATTTGGTGAAATATAAAGAGTGAAACATAGGTATCAAGGAAACCTTTGTATTTACAAAATAACCTCAAGATAAGGTGCTGAGAAGCAGTGGTTATTTGCACATCTCTGAATTCTGGGGTGCCCATACTAGCATGTGAATTACAGGGCATTTCTCAAATAGAGGTCTTTTTTTTACACACTGTTTTACATTTAGAAGGCAATGTAGAGAAAGACAAGGGGCAATAACACTTGTTCTGCTATTATTTGTTCCCCCAAGTTTCCCAATAAAAATGGTACCTCACTTGCGTGGGTAGGCCTAATGCCCGCGACAGGAAACACAACATGAACACATCACATTTTTACATTGAAAACTGATGTGTTTTTTGGAAAGTGCCTAGCTGTGGATTTTTATCTCTAGCTCGGCATGCACCTAAGAAAACCTACCAAACCTGTGCATTTTTGAAAACTAGACACCTAGGGGAATTCAAGTTTGGGTGGCTTGTGGGGCTCCCATCAGGTTCTGTTACCAAGAATCACTTCTGTGGGTAGGCCTAGTGCCCGCAAAAGGAAATGCCCCAAAACACTATGTGGCCACATCAAAATTATCAAATACAAAACGACCTGTTTTTTGGGGAGGGAGGTCTGTGTGTGTGTGTGTGTGGGGGGGGGGGGAGGGGGTAGGGAAGGGGGGTGTGAGGAAATGGGGTGGCACCTGCGTTTTTAAAGGGAAATCCGCCAAACCCAGACATTTCTGAAAACTAGACAACCAAGAGAGTACAGGGAGGTGTGACTTGCATGGATCCCCCAGTGTTTTCTTACCCATAATCCTCAGCAAACCTCAAATTTAGCTAAAAAATAAACATTTCTGTGTGGGATCACCGCACTGGCGCACATTTCCTACCACCCAACATTCCCCTCAGTTTCCTTTTAAAAATGATACCTCACTTGTGTAGGTGGGCCAAGTGCCTGTGATAGGGAAGTGCCTAAAATATGCCGAAAATAAGGGGGAACCAAAGTGGGTCCAAAAAAAAAACAGTTTTTAGGCTGACAAGTGGGGAAGAATTTTTATCGGTATAGATGGGACAATGCTGGGTAGTAGGAATTTTGAGTAAGAAATTGGTACGGGGTGCATGTGAAGTACACCACCCTGGACTCACCCAGATGTTTAGTTTTCAAATGCCTCTAGGTCCAGATTGTTCTACATGGCAGTGCCCCAAAGTCCAAAAACTGCAGCCCTCGCCATTTCTAGTGGGACGATTTTGAGAGTTAGACAAGCTCTCATGACCCAGATGTAAAACCAAAACCCAAAATATGAAATGTCCTCTTGCTTGCCGTGGGATAAGATGTTTCAGAGTGTGGAGTGAGAGCTGAAAGACTGTTACCCCCTTCACTTGGGGTGGGGGCATAACCATGCCCATACTGGTTGGTAGCCACCACCCCACTATTTTTGTATTTTATTTTTAATTCCCTGGTATCTAGTAGGTTTTGAATACCAGGGTCACTGTAGGGTGTTTATAGCTCAGCATTTGGGCACTGAAGATGCCCTTAGTTGAGCACCAGTGAGTAGTGGAGTGTTGCTCTCAGGTGACCTCCAGGGATAATTATGGGCTGGTCTCAGTTGGGTATCAGGGCACAGCAGAGCCTCCGGGCGTCTCAAAGGTTTACTTAGCCTTGCCAAAGGATTTATTATTAACACTAGTAAACAACTTCTGCTAAGCATTGGTTCACTACAACGCTTTCTTCATCTGAACACCAGAAGCGCTGTTGCACTGAGAGGGGTACTGAGAAACTGCGCAAGTGCCCTCAGCTCAGCACCAAGGACTGTTGATGGACTATCACAGGTTGAGCACTGGGTGTTCTTTGATTCGGAACAGTTCTGCCCATAATTATTTTTTCTACTTTGTACATGTTGATGCTATTTCATAAGTGTGCCCTTAAGTAAAGAAATCTGTGTTGAAGGACCTCTCCAACTAGGCTTACTTATACCTATACCTCAGTGCCAAATGACAGCTATGGATGATCCCGCCACGTTGGAGAACACCAAACAAAAGTAGTTGATGTGTTGCTAATGCTTTACACAGTATTTAAATATGCCCAGAGTGAGAAATGTACAATTGCTTTATTAAGCTTCCAGTGTTTTACCAAGCATTGGCAAAGTCAATAGCTCTCACCTATGCAAGAGCTACTGTCTTTTCCAAAGAGTTTTAGCCATGCTGTACACCAGCGTGGCTGCTGTTCAGGGTGGCTAAAGGTGGAGTGTAGTTGAGTGTAGTTGAGTGGAGTGGCATTGAGTGGCGTAGTGCGTAGAATGGCGTAGTGCGTAGAGGCGTAGAGTGGCATATTGGAGCTGTTGTATAAACGGAGTCTGTAGCTCAGCTGTTACAAGGTTTGCTTTCTCACCCACGTGTGACACGAGTGAGCTTAGTGTACCAGCGCTTAATATGATAAACAGGTGTTTGTAGCGCCGTGGTACTCCACCCAATATATAGTAACCCAAAAGCATTGACCCCACTTTCAACTAACAGTCCCTAACCAGGCATCCGGGGACACCGTGGGAACCTTAAACAAACCTTTTTTGTTCTTCTTAATCATACATACACACACCACATATGCCAAGAAAAAGACACTTGAAATACAATTCCTTGTCAGTTGGGTGAACCCTGTTGCTCAACACATCTAAAGTAACCAGCCAGAATACGAAAAATGCACTTTGCAAACAACAAAAATAAAATGAACATTTCTAACCTGGTTAAAATGTCAGCTAAAAACCAAATACCCTAAAACCTACTTGTATGCACTATTCTAGGAGAGCATGGAGAGTAGTATAACTTACATCTAGTTTTTCTTAGGGAGAATAGGCACACAGCATACCTTATTTACAGCAAAATGCTGTCATTATCCAGAATCAAGGAGGAAGTGTTCCCTGCGAAAGGCTAACACATTCAGCATCAACTGCTCATGGATTCAGGCTCGATATCAGCTTCAATAGAAATTGTGATATAGCAGCATCTCTGGCCGCCAGGAATGTCTTCTGGTCAGGTAGATTCTTGCTATAATCTGGGATGAAGGACCTCTCCTCACAGGTGGTCAACTGGGAGGCCTTATATACTGTATCCTATCTGAGGTGAAATTTGCAAAGTTACCTTTGGAATGTTTAATATAACCAATAAGCATCAAGATGCTAGTTGAGGATGCATTCCTTTTATACATAAAAGGTGAAAATGACATTTCAGATTACACTGTTTTGACTATTGTTCTTTGTTTGATCTTGAGATTGAGATGATGAGGCATTAGTTCCAGACTGATGTTGCATCAGGTGTTTTGTTTATGTCTATATTTAGATGACTTGGCACTTTCACAGGTCTCGGTAAAATTAGGACAGGCGACATTGGCATCAAAGACGGACAAGTTGATGATTTTGCAGACATACAGAAAATGGAGTTGCATCCTCCTTCAAAAAGAGTTGGGCCTTATATTTTTACATCATCACTGGCTTCTACATCTGAATTTTGTGACGTCATATGGGCAGAGAGAGAGAGAGATGGAATTTATCTAATTGATAAGAAAATCCATGTTCTCAGAACATTGGTATCTAAAATTCTAAACGTAAACTAATATCACATGATATGTAATAGAACGTAATATAATATAAAAACATGTTTACATAAAACAGCAATAATAAATGCAGTAAGCTATGTATGAATTTGCTTCTTTAAGTCTTGCATGTTTCAAGCAATACATTTTTTAAAGACACTTATAACATATACATTATCATAAAAACATGTTGCTTAAGAGGGATGCATGTTGGCGATTAAACAAATCAGGCAGGATACTTAATGAACCAAAAAAATGATGTCTTTCTTTTTCTAAAAAGAAAAGCAAAAATGAATATTAGTTGGCAGAAAAAAATCTTCATCTTTTCGACACAATCTCTGTGTTGTTAGAGTTCTGCTTTAGTCTTTATTTAAGGACATATCGATCCTGAAAAATGCACACGCAGTATATATGTGGTAAATGTGAAATCCACTTAGTGCTTGCTTGTTGTTGTGAGCGCGCACATGAGATGGACGAGAAATCAGTTGAAATTTCAAAGTATTCTGTGATAGTGAGATTAATACGTTTGGTGGCTCAAACATCAGCAGTGAGTCAAGCCAGTCATCAAGCAACTTGTCAAAGGTTGTCACTGGTGTGTTCTATCCATCATAGTTTGCATTTTGTTGTAGGGATAAGCACATTGCTCTGCATTTTATCTACTGTGATTGCAACGGTTGCAGCAACATTTCCACATCGAGGAAAGCCCCAGGAGAGTTTGCTCTAGATGTAAATCCAAGATGATTTTAGCTGGACAGTTTAAAACACAGGCTTCACTTGTATATTGTTTATTTTGTGATAGGTTTGCATCCAACTCTTACCAACTTTGGAAAGCCAAGCATGTCCTAGATAACATGCTTGGGTCTTTATGTATCTTTTTTCAGCTGGATAGATGTACTCTGTTTTATTGATTCCCTCGTTAGATCAGGAGAAAAGTCACAGTGCGACTGCTGATGAGCAGTAGTACATTCTCCAAAAAGGCTGAGAACAAAGGATGGAAAAATTATGGAATAAGTCCGAGTACTTCTTTAAAGCCAGTTACCAGATCAAATATTTGTAAAAAGGTGCGCAATGCGACTTGTCAACCAATTACAAATTGTATGCTCTATATCAGTAACGTGAGTCGGGTGTTGCGTTTGTATCAGCCTCTGAATCTGAAAAGCCATTCTGGTTATTTTCAGGCTGTATGTTTCAACTGCTTAAGCCAAAGGGACTTCTTTCTGTAGTAACACTGTATCCAATTTGTTAATGTTTTTTTAAATGCACGCCTCTCATATTTATACTAGGCCAAGATATATATGTGATTATATGTTGAGGCGGTGGGTACAGGTCGTTCCACAGCACTGTATTGTTTTAGAAATCAATTCCAAATATGGTTGACCTGGTTTCACGACACAAGTGACACTGGTATGAGCTAAATAGGAACCATTGCACAGCATTTCATGGTGTGTGGGGATGCATAAAGGGGGAGACAGATATACTACGACCTAAGTATAGAATCAAGGCTCTACACATTCTGTGAAATGAAGTGGTATCACACAGACGGGAGTGGCCTCATGGATTTTTACAACTGGATGTATTAATAGTCACAAGTTTCTTCATTGGCCCACATTTAGGAGAAAGGAGACTCCCATGAATGGAACAGATGTGATTGTGTATTGTTTCGTGCCAGCCTAAAGAGGTTTACGTACATGAAAGCAGTAGTGAAAGTGAAACCTAGTAATTTGCAAAGAAATAGTGCAGTTTATTAGCTAGGTGATAGGTGGATGGTTACTAACTGAAAATTGTGCTTACACTCTACTCAATACTCAGAGTACGTATGGATTCTTTTTTAGCCATGGTTTTCTGTGTTAGTGTCAAATTACAAGTTCGAAAAAAGGGTTTTTGTTTAAAAGTTGCCAAGGCACGATCCTGATCTGAGTGTTTGTAATTCTTAGTTTAATTGTATCGTAGCTGCTCTTGGCCATGTTATGATCAACCTAAGTCTCCTTTAAGGACATCTAAGGCTGAGGACAGGCTGTGGTTTAGTGAATATACTGTCTTATCGACAGTGTCATGCACATGCTCTGTAACTTTAAAGAACATCTGCAGAAAGAAGTAGGTGAGTAGATCAGGAAAAAATGCAGCTTTCTTTTCTGAATATTGTTCCATTCATTATACATGACACAGGTTCCTGTTGCCAACAATAATTTATTTCTAGTGAGATGTGGTCCCAGAAGGATGTTAAATGCTGTTTTACTACGGAAGACTGGAATGTGCTAGACATCATTGGCACAGTTTGCTTATATGTGGTAACTATTACAGACATCATTGTTCTCTCTCATGGATCGGTTGATTAGCTTTAGGGTCAGGTGTATTGGAAAGAAAATGACACATGCAGGTATTAAAGCCATAGGGCCAAACCTTCTAGAGGGAGTTGAGTAGAATTAATTGTTACATTTTGGATCATTTCATTTATACCAGAAATGTTCATTTGCAGTTGCCAATCATTGAGCAGAGTTTAACTTTTGATATTGAAGATTATTAAAAGTCTATCATGATTCCAAATCCCAGACAGGTAGTCCGCTGGATAGTTTTGTTCAAGTAAATTATTTCTTTAGGTATAATGAATATCCTAAATATTTCCTTTTTACCTTGAATCTGCCAAAATGTGGTAGCCCAAATACTTCTCTCATCAGTGTTCTCTTTCCAATATTCATGGCCTTGGTTGGCCCGATTTTGTCTGCATTCACTTGAGTAAATCAGGAGGGATCAAGTATCTGTCACGGAACCAATGATAAGCGCAAAGCAACCTAAGGTGTAGTGTGACTTTGGAGCATGATGGCAGGTCATCTAAGCCAAACCTAGAGTCATTCTCATAAATAGTTCCTTCTCTGAAAGGCATCAGTCAGACTGACATAGTATCAGGTGGTGCTTCATAATAATTCATGGAGTTGCATTAAACATTTGCAACTGTGCTGATGTCAGCACCAAATTCGTTGGTGGACTTCATTGCTCTGTGTAGAATTGGAGAAGCAGTATGCTCAAAGTTCTCCAGCTGGGAACTCGAGCTAGGGATGTCACTGCTCTCATTCAGGAGTATTTCAACCACAGTAGTGAGAGGCTGAGAGGTTCTACTCAGAATTATTATTGGTGTTTGCAATGGTCTGCTGTAGAGATTCGGCCACTCAATGCTGGTTCACATGATTGTTGTGCACCTGTCTGTTTCTTTTTTTAAACCAGACAAAGGAGACAGAATGACAATTCTTTTGCGTTTTACCCCGAGGACTGTAATAGATAGTCTGTAGGATGGTTCAAAAGCTTGCTTTTAATGAACTAGACTCAGCAATGGTTTCAACTTTCTCTTTGTTGGTGGCTCTTTCAGAATAATTCACATTAGACAGCTTGTCTCCGACCTCTTGGATACTCTGTAAGATATTCACATATTTTAACAGGTCAAGCTTTTTTATACCTGCCACCTTACCAGGATTATCTAAGCCAGGCACATACTTAAGAACTACAAAGAGAACCATGTATGGAGTGTGTCCCCCAATACTCTAGGCAAGTTATTTAATGCTCTCTGGAGTCCATGCAGATTATGGTACCAACTAATACCTGAATTTAATACACTAGCAATCAAGACTTGCTTAATCATATTGTTAGAACGCTGAATTGCAGACTAACTCTCAGTTACAGACATGGCATCCCTAAAGCCTTGAAGGCGAACACAGGACCATTATCCCGGTGAAAAGAATGTACTGCTCCCATCACTACCAGACAGTGCATATCGTTTATGACCACTGAAGCTCTTAAATTTCTCAGTGGCAGCACCCAAAGGAATCAAGAGCATGAAGCAGTGGCTACCAATATGTATTTATATTGGTTCATCAAATTTATTGGACCGATGTGGTTTAAATAAATTGCCCAGAACTGGATGTTGCAGACTGACAGGAGTTGGCAGGGGTCTCCGAACATTAGATGGTGTGATTTGCTGACAAATGTCATGCTTTCTAACATAGTCTGTTTATATAAACCAGGCCGCCACTAGTGTTGCTGTAGCATTGCCAATGTTGCAGTAACCCCAGCAGATGCCAATCTTATGAGCTTCTTTGATTAAATCTAATCTAGACAGCTTACAAGGTGGGAGACAGGATAATACCTTATAGTGTGACTACAGAAGTATGTTCTGAATTAAAGGTGTAGGAATATTTAGGAGGAATGCCTGCAGGAGGCTTTCTGCCTTGTGTGGTGCCATGTGCCTAATATGGACTAGTGGAATCTTACCTTATACGACAGCTATATTTCCCCAGAGTTATCTTTGAACCCTTTAATGCAGGGAATGGGTCATGAAGATCTATGTTGTGCAGTATTGTTGCCTCAGATCTTAGTGTAGGCGCATTGTGGAGGGAATTCACCATGGTGCACTACAGCGCATTCTGCAGAGTACTTGAATTTTGTGCCTATTGCTGGTTGAGCAGAGCAATTCATGTAGAAAATGCTGTGGTAAATCTTGATTTGGCTTTTGGAGTAGGAGGAATGTTCTGAGCCTACTGGAGAAATGCTTGTGTATGAGGAATGGGATTATACTGAAACTTTACATCCAGTGCACTTAAAGAAAAGCCCCACTGCACCCACCGTGAGTGTAGGACGCAAGCATTAGGAAAGCTGGCTTTAGTGGTTGCTTCTGGTGCCAGTGTAGGAGAAACCACAATCATTAGTTTTCCTTGCTCTGGGGGCGCTGTTTCAAAAATAGCAGTTTGCACAGTTGCAAGAATGTTTTCAATAGAAGCAAAACGTGCTTCAGCTGAAGAAAGCAAGTGAGACTTGTATGCAATAGGTCTGTCTCTTATTGTAAATCACATAGGTATAAGCGGAGTGACTTGGTGTGACCCGAAGAACTAGGTTGGTTTTACTGACCCTAGTTTGTAAATATTTTTGTCTCAAGCTATAAGTGTGCCTGCTTGCCCAGTGTTTTGTTGAACACGTGGGTAGAAATAAAGTTAGACAGGGGCTTCTCTCGCTCAACGTAGTGCAGCAAGTAAGTTTGTCAGAAGTTAAGAAATTGTAGGAGGGACTGCAGTTTCTTCAGTGTGTTCGCAAGCTGCAAAGTAGCATATTTCTGAAGGAAATCAGAAGACCCTTCCCCTCATTGGATAACTCATATCCGAGAAAGGTCAAGTGAGGTAGGCAGCCTTCCATTTCCACCCCCCAAGTTAATTATGTAACCATGTGATGTTAATAATGTTACACTTTTGTCCAGCCTAGTAACATGTACGTCTAGGTCATCATCAGAAAGATGAATAGATCTAGTTGTAAGATCTCTATAATGCACACTGAGAAAAGGCCAGGACTTCTAGCCCATAGGCAAACGTCAAAATCAGAACTGAACCCGTCAAAGCTAAAGACTGTTAGATTCTCACTTTTCAGACACTGTTTTGACTGAAAAAACCATTAGAGGGTTATTTTCTATTTTGTCCACACTAGGTTCATTGGCCTGTGCTATGCACATTTTGCACTGCATATGTTCTTCTATGTGCATTTAAATTCCTATAGTCTAAGACTATCCTATAGGGTGTGTCAGGTTTGGAGATGAATAAAAGGGGCATATTCATTGGTGAAAGGCAATGCGCTATTATACCCTGATATTACAACTGATCTCACATTGCTTTAATATTTAGTTTTGCTTCTTGTTTGAGAGGATATTCACCTTGCGCTTGAGGTTCACTGCGTAAGGTAATAACATGTGGAACAGAATGTTTATCCGACCCCACTTGGTTTCTGTATAAGGCCAGAGCCTGTGCTACAGCTCATTCACTGGTGTAGCTGCAGCCACGTGCTCTGGCTGCCCTGCACTTTAGGACTGTCTCCTCTCTGACTGACTCCCTACCACTGCATTTCCTGATTGGAAAAGTACATCTCCGTGTTTCCTGGACCTCTGTTATTCCTGTCCTTTTCTAGTTGGCAGCATGTAACGCGCAGGACCAGCTGCAGTTGGAAAAAAAAGATTTAACAAAAAAAGCTGTGCACTAACAACGTTTATAGTAAAAGGTAAGGAGCCCCCGGACCAGAGACAGGGTAGTCCTATCACTTTCTCAGCAGCCAGATATTCATAGTCAATGATGGTTTATCGAGAACCAACCCAACTCCTCCCTGCCCTCTGTTTGTGGTTTTCTAATTCATGACGAATAGGTTTTTTGTTGTACAGTACAAGCACAATAGAAGGGTATATAAAAATTCAGATCAAGTTGTACTCTGCTCCATAGTCCCTACTTAGGGTGGTCTCTAACTTTAATGCAGTGTCTGTGCTCTCCTAAATGCTGTATATGCACCGTTGGGAAATAATTGACAGATATATTCATGATAACCACTAATTAATACCTTTTGCAAATATTCCTGCTTGGCTCATAAGTTAAGCGGGTCAGTTGATTCTCCTGGACCTTAGCTTATGAAGGTTTGCCCCTGGGCATCCTGCCGAGCTTGCGCTGCTTAGTATTCCTTTGAAATCACCTTGCAGGTTGGTCTAGATGAACGTCTTTCATTTATGCAGCCTATGAATATTGAGTTTTTTCCGAAATGTTAGAACATTGCTGGGGTCCAAATCGCTCCACAAACGTCTAATCGGATTCTATCCGAATATTGCAGAAGTTTGCCTTTTTCATTTTTAAGACTGCAGGTGCATACAGCAGCGAAGTTAAAAAAATAAAAACGATAAAAAAAAACAACTCCCTTCAACCTGCCGCAGGAGCTGCTTTAATCCCCAAGATTTCAGTCCGCTTCTGTGAAAGATAGCAGTAGACCAGGGGTCTCCAGCTTTTTCCGTAATAAGAGCTACTTATGTTTGTTGAAAATCATCTTGAGCTAATATTAGTGCTGTAACAGTTACCAGGTCAGACAAGAGTACATGAATGCCACCCTTTGCACGTTTACCAGCAGTAGTCATGTGCGTGCATCAGGCAGAGCTGCCAGTAGTAATTTAAAAAAAAGTCTTTGTTAGTATTAAGTCGCTCCAATGCCACATGATTTAAAACTCAAATATCCACTTTAAATTAAAAAAAATCTGTGGAAATTCTGCGATTTTCCCCTAAAAATCAGTGCAAGTTCTGAAAAACTACACACATTTCCATCTGAAATAGGAATTTTTCTATTTTGGTATACATGTATTTATTCAGCCAAGCAAAAGCTTCTAATTTATTAAGCTGGACTACACACAAGCTACTCAGAGGTAGCTGGAGAGCTACCAGTAGTAGGACAAAGATGTTCATGTCCTCAGTGGGACCTATTCACTGCAAAGGATGTGAACATATCCTGGCACTGAAGGCTGAAAATCCTTCTGGTGAGAGTGTCTCTAAAACCTTGAGGTGCAAGAGAAGAACTTCCCTTGGAGATATAAATGCCTTTTTTGCGGGTGGGGGAGATTGGGGAGGATGTTGGGAAAGTGATGATTAGCCTACTAGGCATGGCCACTTGCTCAACCAATAAAAACTGGCATGATCAGTCTTTCTGCCCCCTGAGGAGAACAAATGAGGGATTGATCCCTGGTGCTATTATTATTATTATTATTATTATTATATATTTGTAGAGCGCATGGCTACCCGGAGGCCTCCCAGCGCTAATGCCTTCCTAGAGGACAGAACATCCACTAAAAGCAGGGGGTTTAAATAAATGAATGGGGTGGAGACCAGCCCGTCCTAGCAATTTGCCAAATCCCCACCTCTAAATGCCCCAGTAGTCTCCTGCCCCTCCTGGGATGCAGAATAGGAGTTTGTCCACAAATCTGCCTCCTCAATCCCAATAGACATCAGGGACTTTTAGATTTATAAAATAGTAAGGTGTTGACATGTGGCAGAGAGGGGTTTAGCAAGTCCCCAATTTTACTTTCTACAGGTGGCAGAAAGACTGGTGCCCGGGGTGGGAGATGCAGTACTGGTACAGGCAATAGCTACACCACTTTCAGTTTTTTATTTTTTATTTTTCCCTGATGGTCTGGTGGGTTTCTTTTTAAACCCCACCTGCACCTCCATCCCAGGCACACTTAGATAAGTGGTAAATCTGTCCAACCAAGGAGGTTGTGAAAGCACACCAGGCTATCAGGGGAATAAAGTGAGAAAAGGAATTGGGTGGGGTGAACTGTACCATCTTGGCACCAGACAGTAGGGTAGGGAGAGGGGACTAGGGGGGTTGGCGGGCTTAATGGGGGGGCAGTAAGGTTTACCCCATACATCAAATCTAAGCCCCAAAAAATCATATTTTCTCTGACATGCCTTGATGAATGGCTTCATTGTTCAAGCTCTACGTTAGTTAGCCCCCAGGGAACCCTCCCAAACCTGGATATTTCTGAAACAACCTAAAAACCCATCATATTCCAGGTTGGTGTGACCTGTGAGGCTCTGATCATGTTTTTTTATTCGGGAATGCTCTGCAAATGTGAAAGTATGGATAAAAAAAGACAACACTGCCCATATTTATGTGATAGAAAACTAAAGCATTTCAAGCTAAAGTCTTACAATCCTGCGTTCACACACTTCTGATTAAAATGCTGCCTCCCATGTGTGGCTTGATCTAAGGCACAGGAACGGGCCAAAACTGTTAGGCTGTTTTATTACTTATAAAGTTGACAGAAAAGTTGTTTTTTGACACTGCAGACAAATTGCGTATTTCCTTCAGTTACATGGATCCCTGCAGAAACATGAACGAACAAAGAGCATTCATGTTTGTATGAGCATATATAGTGCATCTAATGGAGGGGTGCAACTTTCCTTCATACTGTAATGTCAAAGTATTGAGGAATTGTACATTTAAGAGAGGATGAATTACTTGTGGGGCGGTGAGGTCTGAAATCCAAAGTCTGTGTCCTTGCATGTACAAGCGCGTCTGATCCTTAGTAAGTAAACTTACGAGGGGATGCGTATAAGCCGATGAAACTTTTGAATCGCATGGAGTATCCTAACAATGTAGTAATTGAGAACATCACTTATCAATGTAATCAATCAACAACCACTAAGAGAATCCTTAAGTATGAGACAATATATCAACATTTCATGAA
Source organism: Pleurodeles waltl (assembly GCF_031143425.1). Classification (NCBI taxonomy): domain Eukaryota; kingdom Metazoa; phylum Chordata; class Amphibia; order Caudata; family Salamandridae; genus Pleurodeles; species Pleurodeles waltl. The sequence continues at coordinate 223,770,808 of NC_090440.1, forward strand.
TAACCACAACTCAATTATATGTTTTATCAATTTTATTTCCCTATTAGTTACACTACTAGGTCATCAGGTTAGATCATATTTTATTCAATCAGCTCAGAATTAGTTCATTAGTGACCACCAATAACACAATCTAATCAGAACTTGAGAAAACATTGCTCGAATGCTTCAGCATAAGCCAACAAGGATGAATACAACAGCATTAATAGCAGAGCTCAGCAATCAGTCTGTCAATCATTTGTCACTGTCAACATCTCCCAAAGAATCCTACCTAACCCAAATTAGCATTTAGCATGCGGGACTTCATGCGAAAACAATTTAGAAACACGAATTTGGAAAAACATCTAGCTAGTAGATATCCTATAAAAAACAGCGCACTTGGTACCTAGATAGAAAGGCACGAAAGTTAATCAGTCACATTGTCATAGCTACCTATCTACGAAATGGATCAGCAGCAAAGTTAGTCTTCGTCTTTAGGTCATCAATCGATCTGCAATGCATCAGGCTCTCAAGAGCATGAGCCCATTGACATAATCTTGAATCACGTCTTCTGGCATCAGCATGTCACCCCTCGCATCTGAAGTTTTAGCCCCTTGTCATGACTTTTTATTAGAGTTTTTCAGTCCATCCCCGTATTTCCTATTTGGTCAGTCAGTCAGTCGGCAGATATGACTCTAACCTATAATATCAATTTTACAAATCTATGAATTCTAATATTTCCCCATCCCCAATTAGTTGATTGGTTCGCTGTACGATGCCCTCATCATCCGGCTCATCAGGTATCGAAATTGTTGCATCTTCTTCTACAGTCAGTGCTTCTATTCTTTGAGTCCTGGGACAGTACATCTCGTCTACTATTCACATAATTGTTTCAATTTTATCCCATCATCTCCTGTCCGTTGGTACATTGCAGAAAATTCTAGCTAAGCAAACTTTAACATTGGGTGGTTCAAGGTCAGTTTATCCTCTCAACTTCTCTACAGCCTGCTGTAATAATTCAGCTTCTGCATGATGCCTGCCAAAACTAAGCCACTACTTCGGCTAAGTTCATTCCTACAATATAATGCAAAACATAGGTTATACATCTTAATATGTCATATTACTACATTATTATTATACATTTTCATTATTTCACACATTTTTTGTTACTTTAGTACAAGTTCGTATAAGTGGCTGGCATACCCCGTGGGCACATTTTCAAACATGCACATTAATTTTTCTCTATGATTAATTTCTCTATGTATCTTTATAGATCATAACATATAAGCATTTATTAATAATTTCTAATTAGCATATCTGCGTCAGCACATGTAACCTGATGAGCATTCTGGTTGTTGGCTGTACAGTAAATTGCACCCATTGAAGTTGTCCCATGGTCAAAATTCCTATTTTTCCTCGGTTACCTTGGCCCTTAACCGTACCAAGTTGCTTTGGGATTACCTCCACACATGATTGCTTCGTGTGCATTTGCAGTTTTGGTGACTCTGTGACTGTCAGATACTGATTAAGCAGTCACACAAGTGGCACTCAGGTTTTTGGAAGTCCAAGCACAATTGAAACCAGCAATCGCCGCTCATATTTTTCGTACGACAGTGGTCTGAATCACACTCACTTCATTGAGATGACATATAATTTCAAATAATCATAGACACTCAATCTCTGTTCGCCCACACCAGGTAAGAAAGAAAGACCTGAATGTATCTGGTAGCTTGCTACCCTAACCAGCCCTCCTGCACCCATATTGTAGAACAGACAAATGTTGGCATCTTTAATTACCCTCTAGCTGTATTTTGTGATCGAGGATTTAATCCTTACTTAGAAAAAGTGAAGAATGAGACTATCTGAAATCTGCTAGCAGTTTCAAAAATTGTTACATAGATTTTCCGGAGAATTATTCAGTTTATACCTCCTGTTATGGCAAGACATCTTAAATTAAATGCAGCCTGCTGGGCCTCAGGAAATAGGAGTCATTTCCCTACATTGGAGGGTGTTTGATTTTAGTATGCCTGAGTAATAAGATCAATTTTTTCTGCTTCAAGTGAATGGAATAAAGGCTATCATCACATCCTTTTGATGTGCATTTTTGGTTTGCCATCTATTCTAGAGCCCAAAGTGAACTACACAGAGGATGTGACTTTGACACAAGGCGCCCCTATTGGCCCTATTGTTCTCCAGTGCAACCTGATTTGGACTGATGGGTCTAGTAAGCCTGACTCAGGCTTCTGGATGAAAAATGATAAACAGATTGCTGATACCAAGAAAACTGAATTTAAGGCCAACGACTTCAGTATTGAGTTAAGGTACGTTTTGCACTATATGGCAATTCAGAAACTTTGCATGTAGGGATGAACATAATGTTTGTTAAATATCGATTCTTAGTACAGTTGTTAATAGCATGATTTTTTGAATGTCACTGAGAATAGTACAAGAGCTATATAAAACCTAAATTAAAATGTGTTCCCGTGCAGTATTTGGCTTCTCCTGATTGGATGAATATGAGCAACTTGTATCTACTGTGCATCCACTGTTTCTGCATGCCATTAAGGAATTTTCTCTCCTGTAATTCCATCCACGTTCACTTTCTATGAGATATGTCTTGCAAGGCTGAATATAATACAGTTTGTCATTTGTCTGTTTTACTACAGAATTGTTAAGCCAAAAGTGGATGACTCTGGGGAATACATGTGTGTGTTCACTATTCCGAACACCCCTGCTGTAAATGCCACAATAAGGATTAAAGGTACAGTAGTGGTCTTCTTCACTCCTTTTTCATATTGCATTTTACATTTTGTTTTAGTTGCTTGGGGTATTCCTCGCGAGCCAAACTCAGTGAAGTGGAATGAACAGCTATACTTTGATCTCAGTATCAAAACAAGCATGCAAAGTTTTTAGTAGAAAACTAAACCTGGCAATAGTGAGAAGGACAGGAGTACCGTTTTGACCATCTTAAAATTCAACTGTTGGAATACGGATTCTTTTTTTATAGCGTTTATTGTAGCTCTCCCTGGCATTAGGTGTCATTAATGCCATAGCGTTGTCGATGACGTACAGTACACCAAGAAAAGTATGACAAATCTCACTCTGTATTTCGGTTCCAGTGAAGAACATGCAGTTCTAGATTTAGCAGCATATTTTTTATATTTTGTAGCACATTTCTTCTGGGTGATATATTGGCGACCGGAAATGGATATTCTTGTTTAGTTCGAGCAGTTACCATAGTTACATAGTGAGTTATATATTGGAAGAGCCATCATCATGCTTTCTTCTTATGTTGAATCCTATAGTGAATATAAAGAATTACAGACGGGTAACGGTGAATTACTGGGATGTTTTTCACCGAGGGATTCTGAGTGACCTCAAAAAGATAACGAGAGCGAAGCTCGAGCTGACTGTCACTCTGAACCCCGAAATTAACCCCATCTCCGTAATTCACGTTTTACTCATCTGTAATTTTATGTTATGTATAGGCCGGAAAATCACCTGCCCCTGCTTTCAGCTACTACGCAGCGGCAGAGGAGTAAGGGGTAAGCCAGACATAACATGGCCTCTCTCCCTTGTCCAAAATGTAAAATAATACTTACCGTTCTGCCACCCACCCCCTCAAGTCTGTGCCCTCTCGTCATCCTCCCTTCAGTGTTCCCTTGTTTCCAGGGCTGCTTTGTCAGGCTATTAGAGAGCCCCTCCAGAGGAACCTCGAATTCCTTTATGACTAGAAACATTGGGGAGGCGCTTTTGTTAACAACTGTTGCTATGTCATTGCAGCGAGTTACTGGATTTGAATCCAGTTACTCACGCTAGTGTCTCTACCAGAGCCATACATAACTTTGTAAAAAATATACAACGTGCTGAGAGTTGGATAGAAATCAGATGTAGGATTTTGTAAACCCTAGAACTGTTAGTGCGAGCTTGCCACAGTAACACTGTACAGCTGCATTGAATTCTATATACTCTGCAAATTATTGCACTATTGCAGTAGTTCATATACACAAATGTTAGCAATAAAATAAACAAAAGACTGTGGAGAACGTGCCAATTTTGTAAGAGAAATATGTTGATTCCAAAGTCGCCTCGTACAGTATTTTAAGGTATTGGACAGAAGGCAAAGAGCAAGCAGGGGCTTTTGCAAAGGCAAGGCTATGCTGGCAAATAAATATGCTGCAAACAGCATATGGTTACTGTGACAAAATTCTTCAAATATAAAAAAGTTAAAGGCGTGCTACATTCACAAGGCCTGTATTCTCACAGGGACATGCCACAGGGAAAGACATTTTTCCTTTATGTATACAGTTTTGCAAAGACAACATGCCCAAAAGAGCCAATATTCGAACTTATTTTATTCGATAAAAACTTCAATTGGACTAAGATGATGTACATGAGACTGAAAACACAATTTTGAATTATCTTTAAATAAAGAAGATCGAAACAAACCAAGCCATGGTGCTCCTAGAGTTTCATATGTGCAAGTTTAGATTCTGAGATTTTTTGTGATTCAAGAAGCTATAATGTTGCTGCATACATAGAAGGGTCAGAAGAAATACTATGATTGTGATGGAGAGGGGTTTTCTATATTGTAATCTTCGGATGCAGTTATTAAATAATCCCCAGCATTGATCTATTGACATTTGTTCATCCAGTTAAAAGGAGCAATCATGTACATTAACCCGCAGGGTGCCGTGGGCGAGCTGATCTCGTCCAGGCACACGGTTGCAGGGTGCCTGGGACGAGACCAGCTCATCCTGCATCCGGCCTAGCGCTCCCAACCCCCCCCCCCCCCGAGAGCCTCCCTCCCACACTTCCCAGTCGGGGATGGAAGGGGAATCGTTTTTTCATTTCTCTTCCGACCGGGAGGTGGGGCAGAAGAGACATGAAAGGAAAGACGTTTCCATTCCTTTCATGTCTCAAAGCATTTCTGCTGCCCACTAGACACCAGGGATTTTTTTTTTTATACTTACGCATAAGCGGAGCAGCCCCTTGGGCAAGGGCTGCTCCCCAGGGGCAAAATATTTTTAGGCCTTTTGGGCAAAATATCTTTAGGCCCATCTGCCCCAAGGAGGGTAGAAACATCTAGACACCTGGGATATATATATATATATATATATATATATATTTGTATTTACTTTTTTTTTTTTTTTTTTTTTTATAATATATTTTTATTAACATTTTTCTGTCATACAAGTGCAAATCAAGTTATGGCAGAAACTGGCTCCCGTCCGGTTCATGATCATCGGCGTTCACAACATCTCAACATGTTACATGTACTAGAAATTACATCATATTGTTCCTATGTCTATACTTTGAGTTTGCAATTTCTCAATACTAGACTTGTTGGAGCTTCGTATATATACATTCGTTCCATGCGTGTGCCATGTTATCATTTTTGTTTTTATGTCCTCATAACAGACTTTAACTAATACTAAACAACATATTTACATGATGGTACCAATGAGAGCAGGTAATTTCAATTGCTGGGGTAAACCTCTTTAGATCTTCACCGAAGAGTGGTCTGGTTCTCTGCACAATCCCCACCAGCTCATCGGTGGGTAAGTGGTCACCTGAATCAATGCTTGTCTTGCCCCACCATTCCTTGTTCTACTTTCTTAATGGTCTCAGCCCAGGCCTCTAGCAGCTTCTGTCCACTCAGCAGGTGGGGATCCTGGTCCTTTCTGTGCATTATACCACAACACACGTAGTGTCGTCCCCTTTCCTCTATTCCCATTCCCCGACCTGCTGTTCATGCAGTTTCCTCTACTGATGTTCCCCTCCCCTCACCGCACAATCCCATTTCGTCAGTACTTCCTCCCACACCGGTGCGATAGGGGTCTGACAGAGGCCCCGTGCCTCTTCACTGTTCAGGACTTGTAGCTCTGCCCTAGCCCATTTCGCCACATCCTGTCTCCATTCATTCAATGGGGGACACCTGGGAGATCTCCAACCCAATGTGATCAACCTCCTGTAAAGGACTAGGGCCAGATCCAGAAAGCAACCTTTCACCTTCCCATGAGGGAATCCCGTTCTAAGACCCAGCAAGCAAACAGATGGGGCCAAAGTCAGTTCCACATCAAAAAGGCCCATCAGGTCGTTTAATACCGCGCCCCAACCCTGCTGGAGTTCGGGGCAGTTCCACACCATGTGGTCGAAATCTGCGTTTATGTCGTCACATCTGGGGCATGTCTTGGGGGCACTGCCATATATTAAGGCAGGGTAAGGTACGTCCTGTGAATGTAATTGTACTGGATATATCTTAGTCGTGTATTTCGAGAGACCACCCGCGGGTATGCCAGCACCCTACGCCACTCCGTGTCCGTTAATTCCCCGCTCAATGTCTTTTCCCATCTCTCCCTCTGAGACTGAAATGGGTCCAATGCGTCCTCATTTTGGGCCCGGTACAGTTTAGTGATTAGGTGGGCATCATCCCCCGATGTTAATAGAAGATGTAATACCCGGTGGGTAGCAGGCACCACATTAACCGTTTCCCAATGTTCTCTTAAAGTGTGTGTCAACTTCTGGTGTAAGAGGAACTGTCCCTGCGGGACTCCACTACTGTCCACCAGGTCAGCAAAGGATCTCAGCACCCCATCCTGGAATAGGCCTCCAATTGTCTCCACTCCCGCCTTCTTCCAAGCTCCCAATCCTGTGCCCACCAGGCTCTTCTCCCCAACATCCAATATTAGTGTTGACAGTGGCAGAGCATCTCTTCCAACACGACGAAGCTACCCTCGTCATCAGGCTGCGTGCTTGGCGAGCCACCCTCCGGTTTATCATGTGTGCTATAATCTGATCTATTCCCTTCTCGCCATTAACAATACATCTGTCCAGGTGTCCCTTTCCGGTAAACCACCTGGAAGCCCATTGCAACCTGGATGCCAGAGAATATGATTCAAAATCTGGAGCTCCCAGGCCTCCCGAGTGAGCCGGCCTACAAAGGGTCGAGAGCACTGTGCGTCTGCGGCCATCATCCCAAATAAGTTCCCTGAGCAGGGTGTTCAATTCACGGACCAACGCCGAAGGGATTAGCAATGGTAAGTTAGCAAAGCAATAAAGGAGGTGGGGTAACATGATCATTTTAGATAATGATATTCTGGCCATTATTGATAACTTCAAGGAACGCCAGAACCCAACAGACGCCCGCAGGGAGTGAAGTGCCCTACCGATGTTACCGTCACAGAGGTCCCCCACTTCATGGAACACCTGTATACCCAAGTACTTAAAGGTGCGTGGGGCCCAAACCACGTCCTCCGGGCACGAGGTGGGGCATTCACAACTCGATATCATGGGGAAAACTAATGTTTTGCCCCTATTGAGGTGTAGTCCCGAAAGGTTTCCGAAATGTTCTAAATTCCGCAGGGCCCAGGGGAGTCCAGACTCCCCGTCCCTGAAATAGATGAGAATATCGTCGGCGTATAGCGAGATAACATGCTCAGACTGTCCCCATTCCACTCCCCTACCCACTCCGTCACCCCGCATCTGAGCCGCCAGTGGCTCGATGGCCGGGGTGAATAATAGTGGTGACAACGGGCATCGTTGCCTGGTTCCCCTATATATGGGATAAGTATCAGATACCATCCTGCCCGTCCTCACCCTTGCCAGCGGGACCGCATACAATAAGTCCACCCATTTTACCCATCACTCTCCCAAGCCCATCTGAAGCATCACTGTCATCAGGTAGTCCCACCTAACCGAATCGAAGGCTTTCTCGAAGTCCACTGCAAGTAACACTCCCGATGGGGGTCTCTCCTCTCTAGGCATATGTAAGATAGCGAATAGGCACCTAAGATTCAGGGAGGTACTGCGGTTCGGGACAAATCCATTCTGGTCTCCGTGCACTAATGTGGGTATGCAGTGAAGCAAGCGATTGGCCAGGATCTTACTAAGAATTTTTAAATCACTGTTCAGCATTGATAATGTGCGGAAATCAGCTGCTGATGCCTCCCTTGATTTCAGCTTGGGTAGAGGGACCACTAGTGCCTCCCTAAGCGAGTCTGGTAACAAGCCACAGTGCAATGCCTCTGTGTACATTTACACCAACTGGGGGGCCAACAGCGTCACATACTTCTTGTAAAAGTCCATTGGGAGGTCGTCTGTCCCCGGTGTCTTTCCAGGGGCCAGCTGCGAGATGGCATCCTGTACTTACTCCACTGTCAGCGGTCCACCCTGACTGTCCCGCTCCTCGTGCGTCAGGGTAGTCAGAGAGAGCAGTTGTAGAAAACTATCAAGATCATCTGTCCTAAGCTCGTCTGGCCTCCTATACAGGTAAGTATAATAATCTTTGAAAGCGCCATTTATAGGGCCCGGCCTGCATCTTCGTTCCCCATCCTTATCACGCACAATCGTGATGGGCTCACTATCCCCTCCTGGCTGCACCAACCACGCCAGCATCCTACCTGATCTGCCCTCCTCAGATTGCAATGAAGCTAAATATTTTTGCACGTTGTGGCAGCGGAGTTGTTCTTCAACCTGGGAGTGGGACCTCCGTGTCTGGTCATACTCCTCCTGCTCTGGTGTCTCACCTCCCCGTCTCCGTTCCTCCTCGTGTATTATCTTCTCTAGACTAATCAGCTCCCGCTCTAGTGTACGTCTCACCCCGACTGTTTTCCTAGACAGTAACCTCTCGTTGCTACTTTAAGCATTTCCCACTCCGTGGATCTAGAGGAGGTAGATCCCTTATTAATTTTAATGTGGTCAGTCAAATATAAACGGAGGACATCTCTATATGCCTGATCTTCTAGAGTAGCAGGGGTCAGTCTCCACGTCGGAATGGGGGGGCCTGTCTTCAGTCACCCTCCAGGTAAGCAGTAAAGGATTATGGTCAGATAAGGTACGTCCCAAGTATTCAGAATTGGATCATTCCTTGCACTAGGTTTGCTGTGCACACCACTCTGTCTATCCTGGTGTGTACTCGGTGGAGACCTGAGTAATATGAGTAATCTTTATCGGTAGGGTGCTTCTCACACCATACATCTACCAGGCCCCAGGAACCCAACCACTCTCTCAATTTTTTAGCTACCTTGTGTGTCACTGCCCCTGGTATCGGTGGACTGGAGCGGTCCAGGTCTACGTCTAGTATGCTGTTGAAGTCTCCCCCAATTAACAATTCTCCAGTCTGCTGAAGGGGAGGGTGACTCGATAAACGCGTCATGAAGGGGACCTGATCCTGATTAGGGGTGTAGATACTACCCAGGACAATCGGGGTGCCATGAAGTTTCCCCTCCATTATCACAAACCTGCCCTCCCAATCTATGTCAGTAGACACTACCTCAAAAGGGACCCCAACACGGACCCAGATCAGTACACCCCTTGTATACGCAGAGTATCCCGTGGCAAACACCTGCCCTCTCCACCTGCGTCTCAGCTTCTCTGCTTCTCCTGCAGTTAAGTGGGTCTCTTGTAGCATCGCCACCTGAATACCCTTCTCTTTAAATAGGACAATGTTCTATGCCTTTTGGCTGGTGACCCCATCCCCCGTATGTTCCACGTTAGGAGGTTATATTCTGACATGTAGATATATCATAAGCATTACAGTCTTCCCATCCCCGCCCGGTGACCGGTCTCCCCTTGGACCTTGTCGAATACCTTACACAATCAATCCACATCTCCCAGGGCACCATCAAAACTTGTAATTGTAAAACCCAACTCCCCCTCCCCAGGGCGCCTCTCGAACAGTAGGTTGCCCAGAAAATTGTGCAACAGTGCAACTTACTCAACCGTTTAATTGTAGTTCTCACCAGTCTGACGGAATGGACGAGAATCCGATTGGGGGGGGGCGTGCTCGGAGGGGCCTCATGTTCATAAAATTCTCCTCACCTCAAGACCAGCTTATATACTCAGTTATCCAAGTTCATCCGCTGTCTGTGGGGTTACCCTCGGGGTCCCGCACGGAGCAGCCCGAGCCCCCTGCGGAGGACACAGCCGTGTCATCCGATTCTCCCCCAGAACCCTCCGGAGGTGACGCCTCTCTGCTCATGGAGGCCGCTGACTCCAGAGCCGCTTTCTTTCCCAATTCCGTCTGGGTTGGTGCCGTGTGGGGGTGGTTCCTGTTCGGTCGTCTTCCCGGGCCCCTGTGGAATCCGCTCTCAGCTAGCCCCTCTCTCGTATGCCACCCCGACTGACCTCCACGGGCCTCCAACCACTCCCACGCCTCCCCGGGGGACTGGAAGATTGTAGTCTTGCCCTCCAGGATCACTTTCAGCCTAGCCGGGACGAGAAGCGAGTACTGGATCCCCTCCCCTCGCCCTCTTAGCTGCCAGAAATGAAGCTCGCTTGATCTGGACATCGAATGTAAAATCCGGGAATAGCGTCACTTCCCTATTTGCCACCTTAAAGGGGCCCGTCTCTCTGGCCCTCTGGAGCAGGATATCTCTGTCCCTGTAGTGCAGTAACCTGGCAACCACTTACGCGGGGAGGCCTACCCGGGGCAAGGGGCCTCTGGGACACTCGGTGCGCTCGTTCCAATGTGAAAAAAGGGGTCAGTCGGTCCGGTGCCACAACTATGCGCAACCATTCCTCAAGAAATTCCACCATATTCGTGCCCTCCGCCCCCTCTGGGAGGCCAACCCACCCGTACATTGTTCCTTCGGTTTCTCCCTTCCGCATCCTCTGCTCTCGGCTCCGGCCGCGCCACTTTGTCAGATAGATTCATCCCCGTGGCTGCTAGGTCTTTTTGTTTCGGTGCTAAGTCTGCTAAGGTGGTCTCCGCCTCTTTAACTCTGTCTGCCAATTTTTGGTGATCTGCCCTCAGGAGTCCTACTTCAACTGCGACTTGATGAATATCGTGCTGTAAAGTTGTTTTTGTATCTTCAATTGCGCCCAGGATTTTGTCCAAGGTGTCCTGCACTTTAGATTGCGAAAGGTCCTGAGGGTCCCCTCCCATGCGCTCAGTAGACTCTGTACGATCCATGGTCTTAGTCTTGTGCCGGTTCTTGCAAGACATTGAAAATCTGGGGTTTTGTACAAGTAAGGTCAGAGTGGCGGGCGGTCTGTTACTACGGTTTCTCTTCCATCCGGCGCCTCAGACGCTAGTGCGCTCCAACCTGTGTTACGGTGTCTAAGCAATGATATCCCAGTCCACAAATATTCCGTACCCTCAGACACTGGCAACCAGCGGCCTTTCTGCGTGCCCGACAGGGGCGAAGAGTCTACCCGAATCTGGCCACATCCATCCACCAGGGCCAGCCAGGAGGCCAACGCAACTGCACCGTCTCTTCCACGAGGCGCGGAGCTGGCCTCCCCAGGGTCTCCCTCTGATGCACTGGGGCTGTCTGCTTCACCTCATTCACCGCAGTTCCTCAGGCCCATCAGTTATCTCCTCATAGTGCTCCCCCAAAGGCTGCAGTGCGGCTCGCAGTATGGCACAGGCAGCGGTGGCGCGCTCCCCCCACCCCACTCCGCGCAGGCACCGTCCTGCCTTTACCGGGGGACTGAGGGGAACGTTCGGTGGTAGGAAATTTGTCCTGGTGCGGTGATCCAACACAGAAATGTGGGAATTTATTTTTTTTTAAGCTAAATTTGAGGTTTGCTGAGGATTCTGGGTAAGAAAACATTGGGGGATCCACGCAAGTCACACCTCCCTGGACTCCCTCGGGTGTCTAGTTTTCAGAAATGTCTGGGTTTGGTAGGTTTCCCTAGATGGCTGCTGAGCCCAGGACCAAAAACACAGTTCCCTCCACCCCGCAAAAACAGGTAGTTTTGTATTTGATAACTTTGATGTGTCCGGATAGTGTTTTGGCGCATTTCCTGTTGCTGCACTAGGCCTACCCACACAAGTGAGGTACCATTTATATTGGGAGAATTGGGGGAATGCTGGGTGGAAGGAAATTTGTGGCTCCTCTCAAATTCCAGAACTGTCTGTCACCGAAATGAGAGGAAAAAGTGTTTTTTTGGCCAAATATTGAGGTTTGCAAAGGATTCTGGGTAACAGAACCTGGTGAGAGCCCCACAAGTAACCCCATCTTGGATTCCCTTAGGTGTCTAGTTTTCAAAAATGCACAGGTTTGGTAGGTTTCCCTAGGTGCTGGCTGAGCTAGAGGCCAAAATCCACAGCTAGGCACTTTGCAAAAAACAGCTCTGTTTTCTTTGGGAAAATGTGATGTGTCCACATTGTGTTTTGGGGCATTTCCTGCTGCGGGCGCTAGTTCTACCCACACAAGTGAGGTACGATTTGTATCGGGAGACTTGAGGGAACACAGAATAGCAAAACAATTGTTATTGCCCCCTGTCTTTCTCTACATTTTTTTCCTTCCAAATGTAAGACAGTGTGCAAAAAAGAAGTCTATTTGAGAAATGGCCTGTAATTCACATGCTACTATGGGCACCCCGGAATTCAGAGATGTGCAAATAACCACTGCTTCTCAACACCTTACGTTGTGCCCATTTTTGAAATACAAAGGTTTTCTTGATACCTATTTCTCACTCTTTATATTTCAGCAAATGAATTGCTTTATACGTGGAAAGGTATATTGCTCTAAAAAATCTGACATTGCAGGAAAAAGTTACAGAGTAAAACATGGAGAGAAATGGCTGTTTTTTTTTTTCACCTCATTTTCAATATTTTTTCATTTCAGCTGTTATTTTCTGTAGGAAATCCGTATAGGATCTACACAAATTACCCCTTGCTGAATTCAGAATTGTGTCTACTTTTCAGAAATGTTTAGCATTCTGGGATCCAGCACTGGTTTCACACCCATTTCTGTCTCTAACTGAAAGAAGGCTGAAAGGACAAAAAATCTTAAACCCATGTCCCAGTAAAATGCCAAAATTGTGTTGGAAAAATGGGAAGATGGTGATTTCAGCACCGCAAACCCTGTGTTGATGCCATTTTCAGGAAGAAAAAAAACTCAAGCCTTCTTCTGCAGCCCTTTTTCCCCAAAAAAACCCACACAATCTATGCTGTATTTTGGCTAATTTCTTGGTCTCCTTCAGGGGAACCCACAAACTATGGATACTTCTAGAATCCCTAGGATGTTGAAAAAAAAGGATGCCAATTTGGCATGGGTAGCACATGTGGACAACAAGTTATGAGGGCCTAAGCGTGAACTGCCCCAAATACCCCCAAAAAAGGCCTGGCACCTGCGGGGAAAAAGGCCTGGCAGCAAAGGGGTTAAAATCATATAAAAGCTGAAACAAATAAGACGTTAGTACAGTCAGTAAAGAGAATTTGTGTGAGTTAAAGGGTTTTATTAATCAGTTCTTTATTTTAATTATTTATGCAATAAGCATCATTAACAAATAATATAATCAAGTAATCAAATTTTCAATATAAAATAAAATCCAATATTGGTAAGTATGATCATTAAAATTGTTCCATAGATGCTGGGGCTTGGTCAGATGTATACATTTCTTACGTGGAACGTCCGAGGTTTAAACAAACTTGAAAAATGCCCTACAGTGTGTCCCTTCCGTTAATGGTACCAGGTCTCAGTCACATTCCTCCAGGAGACTAAGCTCTGTGGCGATTGTAAACCCGCCCTGCGAGGTAAGTGGACAGGCCATATTTATGCCACCTCATATTCTGCGGGACACTTATATGGGTAGCCCTGGGATCCCCTTTCAGAAACTGCAGGTGTATACTGATCAGGATGGAGGTTAGATGCACATGAGATCTGCCTGGTAAATATCTGTTTCCCCAACAACAACGATGGGTCCTTCTTTGGTCACATCCTTGTGTGACCTGACAATTCTTCCCTGCCAATCTGATTATAGCAAGAGACTGCAAATGTGTCCTTGACGGAGAGATCGACAGTCTCTCCTCACAACAGGGCATCATACCCAGACTAACCGACACTCTGAGGCAAATGATGCAGGGGGTAGGCCACATAGACATCCAGAGGGCGCAGCACCCTGTGTGACGGCGTATTCTCTTACTACACACTTACCGCACAAACACTAGACTGGACTACTTTTTCTTACAGAGTTAGTCCCATGGATGTTGGACACGGCATACTTAGCTAGATATCATTCACCTCTCCTGTTGACTTACTCTCTGAGTGCTGAGGGGAGTGGGGATTGCCACTTCCACTGGCATCTGTCACATGTTGGAGCGGGATCTATTGGAGTAAGAATGGAAGGTGAGCCACCTCGGGGGAAATCTACTGCATGATCAGACAAAATTTACAGAATAGGGGAGGGGAGGGTAGCATAGAAACAGCTCCATGAGTCATGGGAACGCCTGAAGAAACATGTTCTACTCGTCTATAGACCTAGGCTCCACATGGAGGGAGATAGGGCAGGTCGTTTATTAGCTTGAGTGACAAACTGGAGCCCTATACTGACCCTATACTGACGCTAAGAGACCAGGCTGGACGGATGGTGCAAACTCAGCTAGCCATAAATGACAGACTGACCGCACATCTGTGATGGGTATACACATACCGGGCCCAACCTTGAGACACTCAGTGATAGTCTACATTGGTTTGCTGCTGCTCCAAAGAATGGACAGCGCAGAGTGAGAGGAACTGGAAAGCCCTCTAACCAAACAAGAAATACTATTTGCTGTAGCTTCCTTTAAGATGGCAAAAGCACCTGGAAGCAACATTGTGGCCGAGCTTTAAAGTGCATTTCCCTAGACCATGGCTGACAAATTGCTACCGGTATTCCAGGAAGCCCTAGCCTGCGACCCGCTCCCGAACTCCGTGAGAGAGCCCTCCTAGTATTGATACCTAAACCGGGGAAAGATCGGGTAGACGCTGCCTCCTATTGCCTGCTCTTCCTGGTGAATAGAGACCAAAAGATACTGGACCAACTGCTTGTAAAAGATCTGTACCACTACCTTCCACAGCTGATTCTTACTGGTCAGTCGGGTTTCATCCCCTGGTGGATTACCCTTTGTAATCTTCATTGTTTACCTCATGTACTCCACTCTTCACATTTAAGTGAAGATAGTACACCTTAGCCTTCCTAGACATAGAAAAGGCCTGAGTTAGGACTATATGTGGCTGGTCCTTGAGAAACTAGGCCAGGGCTCCAAATGTATTGCTTGGATAAAACTGCTGTGTGCTACACCAATGTCGAGAGTAGGTACGGCAGGGATGGTATCAGAGGTGATCCTTGTACAACGTGACACCCAGCAAGGATGCTCCTTATTCACCTTGCTCTTCACCCTAGAGATGGAGCCTAAGGCACACAGATTCTGGCAGGTACTGCAGGAAAGGAGCATGTAGGTGGGATGGACAACCCACCTAGTGACACTCTACACAGATGACACTATGGTATACTTATGTCGACCTGGCATTTCTGATACAATCCTACTAAGCGCAATGAGGGAATTCGGCGAGCTGTTGGGGCTCTGTGCCAATAAATCCAAATCTGCGTTGTTTCCACTGGGACAATTAGTTTCATGGTTCCTGCACAGCTTACCATTACGGGTATACCATGTGACACAGCAATGCCATACCCTTAATTTGGGCTGAGTGCTCACAACCCTCCGCTAGTCCATACAATTTTGAAACATTCTGAAATTCTCTCTGATGTGAAAGATTGCCCCAATCAAAATGGTGGTGCTCCCACGCTGCCTGTATGTACTACAAGGCACTATGTACGAAATACCCAAAATGTTTTTTGAGACATAGACTCCTGTTAAAATTCCTATGGGCTGGAAGGAGGAATAGGGTGAGTTTGGCCATTCTTCAACTGGAATGGGATAGGGGAGGAATGGAGGTATCTGATCTTTAACTTTATTTTCTGGTTTCTCACCTACAGCATACTGTCCATTGATTCATTGAGGAACAAATTGGGAGACACCTATACTGTGTGCACACATGGTGACATAGACCTGGGGTCCCTGCTGAGCAACGGGACAGCTGCAGACTTAATACATGTGGTGCGACTGATCTGTAGGCCCTTGGAATGGGCAGTGAGGGGAATACTCTGTGGAGCACCATGCACACAGATACTGGAACTCTGTTAGATTACTCAGTTTGTACAGACCATGCAAACAATCTTAGATGACCTGAGCCAGGTGGCCCACTTCATCACGTTGCAAGACACATTCGAGACTGGGCCAACATTAAGGGTCACACATTAGACCAGGTATGGTCTACTCATGTAGTCACTGCCCATGTAACAATATACTGTGTTCCGATCACAGGTGTATTTTTTTTCCTTACAGCCATGTCCCCACAAAAACCTGCACTCTTACCAAAAATATTAACTAGGAGCTAGTCAAAGGTTGACATGAGCCAGTTCTGCGATGACCTGGCCCAATGCCCAGTAAAAAATATTGATACACAGGCTAAAGCACTTCATGGCTTGCTAACCGCAGGTAGTGACGTTCATGCTCCCCTCCGTCTATCCAAATAGATTAGACACCATGATGCCTCGAAATGGTTCACAGTTGAATTTGGAAAAGCGAAGCTCTACTTGAGACGTGCTGAGCGGAAATGACAAAGAAACTATGACCCAGTAGCGAAGGAAATTTTCTCCAAACGCCTTAAAGAATACAAAACTCTTTCAGCAAAGGCCCCCTTTTTCACTAACAAAATCCTTTATTTCAAAAATCTCTTTGGATTTTTTTTTGGCTAGTCTCTGAATTGTCCAACCCAGACTGAGTTACATTACCAGTCATTCCGTCTCAAACTTTATGCAGCTCCCTCAGTAGTTTTTTTAATTGAAAAAGTAAAAACACTAAAGCCACTATTCTAAAAAGCCTTCATGGAATCAGGACAATGTCTACAGACATGAACTCTGGTATCATCTGATCATTCCCCCTTATTATTAAGGATTGTTTTAAGGAATTACTGTCTAAACTAAAATCAGGCTCCCGAATGACGTGTACTCTCCTATAATCCTAAAATCAGTGTTCACACAATTTCTAGGTATAACTCCCTCTCTTCTCAATTATTCCATCAGTTTGGATCAGTCCCGATCACTTTGAAGAAACTATTGTGGTACTCCTTAAGAATAAACATGGGGAATACCCTCTAGTACTGAAAAATTATCATCCTATTTCCTTGTTGCTATTTTTAGTTAAGATATTAGAAGTGCATGCAGGAATCAGACTCTTGTTACACCATTGTTGAGTGGGGACAGGGACTCATTACACATCTATACCATGCTCTCTGCACCGGGTAGACTGCGCCCTGTCCTAAAGATAGAGGACACATGGCGTCAATTGTGAGTCTCCCATCACAGCAGCTGAATGGGTTCAGATGCACACATGGGGGTACGGGAGGTATCTGTGAACTGGAGATTTAAATTACTCCAATATATTGCCTACCTCTTTCCCAAACATGTACAGGTTTCCTATCGAACACGGAATTCCAGGTGCAGGCGAGCCCCAAACAGGTTTCAAACCCATCAATATATTATTGACCTGCATTGGTTTTGTTTCACATATGTTCTCAAATAAATTTTGCAATCTCAATTTGTGCCTGAATTTGTAAAAGCTTATGACTTGTTTGAATTAATTAGAGTGATATGTTGGGGTCAAAAAAAGTCCCCTTCTGTAGCACTTGAATTTGAGCAGCTGTTAGTTGATGTTTCAATATGTTTATTATCAAACTATTATTATTTAGGTTTTGTGGCTCCTGGTTGACATTTTTAAATCCTTTAAAATTACTGCCGATTTGCCCTTTAGTGCTGTGTTGGTAACAGGTTTTTTGATCGTGGCTGGACTTTTTTGTAGGGAAAAAAAAAAGCACCTGATGTATCTGGTGTGTGGTCATTCTTAGTGGAAATGTGTCAGAGTCACCAGATCCTCGGGGTCTGTGCACTTTCCCAACACTTCCACCACAAGACAGCCCCAATACTCTGATTAGATTTGTCACAGAGTCTGAGAGTCAAGTGGGGAAAAGGGGATTAGGAAGGGAACAGCTGGGAAGGAGACCTGTAGGGAGCAAAAGGTTAAAACACACAACATCAAAATTACATCTCATGAAATCAGTACTATGCTATGACTCTAAGCATCGTCATTCTGAAAACATGAACAACTTTAGAATAGTCTTAAAATGACTAGGCTTTTAGATGACTGAATACCTGTGGGGGGGAAACAAGAAAAGTTAGATAAAAACTTTCAGATTCAAGTACTTTCTTTAGCATGAGAATCAGGAAACAATCTGAGTAATTTCTGAACCATCATATGAATCTTATTTTAAGAATACATATCAGGAACACACAGCATCACATCTAGAACTCTGGTCTTTTTGTGTTCTCTCAAAACATTGGAAAGTGAATTGCGCACATTGGTTTTTATATAAGTATTAAAAACCATAGAAGGATTGTGCACAATGAAATAACACAACGTAGATTCAAGGAATAAATCACGCGACTTGTCAACTCGAATACTACCAAGGAAATGCCTTAGAATGGTAGCACACAGTAAATAACATTCATTAAGCATGAGGATGGAATCTCGTGTCTTGCCGATTCGAGTGCCACCATGTAACTGCCAAAAAATGGGAGCGCACTATGAATAACATGAATTAAACACGAGGAAGGAATCGTGCGTCTTGCTGATTCGAATGCCATCATGTAACTGCCAAGGAATGGTAGCGCACAATGAAAATCAAAGGTTAAGTCACTAGGAAGCGAAACGCGCGTCTTGCCAATTCGAACGCCACCATGAAACTGCCAAGAAATGGTAGCATACAATGAATATCATGAATTAACCACAAGGAAAGAATCGCGCGTGTTGCCAATTCGAATGCCACCATGAAACTGCCACGGAAATGGTAGCGTACAATGAATATCAAGAATTACACACAAGGAAAGAATCGTGCGGGTTGCCGATTCGAATGCGAGCATGCAAATGCCATGAAAAGTCCAAAA
The DNA here is from genome assembly GCF_031143425.1 of Pleurodeles waltl. Lineage (NCBI taxonomy): Eukaryota > Metazoa > Chordata > Amphibia > Caudata > Salamandridae > Pleurodeles > Pleurodeles waltl. The sequence goes on from NC_090440.1 coordinate 223,789,561, forward strand.
CGCGCAAGAGCAAATTTTTTTAACATGAAGAATTAGGCCCAAGAATTTGAGCATCTTCGATTACAGGGTTGGGGACCCAGCCCAACCTCCGTCTTACCGCCATGACTAAGGATCAACACTGTAGTATGAAGCGCAGAGGCCTGGAAGGTCAAGGTAGGGCACCGGAACAGGAGCTCAGGAAGTTGCTACTGCTCTGCCCCGGGACCTCTGAATAGTGAGCACGTGGAGTTAGGCTGGCTCCCTTTTATGGAGTCTTGGCCCAGCCCACAACCACACCCAGGCATGCTGCAGGGAAAGCTTCTAGAAGGCCCTGGAAAGGGACCACACCCTGACTCACTCTGAAAGCCTGCAGCAATACATTGCACATGAACAGTATTTATAAGCACCTTAAGAATGAATCTTCTGGATTGAATTCTGCAATGCAAAAGGTTAAACAATAACATCAGTACAATGCATAAATTACATTATCTTGAGAGTGATGGGTTTTTGCATTCTAGTCGCTCGTAGAGCGCGCACTGTCCTGGTGTTGACAAAATGTTACCTAAAGTTGTCAAGGCTGCAGGGTGTGTTGTCAAGAGCTTATCCCCCTGGGTTAGGTCACTGTTGGAAGAAGACATCGCTCCCTCAGAAGAACTTGCCGGAAATTTGTAGTTGCGTCCTGGCATACATCTCCTCCCAGTTGTAAGCCTCTCCCAATTTATAATCAATTGTACCTCTTTTGAATTTTCTCAATTTATGTTCATTAATCTCGGTGGTATACTTTTCCAATTGAATGTTAAACAGTTAGCACTTTATTCCATTCCTCCTGTTCTCATTTCTTTGATAATTCATTTTTCAATTGGCTAATCTCAATGTTCGCCTCATTCAGTAACCTGGATAACTCTACCGCACTAAGCAAAATCAGGTCCAATTAATATTTATTTAGGATGGCATACCAATGTTCAGTGAATTTAGGATTATTCTTGCATAATGTAGATTTGAGTGAAATTCGAAGGGCTCTTGGAGGGACAGAAGGAGCCCATATGAAGAGGGTCCGTCGAGGCGACTGATTTCCAGACAACTTATTTTCCCTGGGGAGCATTGATCAGGGACTTGACTGCTGACGCTTTCGAGGCCTCCTCTGGATCCTTACATCCATGGGACATTGACTGACATGAAATTTAAGACACATATCTGTACCTATTGGAGACACTGCCACGGGGAGGGAGGAAGATGAATTTTAGAAAAGGGGATGAAGAGGTCACACTAGATGATCGTTAGATCCCGGATCTGGGATAATGTGATAGAAATGGGAAACATGCGCGGAGGGTTGAGGTGGATGGGAGTTGTGTATTTATTATTGTTGTGTATTTATTATTGTTGTTTCCCTTGCCATCGCAAGGGGAACAAGAGTATCCTGCCTTCCCAGCTCGGGGCGCAGATCAGTCTTTATTCCTCAGTGCTATGTTTAGCATTTTTAATAGGGCGATGGTCCCCTTTGGTGTACCTGCTGGTCCCATGGGTCCTTTGGCTTTCACGCTGGGGTTGCCGGCACCGTATAAGCAGGCCCTGTTTATGCCATTTTTACCAGCGACTCCTTGCGAGGATATTGGCTTGACGCCGATGTCACCGCCTGTACCCTGAATGACGGCGCCAGATGGATCCCGATCGGCACAGACTGTGGATTCGCCTCTCTCACCACCTCCGCCGGTGTTACCTTCTCCTTCGAAGCCTGCGCATTTGACGTCAGTTAACTCTCTATCGATGCCGCGTTTGGAGTCCAGGCTGAGGTCAAGAAGGAGGGCTTGAGACTTTTGGAGGAGCAACAGTATCAAGAACAGCAGCAATTGGAGAAAGTAGAAATCTCTTGGCCTTTGGGTGATTTCCAAGGCTTAGACTCTGCTAGTGGGTTAGATACGTCTCCTGAGTGGGAGCTTTTATCCCCTGGAGGTGAACTCGCAGCAGAATCGTCTACATACCATGGGGTGATAAGGAAGGCGTCCAAATTTTTGGACTTACTACTTCCTTCATCAGAGTTAAAGACCAATATTTTGACAGAGATTTACATCCATTGGCCTCCTCTTTAGAAGCCCTCCTCCCTTTCAATGATGCCCTGTCAGAGCCCATATTAGAAATATTGAGGAAACCTATTATGACACCTGCGGTTTCTAAGACTGTAGCCAGAAGGTGCAAGGTTGCTTCAGGTGATCTGCAGTTTCTGTCCCAGCCCCCAACACCAGAAAGCTTTGTGGTGCAAGCTTCTTGTTCTGCAAGGTCGGCTCCAGGATTGTTCCCTACAACTCCATCTGATAGGGAGTTGAAGCATATGAAGCAGTCTCCTCAGGAAGCATGGCCTTAAAATCTCTGAATGTTGCATGTGTACTGGGAAAATATATCTATGCCCTAATAGATACAGCTAAGGAAGTTGTCCCAAAATTGATGTAGGATGTTCAGGGGCATTTTAGTGCACTGTTTCAGGACAGTTAAGCGGCAGCAAAGAAGGTGATTCAGTCAGATCTGGTCACTGCAGACTCATCTGCTAGAGCCATGGGGATTTCCGTTGCTACTATGAAGCATGCTTGGCTCAGAGGTTCTGGCTGTTTGAGGCAAAGGCGGACTCAGCCCAGGAAAGATTCAAGGATAGCATGGCCACTGCAAAATCTTTGGGCCTTCAGGCTTCTTCTTCTGTGCCCTTCAGATCTTTCTGAAGATTCTGAGGGTTTGGCCGCGGGCCCTCCTTTCATGGGAGGCAACAGTCCCATGTCCAGCAGCTCGCCAACCCCCTATAGAGGGGCCATGGGACAGTTAGAATGTGAGGAGCCGCACAGCAGCCTTCCTCCTCATCTTCTGGTGGAATCCAGCCAGGGAAGCACCCTTAGTTCTCACTCCATTCACCAGCATGTTCTACCAGTAGGGGGGTGGCTGTTACATTTTCTCCACGAGTGGGAGTTAATCACATCACTCTTGGGGGCTGAGCGTAGTGGGAAAAGGTTATGGCCTTCCTTTTTGGGAGTTTCCTCCCCCCTTTCCTTCCCCGTCCTTCATTTTACACAGAAGAGCATCTCCTGTTGCTTCAGCAGGAGGTGCTTGCCCTTTTGTTAAAAGGTGCAGAGGAGTTAGTTCCAGAGCAGGAAAAGGGTCAGGGATGTTATTGAAGGTATTTCCTGATTCCCAAGAAGGATGGTCGTTAGAGGCCTATACTGGATCTGAGGATTTTGAATTGGTTCCTCAAGCAGGAAAGGTTCAAAATGCTGACCCTAGCACAGATGCTTCTTGTGTTGAACAAGGAACGCTGGATGGGGTCTATTGATTTACGGGATACTTATTTTCATAGCCCTATTCGGAAGTCTCACAGGAAGTATCTCCGGTTCGTCATAAGGTTGCTACACTATCAGTTTGCGGTCCTTCATTTTGGTCTTACTTTCGCACCTCAAGTTTTCACGAAGGTGATGTCAGTGTTTGCAGCGGACCTCAGAAGGAAGGGAATATCTGTATTCCCTTACCTGGACGATTGGCTGATCAAGGCCAGGTCCCTGGAGCTCATGCTACACCATCTGAAGATGCAACCCAGTTGTTGTTCAACTTTACGGTAAACATGCTCAAGTCTCACCTAGAGCCCTCTCAGTGCCTCCTGTTCATAGTGGCAGTACTGGACATGATATTGAATCGAGCCCACCCTCCTCCACAGAGGATTCAGGACATTCAGGTGATGATTCCAATGTTTCAAAAGGGAGCGGCTGTTCCAGTCCTCAAGGTCCTACTTCTGCTTGGTTTGTTCGCTTCTTGCATTCCGTTGGTCACTCACGCACGTTTGCACATGAGGCTCTCCGGTGGTGCCTCCGCAAGCAGTGGTTTCAACACAAAGGGGACCTTGAAGCGTCGATAACGATCTCCAGAGATGCTGCGGTGGATCTGCGGTGGTGATCTGTAGACTGCAACCTCTCTCAAAGGAGGCCGTTTTGTCTTCCACCTCCGGTGGCCATAGTCAAAACGGATGTTTCCACTGTAGGGTGGGGAGCTCATCTGGGGGACTTGGAGTTCAAAGGCCTTTGGTCTCCAGTAGAACAGATGTTTCACATCAATCTGTTATAAATGCAGATGATAAGTCTGGCTCTCAAGTCCTTCCTTCCATCCATTTGCAGTTTGTCAGTACAAGTCTTGATAGACAACACTACCGCAATGTGGTACCTCAACAAGTAGGGTCGTACCTTCTCTGCAGAGGCTCTGCGGCTCTGGTACTGGGTGTAGGACCATTGGATTTGTATAGTAGCAAATCATGTAGCTCGAGTTCTCAATGTGCGTGTGGGCAGCCTCAGTCGGCAGTTCTCGACCGATCACTAGTGGTGTCTCCATCTGGACGTGATTCTTCACGTCTTCCAGATGTGGGGAGCCTCTCAGACAGACCTGTTTGCCACTCGAGAGAACGCACACTGCACGTCTTTCTGCAGCCTCCTGTATCCGGTGCAGAGGGCATTGGGCGACGCGTTTCAGCTATCCTGGTGCGGCCAACTGCTTTATGCATTTCCTCCCATACCCTTGATTCCTCAAGTTCTGAGGAAGATCAGGCCCAAGTCGTATTAATAGCCCCGGATTGGCCAAGAAGGGTGTGGTACACAGACCTCTAACTCTCACTGTGCCCTCCGCTCTGTCTCCCACACAGGGTAGACCCCTCTTGCAGTTGCAGGGGCAGGTTTTACACCCCCACCACCAAAGCCTGCACCTACATGTCTGGAGATTGAACGGGGCAATCTGAGTTCTTTTTCTCTCCCTCCAGAAGTGGTGAATGTTATCTTATCAGCCAGGCAACACTCCACCAAGACTGCCTGTGCCGGTATATGGGTGAAATTTGTTACTTGGTGTGGTGAGAGACAAATTGATCCCTTAAAGGCCCATTTATCTAATAATTTGCAGTTTGTACTTTCCTTGGTACAGAAGGGTTTGCACAGTTTCAACAGTGAAAGGCTATTTATCAGGCCTGTCGTTTTTCTTTGCCTTCCTGATCAGCCTTCCTTATTTAAGTCCTCTATAGTTCTTAGGTTCCGTAAAGGGCTAACTGACAAGTTTCCTCCAACTCCGTTTGTAATGCCTTGGTGGGATTTGAATTTAGTTGTGATTTTTGTTTTGATGGGTTCACCGTTTGACCTTATGCATACTTGCCCTTTGAGGCTTTTAGTTTTCAAGACAGTTTTTCTATCAGCCATCACGTCGGCTAGACGTGTGAGTGAGGTTCAGGTTCTTAGTGTGAAACCACCTTTTACTACCTTGAGCTTCTACATAGAAGGGATGAGAGACTTCAGAATTGATGATCAGTTCTTCATTGGATATGTGGGCAAAATGAAGGGTAAAGCTGTCCACGAGAGGGCTCTTTCAAAGTGGGTCATTCTGTGCATAACGATTTGATATTCACTAGCAAAGAAGGATTCCCCGGAGGGCGTTAGGGCCCATTCCACCAGGGCTAAGTCTGCCACATCGGCTTTGGCTAGAGGTGTGCTGGTTACTGATATTTGTAAGGCAGCAGCTTGGGCTTCCCTCAACACTTTCCCAAAGCATTATTGCTTAGACTTGGAGGTATGGTCATTTTGCCTGTTCTATTTTGCAGGACTTCTTGGTTTCACCAGTCGGGGACCCACCTCCGAGTGCTGGGCTGCCTTTGGATTCTATTCATAAGTTGAGGAATCCACAGGTAGTTGTATCCATCAGAAGAACAAGTTGCTCACCTTTGGTAATGCTTTTTCTAGTGGATACATTAGCTACCTGTGGATTCCTCGCAGTCCCACTTGCCTCCCTGTGGCCTGTCTGGTCATACCAAGAGTGCTGTTAATGTTATTAATAGTTTGTGTATTGTATATTTATAATTGTTTTTTCTATATATATATTTATTTTGGTATAAAGAGTTTTTAGTATATGATGTGGGTATTCACCCATTCGCCTCAAAGGCACGGTAAACAAATGGTGAAACTGGTGTCAGGTGGAGTCGCGTGCGAAGCCGTGCAATTGTGATGTCCTTGTTTACGTGTAGAGCTAGGAAAAAATTGCCATTGAATGCTGGCGCATAGGGAGAATCCATAAGGTGAGAAATCCACAGGTAGCTACTGTATCTACCAGAAAAAGTGCTACCAAAGGTAAGTAACTCTTTCATTTTTTTTTAAAAAAAAGCATGTTCCATGAAGGAAATCATAGCAGAATGATAATAGAATAAGGTGGCAGTCCAGAAAGTCCAATAAAGAGCTCTGGTGCAGAAGTAAATCCAGAAGAGAAAGCCTTTGCACATCAAAGAAAGAAAATGTCTAGCTGGAAAATGTTCTCAACTATAAATCAGCAGGTATCTACGGAAATGTAGAAGAGGCTCCAAGAAATCTCTCATAAAGAGAGAGAAATGGTCTCAAGAAACCCAGAGCTAGATCTCCAGAAAATGCGAGTGAGGGAAGTCTTCCCATTTCAGGAACACACACTAGTGTACACACAGTAAATTGAAACACATTTTACCTGCTCAATTCACAGCATTCAACAAGACTTCAGAAAACTTCTTGGAGTGGGCAAGCTCCCTGGTTTCTCTCATCTTCACAATGAGTCACAGAAACAAGACCTTGAAAGGATACTTCATTTTCATTTTGCGGTTCAGGCAGTTCCTCCCATAAATCATCCTTCCTGTTGTCCTCTCTCCTCCCAGTGAGAACCTTACTATCAGTTGTCTAATACATAACAAATGCCTATTCACTAACTGTGAGAAAGTAACCTCTTTCTAGCCTTGTTACCCCCACATTTGGCCTGTTTGTGAGTGTATGTCAGGGTGTTTTCACTGTCTCACTGGGATCCTGCTAGCCAGGGCCCAGTGCTCATAGTGAAAACCCTATGTTTTCAGTATGTTTGTTATGTGTCACTGGGACCCTGCTAGTCAGGACCCCAGTGCTCATAAGTTTGTGGCCTATATATATGTGTTCCCTGTGTAGTGCCCAACTGTCTCACTGAGGCTCTGCTAATCAGAACCTCAGTGGTTATGCTCTCTCATTTCTTACAAATTGTCACTAACAGGCTAGTGACCAATTTTACCAATTTACATTGGCTTACTGGAACACCCTTATAATTCCCTAGTATATGGTACTGAGGTACCCAGGGTATTGGGGTTTCAGGAGATCCCTATGGGCTGCAGCATTTCTTTTGCCACCCATAGGGAGCTCTGACAATTCTTGCACAGGCCTGCCACTGCAGCCTGAGTGAAATAACGTCCACGTTATTTCACAGCCATTTTACACTGCACTTAAGTAACTTATAAGTCACCTATATGTCTAACCTTTACCTGGTGAAGGTTAGGTGCAAAGTTACTTAGTGTGAGGGCACCCTGGCACTAGCCAAGGTGCCCCCACATTGTTCAGGGCCAATTCCCAGAACTTTGTGAGTGCGGGGACACCATTACACGCGTGCACTACATATAGGTCACTACCTATATGTGGCTTCACAATGGTAACTCCGAATATGGCCATGTAACATGTCTAAGATCATGGAATTGCCCCCTCTATGCCATCCTGGCATTGTTGGCACAATTCCATGATCCCAGTGGTCTGTAGCACAGACCCTGGTACTGCCAAACTGCCTTTCCTGGGGTTTCACTGCAGCTGCTGCTGCTGCCAAACCCCTCAGACAGGTTTCTGCCCCCCTGGGGTCCAGCCAGGCTTGTCCCAGGATGGCAGAACAAAGGACTTCCTCTGAGGGAGGGTGTTACACCCTCTCCCTTTGGAAAATGGTGTGAAGGCAGGGGAGGAGCCTCTGGAAATGCTTTCTTGGGCACAGATGTGCCCAATTCTGCATAAGCCAGTCTACACAGGTTCAGGGGTCCCCTTAGCCCTGCTCTGGCGCGAAACTGGACAAAGGAAAGGGGAGTGACCACTCCCCTGACCTGCACCTCCCCTGGGAGGTGTCCAGAGCTCCTCCAGTGTGCTCCAGACCTCTGCCATCTTGGAAACGGAGGTGCTGCTGGCACACTGGACTGCTCTGAGTGGCCAGTGCCACCAGGTGACGTCAGAGACTCCTTCTGATAGGCTCCTTCAGGTGTTGGTAGCCTATCCTCTCTCCTAAGTAGCCAAACCCTCTTTTCTGGCTATTTAGGGTCTCTGTCTCTGGGGAAACTTTAGATAACGAATGCAAGAGCTCATCCGAGTTCCTCTGCATCTCTCTCTTCACCTTCTGCCAAGGAATCGACTGCTGACCGCGCTGGAAGCCTGCAAACCTGCAACATAGTAGCGAAGACGACTACTGCAACTCTGTAACGCTGATCCTGCCGCCTTCTCGACTGTTTTCCTGGTGGTGCATGCTGTGGGGGTAGTCTGCCTCCTCTCTGCACTAGAAGCTCCGAAGAAATCTCCCGTGGGTCGACGGAATCTTCCCCCTGCAACCGCAGGCACCAAAAAGCTGCATTACCGGTCCCTTGGGTCTCCTCTCAGCACGACGAGCGAGGTCCCTCGAATCCAGCAACTCTGTCCAAGTGACTCCCACAGTCCAGTGACTCTTCAGTCCAAGTTTGGTGGAGGTAAGTCCTTGCCTCACCTCGCTAGACTGCATTGCTGGGAACCGCGACTTTTGCAGCTACTCCGGCCCCTGTGCACTTCCGGCGGAAATCCTTTGTGCACAGCCAAGCCTGGGTCCACGGCACTCTAACCTGCATTGCACGACTTTCTAAGTTGGTCTCTGGCGAGGTGGGACTCCTTTGTATAACTTCGGGTGAGTACTGTTTCACGCATCCTCGTAGTGCCTGTTTCTGGCACTTCTCCGGGTGCTACCTGCTGCTAAGAGGGCTCCTTGTCTTGCTCGACGTCCCCTCTACCTCCTGGGCCACAGCAGCGTCCAAAAACGCTAACCGCACGATTTGCAGCTAGCAAGGCTTGTTGGCGTTCTTTCGGCGGGAAAACACTTCTGCACGACTCTACAAGGCGAGAGGGATCCGTCCTCCAAAGGGGAAGTCTCTAGCCCTTTGCGTTCCTGCAGAAACCGCAGCTTCTTCTGTCCAGTAGAAGCTTCTTTGCACCCGCAGCTGGCATTTCCTGGGCATCTGCCCATCTCCGACTTGCTTGTGACTTTTGGACTTGGTCCCCTTGATCCACAGGTACCCCAGATTGGAAATCCAGCGTTGTTGCATTGTTGGTTTGTGTCTTTCCTGCATTATTCCTCTAACACGACTTCTTTGTCCTTAGGGGAACTTTAGTGCACTTTGCACTCACTTTTCAGGGTCTTGGGGAGGGTTATTTTTCTAACTCTCACTATTTTCTAATAGTCCCAGCGACCCTCTACAAGGTCACATAGGTTTGGGGTCCATTCGTGGTTCGCATTCCACTTTTGGAGTATATGGTTTGTGTTGCCCCTATCCCTATGTGTCCCCATTGCATCCTATTGTAACTATACATTGTTTGCACTGTTTTCTAAGACTATACTGCATATTTTTTCTATTGTGTACATATATCTTGTGTATATTTCCTATCCTGTCACTGAGGGTACACTCTAAGATACTTTGGCATATTGTCATAAAAATAAAGTACCTTTATTTTTAGTATAACTGTGTATTGTGTTTTCTTATGATATTGTGCATATGACACTAAGTGGTACTGTAGTAGCTTCACACGTCTCCTAGTTCAGCCTAAGCTGCCCTGCTAAGCTACCATTATCTATCAGCCTAAGCTGCTAGACACCCTATACACTAATAAGGGATAACTGGGCCTGGTGCAAGGTGCAAGTACCCCTTGGTACTCACTACAAGCCAGTCCAGCCTCCTACACTAACTGACAGAAAGGTTCTGGAAAGTTACAGGTTCTGCGTGGAAAGAAACACATCTTGTGTGAAACAACTCTGCATGAATTACAGGCCTTTCAATATTGTGAGCTAAATCTTTGTTAAAATGGCATCAGCGATCAGGCTAACTTAATTCAGTACCTTATTATTTCTTTGGTATGCTTCCAATGCCTAAGTATAATTGCTTACTGCAAAATGTATAAAACCTAATTTATTATTATGTATTTATCAGAGTTTAAAACCATTAACAGCCCTTTGGATCCTGCTTGATTTTCGTAAGCAATAGGAATGTGTGCTGTGCCCCTGTTTCAAGTTGCTTGTAAACTTAGACAACAAACTAATAGAAGGAGATGTGAAGGAAGTGTCCTGCAATAGCTTTTTTAAAAGGTGTTGATTTGCAGTATCGTGTAGGGGTATGTAGAGATGTTGTCTTGGCATTTTGGGTGTCTGTAGTGTACAAGCGTAGATGTGATGATACCAAGCAGCAAATACTTCGTAAAACACCTTATTACGTACCGACTTGTGCTTCCACTGGGAACACCTGCTGATCTTGTCTGCTTTAGATTTCTGATCACATGGGGTAGCCTGCCATTGTGTTTTAGTTCAGATGCAGATTCTAGTGATATGTTCTCTAAACTTCTCGTGATAAAAAGATGGATTATATGTCTTCCTATATTTAAATAATATATTTGGTAGTGTTGGCCATCTCAGTTTGGATGGAGCTTGATGGCAGGCAGACTTTTAGAACTAGATAGACTACTTGTTACTTTAGGGTCCACTTTGCTTGCCTCTTGAGGACCACCAGGTGATCTCCTGAGCCTTCCAGTGAACAATTTGTCATAATCTATTGTGCCAAAAGACTGGGGATTGAATTATTAATTAGGGGTAGTTACTACCCTCCTCAAGGAATAATCTTAACACTTTTCAGGGTGAAGCCTTACAGTTATTAAATTAACCTGTGCTCAGCACCATGGTAGCTATGGCATTCACCGGACAGGTTCAACTTAGAGCAATGTGTAAAGTATTTATGTAGTACCAAAACATTAAAAAAGTTAAAATGCAACTCAAAAAACCCCAAACCGTATTAGAAAAATACCGTAAAATGTAATAAACAAAATGACAAAATATCATATTAATATATCAATATTAAGAGGAACTAGAGATATAATTTTTTTTTTAAAGTTGAAAAGTATTGATATAATTAATATATCAATATTAAGAGGAACTAGAGATATAATTTTTTTTTTTTAAGTTGAAAAGTAGTGATAGCGCCTAGAAGTGTATATTGCTAGTGATTGTCAATGGTTGCCATAGACTGGGACCTAAGTGCAATTTGACCCTGACTGTGTTGGTGCGCGGGTGGGATACACCAAGCAGGTTCGTACTGATCAAAGAGTTACCAGACCAGTTATGTTAAAGAAAAAAAAAAAAAAATTTGTCATGCCTTTTCGGTTGTAAACACCAGTCAGTGTTAGGAGGCACAGCTTATGCTTGAAAATAGGCATGAACTTGATGCGCTGCTGCACTTGATCTTTAGTGAAAGCGTCCCATTTTCGGTATCTTCTGTACATCACCTTTTTGTCTCAAGGTTTCTAACGAGAAACCGGAGACATCATCAGACTCAATAGTTCTATAGTATCACCATATCTAAGTCACACATGGCACAGGTAAGCAGGTGGCCAATGTTTGGTGCTCTTTTGTCATGTGCCTGCTATTTTTTGCAGGTGCCATGGAGTTAGATGCAGAAAGTTAGCACCTATTCCAGGTTGCTGAATTAGATTGGAACTGGAAATCGATTTTTCTCTAAAAAATGAAACCTATTCAGTTACTTTTGAATTTTTTGACCTGGCACCTTTTGTGGATTTTATGAAAGACAGCATATATTGTGTGTCCATGTTGGGTTCTAAGAGGGCTGGACCCAGCCGCTTAACTGCAGTGTAGGTTACATTCTTTCTTAGATTGGTGTCTGGACCAGTGGGGAAGATGCATTTGTATTTATATTTCTAGTATTCCTATTTTTTACCTCATGGAATGAGATGATGTTAACTGGAGAGATGTGCACTGGATTAGGTTTTGTAGATTGAAAGAGTATGCATTCCTTTTGGAAATGGTCATATTCTTATCTTGTCGTCTGCTTCTTTGCTGAGGTTGGGACCAAGAACAGTGTTTTCAGAGATGGGATGTTATGAGTAGGGAGTGGAGGTTGATGTTCCTTCCACACCCATTATCCTACAGCTGTCGCAAGGCTGAAACAAAAGATTTTTTTCCCCTGTTACATTTGGTGAGCCAGAGCTCTTTATCAACTTACTCTTTTGTTTACCCAGCTAGCCTTGTTCTCCTTGAGACCAACTCCATCTGGTCACCTAAATGCATGTATCTGATAGAGACTTCTAGTTTCAGATTCCTTACCTTTTGAATTCCCCCAGGCGTCAAACTGGATCCAAAGACTTTTTCTTCGAGCAGTACCTCTGCGTGCTGTCAGGTGGCGTCGGTCGACTCCACGGGTGTCGGTGGCATCGTGATGACGTTGCTCTTGTATATATGTGCCACCCCAGCATGCTGACGTCAGTTCTTTTCTTTCTGTGTCAGCCTACGTGCAGATCCGGTGAGGAGCTACCTCAGTCACTTTTTTTTTTTTTACTACAATGACATTTTTGTCGAACAATTTTGAAGAGGTTGTGGATGCATCAAGGGATGGTCCCGCAAGACAGGTTTTAAGCCCTGAGACTCCTGTCACTGAATGATGTCGGTGACGGAACTGCACCTCGTATCTTTTTGGTGCCTGGAGCGCGATCATAACCCAAAGTTGTGCTCAGAGTGTCAGGCCATGAACCTGAAAGCTTAGAGAGAGTGGTCCCTAAAGCTAATGGCGACCAGACACTTGACTCCGCGGCCCTCAAGTTCTCATTCGAGAGGAACATCTTGAGACCGGCTACGGAGTCACCACCACTCTTCATCCTCAAACTCATCGGGACATTCGTGTCATAAGAAAAAGTAGTAGAAGAAGAACAAATGTTCTTTGACTTCACCCCATTGCTCGGACAATGCGGCGAGGGAAGAGCGTCAACACTTTAGGCCTCCTTCCACAGTGGCTCCATCTGGGTCCGCCCTGCGCTTCCCCGACTTCCCGGGAGCCGTAGCCACCCCTGCCCAACTAAGAGTTTTTATGTGGCAATGTGCTTCATTTTTGGGCAGACCAACACACCTTCTGCGCCCTCAGACACAGGTGAGTCGGTGAGGGCCCCCTCGGGCTCAAAGTCGTCGGCTTCGGCCACAGCACCAGAGGGCCCCTCGCGATCCAATCTCGGATCCGCCCAAACACAGCGTCCTTCTCCAGCGTCAGGTCAGACATCAATGCTCTCGATGTTGGTTGGGTTCACAATCGACGTCGATCCTATTGTCATACCGGACGACCTGGAGCCGGAATGATGTCACTCAACGCTGATTCCGTCTATTGGCTGTCCTGGGTTCATGATTGGTCCAGACCCTTATACTTACAGGTATGGATATGGGGAGAGTTTAGAGGGGCCACTGGACACTTTAGAGTACGAGCTTGACCCCCAAATGTACTGGGTGCAGGATTTCGGTCTAGACACCTCCCCATATGCTCTCTACCCATACCGTGGCTATGGAGGTGGGCGTCACATACTCCATGGTGGTGAGAAGGGCTGCTGCGGTCTTGGACCTTGAGCTACCTTCTGTGGAGGTTAGGCCTAACATCCTAACCAACGTGCTTCAGCCAGGGACTTCCACATCAGAGCCCCTTCTCCCCTTTTATGAGGCACTGACTGACGTCCTTTTGTGTACTTGGTCCAGACCACGCACAGGGCTCCTGTGAATAGGATGATTGCCTGTCGCTAACGGCCTGCTCCTACAGACCCGAAATTCCTCATCCAGCACCCCATGCCTGAGAGCCTTGTGATCTCCAGGCTTCCTCTTCTTCTTCCTTTGGCTCATTCACTGAGCCCCCTCACCCATATGGAATCAAAAAGAGTGGATAATTTGGGGAAGAAAATGTTTTCTTCTGCCAGTCTAGCACTGTGGTTGGTGAACACTGCATGCCTTTTGGGCCGCTATTCTCATACTCACTGGGATACAGCCGCGCAGGTTCTGCCTACAGTTGCGGAGAAGACACGGACTGTCCTCTCCCAAGCGCTCGTAGATGGGAGAGATGCAGCCAAGATAATCATCCGCTGTGGACTGGATACGACCGACTGTTTAGGCAGATTAGTTGCATCGACGGTGGCACTAAGACATCACGCCTGGCTGTGAACATCTGGCTTCTCAGGGGATGTCCAGCTACGTAGATGGGAATGCCCTTTGATGGCACCCGTCTCTTCGGAGACAAGGCGGACTCAGCGCTCAAGCGCTTTAAGGATTCCTGAGCCACGGCCTGATCCCCTGGCCTTGCACCTGGCCCTAGACTCCACCAGTCCATCTCTCACCCCTTTTGTAGCTTTGGAAGGGGCACCCAACAGAGCTATCGACCCGCGCATGCTGTACAGCCCCTGAAAGGCCGTGGACAAAGGATTCCATTATCTCGGGGATCAGGGAAGCCAGCAGGTCGCCCAGTCCACCCCTACCCCCTCCTCCTCGGTCTCCAAACCTTCCTAGTCTATCGGAACATCTGGAACCAGTTGGAGGCAGGATTCACCATCATCAGCCCCACTGGAAATCCATTACCACGGCATGTGGGTCTTCCCGATTGTTCGGAAGGGCTACTCCCTCCCTCCCTTTCGAGTCTTCTCCTCCAGCCATGCCACCTTCATTCGACCACATATCAGAGGATCACATGACACTTCTCCATGAGGAAGTCAAAGCTCTTTTGACTAATGGAGCTATAGAGAGGGTCCCTGCGTCAGAAGTAGGTTGTGGTTATTATTACCGCTACTTTCTGGTGACAAGGAAGGACAAGGGCCATCGTCCTATCTTTGATCTTCGGTCCCTCAATCTCTTCCTCAAAGAGAAGTTCGAGATGCTGACATTGGCCCAACTCTTATCTGCCCTGGACCCGGGAGACTCAGTGGTATTGTTGGACTTGCAGGACGCATACTTCCACATCCTGTCTTGCTGGCCCACAGACGTTACCTCCCATTTGGCCTTACCACCGCCCCGCTGGTGTTCCTGAAGGTGATAGTAGTGGTTGCAGCTCATCTGCGCAGGTTAGGGGTTCCAGTCTTCCCCTACTTTGATGGCTGGCTGTTGAAGGCGGATATGCCCCAAAAGTCGCCTCCCACCTCCAGACTACGGCAAACCTCTTGCATTCGCTGGGGTTCACTACAAACATGCCTTCTTAGAAGCTCCCTTTCATAGGAGCTGTTCTGGACACAGTATAGTTTTGGGCTTATTCATCGAAAAGCGAGTCCAGGATATTCGGGCTATGATACTGATGTTTCACCTTCTGTCCTGGATTTCGGTGAGACTGACTCTGAGGCTGCTGGGCCTCATGGCCTCCTGCAGGTTCAAAAGGCCAGATGGCATATAGTGGGACCTGAGATTCCAGTGGGCGCAGCATCAGGGGAGACTCTCCGACAAAGTCCAGATCTCGGAAGGAACTACGAAAGATCTTCAGTGGTGGCTAACGAATCAAGATTGGGTCAAGGGCAGATCCTTCTCCTTTCCCCAACCAGACCTCACAGTAGTGACAGATGCGTCACTCCTGGGATGGGGCGTCCACATGGGAGAGGCAGAGATCAGAGGCCTCTGGTCTCCTGCGGAATCCAGGCTTCATATCAATCTATTGGATCTCCGTGTGATTCAACTAACATTGAAAGCATTTCATCCCTCTCTCAAAGGGAAAGCAGTGCAAGTGTTCACAGACCACACCACCGCCATGCGGTACTGCAACAAACCAGGCTGAGTGGGGTCCTGGACTGTTTGTCAAGATACTCTTTGTCTCTGGACTTGGCTGGAACATCAGGCCATTTCCTTGGTGATTCAACATCTGGCAGGCTCCTTGAACACCACAGCAGACAATCTCAGCAGACGATGCATGGTCGATCACGAATGGCGTCTCCATCCAGAGGTGACGCAAGATATCTTTCAGCAGTGGGGAGAGTCTTGGTTAGATCTCTTCGCCTCTGCAGAGAAAGCGCAGTGTCAGCTGTTTTGTGTGTTGGAGTTTCCAAGGCAGCAGTTTTTCTGCGACGCCTTTCGTATCGAGTGGAGCTCAGGCCTCCTGTACGCCTTTCCGCCTGTACCACTACTGCCCAGAGTTCTGAATAAGATCAGGCAAGACCGGGCCCATGTTATTCTGGTGGCTCCGGACTGGGCACGAAGAGTCTGGTATCCCGAGCTATTGAGCATGGCCATAGCTCCTCCGATCAGACTGCCCATTCGGGAGGGTCTTCTGTAGCAGCAGCAGGGGAGGGTCATCCACCCGACCCTGTCCACTCTCTGCCTCCTTTTGTGGAGATTGAGCGGCGACAGTTGACCGCTTTTGACCTTCCACCTTAAGTCTGTAACATCATCTTGGCAGCCAGTTGTCCTTCCACCAAAACTGCATACGCCTGTTGCTGGAAAAAATTTGGTGGCATGGTGTATTGACAAATCTGTCGATCCTCTCTCTGCACCTCTTTCTGAAGTTCTGCTGTTTGTTCTCTCTCATGCCTAACAGAGCTCTGCCTTGGGCACCCTCAAGGGCTATCTGTCTCATATCTCTGCCTTCCTGAGACTACCTGACCAACCTTCTTTATTCACATCTCCCATTGTAGGGAGGTTTCTCAAAAGCCTCACACATCTCTTCCCACCTATCCCGTTTATCATGCCCCAATAAGATTTTAATTTAATCCTCACACACCTGATGTGCACTCCATTCGAGCCGCTTCATAGCTGCCCTTTACGGCTCCTAACCATCAAGACTGCCTTCTTGGTTGCCATTACCTCTGCTCGCAGGGTAGGTGAGCTCCAAGCTCTGTCACCTTTTCTGGCAGTACATCCTGACCTAGTGGTACTCCGACTGGGGCTTCTTTTCTCCCTAAAGTGGTAGCGCCCTTCCATGTGGGTCAATCCATCACCTTGCATACTTTTTACCCACCCCCACATCTCTCACATGACGAGAGACTCCACCGCCTGACCCCAGAAGAGCGTTGGCATTCTACCTTGATCATACTAAAGACTTATGAGTGGACAATCAACTCTTTGTAGGATTGAAGAAAGGGAAGACGGTGCAAAAGAGAACCATTTCACAATGGGTCTTCCTCTGCATCAAAATGTGCTACACTTTGGCAAAGAAGCAACCCCCTGTGGGTTTGCGAGCTCACTAAACTAGAGCAACTGCAGCTACCGCAACATTAGCACGAGGCGTTCCAGCCCTGGATATCTGTCAGGCCCCATGTGGGCATCTCTGCACACGTTCACCAAGCACTACTGCCTGGATGAACGTGTCAGGTCCGTAGGGATGGCTCCTTTGGTCATTCGGTCCTACAGGACTTCCTGGTGTGATCTTGATTTGCAGCCCACATCCGGGGATTATATTGCTCGGGTATCTATTCAAAAGGTAAGGAATCTGCAACTAGAAGTCTCTATCAGATGTACAAGTTACTTATGTAACAATATATCTGATAGAGACATTCTAGATGCAGATTCCTACTGGTCCACCCCCCCATCCTCTCCGCTCTGCGATCTGATTTCTAGGGGCAGGAGCTTTCCTTGAAGGGCCCTAGCTTTGGTGCACCACTATCAATGTACCTCATGGCTCTGCGCTTCTGGCGTGGAAAGTCGTGAAAAGAAACTGACGTCAGCGTGCCGGGGTGGCGCCTATATACGACTGCGACGTCATCACAACGAACACAACGCCACCGACGCCTGGGTGGGAAATGGGGTCGACCGACACCACCTGACGGCACGCAGCGGTACTGCTCGAAGAAAAAGTCTCATGATCAAGTCGGACGCCTGGGGGAATTCAAAAGGTAAGGAATCTTCAACTAGAATATGTCGCTACCAGATATATCGTTATCGATGGTAAGTAACTTGTACTTCTGCAATATACAGTAGTCTGCTGTGGTTTGATTTAGCAGATGTCTTGCTTCTCCTTCCAATACTTTTTCTCTCCCAGCAGATGTTGATCAAAGAGAGCTAGCTTAATAACTGAAGAAACGGTTGTGGGGAAATCAATCCTCCCTCCAAAAAGAACTACAGGGTTTTTGAGCACTCACAATAGGACTTGGAGGACTACTAAAAGTCTTCTAATGGAACTACAATGAATATAACCCTGAAAAACACAAATCGTTTAGGAAGCCATGCACAGTAAATGGAGGTAACTTTACTGGTTTGCTGGACCTGTTGTGCCTAATATGAAAGTGTATCTTATGAAATCTGAAAGTGGCCGTTTCGCATCTCTATTATGTAAAGGTCAAAGCAAAAGATCACTGTTCCTTTTTTGGTGGCTATTTATTAAAATAGGCTTACGAGTGATGTTTTCGGCAAATGGACTGAGAAAAATAAATACAGAAAATGTTGCTTTCTAAGTGCATATTGATATACAAAACTGTTTCCAAACTTGCAAATGTTCATGTTTAAAATGTGTTCTTGGATCCAACACATACACAAATATCACTGTTCATGAATATTTAAGAATCACCAGGGATGGAGGAGACTGTAAACAATTTGGCACCTTACAAGCAGGGCTGTATGGTACTGACATTAAGCAGTACTGCAAACCCATGACTATGCTATGCTCCAAACTGAAATAGAAACTGATTTGTTGCATACAACCCCCCCACCACCACCTCAACCACTTTAGCAGTAAGATGGTGCAGATCCGTGCACTACTATCTTTCTGATTGAAGGTGCAAACAAACATTTACATGCTGTAGTCCGTGTCACAGGTAGATTGCTGCAAATACCGATGAAATCAAAGAGCACATGTAAGCTTCAACAGCATATTAACTGAGCAAAATACTAGTCCATAGCATCCTGCAGTGGCTTCATAAACTAGATGCTGGAAAGTATGAAGCCCATTAACTGGTAAGTACACATCCCACAGTAGAGAAGATACCCCATATCTTTTCAAGATGTTTGAAGGGTAACTATTCTGCATGCTTTGGCATTGCCCAGCCTTTTCTCGTTAAGGCCTGAATCTAACAGTATGCCATTTGTTGTGTCTGTGAATTCTTTTAGTACTGTATTTCTTTCTCCACAGCTGCTCCTGACATTACAGGCCATAAGAAGAGTGAAAATAAGCACGAGGGACAAGATGCTCTCCTTTACTGCAAATCGGTGGGGTACCCCCATCCTGAATGGACCTGGCAGAAAATGGTGGATGGTGTGTACATGGTGAGTATTACTTTTTTTCAGTCTATGAACTGAAAAGAGAGTAGTTTTTGGGAAACGCATGGCACTTGAGAAAGGCAGCTGCATTTTTTAAAGTCAGTCCTAAATGTTTTTGTTTATCAAGTGACTCATCTGTTTGAACATTGAACTGCTCTCAATGCCTATTCAGCTTTTTGATTCAGATAGTGTTTAAGCCCAAAGCCCGGATTTTGAGTTTGATGGACATTGTTCTCCATTGCAAATGCATCGGTAACGGGCCTTGCCCGCCAAATCTTTGCTCTGCCTGCCCGTCTCAAAAACTAATGGGTAGACCTTCAAGTTTTCCTCTGAAGAGAAGGGGCTGTCAGAGGGAAGGACAATACACCTCCTGTCCCATGGTGAAAAAGCCTGGTTGTGAGGGGCAGAAAAAAATAACCCCATCCATTGGGAGAAAACTCCAAGAGTGGCAGTCATTAGTTGTTAGTTTTATGAAACAAACGTTTGCTTTGGGAGTTAGTTTCAGGAAAACAAACTTTTGAAAAATTTTGTGAATGGAAGCCAAAACAGACAGCAGTCATTTAGCAAATATTTTTTACATTGAAAGGAACCAGTGTATGGCATTTCCTTTCAGTATACAAAGATGTCCTCTGGTTGGCAGCCCTCTCAAAATTTGAAGGCTTGTAGTCAGCCAGGATAGCAGAATTAATGTCCTCTGTCACGAGATGGACATAGCATAAAGGTGTAACAAAGCTGGTCAAAATCTCTAGACTGAGCAGGCAAAGCAACCTGACAATAGGTGGATTTCAGATTAACTAAAGGAAAGAAAGAACCACCTCCAATGGTGCTAGCATTTCTTGAATACGTAGATGGGGATGATAATCAAGCATTATACATTTATTAAGTGATCTCACAACTTCTTATAAACTAATGTCTCCAGATTTCATTTCAGCAGTTACCAAAGCTGAGGAGTTAGTCAATAAATTATGTTATTATAGAAAAAACTAACGTAAGTCTTCTTGGACACTCGATGGTGGTTGTTTGACCTTGTTTAAGAAGCATAGCACCTTCTTTTAATCTTATGATATGTTCAAATCCTCTTATACATCCAACATTAGCATCACACTTGTGTGAAGGCATATCTCCAAGAACTATGGGGCAATTGCTGCTTGGTTTCAGTATTAAAGCAAGATGAACTAGTTCTCTCCACCCAGAGCGGTCTTTACCTTTCTCAGCAACATACGCCTTGGTTATAATCTCACACCTTGAACTCTAATGTATCACAAAATTGTCATAGCATAATGATATACTGCACACCACACACCCTATTACTGATGTCCATTTTAGTTAGCTCATCAGAAAATGTGCAGTATTATAAAATGTTAGAAAAGAGTAATACAGGACCTTGAATCTGCTAAAAATGTAACTATTACATCATTTATGCTACAATTCCGATAGTTCTTTAAAATTGACAACTGAACAATCATCCCCACATTTCTCTACAGTTAACACAAGATTTTTCCATTCAATCTTTCTCATAATTCAGTGCATTAGTATTCTTCATACACTTTGAAAATGTCCAAAGTTCTTGCATTTCAAACAATGTTGGCCAACATGTGGGCATGCTGCCTTTGTGGTTTTTTAAACTACATCTAAAACATTTGTAAACCCCTCTTTTGTGTGAACTTTAAGTTGTTTTTTTTGCTTTTTTTTTCAACTGAAATAGAACACATCACCTTTTGGAGGAAAACCTTTAATTAAAGAAATACAAGACCCAACTGACAAAGCAATATAGGTTTAATCACAACAATCACAACAACCGGGAGATCAGTCATCTCCGTGGAAGTAAACGTCTGATCCCTATGAGCTGCTCGCAGACAACTGTATGCAAAAAAAAAACACAGAAGAATCACATCAAGGCTCCAGCTTCATCATTGATGTGAGCAATTTCCACACACAATATTCTAAATAACAAAAGTAGATATAGCAATTCTCAGAAACAAAAGTTCATAATTTCCTCCTTCTTGCAGTGCAGTTACCATACTATGAAGCAAGTGTAGGTGGGCATAGCAGCGGGTGGTGCTGTGTTGAAACTTGATTGGTCCTAACTAGCTGAACTTCAGCATGGGCGGCCGAGTCCCAGATATGTAAGTTGGTGCAAAGATGCCACCAGCCAGGTGTGCACCAAGCATGTTTGCTCTTCGTGGGTGGATGCATGGCTTTAGATAGTTTCCATGCAAGGGCCTGTTTGAAATAACCACAGAATGTTCTGTTTAACTTCTTGAAACTGTCTATTTCGGTCTGTGTGCTCTGCAGTTTGTATCAACGTCTTCGCTGAGTCTCACAACTGACTACATAAGCATGTTTTTTTATTCTGTCATCTGTCACCCCCCTTTTCACCTCCCCCCCCCCCCCAGTTGATTCTTCAACTACCTGCTTTGACTCCTCATCCTCTTCTGCTACAGTGTGGTAGATATTTCTTTAGGTACCTCCCTGCCTACCCACTCTCTTAACGGTGAACATCCCTCCTACCTTTGTGCTTGCTTTCTTGAAACATTGTAGTGGTAATTGAAAAACACAGCACATTGTCAACAGCAACAACAGAATAGGCAACAAGCCATTGAACCATCCTGACATCCACGATGGCAACCAATCACACCAGCCCTTAAACCATTCATCTCGGAGGATCCCTTTTGCTGACCATTGGCTTCTATAAGATGTGCAGTGTCTATATGGCCTCTGTCAATGTCTCATTATTAGCTTCATCTGCTGGCATATATGTACAGCAGGTCGTTACAATTTTGGCATACACTCCCTTTTCAGGCAGTCATGATGTAAAGTACATATCAGTGCTGTGTAACTATCATTCGTATGGAAGCAGTTCTTCCTTCATGACGTTGAATCCATCTTCAGTGGCATTGATTGTTTTCATCAGTTCCCACCAGGTTATTTGCAGCCATTGAGCAGTTACTTTGGCCTGAATGATGGTAGGATGCTTCCGAAGAACAGCTGGGCATCGCTAAACAGCCTGTACTCTTGCGGGACATTTTCCCTACCTGAAGTACCAAAATATTTTGCAGTCCTTTTCTTCCGATGTTTATGAAGATGGCACATGGGATGGTCACCAAGAAGAGGTTGTGTGAAGTTACTAGTGTACAGAGGCTATTTCAGTTGGGGGTCAGCTGTATTTGAAGCTGGGCCCCACATTGATAATAGTAGTCCATCAGGCTGGAGGGTTGCACCCTGCATGTCAGTGCTGTAATTTGTGGTGTTGCAGTCGGTGTTCTTCTCTACTTTGATGTTGCCATTCCCTCCTTAAACGTGAGAAAGCAGATATTGATCTCATGACTGACCTGGGGTTTACTGCACCATCCACCCAAGTATTTTGTGCAATGTTGTTGTCCCATGTCCTCTTAACCTTTCCCATTACGTCCTTACTGATATCCAAGATATTGCCCTGAGTCTAAAATTGAGATTGGGATGCCACTTATCTCAGGGAAAGACTGATCCGGCAACTTGGAGTCCTGGTCTATGTACACAGTCTGAGGGCAAGTAATTTACTGAGCAATCAGTGCACCACCCCTAAAATCCCCAAGTGTTGAACTAGCAATATCCATTTTTTGTCTTGTAATCACCTATTTTCTGCAATTGTTTTAACTCGCTTTCAATGGTCTGCCTATATGTAATGACATATAATGTTTCTACTAGTGTGTCATGCCTGGTGGCATTAACTCTAGAATGTACTACCCAGACATGTGTCTGTTGCATTTGGGGCTTAATCCTACAGAGGTAGAGGTGTAAGAGGCATAAGAACGTTCCCAAGGCACTTCTTTAGATGAGTGCAATCTATCAGACTCTGTGGCATGGGGTATCAATGAGCATATAAAGCAGCTGTCATTGGATGTATTTCTACCTATATCGTGCACATGCTGTTACCACATATTATCAAACAAAGCTTTGTGGAGGGGGGTGAAAGCCAGTATCATTAAAGGTATTTCTTCATGTGCAATGAGAGGTTATGGTAGGAAAGAAGGGTGTATAAGGAGGGGAAACAGTAGTACACAGAGAAGGAAAAAAGAGAAAATATTACATATCTTGAAGTTGATAATGTCCATTGTGAATGCGGTGGAGCGAGGTTTTATTTCTATAGATACTCCTCCTGTTCTCCCGCTTTTTTTGTCTCTATGTCCGAAGGGATGATTGGAAAGCTGGGTCCATCTGGACATTCGTCATATTGATCTATGATTTGTGGCCTTGTACTTTCACTGCAGTGTCTTTGCTTACAGTGACATGGAATAGTCCTTGAAACATAGGGTCTTTCCACTTTCGGGCAAAGTTTTTGATGTAGATGGGGTGCTCGGTGGTATCGTTGGTCTCGCGACTTCTGCAGGAGCTGTGTTGGCATGCTTATCTGATGCACGTTTGACCTGTTTAAAGAAGAACTTTGTAACTTTTGTTAGCTCGGACATGTAGACAAGCATTTCTGGCTGTACGTTTTAGAAGCACTCTCAGCTTGCAATCTCTTCCATGTCTGGGGCATTAGTTTTCGTTCCTGCCAGTTAATATCTGGTGTCAGATTAAGTGATGATTGGAGCTAGGTATAATCCTCAGATGACACAAGGAATGATAGAAGAAAGTTTGTGTGATGCCAAGAATAGTGGTGAAGTTGACAAAAATTTTATTAAGTAAGTGTGTGTGCCATTGTCTGATCTGATCACCTTCGCTGATTCCCTAACGGAATATCACTTTGCGGACTAGAAAATTAACAGCAGGCTTGGCATGACAGTGGATATAAGGTCCAGCTTCGATCCATCTGTAGAATGGGCAGACAGCAACAATGAGGTAATGATTTTTATTGCATTTTTCAATCATGTTAGCAAAGTCAAGGTTTAGGGCCCTGAATAGCCTTTGTTGTCATGGGATGGTGGAGGATATTACTTTCAAGGTGGGGTTGGGTGAATACTGCTGGCATATCGCACAGTTGTGAATGTACACTGTTAGCAACTCATGAAAGTTGGGAATCAACCAATCTTGTATGAAGACATATATGTTGTCTTTTGCAGTATGTGGGGAAGGTGTAGTTGGTTAAGGGCAATGAGGACAAGTGTAACAGCCTTGCCTGTGGAAATTTGCCTATAGATGAAGCCTGGGGCAGACTGAGACCAGCCCCTGGCCTCCCAGAGCTGCTTCTCGTGTTCAGGGGCACTTTCCTGTAATTTACTGATGTGCAAATTTGCAGTTTCTGTGTAGGGTGTAAAGGAATCTAGGTAAGGCGCTGGTTGTTGTGTTTCTGTAGCAAGAAGTATAGGGACATGGTGGGCACTGCTGAGAAGGCAAGGTGATAGATGTAATGTTGCATTCTTAGCAGCCTAGTCTGCCAGGGCATTTTTCCTGGATATCAAGTCTTGGCTGTTTGTGTGTGCAGCACATTTGACCACTGCAACCACTTGTGTTAGGGCTAAAGCTTCTTTTAAGGCCTCCAGAAAGTTGTGGTGCATGAATAAAGAATAGTGAAAGGGGCGCTTACAGCTATAACACTAATTGTGTATACAATTCTAGAATCTGAAATATCAAACAATGCCATAGTTATTGTATCTCCTAAAATACAGTTAAATTAGGATTGGAACGTATAGCCCTCCACAGGACTTGAAAACACAGTGATGAAATTAATGTATACTTCAAAAGAATAACAGGAGAAGTGCTATTGAATAGACTAACAGGAGCATGAATAAGCTGTTGAGCAGTCAGAAAAGTGGTTGGAATAGTTGTATTCAAATGTCCAGGATAACATGCACTAAGATAGTCTACATATATACACACTCAGTGAAATAGAATAGTGTACACTTGGGTAAAAAAACAAGTTCTCAAAAGGATGCAGTTTGAAAAAAAAAAAAGTGAGAGGGATGTCATAAACCAGTAAAGAACACTTGATTCATTGATTTCAGTCATACAAAGCTGTCACTAGTACGAATATACATTGCCATTCTGTGTCTTGTGTTAAAGTCCATATACAATTGTGACGGGCCGGACCAGGCCGACCCGCACAATATCTTGACTGGTGCTGTCGCTTTTTGGGTTGACCAGGAAACGTAACCGGGGTCAACCAATCCGATGGGTTCGAGACAGTCTCCTGGGAGGTCAAAAGGACAGGTCGCAGAGCTAAAGGAGAGAACGGCGGATGAGCGGAGGAGAGTGGGACATCAGAACACTGAGGACGATCCTAGAAGACTAGTAAGGACCCAGGAATCGAGGAGACCCCCAGGATCATCGGCAACTCTCGAGTGTGGTGCAGGAGCGAAGAACGGGACCGCTGCGGTCCCCACCAGGGAAGAAGAAAGCCGGCCCTGGGAAGCAGAACCTTAGGACCCGCCACGCTTCAGGAGAAGCGTGGCCAAGTCGGGGCTGTGGACGGGCAGGGTTAGGGAGGACGGGAGGGAGGTTGCACTTTGGGTTACACGTCACAAGAGGAGAGAATTAACTTAAAAAGGCAAACGCGAAAGGGTTGGGTGCACAGTTGGGAAAAGGGATTTGGGAGTGCAGAAGGTAAAGGAAGTCAGTAACGAGAGAAGAACAGGTTCAGGTTATAGACAGGAAAGTGAGGAGAAAGGAACTACAACTACAAGGAAAGAAGACTCAGTAGAAAGTAGAGAAAGAGAGAGAGAGAGAGAAAGAGAGAGAGAGAGAGAGAACACAGGAAAGGAACTACAAGGAAAGAAGACTCAGTAGAAAGTAAACCCTGTCTGGAAGAGAAGTCTGAAGAGCAGAGGACTCATATTAAAAGACCTACATCACCAGAAACTGTTATTAACCACTAATAAAATCTACTTACCTGTAGAATCAACGAGTCCTGTGTGATTGCTACCGCACATCCTGCAACAACAATATATTATATAGTGCAGTACAGTGCCCAATAATATGAGAAGCTCAATGTATACAAGCCATGTATCACTCAAATATCTAAGCAAACTGGTGAAAATTAACAATACAAATGATAATATTTCCATGAGTAAAAAAACGGGCCTGTATCCAGTTATATAAATGGCAGTCATTTTGTGGTTGAGAGCCTGAAAACTGTAGGCAAGCAATAAATATGCATACAACAGCCATTTGAGCAGAAAGGTGGTAAATGCAGATGACATATTAGTCCGTAAGAAAAACATGGAGTTCTCAATTCATATTAAGTCCCATGTCTACAGTTTGCAATCTTATTATCCATTTAATTTAAGTCTTTCTAAGGATAAGTGTTCTATCACCCCCTCTGTGATTAGGTTCCACCACCACAATCCCATGAAGTTTGATATTGATAATTCTGAACCAAATTGTATGTATTGTAGTGAACATCCAAAGGGTAATTCATATTATTTCTAATAGCCCTGCTGTGTTCTTGTATCCTCTCCTTGAGTGACCGTATAGTTCTACCTATATCGATCTTTTGACGGTGGCACACTATACAGTAGATGGAAAACTTGATGTTACAGTAGATAAAACTGTAAATTTTGTAGGCGTACTTGGAAGTATATTGAAAAGAGGAGAGTTTATCCTTAGCATGTTGGCACATATTACAGTTGGAACATTTAATGGAACCTGTTGGTCATGTGCGTAGCCCGTTCATGTGTTCTGTTATCGATTGTGGTGAAACATACCTGGTACAAAGATGGTCTCTAAGAGTCATTGCCCTACTTCTTTCTAATCTGGGTAGTATATGGCAAATGCTTCAACATACCATCCAGTTTCAACAAATGCCAGTGTTTTCTCAGAACTCTGTAAATTTTATGACTCTGTGAGCTGAATCTGGTGATCAACATTAGTCACTGGCATCTTTCTTTTGCTTACTATGTGTGAGGAGAGAGGAACATTTGGTCTTTATGATCCTCTCCCTAGCCTTAGATATGATGCCTTCAGTCGAAAACAACTCTTCAATAGTTTAAATTCTTGTGAAAACACTCAGTCATCAATACAGTCCCTCCTAATGAGTATAATCTCTCCCAGGGGAATCCCTTTGATCTGTGAAGAAGGATGGGAGCTCTGAACATGTAAAAACGCATGACAAGTGGTTGGTTTTCTATATAGTCTAGCTGCTATCCTGGCTTCCTCAATATATAGGACAACATCAAGAACTTCTATCTGATGGGAGCTGACATGGTGTGTGAATCTAAGATTGTAGGTGCTCTGATTGAGATGTGAAAGTAAATCCTCAAACAAAGATAGGTCACCAGTCCAGATGACAAATATGTTGTTTATATAGCGACCCCAAGAGAGAATAAGTTATGTTATTATCAGTGGGCACAAAGACCACAAATGTTCTTTTTCAAAGTTTCCCATATAGATGTTTTCATATGATGGGGAGAATTTGGCTCCACAGCTACCCCTTGGGCCTGCCTGTACCAACCACCATTCTCCATAAAGATATTGTTTTCTAATACCAATATGGTATGATCCAGAATTAATTCTGTGTGTTTTGCTAAACTGGCATCTCTCACAGAAAGTGCTGAAGCAAGTGCTGCAAGACAGTTCTCAAGGGAGATACAGGTGTATAGGAAGATGATATCTAAGGCGATGAACATGAAGTCCTTAGACCACTCTAAGTCCTTAAGTTTTTCAGAAAGTCCTTTGTGTTCCATATGTAAGATGGTAAGTAGAGCGCAAAGGCTTGTAAGAAAATGTTGATATATTCTGAAATATGTTCCATTGGGGAACCGCTGACTGAGATAATGGGCCTGCTGGGTGAAAAGGTCCAAAACTTAAATATTTTCGGCTGTATGTAGACTGAATTCCTCTGGTTGTAGGACACCAGCCTGGTTGTCATTCTCTCCCTTGTGTTTACGTTTGTGTCTGTGCCTACCTTTTCTAATTCTCTTGAATTTTGTTTCTTTTTTTTTTGTAATTTAATCTCATCTCCTTACTGTACCTTTCGAGCTCCACTAAAAAAAGTGGAATATGTATCCCCAGTGGCAGATGCTCTATCTGCAGGAGAGTGATCCGACTTACTATTTGCATTGCTGGTAGTACTCAAAAGGTCAGATTCACTAGCTGAAGTTTGGGCTGATAGAATACCAGGCTTCTCAACATTTGAAAAAGGGCTAGGTTTTAAATAATCAAGCTTGTGTGCGAATGTAAATATCCTGCCATTGCGATAATCATTGTCATCCTTTTAAAGTTTCCTATCCTTTTTCTCCTTAATGTGCAGTTGGTTTGAATTAAAACCATCTCTAAGGATTTTGTAGTCTTTTCTGTTGCTTCTGGTAAATTCATACTTTATAACTCTTCTTCCAATGTGTTAATTTCTTTAATCAATGTTTCTCTTCTCTTTCTTGTCATGTTTGATCAATATATTCATCACTCCATAAGAAGATGATAGTAGAAGTTTTTCCTATTCTTGTAATAAGTCTACATCAAGTCCTCAAAAGAGGGAACTATAATAACCCGGAGACCCTGGGGGACTTGTTCTAGATCTGTATATCTCTTAAGAATGGTGGCATCCCACCATGTGGATAGTTCCTGTGTGTTTTTTAAACGTTCTAATCTGGTGAACATTTGCTTGAGACCCTCCTTTGTGTTATTTGGTGTGCGCTCTTGTGGATGGTAGTAGTTCTAATATTTCTTGTACCCTGTCATCAAAGGGTGCCATAGTGAGTATGTCAGATATATAATTTGTGAACAATGAGTACCCGATATCAGAGGAAGGAGTGCAGATCACCACAATATACCAGTAGGAACTCCCAATGGGTAGTAATGGTTTAGGTAGTGCACCTCCTATATAGAATGCAGTAAGAAGCAAATGTAAACAGTAATGTAAGTCTAGTAATCGGTGCTAGTATGTTATCATGTACCCTACAACCTGTGTACCAAAGACAGTGGACAGCAACCCACTGTACTGCAAATTGATCAATATTAGATACCACCGCACACAAGCATAGTACTCAAAGAGTGACCATGGGAGTCCATTATTTAAAATCCGGAGACAATAGTTCCAAAGCCAGAGATTTATTTGGCCGTAACAAAGTCTTCTTAGAATCCAGTGAAAGTCGTATCAACTTAACAGCCAGGCAGAACATAAACCAAATAAAGTACCGTATAAGGACCGGGATAAGAATGATGCCACTTTTAACACCAATATTACCAAGCTTACCTTGGTACTTTTAATCGCTTTTTGATCCACATTTAAACACTATACATTTTTTTGAATCATTTGTAATATTGGTGTAAACAGGGTAAAAAGCCGAAGCACCAAGGTAATTAACCCTTAAATAAGAGTCCATGTCAACTCAGTATTGGAGTGTGAGAACAAAAAATGTTTTGAATGTTTTTAAATGGGAGACAATTAAAATGAAAAGTTACCTTAATGATTAAGTTAACTCTTCATTTTAATGTTATCCCATTTGAAATTGCTGAATTCACAAACAGCAGGCCTCTTGCTTCCAGTGGCCAGTAGACACTACCATATTTATAACTGAATTTCTCACATTTTAAAAAATTACTAATTTTCAAAGTGAAGAAAAATATTTCTATGAAACAGTAAGTCTTGATGTTTTTCTTTTTTCAGGTAAGACAATTATGGCTTAAGGTTTTATGAAGCATGTTTCTTCACTGTAAATTCCTCCTTTTCAAACCGATGACAATATTTATCAGTT
The DNA here is from genome assembly GCF_031143425.1 of Pleurodeles waltl. Lineage (NCBI taxonomy): Eukaryota > Metazoa > Chordata > Amphibia > Caudata > Salamandridae > Pleurodeles > Pleurodeles waltl. Next base: position 223,819,197 of record NC_090440.1, read on the forward strand.
TCAACATTTTTGCAGAACGTTGTTCGGCACTTGAAACTTCTTCTGTTTAAAAAAAAAAAAAAAAAATGGTTATGTTTGTTTCACGTGTAAATGTGCCTCATATGTCCTGTTTCACAAGTACATACAGCATAGTCTCTGTCACCCATGAGCATATGCACACCCACACACACATGTTTACACATTCCTAAAGACCATGCTCGCACTGACACACACTGCAGTACTGTTGTATTGCTTTCGGTCAACCTATTTTGTTCAAACCGTGTAACTGGCTCGATTTACATTAGGCTTAACATCAATGAAGCTGTGCGTAGAGGTGTCTTGTAACAATGCACAAGTTGCTTAACCTTCAGTAGCTCACAATGGTTTTCACTGATCAGAAGTAGCTCTCACTATGGAAAAGGTTAGCGATCCCTGGTCTAGTTGTTGGCACTCTTAACTCCCTCAGTGGAAAATATCTGCATTATTCATTACCTGTGTACAATTCTGTATGTTTCCAGTTAAGCAGTGAATGCTTCAGGCTCTAAGGCTGTACATTAGAAGCATATTGCCCTCATTGCTATACTAAGGTACTCCAACATTTAGTGATGTGTGGAGTAAAAGGCAGAAAATTATACTATTGGAATTATAGCCTGCAATTTAAGTCTCATAAAATACAACTAATGGCTGATTTGGCTCTGATGTTAGTTATAGACTGTATATAATCTACACATATCTGTCTTAAATTAATCAAATGAGTTTGTCTCCTTTCATCACAGGACATTAACAATGCATCTGAACGCTTTTTCATCACAAACAAAGATAACTATACAGAGCTAAGCATTGTTAACCTGCAACTGAATGAAGATTCTGGCGAGTACACTTGCAATGCTACAAACCCAGTCGGCTCGAAGATTGCTACTACCATTCTGCGTGTACGTAGCCACCTGGCCCCTCTCTGGCCATTTCTTGGAATTTTGGTTGAAATCATCATCCTCGTGGTTATCATAGTGGTGTACGAGAAGCGCAAGAGACCAGACGAGGTCCCAGATGGTAAGAGCTCCTAAGATAAGGGTTTCTAAAGAATGTGCACAGGATTAAGTTCAACCATCAACCACACCACTTCACACAGTCACCTGTCTAGTATGAGGCATTGAATGAGGTTTAGTTATTTAATTCTCATCACACTAAAACCACACATTTCTTAAGTGCTGCAATAGTCTCATTAAATGTAAATTATATGAAGGAGTCTACTGTAAAATGAGAAACGTTAAATATGTCTTTAGCACTAAGAATACTCAAATGTTTAGTAATTGAAAAACCCTTTATATTTGCTGTAGATGCAATAGAAGTAAGTTAATATCCTGGGCTTTTGAAACAACAAATTCAGAAGATAGCACAGAATCCCACAGTTTCAGAAAGTATCCCTGAATCAAAGGAGAATGTTCAGAACATTCTAAAATGCTATTCTTAAAAGAAAATAATACATTAGGGGTTATTCACACTTCTTTCTAGTCACTTGAACACAGGAATTTGGATGTTTGTTGATTCCTTGGCCATGTCGCTGAGCCACTTGCTTTATGTTGAGAAGGAGGGATTCTAGGCCAATCCCAACAATCTCCTATGAAATTGTGGACGTTTTCTTCCAGATAGAGATGGGGGAGATTCCATAGTGATATGCCCTGGATATGTAACAGTTTAGCCCGGATTTTAGTTTTTTTTCACCATTTCTGTTATACTTATTTGAGCCAAAACTCAAATCGAACAGCAGAGAACTAATTCTTAATTGAAAATTCTGTGATTCGGTAAGTTGAACAATGCTTTTTTTTCTGAGTTTTTATAACATGCTGTACTCTCCAGTGAAAGACGAGCAAGACTTGATACTTGAATGTGGCAAGAATTCCAGCCCAGTTCCAAATACAAATATTGTTCCCTTGAGTTGTGCACTAGCCAGCTTTTTGGTATTACTATGAGATTTAACCGGGAAAAGCTCATACTCCTGAGACACAAGAACATATACAGCACCATTAAGGTATACAACTAACTGACTATTGAGCTCAGTTGTTCACCGTAGTTGGCTTCTGCCCTTTAGATGCCTCATACTAAATCCTGTGCTTGTCAGAGTACCGCACACTGACTTGGACAAGAAACAACCAACGTTTCCTTTGCTCCAGCAGGTCTATCTGTCTGGCCTATGCACTGAGATTGAGGAACAAAAGTACATTCTTGTAAATAATTTTGCTTCCATTGCAAACATTGTGACTAGGAAGGTGTCGTCATACCATAATTCTTGGGCAGTCACCAATACCCATCCATGATTATTCAAGCAGGAGTTGTGACGGTGGCATGCTACTTCCTTTAGGGTGACTACAGCACCACCTTGGTCTGGATGAACTTCTGATAGGAATTATTACATTGTCCACCAACTCTGCTGGCATTTTCTGAATGTTGCGTTTGCATCACATTTTGAATTAAAAAAAATATATATATATTTTTGTAATGGAGCTTGTTACGTATGTTTTGTTTGAATGAGTGTAATGTCGAGGTTTGCTGTAGCTGTTGTATAATCCTCAGTGGCCTGACTTTCATTTGTTCTTCATGGCGTATACTTGAGGTTTTATGGTAACTATTTTGATTTCATTTGGTGGCATTATCAATGTTGTCAAATGTTTAATTCAATTAATAGACAGGTTATTAGATTTCTCTCTTTTTAAGTTCCTCCTCTCTTCTGAGATATAGATACCATTCCTGCAGGTGAAAATGTTTCTCCGGCCTTGACAAACTCCTGTGTGAAATGCTCACAGTGAGAATCCCACTTAGAAGCTCTAGTTGATGGAATGTAATTTTCTTGATCATGTGAAAAATGATTAGTCAGCATTGAACACATCATACAGGGGTTTAACTCCTTTGGGTTGGTAGTGGAAGTGGTCCCATTCTTGTTGCCAGTTGAACAGTAGAGTTGCAGCAACCTGACCCAATATTCTTATCTCGGTTTTAGAATAAAGCTTGTACTATAACATTTATGCCTGAATGTGTGACAAGCAACTGTCAGTCCTGAGATCCGCTCTGTATCTTTAAGTGGATTTTGGAGGGTGGGAAGTGGCTCAACATGCATGTGGAAGCAGTTCTTGTGGTCAATTAGCATGTGAGTTAGCTGGACCAAATACATGTTGATTGGAGCTAGTGGGAGGGGGGATCTTTGGTCATGACTTAACTTAATTGCTGCTCATCTGTAGCTAGCATTTAAAGTGGCCCTGAGCATCTATCTAGCTTATGACCTCCGCATATTACCAAAACACATATAGTTCTTCCACTACTTGTGGATCCTTAGGTTTATTAGGATCTTTCCTCAATGCAAAGTATGCAGTACCTTTTATGTCTGGATTGAGAGTGCAGCTGTCACCAGACAATTATGTGACGATCACCAGCAGAGAGGCGTTGGCTCTGCTCATGTGTTGGGAGCCAGGAGTACATGTTTTGACAGTGCAGAAGTTGTGTGCTTCAACAAAAAAGTGCTTACCCTCCGCACAGCTGTAATCACTTTGTTTATCCATCTGCCTGAGCTTGAACTGTCACTGTCAGAGGCACACATATGACATTGTAGTGCTATTAAAGTGTCTTAGATAACTAGATACTTGATGATGTTTTTCTCTGGCAGCAGCACAGGTGAAGGGAGGGCAGTCATTAAGCCTTGTGTATGTTTATGTCTGGCTTGACATTGCAACTGTCGCCTTACCTTCTGACTCACACCTATATTATTCTACAGTTCTTTGCTTCCATACTAATGCATATCCATTCCTATGCTATTTCCTTACAATGCTTCTCATTACCACACAACAATAAGGCAAAAATTGTATAAATGGTTCACGCTGCAGAGGATCTGCAAAGCTGGCCGATGAGATCTGATTAGATGCCTCCACATGAATAGTGATGTTGTGGCACCCACCTTAGGGCTCAGTATGCAGTCCTAAGCCCTTCGAAAAACATTAAAAAAGACAAAAGGGGACAGGGTAGGAAAACCATACCTTAGGCTTGGTGGGGGGCCTCAGAGGGGGACCAGAAATGTATATTTATTGAAAATGTTGCCACAGATTTGCAGTGGATCCACAAATTTGCTGAATTTTATTATTTTTTTTTTTTTTTAAATGCTCAGGTTCTGGCAGATGAGGGGGGAAAAAAACCCGGGGTGGGCCAGGGCCTGGTGGCAGCGGCAAAATGTTTTTATCAGGAGAGCGGGGCATACAGCCCCTCTCCCCAATCCTCCTTGAGGCCCCAAGGACCCGATCTTTCTGCCCAAATGTAAAATAAAGGGAAGGGGTGGCATGAAACCCCTGATCTCCCCCTGATCTCCCCACTGCCCCCTCCACCACCCAGGCCACCTTTGGGCCCCGGTTACCGCTTCCCCAAGGGCTGTTTGTGAAATGAAGGGGAGAGAAGCATGCATCACCACTCTTTGAGCCACTGTTGGCTGCCTCCTGCGCTGCCCATGGGTCTGCCTGCAGAATGTTGGCAAGGCATCGGGGGCCCTAGGACTCCCCCCCCCTTCAGCATCAGTCAAAAATTAAACATCTAGGTGTCCCGGGTGGGCACTTGGGGTACCTGAAAACCATGCAAATAAATAAAAAAGGAGCATTCGGAGCTGCTAATTTATTAGTCACTACTTGTCCATGGCTCCATAATGCCCTGCACGGGGTTTTTATTTACATTTCTTTTATCTTGGTGGTGCTTCTAGAAGGGGCACTGGTACCACCAAGATTTATGACGTTGGAGGGCTGTAGGTATTGCAGCAGCCCACCTTAGGAACATTAAAAAAAACAAAAAAAGTAAGTCTTCTGGGTCAGTAGATCCATGACCACAGGAAAGCTTACAGTATTTTTTAAAACACTCCTAGCTGGAGCTCTCTTCTTCAGCCAGAGTGCAGAGCCCCATTGTGGTTAGTTATATCACTAGACTTTGTAGCTTGAAGAAGAAAAAAAAAAAAAACACAAACATGTTCATTTAGTTTTTAATAAAACTAGAACACTTTTAAAGAGAATCACTTTAATTAAAGATTAAACTGTCTAAATTAATGAAATATCCATTGCTTATAATTATTGTTTTTTTTTTTTTTATCAATAATACTTAATATATGTTGATGTCCTCACCCTTCATGAAGCAAATGGCCCTCTTTTTATTTTGGTGTTCGGACCCTTTCACAAAGTCAGAAATTATGCCTTACTTTAAAATGAAAGCAAAACGAATAGATGATAGACAGAATGCTGAACAATGCAACATTCACCCCAAGTCACAAATATATGGGTTTAATCCATCGTTTTTTTTGCCCACCACGCATAAGTATGCCCAGACGTATGTCACTGGAGTCAAGCTAGCCTGGCTGAGGAGGCATGATACCCCGAAACCGGTCTCAGGTTGCTTTTTTCTAGTCTAGGGAAAGACCTCGCATGGCAGTTCGGGCTGGACTATTTCCTTGGGGAACAGGATCAAGACTGATTTGCATATGGCTGGGACCAAACTGGAACGGCATGAGTAGCAAAAAAACTATGTATTTAGGCCCATATCTCTGTATTGGGGATCTCTGTACTCGACATTGTTAAGCATTACGTCCATCATTTGTTCTTTTTGCAATTACTTTAAAATGACACCCTTTATATTTACCTTTGCATGCCTGCGCAAGTTTCGGCGCCAGGTATTGCGAGCGGAGAATGGTTGGGCACAGGGCATGGCCCGCAGACAACCCCACGCTGAGCATAGCTGAAGGCCGTACATATCATGGAGTTATCTGCTTGCTCTGGGTTGGATGTAGTGACCAGGCCCTGTGTCCATCCCCATGCCGCGCATAGCTAAAGGACGTAGGGTTGGCTGTCGGCGAGGGGTTGGACGTAGGACCTAGCCAAAGGGTGTACGCATCATAAAGTTGGTGTAGTAAAATATTACTTTGCGTTAAAAAAAATAAAAAAAAAGCCATAGATATTACATCACTCGTGACATGTTCCTTAATGTCATTAATAACATGACTGCAGCATCTGAAATAACATCCTTCATGACAACTCTGTGCAGGGCGGGGGCGCCATAATAAGAATACAGATGTCTTAACTAGTGCACCTTTAATCATCGTACAGGGTACATACAAATAGCAAGAGCTCAAAAGATTATAGCACACATTCTGTGTAGTAACATTATGGCATTGGAGATTCTGTTGTTCCAACTCCTTGTGGTAGCATGCTCTGTCTTCTTTTTAGATGTAGGGTTTTCATCTACCAAGGTAGGGTACATTTAGAGACATAAGCCTGTACACCTCCACACATTTTTTTTAACCAAATAAATGGGTAGACAACATTATTAATCTAGTATCTAATACAGGTGCATTTTTATATCCCACACCACAAATGCTTTCTCTTTACAAATGCATTGCTAGTTCTTCCACATCTCGGTTACATTAATTAGTACATAATTGTTTTAGACTGCCTCGCCCAATAAGTACTTGAGAAAGCACTGAAAGTTGATAGATCTTGCGTTTTCATAAAAGCAGCTTCATTATTGCTCCACATAATCAGCCAACACAGTATTGCCACGATTTTGCCTGCTGTTGCTTCACACCTAGTTTCCGCATTATGAGATCAAAAGGGTCTCGGGTAAGGGTGTGGGAATAATATATTGTTTATTCACATGATTTGAGATCCACAGTAGCCTCATAATTTATTTCCAGGAAACAGTTGGAGGATGAACTAGAACCCACTAGGTGCTCTTCATATCATCACCATGATTGGTACCAAAAGCATTACATACTCGTACTTGATAAAGCTCTAATTGAGCAAGGGTAGTTTTTTAAATGATGAGGAGTCTAACCAACGTCCTAGCACAGCAGATCCCTACATAATCAAATTGAAGTTTCAGTCTTCACAACATTAAACAAAGAAAGTATGAATTAAAGAAAGATGCCTCAAAAAGATTTTTATATTGGTCTTTGAGGTGTTAATTTCCAACTGTTCGGTCGTAGATTGACTCTTGTTCTAGGCAAAACTGCTGGTTTAAAGATGACATCACCTTTGTTTGTAGGTGACTAGGTCAATCCTACAACAAGTCGTAACTGTTGTCCCTACCCTCCGACTCACAAGCAGTACCTCACCAAAAAAACAAATAGTAAAAGGTGATTTGTGGCAGCCTTTACGCATGGACTCAAGAGTGCGACATCTTAGGGAAGTCGTGGTTAAACAGAGATTACCCTTTTCTCACATGAGCAGCATGTCTCAATCAAAAACAGGCAATAAAAGCGATGCAGTAGAGTTTCAATATTTTTTTTTATTTTTTTGTTAACAAGACTGCAATCTACGATACATTTCATGGGCTGCAATGATTAGGATAATGAACAATGCAAAAAACAGAATTGTAAAAACGTTAGTCATGAATGCAAAGACTCCAACCATCTTCAATAACATGAGATGTGAAATGAATGCAATATAGGCCCTAATGCCCTAGCATGGCAATCCTAATCTCTAAACTAGAGAGAGCTATGTGTGTTAAACCTAATCCGCCAGTACCATGTCCATGAGAAGAAGCCCCCCCCAACCCACATTACCTTGGAATGAGATCTCTAGATCAGACTCCCTGGGGACACGAAGACTGGGTCAGCATCAAGGTGACGTGCTAGCATAGAAAGCGTTGATGGCATCTGGTAGGAATCCCTCTGATTAGCTGGTCTGTGTGAGATGTATTTATACAGATCTGGTAGGAAACCTGACGCAGGTATGTTCCCAAACAATAGATAAGAAAGCATGCTTGGGGCGGCAATTATATAAACCATTCCCTGAAAAGGTACATTTTGTTACTTGCACACGAAAATGGTAAAGTACATAATGTGAATACCTACGTATCTCATTTATCTTTGATGCTGATAGTGACGCCTTTACAGAGTGGCACTGATATGATGAAACTAAAACATCTTCCTAACTATAAACATGGCCGCCATCTTGGAAGAAATAAGTTAATAAATGTGCTAAAACAGAGCAAGCTAAGTAGGTTAAGTCACTAGGTGACGGGGGCACAGGAATGCAAGCCAAAAGCTAAGCTAAACTCCTTATTCCAATTAAAACTAAATAGGATCCACTACAATGGCACTTACGGTAGTTACAGAATTTGTGCCTGAGACCGCGTGAAGACTTTTCTGTGGTGGCCAGGAAAGGGAAGGGTCTCTTCCCCACCACCCGATAAAACCAGTCAGTGCCCAATAGAAGATGAGTAATCTTACTGTTTTGCCACATCTTACAATCTTGTTTAATAGCAATTTGCCAAAAATGTCTGCCAAGATGGGGAAACGTCTCTTGATCCATGCACGGCATTCATTGTTAAATAAGGAATCTACCGGCTATCATCCAATTTGGAGAAGGTAATCGGCATCCTACACGTGTCTTACTTTTAGGTGTTTAGGAGTTTCCCTGCTGAAAATTGGTGTTTATTGTTTTTAAAGTCCCATTCGTTTCAGGGCTACTTGCTTGGCTGTGTAACTAGAAGCAAAAGAAATTCACACATCTTTCAAGTTATACATTTAGTTTTGGCAACTGTCTGCCTACTGCTGCAACCATATTTCAAAAATCTAGTGAGTAAATTTGATATAGTATTTTATTAATTTCTACTCTTAACTTCATTCTTGGGAAAAGGTATTCTTGATTATTATATTTGAACTGGAATTCTACTTTTGATCCGTTTCTCATGGCATAGTGTAGTACAGTGGTCTGTTAATCTACTGAACAGTTCAGTTAAGCTATTAACAAAGATTTAGATTTCCTTGTCCACCGGCCTGAGCTCTATTACATCAAGTTCAATTCTCCAGCTTGTGTAATAGGGTTAAATATGATTTGTGTGTGTGTGCAACATGATGCATGTTGTAATGTGAATAATGTTAGAACCTTCCATCTCTGAATGGGTTGATTTCTTTCACCATAGATCTCTACGTCACACCTGTGATTAACTAATTATCCTGTGGTTTATTCATTAGATGATAAAATGTAAAACACGAACACTATTTTAAGTCACTCTGTGACTGGTTCTGGGAGCTCTTTTAAATACCTCCTCAGCTGTACCTATTAGACCTATATGGGAGAGAGTTAGGGTCTGGGTAGGGAGAGCATGAGGGTTTTTGTTTTTTTTGGTCAATCTTTTTTTGTTCTCTTCTTGCAACATATTCACATTTTACGCCACTCCCTGCCACCTTGCAAGTTGCCAAACACCCTGTTATTATATACCAGGTCAGAGGGTGGTGAAAATAGACATTGACTTCATGCCACGGTTACAATTTCTCCGATGCAGTCCTCTCAAAATGTCCACTTTCCAGCATCCAACCTGTGCATTTAGGTAAGTAGGTTCAGAGTGACCAGGCTAGAGAAGGGGAATTAGGCAGAGTACAGCGCGGAAGGAAATCTGAAATAAGACAATTGAAGAATGAGTCAGGATCCTTCTATAAGAGAATTAAGATATCAAAACCTTAATACAGATACCTTTGTATGTCTATTTGTGCCTTCTAATCTCACACATTCTCATTAAGAGTCTAACATCAGCATATAAGAAATACATTACTCTCATCTGCCCTTATACTTAATTGTTGTTTAAAAAATGGTCTTAACTTGAAGGCTCACTCTAAAGAACATCTATTCATATTTTTGCAGCACAGTATCACACGAGGTATCTGTACATAGTTCACTCCTTGAAACTTTCAAGAATGAAGGATGTTGCTGTTGCTCTTGGAAATTTTCTTGCCTCATAAATGTCACAAATACAGTTTCAGATCTCAAGACTCTTTATCTTATGGTGTTACGTCTTGAAGTTACTGTAGCCACCTCAACTGAAGTGTTCCCTTTTCCAAAAAAGAATTGCTTAAACCCCAAGCTGAACAAACTAAGATGCAACCCACTTTACTCCCCCTTACTTTCTAAACTACCGTCTTAAAACTAAAATAAAAAGCAAGGCCTGACCTACCTTACACTGGTGCTCCACAGTGAGGCACACAGTACTTTTCTATCTCTGAAACCTCCATTTATTTCTTTTGAATGCTGAACCTCTGATGGGAGGAAAAGATCAAGACTTCAACCTGGAACCAAATTTCCTAACCACCTGAATCCAAGAATAACAAGCATGATGGATCGCATGTGACAGCTGTTTATAGCTCATTAGTCTGAAATGGCAACCAGGATTTGCTTTTGCTACTATATTTTTTTACTGCACGAAACAAGGCATTATATATAATAATCTGTTGTGGCACCTCCACCATCGTTTAGCAGAGTTGTGTTTTGGCTACCCAGACTGGTTCTGGGTATTTCTGTAGCATGTGAGCAGTGACCTATCATGACGTATCTGTAAGCAACTGGCATCCATGTCAGTCGGTAGGACACAACATCGTAAACATATCGACAGAAAGAGAAACCTTCCTCTTTCTCTTACTCATTTAGATACTATCCCTCAAAACAAAGGGGTTTAATCAGCCTGTAGGGAGAAGAAAGACCATAGTTGGCTTGGGGAAATCTATCTCCTTGAGAAACATCTGGGTGGATGATGTCACCAGGTTTGTGTTGTCATGTCCAAGGCTTATGGTAGATTGCTTATAACAAGACTACAGAGAGAGAATGAAAAATGTCCTAGCTATCATAACAAAAAGTTTAAATTCTATTAGGGACTCGGAGGAGAGGTGTGGAGCAAATCCTCTTAGTCCAACATATCTGCTGGGACGCCTCACCGGAGAAATGGCGCCAGGGCTGGGAAGGACCTGGATCAACATCAAAATCTCCCTGCGAGTCATCTCATTCCCCAGGGAATGGAGTCTGAGGAAGAAGGTCCAGGGAATCCAGCTCCTGCTACGAGGTTGTGACTGAAGGAAGGCCCCCTTGAGACACTCAAGTGTCCTTATCGATGCCCTGTTCCAAAGGGTGCTTAACCGCCTGCTGAGAGGAAAAAGGATGTTCAGGTGACTTTTGGTGACCTTGTCTATAGGCTTGTGTCAGCCGGTCTGGTTTTACTGCAAAGATGCCAGCGCAAGAGAGACTATATGCCGGATTGAGGTGTCCACCACCTCACAAAACTTCTCAAGAGGCATGAAAGAGGTTGCTTCCTCTTCATAGCATGAAGCCTCTGTATCTGCCATAGCAAGACTTAGGCCCTCATTCCGACCCTGGCGGTTTGAAACCGCCAGGGTGGAGGGCAACGGAAGCACCGCCAACAGGCTGGCGGTGCTTCCAGGGCTATTCTGACCGCGGCGGTAAAGCCGCAGTCAGAAAAGGGGAACCGGCGGTTTCCCGCCGGTTTTCCCCTGGCCCAGGGAATCCTCCATGGCGGCGCTGCTTGCAGCGCCGCCATGGGGATTCCGACCCCCTTCCCGCCAGCCTGTTCCTGGCGGTAAAACCCGCCAGGAACAGGATGGCGGGAACGGGTGTCGCGGGGCCCCTGGGGGCCACTGCACTGCCCATGCCAATGGCATGGGCAGTGCAGGGGCCCCCTAACAGGGCCCCACCATGATTTTCACTGTCTGCTGTGCAGACAGTGAAAATCGCGATGGGTGCTACTGCACCCGTCGCACCCCTGCAACTCCGCCGGCTCCATTCGGAGCCGGCTTCCTCGTTGCAGGGGCTTTCCCGCTGGGCCGGCGGGCGATCTTCTGGAGATCGCCCGCCGGCCCAGCGGGAAAGTCAAAATGACCCCGCGGTCATTTGACCGCGGTGCGGTCTTTGGGCGGTTTCCGCCCGGCGGGTGGCGCCCGCCGGACTCGGAATGAGCCCCTTAATGTGGGCTAGGGACACCTAGCGTGATGGGTGAGTCAGGGACACTGGAGGGACCAAACACCTTATAAAATATGTAGGGAGAAAAGGGAGCTTGGGCCGGTCCTTGCGGTGTCATGAACTGACAGTAGGTGGCATGTAGGCTCAGCTGCTCAAATGTGGGCCCAAATAATAAAAAACAATTAGCGGCAGGAGAAGTACCCAAATGAAAGATGCCTGAGGTACGTTATAGGCACTGGCCCTGAAACTCAGCTAAATACAGATGCCCTACCTTGACTGGGGTGCTGGGGTCAATTATTTATGGACCCACCCTCCAACGGATGTGGTGGTCACTACTAGAATGTCAACACCAAATAAGCCAACCAGGGAGTTAACGCTCCAATACAGACCCCAAGGGGTGTCTGAGCTCTAGGATGCAAGGGCAAGAAATCCAGCCAAGGCTCCACACACGCCGAGACACTCCTTTGTACAAGCAGACAGTGCCCGGTGTCCTCAGAGCCAGAGGAGTGTTCCTAAAGTGCCCTTTGGTGGCCAGTGGCGCAAACAGCACTCTCAAAGCCCTAACTGAGGATGAATGCCGCTTGAGGAGTGCTGACTCCGCGACGGCAGCTAAGAAAATAAGGGGGGGAGCAAGATTAGCGCAACCTTTTTAACACAGTACCATATGTATGCTAAACACCACCCCCCAAACCCAACGCCTAATTGAACAGGCAACGACAAGAGAGACAAAGCGCAATGATTGTAAGGGGATGAGGAGACTTAACGGAAGGGCAGTTGGAGCAGCAAAGAAAGAGGGGGCGTAGACAAAGTTGTGGGACTATATTAAAAGGACTGCAATATGATTGTTTTTTTTTTCTTGTTCTGCTTTTTCTTGGTTTATGGGAAAGGTAGTTTATTCAAAATGGCTCCTGCAGCTAATACATTGAAGGAAGAAGAGCATAATCTGCGCCTCTGGTACTGACCTGGAATTCAGAATTATTCACAGTTAATGTTTATGTCCTAAACTCAGATACCTTTAACTTTTTGGGTGCACTCACTTAAAAACAAAAAAAATAAATCAGAACTTAAAGCAGACTATACCATTATAATGGCTGGGGTTTTCAGTTTACCTTTGGGTTGGATGTTAGGCAATCCTCATGCAAGTCTCAGCACTCTAGATCATGCAGACAATGCTTAATCTGTGCAAATCCCTTGGTCTGTCGGATTGTGAAGAGTATTTAATGCACATAGTTGCTACTTTACATTCTTCTCTCCACTTATCAGAATCACTCACACATTAAATGTTTAATGATCAGTATGTCCCCACTGACCAACATATTTATCAGAATACTTTTAACCCATTCCTATTTCTATAACTGTCCTATTCTTCAGAACTAAGAATAGTATTCCAAGCTATCCTTACTCAAAAAAAGACATCTTGAAAGCTTAACATGTCTATAGCAAACGTCTGAACCAGCAAGATGAAATCAAGAAACTTAAATTTGAATATAATAGGATTCTAAGTAAGACTGCTGATGTGTGGATCACTGAACAAAAGCAAAAAATGTGCAATCTGACTAAAGCAGGCAAGACATTGGATTCATACTAAAATGATAACAAGCATAAATCCTGGGTAGTTCTATCAAAGTTAACAAAAACATTGTGTATACTGAAGCAAACAAAATAACTTAAGTTCTCAAGATTTCTGTTCTTTGATTTATGCACCAAATACCACAATCTCCCCAGAAGCACGTAGGATGAACTAGAGGTCCAGATCATTTTAGCTTCATTTGGAGTTTAAACGATCTAGACGACTGTTTACAAATCTGTGAGACAGGGCCCATTGGTAGGTCGTGAGCCGATTTTTTTTGTGGGTTGTGAAAGTCCAAGCAATAAAAATCTGTTTAAATTCTGTATTTATGTCACATTTGTTGCACTTGAAAGTCAGAGGTCAAACGTCAGGCTATGTTTTCTGATACATTGCTGCTTATGTTTTTTTAACATAGGGGTATGTGTTTCCAAACTCTTCTCACTTTCCAGTCAGAGAAAGAAAATTAAAGTGAATTATGTGACAGTCTTGCTAGGTACACTTCTGTGAAAGGAAAGGCTGTAGGATGTCGTTTTTGTAACACACAGCAATATGTTAATACCTGTAAATGTAGTGTAGACATGCCACAGTTAATTAAGCAAAGAAACTAAGCTCATTTTGTAATTGTAATTCTAAAGTTGATGGAAACAAAGATGTTAATAAGATCAAATCAAGAAACTTCACTTGCAGATGCTCAGATTATCTCATCTTCACTGAAACCCGATTTCTACACATCATATGTGTGCAACATAGATTTTATCAGTAAGACGGTATTTCTGTGCACATTTAGTAGTAATTTCTGTAGAAAACTTGCTGTCTGTAAATAACAGTGCAACACCACACGAGGCCTTAGTTTCCTTAAAAAAATTACCCACTTTATGTCCATTAAAGCTATGTAGGTTGTGAACGTTTGTTCTAACAAGCGGGTCGTACTTCTAAAAAAAAAAAAAAAAAAAGGTTGGGAAGCTCTGATCCTAGAGCTGTGTGCTGCCAAATGGCGTGAATAGTATAAGGCTAAATAGCCCATTTGAAAGAGACAACATGTATCAAGCCATTTGTAGTATTCCCTCCTGTGCAATTAGGAGCAATTTGGGAATTACTGGGACCCTGTTCACTTGCAGTATACACATAGCTGCCGCTTACTCAGGTGATGTAATTGCCTTTACAACAGAAAGCAAAGACTCAGTGGGTGCTCTCCTGACCACAATTAGTAATTAGTCTACAGTTTCAGGCCACACTCAGACTAGAGTAATTTTACGTTGCCTTAATTTAGAATACTTCATGATTTAGAAGGTCCATTTTAAGAAGGTGTACTACCTCATTCCTAGATCCTCTGACCACTTTGCCATACTACATTAATAAATAAACCAACAATATGGAGGTGTGATACCCAATGATCTGGTTTAGGTCTAGTTAGACATGAGTGAATTTTACTCATGATAACCATATGAGCAGTCAGGGCACAAGGACTGAGCGGTTTTAGAATTTCCCAAGATCTAACGTTTCTAAAATAGGGTCAATTTTCACAGGGGCCCACTGCAGTACCCTTGAATTAACTTTGAGAGTTATTTTTAGTAAGCCTGCTACTACGAAATCTAAAGGCACGCAAGTAAAGAGTATGATAGTCCTGGAAACAGAGTTAAAATAATGGGTGTCTATACAGTTCTCAAGTGTGAAAGCTATTTTATTAGCAAGTAGATGTTGTCAGCATATTAAAAAATAAAAAAGAGGTACCATCTTAACATGCATGTCTTAATAATTAGTGCTGTCACATTTCTCTCTTAACAATAATTTCACAGATATTCATACCGCTTCCACATAGGAGTGAGAGCCCTAACCAAAACAAAAAATATTTTGGCTCAGTTGCATGGGTATCCAAATCTAATGTACTGGTGAGGTGTGAGAAACAACTTGTGAAAGAGTTCAAATTTACATTTACACCAATCAGAGCTCCTTTGGAACAAGGTGGATCTGTTTACATCTTAGCAGAATGTCATGTTCGATGGCATCTGTCGCTGTAGATACACATGGTATGCATGAGCTCGCCATCTGGTGTTGGGTCGGAGTGTTACAAGTTGTTTTTCTTCGAAGAAGTGTTTTCGAGTCACGGGACCGAGTGACTCCACCTTCTGTGCTCATTGCGCATGGGCGTCGACTCCATCTTCGATTGTTTTCTTTCCGCCATCGGGTTCGGACGTGTTCCTGTCGCTCCGAGTTTCGGAACGGAAAGATAGCTGAAGACGGAAGATTTTCGACGGTATCGTTGCGATCCGGTTAGAGATAGACACATACGACGACGCGTTGAACATCGAAGCGCTTCGGTGCCCTTCGGGGTAGATTTCGGCACCCCGTCGGGGCCTAGTCGGCCCGACCGCGTGGAGGACAACGCCGATGGAACGGACCCCGTTTCGATTCTGCCCCGAATGCCACAACAAATATCCTTATACGGACCTACACTCGGTCTGTAATCTGTGCCTGTCACCCGAGCACAGCGAAGAATCCTGTGAGGCCTGTCGGGCGTTCCGGTCCCGAAAAACTCTGCGCGACCGTCGAGCGAGAAGACTGCAAATGGCGTCCACGCCAAAAGAGCGTCGACAGTTCGAGACAGAAGAAGAACAGGAGGAATCCTTTTCCATCCAGGATTCAGACTCCGACGAGCTACACTCTACAAGAACTGTGAGTAAGACGTCGAGATCAAACCTTAAAAAAGGAAAGAAGGCCCAGGGGACGCCACTGCCAACCGGCCATGGCTCCACCCAAATTCTCGGTGACCAACAATCGGCACCGAAAAAGGCCCATTCAGTGTCGAGATCGTCCGACTTCGGTCGAGACACCGGCACGCAGCCTCCTCGGGACCGAGAGAGTGCTAAACAGAAGCATCGACACCGAGAGTTCGGTGTCGACACCGATCGACGCCGAGACAGTGGCGCCGAAGACCATAGAGGCCAAGAATTTTCGGCACAGAAAAAGAGGAAGGTTACCTCGGAGCCGAAAAAACAATCGACAGGGTTTTCGGAGCCGAAAAAAGCGACATCAGACCCTTTTTCTGGCTCCTATACCGAAGAGCATTCTATGTCTTCTCAAATGAAGAAACATAGATTTGAACAAGAACTGCAATCCACTGACGTGGATCACACGCAAAAGCGTATCTTTATTCAGCAGGGGACTGGGAAGATCAGTACCCTTCCACCTGTCAAACGAAAGAGAACGCTTCAGTTTACTCCTCAGCAACAAACAACACAAAAGGTAACACCTCCTCCCTCGCCTCCACCTGTAACTCCGGCTTCGCCAACTTACACCCCGTCACATTCGCCAGCTCACACCGCCATGAGCCACGATGACCAAGATCAGGATGCGTGGGACTTGTACGACGCACCAGTGTCTGATAACAGCCCAGACACATACCCAACTAGGCCATCACCACCGGAAGACAGCACAGCCTACTCACAAGTGGTGGCTAGAGCAGCTCTATTCCATAATGTGGAACTACACTCGGAACAAGTAGAGGATGATTTTTTATTTAACACCCTCTCCTCAACCCACAGCTCCTACCAAAGCCTGCCGATGCTCCCAGGCATGCTACGCCATGCAAAGGACATTTTCAAGGAGCCAGTTAAAAGTAGGGCAGTGACGCCTAGGGTGGACAAAAAGTATAAGGCGCCCCCTACGGACCCTGTATTCATCACCTCTCAGCTGCCACCAGACTCTGTGGTGGTAGGGGCTGCCAGAAAACGGGCAAACTCACACACTTCTGGGGATGCACCTCCCCCAGATAAAGAAAGTAGGAAGTTCGATGCAGCCGGGAAGAAGGTTGCTGTCCAAGCAGCAAACCAGTGGCGCATCGCAAATTCACAAGCGCTGCTAGCGCGATACGACAGAGCCCACTGGGATGAGATGCAGCATCTCATTGAACATCTCCCAAAAGATCTGCAAAAAAGAGCAAAACAGGTTGTTGAGGAGGGTCAAAACATTTCCAACAATCAAATACGCTCCTCCATGGATGCAGCAGACACGGCCGCAAGAACCATTAATACGTCGGTTACCATCCGTAGGCACGCATGGCTCAGAACGTCTGGATTCAAGCCAGAAATTCAGCAGGCAGTGCTTAACATGCCAGTAAACGAGAAACTTCTGTTCGGTCCGGAGGTCGACACAGCCATAGAAAAGCTCAAGAAGGACACTGACACTGCCAAGGCCATGGGCGCACTCTACTCCCCGCAGAGCAGAGGATCTTATAACACCTTCCGCAAAACACCTTTTAGAGGAGGGTTTCGGGGTCAGGCCACACAAGCTAGCACCTCACAGTCCGCACCGCCCACCTACCAGGGACAGTACAGGGGAGGTTTTCGGGGCCAGTATAGAGGGGGGCAATTTCCTAGGAATAGAGGAAGATTTCAAAGCCCCAAAACCACTACCAACAAGCAGTGACTCACACGTCACTCACCCCTCCCACACAACACCAGTGGGGGGGAGGATACATCAATATTACGAAGCATGGGACAAAATAACTACAGACACATGGGTCCTAGCAATTATCCAACATGGTTATTGCATAGAATTCATGCAATTCCCTCCAGACATACCACCAAAATCACAAAATTTATCAAAATACCATTCACAGCTTCTAGAGATAGAAGTTCAAGCACTACTGCAAAAAAATGCAATAGAATTAGTACCAAGCACACAAATAAACACAGGAGTTTATTCACTGTACTTCTTGATACCAAAAAAGGACGAAACACTGAGACCAATTCTAGACCTCAGGGTAGTAAACACATTCATCAAATCAGACCACTTTCACATGGTCACACTACAAGAAGTGTTACCATTGCTCAGAAAACACGACTACATGACAACCCTAGACCTCAAGGACGCATATTTCCATATACCAATCCATCAATCACACAGGAAATATCTAAGGTTTGTATTCAAAGGAATACATTACCAATTCAAAGTATTGCCTTTTGGTTTAACAACCGCTCCAAGAGTATTCACAAAATGCCTAGCAGTAGTCGCTGCACACATCAGAAGGCAGCAAATACATGTGTTCCCGTATCTAGACGACTGGCTAATCAAAACCAGTTCGCTCACACAATGCTCAAACCACACAAATCAAGTCATACAAACCCTCTACAATCTAGGGTTCACCGTCAACTTTGCAAAATCAAACATTCTGCCAAGCAAAGTACAGCAATATCTAGGAGCCATAATAGACACGACAAAAGGAGTAGCAACGCCAACTCCACAAAGGATCCACAATTTCAACAGGGTCATTCAACACATGTCTCCAAACCAAACAATACAAGCAAGAACAATACTACAGCTCCTAGGCATGATGTCCTCATGCATAGCCATTGTCCCAAACGCAAGACTGCACATGAGGCCCTTACAACAGTGCCTAGCCTCACAGTGGTCTCAAGCACAGGGTCACCTTCTAGATCTGGTGTTGCTAGACCGCCAAACTTACCTATCGCTTCTATGGTGGAACAGTATAAATTTAAACATAGGGCGGCCTTTCCAAGACCCAGTGCCACAGTACGTAATAACAACAGATGCTTCCATGACAGGGTGGGGAGCACATCTCAATCAACACAACATAAGAGGACAATGGAACATACATCAAACAAAACTGCATATAAATCATCTAGAATTATTAGCAGTTTTTCAAGCACTAAAAGCTTTCCAACCAATCATAACCCACAAATACATCCTTGTCAAAACAGACAACATGACAACGATGTATTATCTAAACAAACAAGGAGGAACACATTCAACGCAGTTAAGCTTGTTAGCTCAAAAAATATGGAAGTGGGCAATCCACCATCAAATTGGTCTAATAGCACAGTTTATTCCGGGGATCCAGAATCAGCTGGCAGACAATCTCTCTCGAGATCACCAGCAAGTCCACGAATGGGAAATCCACCCACAAATTCTGAACACCTACTTCACACTCTGGGGAACACCACAAATAGACTTATTTGCAACAAAAGAGAACGCAAAATGCCAAAACTTCGCGTCCAGATACCCACACAAGCAATCCCAAGGCAATGCCCTATGGATGAACTGGTCAGGAATATTTGCCTACGCTTTTCCTCCTCTCCCTCTCCTTCCTTACCTAGTAAACAAATTGAGTCAAAACAAACTCAAACTCATTTTAATAGCACCAACGTGGGCAAGACAACCCTGGTACACAACACTGCTAGATCTGTCTGTAGTACCACACATCAAACTGCCCAACAAACCAGATCTGTTAACGCAACACAACCAACAGATCAGACACCCGGACCCAGCATCGCTGAATCTAGCAATCTGGCTCCTGAAATCCTAGAATTCGGACACTTACAACTTAGCCAAGAGTGTATGGAAGTCATAAAGCAGGCCAGAAGGCCATCCACTAGACACTGCTACGCAAGTAAGTGGAAAAGATTTGTTTGGTACTGCCATCATAATCAGATACAACCACTAGAGGCAACTCCAACACATATAGTAAATTACTTGCTCCATTTACAAAAAGCAAAGCTAGCCTTCTCTTCTATTAAAATACACCTTGCAGCAATATCTGCATACCTGCAAACTACATATTCAACTTCCTTGTATAGGATACCAGTTATCAAAGCATTCATAGAAGGGCTTAAAAGAATTATACCACCAAGAACACCACCTGTTCCTTCATGGAACCTAAACGTGGTTCTAACAAGACTCATGGGCCCACCTTTCGAACCCATGCACTCTTGCGGAATACAATTCCTCACCTGGAAAGTTGCCTTTCTCATCGCCATTACATCTCTAAGAAGAGTAAGTGAAATTCGAGCGTTCACAACACAAGAGCCTTTTATACAAATACATAAAAATAAGGTCGTCCTACGACCTAATCCAAAATTTTTACCAAAAGTTATTTCTCCATTCCATCTAAATCAAACGGTAGAACTACCAGTATTCTTCC
Source organism: Pleurodeles waltl (assembly GCF_031143425.1). Classification (NCBI taxonomy): domain Eukaryota; kingdom Metazoa; phylum Chordata; class Amphibia; order Caudata; family Salamandridae; genus Pleurodeles; species Pleurodeles waltl. The sequence goes on from NC_090440.1 coordinate 223,839,442, forward strand.
CACAGCCAGATTCTGTGGCTGAAAGAGCACTACATACATTAGATGTCAAAAGAGCATTAATGTACTACATTGACAGAACGAAGAACATCAGAAAAACTAAACAGCTATTTATTGCATTCCAAAAACCTCATGCAGGTAACCCAATATCAAAACAAGGTATAGCCAGATGGATAGTTAAATGCATCCAAATCTGCTACCTTAAAGCAAAAAGACAACTGCCCATTACTCCCAGGGCACATTCAACAAGGAAAAAAGGTGCTTCAATGGCCTTTTTAGGAAACATCCCAATGCAAGAAATATGTAAGGCAGCCACTTGGTCTACGCCTCACACATTCACCAAACACTACTGTATAGATGTGCTATCCGCACAACAAGCTACAGTAGGTCAAGCTGTATTAAGAACTCTATTTCAGACAACTTCTACTCCTACAGGCTAAACCACCGCTTATGGGGAACTAACTGCTTACTAGTCTATGCATACCATGTGTATCTACAGCGACAGATGCCATCGAACTGAAAATGTCACTTACCCAGTGTACATCTGTTCGTGGCATCAGTCGCTGAGATTCACATGGACCCACCCACCTCCCCGGAAGCCTGTAGCAGTTCAGAAGTTACCTTCAATTTTGTACATTTGTATATATATTACTTAATCCTTTAATAGGTACATACTTACATTTTTCATTGCGCGGGCACTATTACTATAGTACAACTCCTACCTCACCCTCTGCGGGGAAAACAATCGAAGATGGAGTCGACGCCCATGCGCAATGAGCACAGAAGGTGGAGTCACTCGGTCCCGTGACTCGAAAACACTTCTTCGAAGAAAAACAACTTGTAACACTCCGACCCAACACCAGATGGCGAGCTCATGCATACCATGTGAATCTCAGCGACTGATGCCACGAACAGATGTACACTGGGTAAGTGACATTTTCATCACCTTGATTACATGAAATCTTTCTTTTAAATCCAGTGAGTCGTCAGCTGTGAGTAAAATGTAGCACCCACTTACAAGGGTCTGAACCATCAATGTCTGCCAACAGCAGGATATCTAAACCAGAGAGCTTAGATTTTGGTTTTATAGCTGTCAACAAAATAGATTATTTTTCTGGGGTCACCAAATGTGGAATTGAACTCTGAGAGCCACTGAGTTGTCTGAAGTAATATAACACAACAACTGTAATTGAGGCTTTGCTCAGTTTTCTCTTAATTAGCAAAGGAGGAATTGCAGCAGATTATGCCACATGCAAATCCTTTCTTCTCCAGAACCTCTTAGTCACCAATTTCAGAAATGTTGGTATCCAGTTCTGCTTACACATTCTGACCAATTGCAACAATTCTTTGAGCGTCTTGTGGCCAAGGGTATTGGACACTATCCAGTGGCTATTGTGACTGCCATTCAAGTTTCTTTTAAGCTTTGTCATTTGGTTACCTTTTCTCTCATTCGTCAGTTATAGATGGCATGTTTGTTTTCGAGGCAAACAAGAGGCGATACCTCAAACTAGTTGGGGCTTCACATCATAGGTTTGAGCATTTCCTCTTGATTCTGAGAACTCTTCTTTTTAATTCTCAACGCAGTCCTCTTACCTTTCCAAATTCAAACATACTGCATCAAGAGTCCAAAGGGTTCACAAAGAGGCTGCCCCTCTACTAAAGCAGGAAGGTAAGAAACATAGGGGCCTTGCATTACAAGTTAGACGTGACAAACACAAATCAGTTCCAAAAAAAAGGAACGTTTCAAAATAGTGACCATATCAATATTTTGTTTTGATTGTGGATGTGGCCTACAGATGGTCTCCTTGGAACTCCAGGGTCTCAATTTTTCCATCGAACTCCGTAAATACTATAAAAATCCTCTGTTTTATAATGAATAGGGAACACTTTACAGTTCATCTTTTTAGCCTTAGCCTTACACAGTGGTCTTTGAAAGGAAAGTGAAGTCAATGTGATTTCTTTTTTTTTTTAGTGAAGGCCCACTCCCCAGCAGTGGTGGAAGCACACCTAAAATACATTGCCCACACTCCTCTTTGCAAAGTCTTGCATCATTTCTCACTGTACAGTATTATGTTTTGATTTACAAAATCTTGGTCTGTTCACACTAAACAAGTCATTTAAATACAATATATACATCTCATAGCAGCAGCTCCAGTTTATAGATGCTTTTGTAGACCTGCCAAGTAATGTACTTGTCCTCCATCACACAGAACAGAGCAGAACAGAAGCAACATATGGCTGCTTGAAGTCACCCTGAGCACCAAGGTTAGGGCAGTTCTTAGTTTCAGTGACAAGCTACACAGATGATTAGCTTGTGAGAACGGGGAAGAGAAGAGCTCTCCAGATACTATGTTGATACCAGGTGGATGGATTAAAAAACAAGGCTGAGGTGGAGCTCAGATGGTAAGAATGCCGTACCTGGTATAATGCGACTGGAGACAAACTGTACCAGCAGCTGAATGGTCCAATGGCAGATGCACATTCACGTAAAGATAATATTCTTAGTTGCAGGAAACCAGTGAAGTTACTTCTTGAAAGGCCCAAAATAAGCCTGCATATATTTGGATTAATTGACGTAAACTAAGTTCACACTCAAGGCAGGAAGGTATGACCATTTGTGGCAACTATTAGGGAGCAAAGGTAGAATTTTCTTCACAGTTTTCAAGTGAAGAAAATAGTAAGATGATATTGTGTTTACCTATCTCTGACTTAGGATACAAAAAAGACTTATGCTGAGATTGCTCACAGTCATGGATGGAACAGGACAGGAACCCATCCTGAAGAAGCTGGCCATCAACTGTCTGATCTAAGAGTAGTGGAGCTGCCCAATATTAGAATCTTGTTGTTTCTCATTGTCTATCTTGAGTGACTTACAGATTTTCAAATTGGCATTAGGAGTGAGACAACTATGCAAAGAAGCTTAGCTAGTGGATATTTCAGTAATAGGTAATAGGTTCAGTAATAGATAGTAATAGAGAGACAGTAATAAACTTGGGACTACAGGAAGGACTGGATACGTCTTTAATGATCCCAAATACATTCTGTACTGTATAAGATGAGAGTATCCATTAAAAAAGGTAAGGTACTATTTCTTTAAGACACATTTGAATCCCTTTCTGGTCGCGTTTTTTAGGCATGTACTAGGATTTCTCCCCCACCAGCACCATTCAGTTCACTCACCTCTTTCATTTTGCAGCCAGATCTCGAAATACAGCCATTGTTTTAAGGGCCTGCTAGACTCTGGTCTCAGTGTTTCACCTCACACAGACTGATTTGTCTGTTTTATTTTGTTTACTTTCACCCACATCTACCCTGCACTCAGCTGAATTGACGTAAACTAAGTTCACACTCAAGGCAAGAGGGTATGAACATTTGTGGCAACTATTAGGGAGCACAGGTAGAATGTTCTTTACGGTTTTCAAGTGAAGAAAATAGTAAGATGATATTGTGTTTACCTATCTCTGTCTTAGGTTGCAAAAAAGTTATGCTGAGATTACGGACAGTCATGGATGGAACAGGACAGGAACCCATCCTGAAGAAGTAGGCCATCAACTGTCTGATCTAAGAGTAGTGGAGCTGCCCAATATTAGAGTTTTGTTGAGTCTCATTGTTGAGCTTGAGTGACTTACAGATTTTCCATTTGACATTAGCAGTGAGACAACATGCAAACAAGCTTAGCTAGTGAATATTTCGGCAATAGATAGTAATTTCAGTAATAGATAGCATTAGAGAGGCAGTAATAGACTTGGGACTACAGGAAGGACTGGTTACGTCTTTAATTTTCCCAAATACATTCTGTAATATACAAGATGAGTATCCATTTAAAAAGTGTTAACAAAGGTAAGGTGCTATTTCCTTAAAACACATTTGAGTCCCTGTCTGGTCGCAATTTGTAAGCATGCACTAGGATTTCAGTCGTCCGTCCCCCCCATACAGTTCACTCACCACTTTAGTTTTGAGCCAGATCTCGAAATACAGCCCTTGTTTTAAGGGTGTGCTAGACTCTGATCTCAGTGTTTCACCTCACACAGACTGATTTGTCTGTTTTATTTTGTTTACTTTCACCCATATCTACCCTGCACTCAGCTGAATTCCTCTGGAGCAACTGGAGTACTGTGGATTTGTTGAATTAACTCAGAGGGAAACCTGCCTTCTTGGAAGGGAGAACATCTCCATAACGTCTTTGAGCCCTTGTTCAAACTATCAGATGATCTTTTCTATGTACTTTCAGTGCACTTAACCCAAATGGAGAGAAGAGAGTTTCTCAACCACCACACGTCCTCCCAAATCATCAGTCAAAAAGCACAAAAAGTGTGGTGGCATAACACACTGTCAAGGCTAGTGCCTATCTCAGGTCAAAAAACGTCAGATCCCAAACTGTGGATTGCTTTGAACGTTGATTGCAGGATGGATTTTTTTTCTTTATGGAAAACCTGTCAGTAAGTCAATTCCTGCATCTTAGACCGAACTGTCCCAATGTTGAAGACTATTCCATAAACTAGCAGAAAAGAACTATCCCCACCAACTTGGTACGGAGATCTAATGAGAGCTCTCAATAACAACATGAAACAGTTACTAGAGTCCTTTGAAAAGCCTGCAATGGACACATTGATGTGTGTGACCAACTTCAGTCCCCTTTCTAACCACTTGCAGAAAATCATCAAAAATAAATGAAAAATTCTCATGTCTGGTGGTCTTCCGTTAGAAAAACCCCATGCAGTCTCTCAAAAAAGCATCAAAGATATGCTTGTGCAAACACATCTGAAAAAAAACAGTGGAAAGGAACAGGCAACAAACACTATGGAATTTTCAACCACCAGTTGGCCGTTTACCATGCTGTTACTGCAGTGTTTGCACATTCACTAGAAAGACGACAGCCCTAGACCTTGGACTGAAGACCCTGTGGAGGTTGAGAACTCTGTCCAATTGTAAACGAAAGAACGTGTATATATGATCAAATGTCCCTGTAACTTGAAGTACATTGGAATGACCATGAGACATGTAGGGACATATATCTATGAACACAGAAGCACAATCAGGTGCAAATGGGAGTTCACCTGGCTTACCATCTACTTCATAGAGAAAAATCATAGTGCTTCCTCTCTCTAATCTGATCCCTTGAATTCACTGCATGTTTCACATCCCCCAACCATTCAAAAGTAAATAATTTAGAACTCATCCTCTCCTCCCTCTGCAATCTCATTCCTAACAGCTCATTCCCCCTGAATTGGTTCAAACTACCTTGCCATCCCTTTTATTATTGTATACAGCTGAAACCTTTGTGCCAGCTGAAGATCCACAAAATCATTACTTCCTCTTGCAGACCAAAAGCCTCCCTGTCTTTATTTTTTTGTAATATTTCTATATTAGTGTCCTCCATATTACAACTACAAGGACACCGGGTTCCATGAGGTCACTAGTAATGAAACGCACAAGAATATAAACATGAAATCAAACAGTCGACAGTCCTGGTAGTCAGTTATCATCACAAGGTAGTCTGCAGTTATTTCTGTGGCCAGTTTTGTCATCCGTTTCACGTAATGGGACTCAAAGATAGATCTAAACATAGTTGCACGTATAAGCAGTTCCAACCATAACAATTCATAGCCTCAACTCCCATACCCATTAAGTAGTCATCCAGAATACACAAGATACACATAGGTTGGCTGGGCTAAATACTTAAAACACTGGCAAAGTAGAGTACATCAACATTCCGGGTCATACTGCTCCAGTTTTGCTTCTCTGTTCTTTGGACGGTTGTCTGGGGGAGGGACTCATTTGGACAGTAACCGGCTAAGGTAGGTATGGTGATCAGAGGGGCAACAGTGAAGCTCATGGAATAAACAGTACCTTGCCCTAACCCACACCACCTTAGTGATCATACAGCCGAGACAGAAGGACATGTACCTGTCACCAGCAACAAGCTGTGTTGTTGTTAGTGTCCGAAACTGTTGGGAGAACTTGAGGTGGGGTGCACACGTGCTGTACGTGTAAGCTATCACATGGTTCAGGCCTTTGTCTCATACTGTATGTGAGTGTGGGACCCATGAAGCTCACCGGCTGTTAACTATATGGTCTTAGGTGACAACAAACTTTGCTGGTCTATAGAGCAGCACCTGAGGTAATTCACGCCATCAGTGAAGTTTATTTTACGTTGTTGGACTATACCTATGAGATGTTGTGTTTATTTGAAAGCCAGCACAAACACCAATTAAATCTGATTTTTACCACACATGGGGGCCATTGTTCATTTGAAAGTAGTGCAGGACTGTGTTCCTTACAAGCATGTGACAGTTAACCAAGGCACTTTACCTTTGTATTCCATGCACCATTCACTATTCTAGTGCATCTTTAATCTTGAGGGAAAGAACAAGCACAGATCAATATTTTTCCATTAAATGTTGCCATAGATTGTACTGGTTATTTTGCCAAGTGTTAATATAGGTTTCAACACTATAGGGTTCATGCTTCATTTTACCATGGAAGCAATAGGAAAGAAGGTTTTAACTTGGTGATTCTGCTGCATTGCTCATACACTACCTTGTAGATTTTCTGAGTAAATGAATACCCTTTTTGAAGCTCAGTTTCCGCCAAGCTGGCACATGGACCCCTTCTGTGCCTGTGCATGGTTGCCGAATATTCATGATGTGGTCCTTCTCTTTCTGTATGCGGGGTGGACTTCTAGGGTGGGCTTCCATAGGCATGCTTTTCAGGCCATCACCCTGTAAATCTTAGAACAGTAGTCTTAGATACAAGCCTTTACAGGAGGACATTGATTCTAGAATTGTCTGTACGCACACTGATCTTTGTTGCCACAAATCTGAAGACATTTTCATAATATAGCACAACTATTATGTCTAATTAATGGATAGCTTGGGCTATAGTAGTATTTCATGTATATTCTGTAAAAAAATAAATAAAAAATAATAACATTCTGACAAGAGCGTGTTGATAAGCCAAACCATCCATGTAAGGATAGGCAAAGTCCTTAATGCTTTAGAAAAGCATTTCACTACACCCATTCACGTGTAAAAGGAGAGCCGATTATACTAGAGATCCAAATACAGGAAGCTACTTGCAATGCTGATTTTAAAGCATAGGACATTATTCCTCGTCAGTGAGATATGAAAGTATGGGTCTTGCAAGTCTATGGTACACATGATTTATGCCCATTGTAATGTGGGTAAATTTGGTAGAGCACCAGCAACTTCAGTTCACTTTGATCCACTTGTTTGTTGTCTTCAGGTCACCTATGGGTAGAGGCTTCTGCTTCGATTTTTCTTAGTGACTAAAGAATAAGGTGAATATATCCCCTTGTTCCCCTGAAGGTTTTTTCCTCACTATTTCAAATGCATTTTTCTGTATTGGGAGCTGTAACTACCACCAGCAGGTCAAAGAGAAATGATCTTGATGCTGTAGGTGGAATGCCTGGCTTCGGAATCTGAAACCCAAGTGAATTGCCATTGTGTAGTCTACCTTGCACTAATTTGCCTTTGTTTTAATACGCTTTGCTGGTATGTTTCTTTCCGCTTAGGAGCTGAGGTGAATTCGTTTTCCAATGCCTGATTTGGCCTTTCTCACTGCTGCTGCTTTTGGTTGCTGTTTTCCTGCCTGGTAGACTGTTCTGACTTTGTTTGCAGAGGTTATTTCTTCTGATGGTGCTGTTGTTGGTGCTGCTGCCTTGACCAGTAGGGCATCTGAGGCAAATGATGGGAGCATCCTGTCTTGTACTACTCATGCTGAACTTTGACAGATTTCTCCAAGCCAAAAGGTTCAGTTTCTGCTTCCATTCCTAGATCTCGCTAACTCTGTTAGGCCTGGATCAGAAGAGCAGGTTTTCAGAGAATGCATTATGTTGAATCTTTGGTTTTGTTAATGCCCTGATGGCAGATTGACTTTCCCTCCTTCCGAATCTGATATGGATGTTCTGGATGTCAAGGTAGGGGCAAGCATCAGCTTGACAACAAAGCTAAATTACGTGAACTCAAAAGCTCAAGGTGCTACCATATAGAATAGATTCTGTATATTTAATGTATATCTTTAACACAACAAGGATCAGAAAAAATGGCTCAAGTGTTACCCAGAGGTCCTCCTGCTGAGTGTCCGCATGATTTGCACAAAGTGCCATGTTGGAGGAATCTGCTCCATTGGCCCTTTTTCTGGGGTAGCAGCACAGAGTAGACTATTCAGCTTAGCCATCAGTTGAGCTTCCTCTCTGTCCATCAGTCTTCTAAGTGGCATCTGCTGACAAGTTACACACCTTAGTCGTTTGATAATTTGGAAGACAAATGAAGAGAACTGTGACCATCCATCCAATGTTTATATCCACAACAGGAGGGAACATTTTTGAAAAAAAAAAAGTTGGCATAGGGGCTGAAATAGCAGAGAACAATGCATTTGATACTCCAGTGAAAGAGCATTTAGTAGCTGGTGCCTTAAAATGTTCAGTGGTAATTAAATAAAATCCACTTACAATTCTTCATTTGTGAAAATTAAATCTAAAAATGACCAGCTCTCTTCAGAGCTTCCTGCCTCACACAGTGGGGGGAAAAGCCTGCATTTTGGAACTGTTGAACATTTGCGTGCCTTAACGGAACTGTGCCAAAATTATTTTATCGGAAGGCTGATGCCTGTTAATTAAAGGGAAGTTTTCAGCCACGGGTTTATGTACATGGCAAGTGCTGCCTCTAAGAAGCATGTTGTGCTTGAGTTAATTTCAATGAAATCTGTTGAAGTTCCAGGATTCTGCCTAAAGGTGGAGATATTTGAATGCTCATGAGTTGATAGAAAACCCCATGATGGAGAAGAAACATACTGCAATACATAACCTCACTTAGTTCATAATTTACCCATCCAGACTGAGAGCTATCAAGGGGTTGAGGGTCAGGCTTTAATCAAACACATTTCTTAGACCTTTCTATATGAATCTATCTTCGGGTACTGTCCAAATGGTGAAGGTAGACATATGTATATCAAATAATAATGACTTTATGTATAGTACCACCTCTATTACTCCACTGTTACAGGCGTATGCGCATTCTTACATTGAAGGGGTATGAGTTCTGGTCCATTCTGTGGCTACAGCCTGTACTAACACTTTTGATGCAAAAACGGAAGCGGGGTGTTGCATTGAGTCAATGATTTTAAACCTGTTATGGAACTGCAGGGAAACTGTTGCAGAATATGATATGGAAGGCTGTTATAATTTTTTTTTTTACCTCGCACCTGCATTGTGATTTTTTTTTTTTAATGCTACCTTTTTACGTTTTGTTTTTTAACTGTACCATCACCAACAAAAGGAAGGTGTGATCAAAACTAAAACAAGTGAGCAAGTTTAAAATTGGTAAAAAACAAAACTTCAACCTGCACTTTTTACTTTGTAAAGCTGGCATAACGTTTAAGCAATTACGGTTTGTAAATGTTTCTGCGGTTATATATTTAATTGTATTGTTTGTACAGGGAGTGCAGAATTATTAGGCAAGTTGTATTTTTGAGGATTAATTTTATTATTGAACAACAACCATGTTCTCAATGAACCCAAAAAACTCATTAATATCAAAACTGAATATTTTTGGAAGTAGTTTTTAGTTTGTTTTTAGTTTTAGCTATGTTAGGGGGATATCTGTGTGTGCAGGTGACTATCACTGTGCATAATTATTAGGCAACTTACCAAAAAAAAATATATACCCATTTCAATTATTTATCATTACCAGTGAAACCAATATAACATCTCAACATTCACAAATATACATTTCTGACATTCAAAAACAAAACAAAAACAAATCAGTGACCAATATAGCCACCTTTCTTTGCAAGGACACTCAAAAGCCTGCCATCCATGGATTCTGTCAGTGTTTTGATCTGTTCACCATCAACATTGCGTGCAGCAGCAACCACAGCCTCCCAGACACTGTTCAGAGAGGTGTACTGTTTTCCCTCCTTGTAAATCTCACATTTGATGATGGACCACAGGTTCTCAATGGGGTTCAGATCAGGTGAACAAGGAGGCCATGTCATTAGATTTCCTTCTTTTATACCGTTTCTTGCCAGCCACGCTGTGGAGTACTTGGACGCGTGTGATGGAGCATTGTCCTGCATGAAAATCATGTTTTTCTTGAAGGATGCAGACTTCTTCCTGTACCACTGCTTGAAGAAGGTGTCTTCCAGGAACTGGCAGTAGGACTGGGAGTTGAGCTTGACTCCATCCTCAACCCGAAAAGGCCCCACAAGCTCATCTTTGATGATACCAGCCCAAACCAGTACTCCACCTCCACCTTGCTGGGGTCTGAGTCGGACTGGAGCTCTCTGCCCTTTACCAATCCAGCTACGGGCCCATCCATCTGGCCCATCAAGACTCACTCTCATTTCATCAGTCCATAAAACCTTTGAAAAATCAGTCTTGAGATATTTCTTGGCCCAGTCTTGATGTTTCAGCTTGTGTGTCTTGTTCAGTGGTGGTCGTCTTTCAGCCTTTCTTACCTTGGCCATGTCTCTGAGTATTGCACACCTTGTGCTTTTGGGCACTCCAGTGATGTTGCAGCTCTGAAATATGGCCAAACTGGTGGCAAGTGGCATCGTGGCAGCTGCACGCTTGACTTTTCTCAGTTCATGGACAGTTATTTTACGCCTTGGTTTTTCCACACGCTTCTTGCGACCCTGTTGACTATTTTGAATGAAACGCTTGATTGTTCGATGATCACGCTTCAGAAGCTTTGCAATTTTAAGAGTGCTGCATCCCTCTGCAAGATATCTCACTATTTTTGACTTTTCTGAGCCTGTCAAGTCCTTCTTTTGACCCATTTTGCCAAAGGAAAGGAAGTTGCCTAATAATTATGCACACCTGATATAGGGTGTTGATGTCATTAGACCACACCCCTTCTCATTACAGAGATGCACATCACCTAATATGCTTAATTGGTAGTAGGCTTTCGAGCCTATACAGCTTGGAGTAAGACAACATGCATAAAGAGGATGATGTGGTCAAAATACTCATTTGCCTAATAATTCTGCACTCCCTGTATATTAATTACTTTTTCTTCCACTTTCCATTTTAAATACAGGTTTGTTTTTCTGCACATCAATTGCTTTTCCACATTTGCTGCTCATCGTCGTTCCTGATCCTCTTATCTATCTCTTTTACTTGTTTTTTATTCTTTAACATTGAAGAGGTTAATCCGTGAAGCTGTTTTAGAGTTATAGGCTGTGCTTCTTAGTGTTGCTTTAACGACCCTTACTGGTCCTAGTTTAAAGATGCTAATTTGTACCGATTCAACAATGGCACTCCTTCACGCTGGACAAGTTTAATGAGTATTTAATGCTGAATAGTTTAACGATAGTACTGCTTGGTTGGAGGTAGGAGTTTATCAACCATGTTCCTTATTTTTTGGAGAGCTTATCTAATACTGAACTCTTCAATGTTTTGTCAGACCTATATCTCCATTCTGCCAAGCTTTCAACTGTATCCGATTTGAAATAATGCTTAATTATGGTCTCTTTAGTTTCTTAGCACTAGAAAAGTTAATATATTGAATTCTTTGAACAATGTATCCATTGCATTGTTGAGTGTTGGAAGAGTGTTATGGAGGATGTGTAACTTTCAGTAGAGCTGAGAGGTTTCCACGAGGGTCATCCCGTGATTTTCAAGAGTTGCTTTGACATAACTTGTCTAGAGCATACTGATGAAACTGGTTTGTTTTGGCAGGCTGTATTGTTGTGGATTTGACTTGTCAGACTCACCTTGTCAGAATTCAGTGGCTCATTTGTTGAGTGGCTTTCAGTACAACACCTAAGTGCAGTAATACTTTAATGGGTAAATAAGGTGGTGTAAAAACTAACCTATAGTTTAATTGTCATTTTGTCATACTCGAAGAATTTATGTTCTCTTATTAGTTCTTGTGGAGTAATTTTTAAACTTTACTAAATGATGAACAGTTAAGAAGCGCCCCAGAGGGTTTCCTTAAGCTAGAAGCTTTCATCAGTACTTGTTCTTAGCACTTCAAGAATTTTCAGCAGTGTTTTATCAGATGAAATTTTACGTGGATAGAAGCATATATTGTTAATATTGCAATACATATGGTACTTGTAGAGGTTCTCAATGGAGCCAAAGAATAAGGGTTCCTTGCTGCTTTCAGTGCTCCTTCTTGCAGAAACAGTAAATGGAAAGTTATATTTAGTGCTTCATGCAAGAAAAGCTGAAATAATATTTTCACCTTTGAAAGTCTATATTGATTATAAATATAATTGTTCATCAGTACTGTTCCTCTGAATTCCGGGATATTTTTACTAGTATTGACGGACTATTGTATGTTCATCATAGTTCTGGAGGAGATCATCCATGGCATGTCTTGGTGGTGTCGTATTTCTATATATCATTAGTGGTTGCAGAAGTATACAGTTACTCTGTCTTTTTAGTTTAATTTTAGTGCTCCCTAATGCTTGGAGAAGGTTTCTATAGTCCTCCAAAGGGATGGATCTAAAATGTGATGCATTTTAGTACACAGTAGTGGAAGACTGTTGGTGTCGCTTCATTAGTGCGGTCTAGTTGTGATCTTTATTTGTGGGCTGTAGAAAAGCATGATTTGGAGAGCGTACTAGTGTTCAATAGTGACGGACAATGTTAATGGTAGCACTTTATTTTTATTGTTTGGTGATTTATATATCAATTGAATTATCCTGTCACATCTCTAGAATACATATAGCGATCTAAATAGTCGTAAGATGTGTGTCTGTGTGTATGTGTTGGTAGTGGATCCTCAGTGTGAATGAATCTGATAAGTTTGCTTACTGGAAACTCCCCTTAGTGCCTGAAGATTAACCCAAGAGCACTGTAGATTTGTTAGTGCTAGGCCAAGGTTCATTTCCATGTGGCTAGAAGTATGCCTCGTCAGGGGTAGTAAATGGTATATAAATACAATTACAATCATCGTAGTGCTTTCTTTTTGGAAGCTATGTTTAAACATTTTCCAAATCTCTGTTCTGTTTGCACTAAATTTCTTGTGCCCATGAAAGTGTATTTATCTGATAGAGACTTCTAGTTGCAGATTGTTGTCCTTAGAATTTCCCCCCAGGCATCAGACTGGATCCGAAGATTCTTCTTCAAGCAGTACCCTTGCGTGCCATCAGGTGGCGTCAGTCAACTCCACATTCGTCGTTGATGTCATGGTCACCGTGATGATGTTCGGGTCGTACATAGGCGCCACCTCGGCGATGTCGGTTCTTCTTTTTCTGTGCCACACTCTGATCCGGAGAGAGATACCCTGGTCATTTTTTGGCCAATTTCAAAACGTTCATTGTGTTTTTTGGTGACTTTGGTGCTTCAAGGATGTCCCCGAACACCGGGTCCAAACCATGCAAGGACTGTCACAGTATGATGTCGGTGACAAATTCACACTGGGTCTGTTTGTGGTGTTTGGAGCACGACTGTGACCCGAAGTCGTGCTCAGAGTGCCGGGCAGTGCATCTGAAGGCTTTGAGGGAGCGGTCCCTAAAGATCACGGCGAGCTGGTGCTCGACTCCACATCGCTCCAAGTCTTGTTCAAGATGAAGGACTCCAGACCGCTTGCGGAGTCACCACCACTTGTCTTCTTCCAAGTCTTCGTGTCACTTGGATAAGTCGAAGGAGGCAAGGCATTCTTTGACTTCACCCCTAGAGGAACGTCAACGCTCCAGGCCTCTGTCCGTGGAGCCTACTTCTGGGTCCACTCTGCGCCTCCCCGAGTTTTCGGGAGCCGGAGCGACTCCTACCCAACACTCCACGCCTAAAAGTCCTGTGATTCAGGCTTCCTCTTCTTCCAGCGCATTCCCCATCGCTCCCTTGAATAGGGAATCAAAGAGACTGGACCAACTTGGGAAGAAGATGTTTTCTTCCTTCAGTCTTGCGTTGCGGTCAGTGAACACCACATACCTTTTGGGCCGCTGTACCCACTCATTGTGGAATATGGTCACACAAGTCTTGGCGCAGATCCCAGAGGAGGCCTGGGCTATCATCTCTCTGGCTGTTGTGATAGGAGAGATGCAGCGCTTTGGGATGGACATGACCGACTCTCTGGGTAGAGCGGTTGCGTCAACAGTGGCCTTGAGGCGCCACGCTGAGGTCATCTAGTTTTTCGGAGGGGGGGTCCAACAAACCCTTATGGACATGCCCTTTGATGGCACCCGTCTCTTTGGAGACAAGGTGGATTCAGCTCTGGAGAGGTTTAAGGAGTCCTGGGCTACGGCTAGGTCCCTTGGCCTTTTGACTGCCCCTCGCCCCTAACTGTCCGCCTTTTGCCCCTTTCATGGCCACGGAAGGGGCTCCCTGTTGCGTCCCTTGACCAGCCACAGTGCCACCCACCCTACTCACCCCCTGCGTGGCCTTGGAATCCCACAGGTTTTGGGGGACAGGGAACTAGAGGTCTGCCCAGTCCACCCCTGCCCCTGCTGTAGCCTTCCTAGACTGTTCCCCCATCTCAGACCAGTTGAAGGCAGGATTTTCCATCACCTGCCCCACTGGGAATCCAGCACAACAGTCAGGTGGGTTTTGCAGATCGTCTGAAGGGGCTACGCCCTCCCTTTGTAGATTGCCCCTCCGGCCATGCTTCCTTCCTACGGCTGCTTACCAGAGCATCATCTGGCACTTCTCCGCAAGGAAGTCGTAGTTCACTTGGCCAAGTGAGCCATAGAGAGTGGCCCCGTGCTAGAAGTAGGTTGGGGTTGTTATTTTCACTACTTTTCGGTGCCCAAAAAAGACAAGGGCTTACGTCTCATCCTACACCTTCGGGCCCTCAATCTTTCTCAAGAAGGAGAAGTTCAAAATGCTCACTCTGGCAAAGTTCCTGTCTGTCTTGGACCCAGGAGACTGGATGGTAGTGTTGAACTTGCAGGACACTTACTTCCACGTACCATTCTTGCCTGCCCACAGATGCTACTTGCAATTCGTGGTAGGTCAAGAGCACTTTCAATTTACTGTGCTCCCCTTCAGCCTTACCAGCGCCCCTCGGGTGTTCACGAAAGTGATGCCGGTGGTTGCAGCTCATCTGCACAGATAAGGGGTTTCAGGTTTCCCCAACCTCGACGACTGGCTGTTGAAGGCAGACATGCCCCAGAGAGTTGTCTCCCACCTTCAGACTACGGGGAACCTTCTGCGCACAATGGAGTTTGCTATAAACATGCCACAGGCCCACCTGACTCCCTCTGACGCTCCCTCTCATCGGAGCTGTTCTCGACATAGTACAGTTTTGGGCCTATTCTCCCCATAGTACAGTTTCGGGCCTATTCTCCCGAAAAGCGAGTCCTGGATATTCAGGCTATGATTCCGATATTTCAGCCTTTATTCTGGGTTTCTGTGAGAATGACTCTGAGGCTGCTGGGCCTCATGGCCTCCTGCATCCTCCTGGTGACAAATGCCAGATGGCATATACAGGTTCTGCAGTGGGACTTGAAGTTCCAGTGGGTGCAGCATCTGGAACATGGCCCAGATCTCGGAGGGGACTGCGAAAGATCTGCAGTGGTGGCTTTCCAATCAGGATTGGGTCACAGCAGATTCCTCTCCCTTCCAAAACCAGATCTTGCAGTAGTGACAGACACGTCACTCCTGGGATGGAACGGCCACATGGGAAAGGCAGAAATCAGGAGTTTGGTCTCCGGCGGAGTCTGGATTCCACGTCAATTTTTTGAAGCTCCGAGCGATTAGGCTTGCATTGAAAGCATTCCTTCCCTCTCACAAAGGGAAAGTGGTGCAGGTGTTCATGGACACCACAAATGCCACGTGGTACTGCAACAACCAGGGTGGAGTAGGATCCTGGACCCTTTGTCAAGAGGCTCTGTGCCTCTGGATGTGGCTGGCACATCAGATCATTACCCAGGTGGTTCAGCATCCTGTGGGCTCTTTGAACACCAGAGCAGACGAACTCAGCTGTCGGTGCATAGTCGATCACGAATGGCATCTCCATCCGGAGGTGGCGCAGGGTCTCTTTCAGCAGGGGGGAGAGCCTTTGTCAGTTCTGTTTGCCTCCACAGAGAACACGCAAAGTAAGCTGTTTTGTGTGCTGAAGTTTTCAAGGTGGCACTCGCTCTGCGCGCTTTTCGTCTCGAGTGGAACTCTGGCCTCCTTTACACCTTCCCATCTATACTACTTCTGTCCAGAGTTCTGAAGAACATCAAGAACAATCTGGTCCAAGTAATCCTTGTGGCTCTGGTCTGGGCCCAGAAAGCATGGCATCCAGCGCTTCTGAGCATGGACACAGATCTTCTGTCACAGCAACAGCAGACGGTCCTCCACCCGAACCTGTCCAGTCTTCGCCTTCATTGTGTGTAGGTTGCGCGGTGGTAGTTGACGGCTTTAGATCTTCTCAAGTCTGTGACGTTCTCTTGGCAGCCAGGCATACCTCCACCAAAATGGTATGCACCTGTCGTTGGCATAAATTTGTGGCATGGCATTGCTTGGGTATCTATTCTAAGGTAAGGAATCTGCAAATAGAAGTCCCTATCAGATGAACAAGGTTACTTACCTTCTGTAACTAATTATCTGGTAGAGACATATTCTAGTTGCAGATTCCTAACCAACCCACCCATCCTCCCCACTTGCAAACTGATTTCTAGGGACTGGGATTCCCTTTTCAGGGCCTTAGCTCTGGTGCACCATTTTCAGTGTTCTTCATGGCTCCGTGCTTTGGCGTGGAAAGTTGTGAAAACAAACTGACGTCGCCACACTGAGGCGGCGCCTATGTATGACTCGGACGTCAGCATGATGAACGCAGAGTCGACCAGCGCCACCTGGCAGCGTGCAAGGGTACCGCTCAAAGTAAAATCTCCAGATCCAGTCTGATGCGTGGGGGAAATTCTAAGGTAAGGAGATTTTCGAACTAGAATATGTCTCTACCAGATAAATTGTTACCGAATGTAAGTAACTTGTTCATTGTACACTGTTCTGCTCTAGTAATTTTTACTGTGCGGATTTCAATTTTATGTCTTAGATTTGATTGATGAAACAATCCTTTGCTCTGTTTTATGTCGGACTGTGACACTCTTTAGTGCTGTGAAAGTGATTCTGTTGCATTGTTAGTAAAGAACGTTTGTGTGACATACTTAATAGAGAAGCGTAATGCTCATCTATGATGCTAGAATGTTACTGCTGGATCACCTTCATTTGGCGTTAATCAGTGTTGCTACTTGTGCTTTAGAAATTATTGCGGAAGGCGTATTTTAGTCATGCCTTGTTTGTTTTTCACTGATAAATCCTGTTATAGCAGGTCTTAATTGGAGCATGTTTCAGCATTGACTTTAGTACTCTTGATCTTTGTTTACTGTTCCCTCAAGCTGGAAGACGCAGGTGGCACCTGTTACTGGCATCACTTCTTCCTGTGATTTTCTCAATGGCATTTGTCCCTCCAAAAGAAGTTATATGGTGTTCGTAACAACCTGTGGAAAATCACTCATTACTGCTTATGCTGCGCATTAGGAGTGCATCATTGGTTTTGTTTAGCACCACGGGCCTATCTTGAAGTTGAACTGCTCATATAACTCTTATTCCTACATTTTTGTGAATATCTCAATATTGAAATGTTATACTTTTAATTTCTCGTGTCCTGGTTGATAGGAACTCTACGCTGCTAATTGTTTCTTTGAATTATTTATTTTGCTACAGATCTGTGTTGACTACAAATATATATATATATATATAATATAGAGAGAGAGAGAGCGAGATATATGCAACTTTCATTGTGCGAGGAAGTAGCTATGCATCAGAGGGGCCTGGCTTTGTGACAAGTACAACCCGAGACATTTTAACTCACAATTCCCTCCTCCCACACAAAAACAATGCATAGCTTCTGAGGCTGCCACTGATGTCACACCCTGGAATGGATATTGTTTGTGCAGAGGATCCTAAACATTAGGCGAAAACCTGCTTTCTGCAGGGCTTCCAGTTAATTGTGAGCTCCCTGTGTGATATGCTCACCTCACTGGGTGTCTGTGTGAAAGAAGTGATAAACGGTGCCACCATGTGAGCTGAAAGGACTGATATAGGCATATACCAATTTCCAGCGTTAATGTCTGCTGACAACCATCGAGTTCCATTTTTTTTTTTTTAAGCTGCCAGTTTACAGTTAAAGTGCAGGGAACATAACGTGTTTTGCCTGCTGCTTAAGAATTAGAGGACTTGGGCTCTTGGTGGACCGCCAGTGGATATCTGTTGCCACGTCCGATTAGAAAAACAAGATACACTAATGTAGGAGAAGACTTTTTATGTGAATCTATGCAAGTTGAACAAGGCAAAGGGAGCAGATGAGCCAATTTAACTATTGTCTCTGTTACATACGTATCAAGAGAAATTCCTTATTAATGGTTCATAGCTTCCTCTGGTGGAAAGTCCCATCGGGAAGTTACATTCTGAAGCCAAGGTGTCCATACTAGCTTTTGATCTGAACAAAACACTTAACAGCCCCTGTAGATTAAGCTGTATTCATGTGAGATTTACACTGATAGAGAGCTACCTATGTAGTGGAACGGCTATGGGAATTGTATTGCAGAATTAAGAAAGAAAGTATCTGTTTGTCAGTTCGCGATCTTAACATTCAAGCTAGGAGAATTGTAAAATATTAGAATTGCTGTTCATTTTCCACTAACCAAAAATACTATTTGTGTCACCACAGAATGACGGCTAAGTAAAACTCATGTAAGTGGGGATATTCTGAAAA
This sequence comes from Pleurodeles waltl, assembly GCF_031143425.1. Taxonomy (NCBI): domain Eukaryota; kingdom Metazoa; phylum Chordata; class Amphibia; order Caudata; family Salamandridae; genus Pleurodeles; species Pleurodeles waltl. Next base: position 223,858,113 of record NC_090440.1, read on the forward strand.
TGTATAAATAGGAGGTGCAACGCAAATAAGTTACCGAATTTAGTAAAATAATTGAAATGTAATTAAGAAATGGACCGGGTTAATAGGCTACACGGAGGAAGTGAAACGCTCGTGCGGGCTGTATGCCATGCAGTAACAAGACAAATTCACTGTGAAAACATCAGCTATGTAATATATGTTTTTTCTCAAATGTGACATGGAATGTGATCAATATCTATGGCTGGAGCAGTAACAACCTTACTTCAAAGCAGTCGCATTTGTCAGAAACTTTCAACAGTGCATGTGTGTCTGGGTTTGGGGAAAGGTAAAACCCCTATAGGGAAAAGAGCCTCTAACATTTTAAGCAATAACCTGGTGAAATCACTTTGTCTTTGAACATTAAGCATATAATTGTTTGTATCTGGGCACAAGCACCCACTCACATACCTATATATACACACGCATATGTAGCCAGAGTTAAAGCACCTACTAGTAAAATTATAACCTTATCACATTACATATGGCTTGTATGCAAGTTAGCTAAATGATTAGACTTTTGAGGATCATGTATTCTTGTGATTATCTCCTAAGCGGCAGTTAGGATGAGGAAGAATTTGGGAATAGGTTCCTTCTGCCAGTACAGACATCAGCTTTGTAGTGCGTTAGCCCTGCACACTGTTCCATGCTTGCAACCCTGTGTAAATCGGTAGGCTGGGACATGCCCTTTCCACAGCATAAGCTCCTCACTTGTTCCCTTGTACATACTGCGTCCTAAAGTTAGAGGGTGGCTTATGCCATCAGTTTGGCTTCTGGATGGGTGGTGGGATGGGTTTGGAATGGTACTGGGGGAGGGGTGCAGAGGGTTATTATTGATATTTGTCGGTTACTGTGACTTCTTTTTTTTCCCCCCTTCAATTGCATCACACACTTATAAAACCCCGGTGGTAAGTGCGAGTTCTGCATGTCTTGGAGTTTGTCTTATATCTGCTTCCGTCTTTAAGATGCGCAGTTCATGATGTTAACACTTTTATTCGAGTTCCTCATTCACGTTTCACAACTAATTGGATTTCAGTTTGCTGTTTATAATATTTAATTTTTTGTTGGGTTGCTATATCTTTTCTGTAGTTCTGTCCGTCCCTTTAAACCCTATCCCTCCCTGACGTTTGAGGATTGAGACTTCTGTTTGTTGTGTATTGTACTGTTTCTTCAGGGGATGGAGATTAGGAGATGGAGAACAAATAGTGCCACAAGGTAACCCACCCATCAAGATAGCCTGATCAACTGGCGATATGTGTATCTTGTGTATCTGTTTAAGTAAACCATTTTGAGTGCCTAGAAATGCCACCTCCTTTGCCACTCATTTTGTGGTCTGCACTCATACTCGCTGTAGATTCCATACAATAAAGGGACGTGGTTGATGTTTAGCAAATAAAATTAGGGGAAACAAATAAAACATCCATTGCATACAGAGTTGACCTTTAAGGTTCTGCATTACTGTTAATTTATGTTGCAGATGAAACTAGATTAAGGTTTGGACTGAACCAACCACACTGAGAGGCATTTCTATACAAATATGTGTATTTAAGCCGTATTTTCAGCAATGGGCTAATTGAATTTTGGCTGCAAATCCCCGTTTGCAATTGAAACGAGATTCCTAGTTGTGCCGTGATTGTCCATGCGCTAATTGCACGTGTTATTTTCCCACACGTTAATTTATGTACTCCACACTATTTGCACACAAGTTTAAAGCAGGTTAAATAATGCGAGCATTTTGCTGCCAAAGAGTGTGACATTGTGATCAGAGCACTCTGAAAAGACACAAGTTAGATACGTGCACTATTCAGAACACGATTCTTGCTGTGTTTTAACTTCCAAAAACATGTTGGCAAATAGCACGGGTATATAATTGGCGCCTGTGCAAATACCATACTACTTGAAATCCTGTTTCAGGTGAAAACTGGAGATTGCATCCAAAGTGTTCTTAGCCTCTTGGTTCTAACCTGGACCTGCAGTGGCAAGGAGGAGGATGCCCTGCACAGCCAACGAAATCCCAGTACATGTGAGTCTCCTTGGATCTCATGCACAAATGAAGAACTGACATTTAAACGTTCATCCTCTGACAGAAACTGACAACTGTTAACTAATACGGGAAACATGTTAGGTTTCAAAGCAGTTTCTATTTTCTGACCATTTTGAATCTTCAAACCAATTTGATGCCTGATATCTAGCTTTTAAGATTGACAATCTTGTAGCAATGGCCTCTAATCACGGTTTGCCTACTGTTCTTTTAAACATTTGATTAGGAGTCTCTGCTTCTCGGTGAATGTTCACTTTATATCATCCTTAGATTTGTTCTTAAAAATATCAACGTTGTGCATTTCACAACATTGACACGTCTGTAGCTGCATGTGCTAATCCTAGGGACTCGACTATTCAATGTTTTCTTTAGGTTTTCCTCTTGAGTCCTGCCTTGCAACACCTTGACCCGATCCAGGCTGTTTTAGCAACTTCTGTGTTTTTTTTCTGGCCTTTCACTACTTGAATATCGCCATACTCTTTCTGGCAAGAGAGCCTTCTTGAAGCTTGCCCCGGTGGCAGGTTTTATAACTTGAAGGAAAACTGAGTGCAAGGTCCACAAAGAAGAGAAATATCAAAATGGTGTGGGTTCTAATTAACACTGTCATGAATTGCCATTCAGGGCAATTTGTGCCTTCATCCACCCCTCCTCGTCTTAATTTGGTCATCTTGAAAGTAACAGCTTTTTTTAATGTGTGCTTTCCTGCACAATCTTATGGCTTAACATGCGGTTCTGCTGTTAAAGGGATAGATTTTTGGGGGGAATGGGCATGTCTGCCGTGATAGACTAACATTCTTAGAGAGACGATAATGGAAGATGACAAGAGGGTACGGATCCTGAAAATACTGGTTATGGACTGCCCATATTAATTCAGTGGGAATTTCTGTGACTCTGCCAAGCTGTTTATTTATCTTGCATCCCAGATATGAGGAGGTCAATACGGTTGACAAAATAGTAATAAACATTTGCCTCCCTTTTGATACTGTATCAGGTGAGGATGGAATGCATAAGTTGATTACAATCTAAAGCCTCTGGCAGTGGTTCTAGTGTCTGCATATTCCAACAGATTTACATTCAGGGTTTGACTTTTGGTGTTGCAAGGAGGGAGCTTGGCTTTTCAATTCTTGGGCCTTTTGTCATATGGTATTAGCATTCATTTTTGAAGTCCAGCATAAGCTGCTGGATTTTGGGGCTGCCCTGTCTTCCTTCATATATTATCAATTTTCAGATTGAACTATAGATTTAACGCGAGTTGGGGAAATCTCATTAAATGAAGAGACGGCTGCAATGGGGTTACAGGCAGACCTGATCGAGCCTGGTTTGTCTGAACACTGGCCTACTTCAGGTGTTGACATGTCAGGGAACCAGTCTGTCTGAGCCATTACCTGCCTAGGTTTTACCCTGCTGAAGAACATCTGATGAGACAATTCAGCAGGACGAGAAGCATTAGAAACAGATCCTGCTGCCCCTGGCTTCTGATGAGTAAAAGGCAACACCTCTTCCTTTTTAGAAGGTTACCTGGGTTCTGCTCCTATGGCAACAAGGTGGCTGTGCTTTCATTCTTTTGGTGTTACTACAGAGCTTCATTGTCCTTCTGGCTAGGTTTGTGTTACATAAATACAACAGATTAGGAATATGTTTTTAGCTGAACTTTCCTCCCCAGACTTCCTTTTTATAATATTCCTTTATAGTTAAATGGCAAAGTACACTCCCGGACAAAGATTTATATTAGGTGAACATTTGAGACCCCTCTTCTACTGCTGCTTTCGAGGAGAAGGACATAACTTTTACTGAGGAATATTGTGCCATAGATCCATTCTATTGGGCACCTGTATTAGCAAAGTTATCTTTTCTGAACATGCCAGCGTTTTTCTGCAGCTTTCTGATGAGTCTTTTCAGAAAAATTAAGATGGATTTGGTTGAGGTAGTGGCAACTTCACAAATTGAGACAACTGTACCGCTTAATTCGGTTTCCTTCATCTTTTCTTGGATTTTTGGAAGCTAAACCTTAAAACAAACCGATTTGCTGTAAAGGATGCACATGTTAGCACCTCTTTCAACTGTGCCACATATAGTTTTGTTGTGGGCAATTTTGACTGTCGATGCAAAGACCTTCCATTTTTCATTGTAACCATTGCTGCAGTCCATTAGAAATGCAGTGATTCACTTGGAATTCATGTGGACTGTCATGCTTTGCTATTCTGCTGGGAGACGTTACTTTTTCAGTGATAGTATTACCAGTGTAGCATGTGTTCCTCCAAAGCTGGTCTCAAACTCTCCTAAATCATGTGCGTACCACTGGTGAATTTTAGGAGACGAAATATAAAGGGAGTACATTAGTGGCAGGCATACCGGTGTTAAATGAAATTTAATATGAATTCAACCACGAAACCGAAAATTAGTGCAAAAGTAAAAATTCCAATAGTTGAATACGAAACGATGATAATAAAGAAATGTGTGTTTAAGGAAGAAAAAGCTACTATATTAAGCATTAAAACATCAATTACAACTGCTGGTCAGGAGAGGAAAGTGTTTCAAAGTGTTCTGCCACTATATTCGTGAAAAAGACAGTGAGCTGGAGAAAGGATTATGCACCTTTACCTCAGAAGTATGTCTTTCCCAGCAGTTAGAAGAAAGTTGTGCACTGTCCACATCCACTGTCGTTGAGTTGGGAGAAAGAAACAACCTTAAACGTTCACTGGCTATGTAGGAAGGTCTGTGAAAGAACAGTTGATTTCTCTCTATGTATGTAAGGGTGCACGATTAATATCTGATAGGATGCTTTTCCATTAATTGGAAATCATCTCAGGATAATGTTTCCCCTAAGTTTAAAAGGACAAGTTTTGTGCCACTGCTATGGTCCAGGAGTTCTTGTGCCAGTCCCCAACATGTCAGCACGGATGGCTTTCTTTCAGATTGCTGAAGCTGTTATAACACTGCAAAATATTGAAGCCAAAACAGTAGTCCTCCATGTGTGATTTTTGTCCATCTTGTCCCAGGCAAGTGTCCTCATTAAGCTTGGCAGATCCTACCCTAAACAGATTGCTGTTAAATCGTACAATGCCAGAAGGCCAACTGCCTAACTAGCTGATTATGTTGAGTTGAGTGAAGAAAGAAGCATATCCTTTTAGCATCTCATATAAAGTGGTAGGCAATCAAACGTCAAACTGGTCGAAGCAGTTGTGGCTCCAATCTTTTGTGCAGGAAGGTCACCAAGAATTTTCCTGTAATACCAGGCACCTGAATAGCAAACATCTGTGCAGTCTGGTCATGTACAATATGCAAGTATGGGAATTGTTTTTGATTCCGATCAGATGATGCTTTTAAGTGAGTGCTGCTTGAAGCAACAGGCATTGTGTCCAAAAGTAATCTTTGCTCAGTTTCATCTCAGTAGTATATTAGCTAATGCAGTTATCTTGAAACATGTTTTTACTCTTATTTTTGTTTCAAGTTGAATATTCTAGAGTCCATCCATCGCTCTCTTCCTTTCTGGGTGGACTCCACACCATAGTACTCTTTAGCTTTCTTCCTGGAGGTGTCCAGAATGTAGGACACGTCTTTCAATGGATGGATAGTAGGAATTGTAGCAAGTGTTAATGCTTGATGGGGTGACTGTATGTACTAGGTGTCCCGATTGATACAAAAAAGCAAATTTCATATCCAGACTTTGAACTGGGGATGTTTAAGGCTTTTTGCCATCTCTACTTCAGTAGGTGCCCTTTCTTCAAGAGCATTATGCTTGCCGAAATTTGGTATAAGCTGGCTACAGTTTACCGGAGCTGGATAGGACACAGTGCATGGCTCTGCAGATAACCATTTTTCACTTCCAAGAAAGGTGCATTACCTAAGCTTGGGAATTCTAAAGTACTGTAGGCCAAGCAGCTACCTCCATACCAGTGATCCCTCTATTGAAAATCTTGATGAGTCTTGCCGATACACCAGCACTCCACAAATAACAATATTAAGAATCTCAACCTGAAGATATACCCACGACACTGTTTACTCGTTTCCCACTAGAGAATAATCATTTTGAAATGCATTATTTTCCTGTCCTGAGACCCAGAAATATCTTTCTATTGTCTCAACAAGTGTCCTTTGTGGGCCAGCAATGGGCCCCTTTAGGACCCGTCTATGTACTGATGAGTGTGGCGTTGCCACAGTGGTTTGGAACTAAGGCCGATTCCTCCATAACATGGATTTGCGTCCCTTTCTCAAAAGCAATCACAGTTTATGAGAGATGTAACAGTGTTCTATTTTGCAAAAATGTTTTTTTTAGCTTTTCATGCTCAGACAGTACTGCCGTTTGGGACTTCGAAAATATTGGAGCCATGTGTGAATTTTATGGGAATTCTTTCTTGTAACTCTTCTCCCTCTAGTGTACCACGATTCCTTCCAGGCTTTGCGTGCAGCCATGATCAGTGGGTTGCTTATAAGTCAGACACAAATGGAAATGGTGGTTTTTGAATGTAGGTTCATAGTCAGCAGGTAGAAAGAGGGTTATTTGTAGACCGATAAGTTGCAAGTTACTGCAGTCCGGTCTGACATCAGAGGAAGATTCAAAATGGTTGTTGCTGTTATTGAAGAACACTATTCAAAGATCAAGATGTTCAAGGCAAGTGTAATGCCTTGCTCATTGTAACAAGATACTTATGTGAAACACAGATTCTTCTGTGTAGAGATCCTCAAGAGTGCGCACTTAAAATATCCCCCATCCTTAAATCAGGGCCTACCAAGAATGTATTTAATTTTTGTAAACTTTTGATAATTGGGGTGTAACAGCAATGCACTATGGCCGAACGTCCTTTTCTGTGACATAACCCTTGGAGACATGACTTATTTTGGAATAGAGAACAAACCCTTCAAATGAGGCTGTTGTCAATGTTGGATTATTAAGGTAGCGCTCCCTGTGCAAACTGGAATGTCATATGTTCACCAGGCAAGGACACCGGGGTAAAAATGTTTCCCCGAGTGAAGTGCATTTCGAAGATCTGATATGACTTGCCGGTAGATTAATTAAACTCCCAATAAAAGCTTATCAATTTTTTTTATAAAGAAATGTTATTCATTTTCCAAAAGGAACAATTAGATACGCCATATAAAGCATAGCAGTGCAAACCTTAATAGAAAAAACCCAAAGGCCAAAAATAGGTCACACCCTGTTCCCCCCAGCAAGTTACTATACAGTACTATACGTTGAAAAAACACAACCAACACTTCTGAGTAACAGTAGATTCCTGCTCCATCCGGTCGCCCACAGCTGACCGCCCACAGTCCACACACGGACTACGCATCCCCAGTAGACTCCCACTTCCCCCAGACTTTCTTATACTTGTTTGGGCATCCCCTTGCTTCGTAAACGAGTTTCTCCCGCTGGGCACACCAGTCCACCCCCGACGCCATCTGGCTAGAGTTGGTTCCTCTTTCGCCTTCCAGCCTGCCACAATGTCTCTTTTAGCCACCAGACAAGCCACCCCCAGGAAGATCCGGTCAGCTCTTCTAAGCCCCAGTCCCTCCATGATCCCCAGCAATATTGGCAATGGACCTGAAGCCACATCCTCATGCAAGACCCTAGAAATCTCGGTCATCACCGCTCTCCAATAAGCAACAATGATTGGACAGGACCACACTATATGGTAGAAGAGAGCGTCAGGGCCAGAGCATCGAGGACAGTTAGCTTGTGGTCTGAGGCTCGCCCTGTGTAACACCCAAAAGCGGGTGGCCATGGCCAGGGCCCTGGGGGCCATCAACGCCTCTCACCAGTCCTCCTCATCCATGGGGGCCAGCCACTCCTCCCACCTCTGACTGAGCTGATCCAGTGGTTGAGCAGTGATTGTGTAATCAGGGAGCAGTAAATCCGCGACACCCCCCCTACCCAGACCCCTTCCTCAGGACTTTCGCCTCCATGGGGCTGAATTCAGGATAGCTTATCCATTTTAATATGTGGGTCATTCTAAGCCACTTTCTCTTTTGCATGGTTTAATCAGGTTTGCAGTTATCAGATGTCCGTAGCTAGCACAAGGTTTACTAGTGTGAATTTTTCATTATGTTTTTATCAGTGAGAAGTTTTCTTTATATTGCATTACTATCTAGGCATGCAGGAAGAGAAGTAAATATGATTTGGGCCACTTTTTCTCTAGTTGACTTGTTTATGAAGAGCTATTTAAAACATTTGTTATAATAGTTCGGTCCTAGTTACTTTTCCACCAAGTTTTAGTCTTTTTTGCACCTAGAAAGCCACTCCATTGGTTTCACTTGTTGTTGAAGTATTTTATTGATGACTATCGGATCAGTAGAGAAATATGAAAATATACACATTTTCAACTGGTCCACCATAGTCTTTTATTTCTCAAGACAGAGTATCTCTTTGGGCCTGCGATTGTGTTTTCAAAACCAGTCGTACACTTCTAAAGCTGTTTGTAAGGCCTGTTTCGTTTTGGAAAGAATACAATAACTACATATCTAAAGTGTTTCACCTGTCTGACTGGAGAAGGCCAAGACCCGTGAAGACATGTAGCTTTATTTTAGGGGCGAGCGCAAAGCGCTACGTCCCGTATTGTAATCTCTCTTTGGGCTTCAAACCACGCCCATGTCACGCCAGTCTCTTTCATTGGTTCGTGGGCTTGCCTTTTAAAATTTGCTTGCTTTCATTAGTGAAAGGCATGCATATGTCATGCCTTTTCCGGTGTTTAGCACTCCTCGAGCGCAGCGACCAAGTACCGAAAAAATACGAGGCTCGCTGTTTTCCTTACGGTTTCTGGACTACTTTTTCTCTTTTTTCGCAGTGCGAATTCGCTGGTCAGAAGTCGCTTTGCATGACATCGACCCTGTTACATAGGTAATTGCACTTTTGCCGGTTACATGGAGAATTGCACTTTTGCCGATAGGTTTCACTACGAGCGAACCTTTATTTCCCATTGTGTGTCTGCTATGCGCTGATGACGGCCGTCAGCTGGCTTATGTGAAACTTTTACTTTTCAGTTTATATCTCAAGAAAAGTCCAATTAGTTATGTGAAACTGTTTTACTTTTCAATTTCAATTTATGTGGCAAGAAAAGTCCAGTTAGGAGTTTACAATGCTAATCGATCTAACTCAAGCAAACGCGAGACCCATTGCATTGCAAATGCTTGTTTTCTTTTGGACACGCCTGAATTGTTCAAGCTGTTTCAGATTAGATTGCATCTGCATTGTTTAGATGAGAAGCCTGCCACTGAATTGGTCAGTGCCTTTCTACAAAATGTAGCCCACTGTCTTGGAGATCATTCTCCTTTTGGAGATCTATAATGCTGTCACCTGATAATTTAACCCCACGTTTATGAATTGCTGATGTCGGTGCCAGGATTGATAGTCTGAGTATGTTCAGTTTAGTTAGCTGCCTACCATTTGCTCTCTAATGGCTGCTTCATATATCACAAATTATCTATAGTGTAATTTGGGTATATGGAGTGTTTGGACCAATAGATGAAACTCTGTGTGTGGATGGTTTGGGAAGCGTATGTTTGGACAATCCCTTTTATAATATTGCCAAACGCAGCCATTTACAACTACATAGGAAAAGAGGTTCCAACCATGCTAATGTACCTGCAACAGAAAACTGAAAGCAATAGGATGTGTAGGTTAGCCAGTTGGAGCTTTAGACTGTATGAACCAGAATTCTTGTTGAAAATAGAGCCTGCGAACGATAAAATCACGTTTCTTTAGTTTTTTTAATTTGGGACTGAAGTTCCCAGAGGGGTTGCTGCGAAACGTTCTGGTTAAAGGCATCCTTCTATTTGTGTGCCCTTGTTTTGTTTTTTAAAGCACTTCAGACTTCCCTTGTCAGGGCTTTACAGATATTAGAAAGGTATGAATCTGTTGAGGATCTTCTTTACAAGAATATTTACTTGGAAAACAGGGGAGCTAGAATTTTCCTGATTAATGAAATCTATGCACTTCAGAAGAAATGGACATTGTGCTTTCGCATCACAAAAATAATGTGGCTAGATTCCACGAGAACAGAGTACAGACATAATGTTAAGTGTTTATCATACAAGGCATTGTTTTATCTATCCTGGACTAGAACATTTGGAATTTTGAGAGCTTCATTGTAGGCAGTGGAGTGGCCCGGGGCCAGTGATGGCTAGTATAGACCTTTTGCTCCAAATTACCCGTGTCTTTCTGTTTGTCCCTTTTTTTCCAACTTAATACATTCTATCCTCAGTGGGTGGAATGCGCTAATAGCATTGTGTGTCTTCTGTCTTGGTAAATTCTGGTTCTTAAAGGCCCTCATAATCGTTTTAGACCCTTACCTGTGTCTTGGGCCTGCAACTCCAAGTTAGGACCTTTAACAACTAATATCGCCCTCCGCAGCAGACACCACTTATTAGGCAGCTAGCTCATTCCAAATTGCTTGGCTTTTAGAACAGTTTCTGTCTCAGTAGTTGGACAGTCTGTTTGCCATTTGTAAGTTAAGGGCACAGAAAGATATCGGTATTTTATCTTCTTTATACAGTAGTGTTTAGGATATTTTATACAGCAAGGACAGTAAGTCTCCAGTACAACCACTTGACACTTACTAGTGATGTCAGTCTGTGCAGACGAAATATTTTACTTTATTCCTGGGGGTCTAGATAGTTTTAGTCCAAGCTGTCCAGTTTGGGCTGATATTTTGAAGCTCATCTCATCTTGGATGAGTAGTGAAGACTTTACCTCAGAACAGGAACTAAAGCGGCAGAAAGCAATGAAAAGAGCAGCACATGATAGGATTGACGTTTGGCTTACTGGTCTCTTGAGACTGCCAGCTGTATGTCGAGGGGACTGTTAAGCTGTACTGTGTGTCCCTGATCCTGCTGTGTCTTTAGATCTGTGTATGTACAGCGCATCACCCGCCAGTTGTCACCCCCGTCCTGGTTCTCTGTTGCGTCTCAGTGCCTTGTTCCTGATAATAATGGAATTCTGTGGACACTGCTGTGTCTTTGGTGTGTTTCTTTAATGGCTGTTTCTTAAAGCTGTTGGATTCCGATGAACTATAAAAACTCTGTTTGCATTTATAAAAAAAATGTGTTTTACCTTTTGCCATGTTTGTCTCCTGTGTGGCGTTACGTTACTGCGGACTTTAGGGCGGACAAGAAGGGACTGTCCCATGCCTTTTGATCTCAGTGGGGAGGGCTTATCCTGTTTGTGTCTTGTCAGCGCTGACTCCCACTTGTTTTGAAATCGTCCTTTTTCTCCATTTAACTGCTTCATATACACAATTCGCCTTGTGGAATCCTGCTGCGCGTTTCCAGAAGACTTCAGTGAAATTATAGCACATCCACCCTAACACCCTTCAAGTAAGACAAAGCTTGGGTACAGCAATTTGGAACGACGCTGTTACTTTAGGAACTTTACCAGAAGCAGTATTTACGCTTTGGATTGGTGGCATCAGAGGTGTATGCATTTCTGTAATGAGCGATAGATGAAATGTGCAAAGAAAACCCAACCTTAAGTTTAAATTAAAAAATAAATACAATGATGTCACCCAGAATTAATAAGCATGGGTTTATAAAGTAGTCCAAAGTATGACACTTCTTGTTCAGTACTCCTGCCCGTTTCAAGATATGTTGGCAGGTCGTGGATAATTAATTTTTGGAGTAGCTGAAGTCTGCTATGTCATTGCAAGATAAAGGATCTTGTTCCCAGGTGCACAAACCTACATACAACATACATTTGACCCCACACCTCTGACACAGTCATATCTGATTAGCCTGTGGGCGCACACCTGATTTTATTACCTTAGCCCAAACACTTCAGGAGACCCGTGGGTCAGAAGGAAATACCACTAAATATCCAAAAGATCGCCATTCAGTAGAACTAATAACACTCCCACACTCAGGCTCCATGTAAAAACAAGCAGTCGGTAAAAGGAAACAAACAGCAGGATTTTACAACTGAAATGTTGGTTTGTCTTCTCATCTACCAGAGTGAACCACTGGAACTTGGGGACAAGATAAGCTTTATACGCTTACGTAGTGCAACAATCTGTCCACTACAGTTGCAGTTCTTCATGGCAAAGCATTTAAAGTGTTAACTGAAAAAAACATTTGAACATAACTTACCATGAAATTGCAAGCCCAGTCCTGTAACTCCATGAGCCTCCGCACTTACCAAGTTAATGGTCTGCCTGTTGTAGATAATGTCCTTGAAGCCTTTGTTTCTACTTCATTAGTATCTTTTCTGACTCTCGATTTTTGTTTTATTCCCTTCCCCTTTTTCCCTCAACGCGAAACACCACTGAACTTGCTATGTAGATGATGAACCAGCTGGACCAATGTAAGTAAAGGTGATTTTACAATATAAATTTGGGAGAACATATCTCCGAATGGCAGTTTCTAGTGTCCTTTACCATGAAAATAAATTCTGTTACTAGAAGAAAATAAATCGTAAGAATAACTTATTTGTGCTGTTCATATTATGCCAATCACGCAGTCATTAGTTGCACTATTTTATAGCGAAACAAATGTTTGACACTAATTGGATATTTTTGACACCAAGCACACTATTCCAGACCCTTACTATATCCGCTCATAAAAAGCCTGTTACAATATCTTAGCTTCTTGGACCAGATCACCTCGACTTCATTTGATCTAGTAATGTGCTCTAGGATTCAAAATAAACCTCGCTAATTAAATTCTAATAGTGAGAAATGTGTTTGTGGTTGTTGCTTGCTTCCTGTCAATGAAATTGCATAGTAATGTTGCCTGGATTGTAATATTTGGGATAGGGTGGGACTGTTTAACCTGCAGTTGCCCCTCTTTCGTAACTGTGTGGAAATAAGTGCGGAGATGAAGCTGAAAGTACATTTATATCAGTGTGTGGAAATTAAGCCAAAAGCACATTTATACCAAGATTAATTTGCAGGGTACGGTCGGGTGAAGCCATTTGTGTTTGAAGATCATATCGCACGGCTTCAAATCAGATAAAACGAATAAATATTAATAGGAAAATAGTTGATTTAGAAAATTACCTGCGACTTCACTCCAAACCCCCTTTTAGATCACGTCTTTGTGCTGCTGTGTAAACCAAATCTGATTTCAGTGGTTTTGTCTCCTGCAGGAAAACAAACTCGACCAACAATCACAAAGATAAAAACTTGCGACAGAGGAATACAAATTAATAGAGGTAAAGTTAAGTATACTGATTGCGTGAGAAAGATCTGTTTTGGGACGAATGGTGGGGGTTGGGCAAGGGCAGGGTCTTCTGTACATTTGCTGCTTTTCAGGTTGGTCCTTAGGGATGCTCTTTCATGCATATGAAAATTTCTGGCTGATGCTACATCTTCCATACCACAAACATTAACAATAATTTTATTTCAGAATGTACTTTTAGTACTACTTTTCTTGACATCCCAGCTGAAACAGAACGAAAACACACACTCACACACACACTGTAAAGTTCTTGCCACCCTGCTGTTGGGTTCAGTTTGCATTTCTTCACCACTATGTGGGAAGCTACTTCTTTTAAAAACCCATCAAGCATGTCAAATGGTATATTGTTCTCTTATGGTATAGTTTTGAAATGTTCTTTTTAGAGATCTTCCATTTTTAGGTCTTGTCTAAGACCGCATGTGCACAACCTGTTGCTAGACACAATTTTAGCTTTGAGCCCGCCCATTGCTTACCCATTGGTCGGCTATATTGCGGCTCTCATTAGCTAGCTTCTTAATCATCAGTTTCTGTGGGTTTTCTTTCCTCTTTAGGTGTTGTCCCCTTCCCTTCCCTGGAGTATGGATCCATTGCTTGCTTCTTATTTATCAGCTTCCATGGGGTTGCCTTCCTCTTTTGATGCTTGCCCCTTCCCTGGAGAATGGATCCATTGAGTCCTTACACTGCTCTTTTTCCAGGCGCTACTTTTTTCGCTTTGGTTAAGCACTCTACAGAAGTCTCTGTGTTCCAGCTGTCACATTTGTGTGCTTAATGTTCGTCTTTCTCGCTGTTTTTATCCCCTCTCCCTCAATCCCTCAGTTGTTGTACTTGCTTCCTCCCGACCCACCTTCTGTTGCCGTTGTTACTTTCACACCCCTCCCCCAGTTATCCATGTGCCTTGCTATCAACTGCTGTCTGTATACGTCTTCAAACCTGCATGCCCACTTCCCATTTCCTCTGTGCTTTTCCATTCTCACTCGTCCTCCATTGTCCATGTGCTTCCCCTTCGCAGGTCACTCATTCTCTCATTGATCAGGTGATTCCCATTAATCGCCACCCCTCCTTTGTGAGTGTACTTCCCCATTCTTGCTTCTTTCTTGTCCTTTTTTCCCCTACCCATATCCTTCTCACCCACCCATCTGCATTCTTCCCTCCCATGTGTTGCATCTTCCACTGCCCGCTCCCCGCTCCCCACCCTAAACCCACTCCTGCTTCTTAAAGCAAGTTAGTGCTGTATAAAGAAATGTCATTTTGCACAACTTTATATTTACTAATTCATCTCAGATTGTAAATAAAAAGAAAAACAACTCGCCTAATTTTGAAGTCGCATGCATCCAGCCATGCCATAGTTTTCGTTTCTTATTTATTTATTTATTTATTTTCATTATTTTCAGCCATGCTGTGCAGCAGCCACACGGCTGTACAGCATGGCTTGAAACTAGTGCCAAAGCCAATAGGTCTCAAAGGTGAGACCAATCGGTTTGCCAGTGCTTGTTGTTGTTATAGCTAAGAAACTTCCACAGGGAGAAAAAAAAAAATCCTTTGTTTGAAAAACCTTCACTCACCAGGGATACCCCTTGGTGGCATGCTTCATCATTGGGTTTCTTCCCGTCCTGCTGCAGAACGAGGCGTGCTGCGACCGACGGAATAGGTGGGAGCACTGGTTTCAACAATGTGAATACTAGAAAGGGATAGGAGTGGTGGGGTCTTGGTGAGTTAAAAATACCACCCTCTGGATGATATTACCAATTTAATGTTTCACAGGGGTGGTATGGTTAAAAAGGGGTGTTGGGAGGGTGGATATATTATGTACCTGTCCTCCTAGGTGGTCTACATGTTTCAGAGACTACCCTAGACTCCTCCTAAGGACCAAAGCGAAATCCCTAGTATCACTCCTTGTGTGCCTGCCACTGATAAAAGCACAGTTACTACTCGCTACTGTTGTTGGCGCCTGGTATACTTGGTGTTGTGCCCTCCTCCCCCCGTGGGAGGGGGGGACGGACAAGCGATCGCAATGTTTCATATGTGTATGTAAATGTTCCTTTTATGGGCATACCATGCTAATATGATTTCTGATTCACCATACGTTTTATAATGTTCCTAATATGGGCGTTTATGATATTCTTATGACAAATGCTTTGGTGTAATAACGTGTTTCCTGACTACTGCTTATGTTGCAGAATACTAAGTAACCTGTGTGTTATATGTGACTACTGCTAGTTCTGCAGAGTAACTAATGTGAAACGTTCTGAGAACTGCTAAGGTAGCAGGATATTACTGATATGTGAAGTTTGGTCTAATAATTGCGTTTTTGTGTACAATACAATATATTTTCATAATACTTGGTGTTGTGTTTCCTTTGTGTTGGGGATAGTGCGTCATGTATGTTGTGTGTGTTGTGCAAACGCTTTACACGTTGCCTCTGGGTTAGGCCTGACTGTTCGTGCCAAGCTACCAAGGGAGTGAGCAGGGGTTATCTTGGACGTGTAACTCCCTTGCCCTGACTAGAGTGGGTGGGTTCTGCTTGGCTTAGCTGCATACCCTAGCCAACCAGAAACCCCATTTTTAACTCCCGGGGATCACCCCTCCTGAATAGAATCCAAATGAAGAACAATAAGTTCATTTTATTAAAGAGACTTGGCTTTTCACTCGTATGTTAATCATGAAACAGAATAATTCTACACTCCATCCAATGCATTTCCGGCTTCTGTGTGCTTTTCTTCAGGGTCAAGGAGATGTAAAATAAATACATTAATATCGATCAAGGATACTCTGTCCAGACAGCCTCTTAATTTGTGCTTCCAAGAATGTCAAAAACACATACCTTAAAAACCAAAAATCAATAAGCACAACTCCTCACATAGCTGCTTATCGCCGCTTAACAGAACAGCGTGTCAGTTGTTATTACAGATATTCGAAAATAATTATTAGAAAGGTGCACATACTCCATCATATAGCCTGCATAAAATGATAAAAAGCTTTGCACCCTCAAGACTACAGCGAACATTCACCTGAAAAACATTCTCAAACAGCATGTAACAATGGACGAGCTTCACCCTCCTAAACGCCAGTGCGGCCGCCATTGTTAAAGTTAAATCCTTACAGTGCTGCTTCTGTTTGCGTCACTTCTGTTAAACGTGAGTCTGTAACCCAAACCCTAATGACTCCAGGAAACGCCACGTTGAAACTGGTACGAAACTGATGATTGATTAAAGAAGCTGAAAGAATCGGTGATAAAAATAAATAAATCGAGAATCACAAAATAAGCTTGTGATTCAGTAATGGTTTAAAGAAAATATGTAGTTCAAGCCCCAGGGGCGGCTCCTCCACTATTGCGGAGGAGCGTCACCCCCTTCGAAAGCAGCCTTTAAAAATAAAATGTTTATTATTTTATTTCTAAAAGGATGGGGTATGACAGGGAAGGAGGGGGAGGATTCTATGCACTCCCCACAGTGCGCATGTGTGTGGCTGGCCGTATCGGGCTGGCCAAACACACATGCACACTGAGCTCTCTCCAACCCTGTACTGCGTTGCTGGGTTGGAGACAGAAGGTGCAAGCTCCCAGGCTCCCTGGGAGTGCTAAGCCAGGGCACTCCGGCCAATCCTAACACTACTCTCATGCTGCTAGCAGCATGAGAGCAGCATTAGGATTGGCCACAAGGCAGATTGCGAGCCTGTGCCTGTACTGAGAGCCAGAAGTTTGGCACGGTGGCTCAGGTAAGGTTTTTTGTGGTTTTAATTTTTTTTAACAATTTTATGTTCTCCCTCCCCTTCCCCTCCTCCAATTCTTCTCCCCCTTCATGACACGAGCCTCCTCGACCTTTTACCGTGCCACAAGCTGCACCTGTCCACCCCAAACAACCCCAAGTACTGCCTTGTGAAAACAGGCGCCGGAAAGAGTGTGTTCGGAAATAATAAGACTGTGAAAGAACCCGAAGAAAAATGGCAAACTCATAAATCAACAATGGTTAAATAGAAACTATGCGTTCGATGGCATCTGTCGCTGTAGATACGCATGTTCTGCAATAGCTCGCCATCTGGTGTTGGGCCGGAGTGTTACAAGTTGTTTTTCTTCGAAGAAGTCTTTCGAGTCACGGGACCGAGTGACTCCTCCTTTTGTCTCCATTGCGCATGGGCGTCGACTCCATCCTCGATTGTTTTTTTTCCGCCATCGGGTTCGGACGTGTTCCTGTCGCTCCGAGTTTCGGAACAGAAAAAAATAGTTAATTTCGGAAGATTTTCGTCGGTATTGTTGCGTTCGGGATCGGCATACTTACATTCAACACCGCATCGAAGATCGAAGAGCTCCGGTGCCCTTCGGGGTAATTTTTCGATCCTCCGTCGGGGCCTGGTCGGCCCGACCGCGTGCTGAAGAACGCCGATGGAACGGACCCCGTTCCGTTTCTGCCCCAAATGCCACAATAAATACCCCTACACAGACCAACACTTGGTCTGCAACCTGTGCCTGTCACCTGAGCACAGCGAAGACACCTGCGAGGCCTGTCGTGCGTTCCGGTCCCGAAAAACACTCCGAGACCGTCGAGCCAGAAGACTTCAAATGGCGTCCGCACCGACAGCCCGACGGGAGTTCGAGGAACAGGAAGAGGAAGGTACCTTCTCGATCCAAGACTCAGACTCCGAAGGATTCGACGATACACAAACCGTGAGTAAGACGTCGAAAACCACACAAAGAAACATTTACAAGGCCCAGGGGACGCCACTGCCACCAGGCCATGGCTCAACCCTTAAAATCGGTGACCGACCGTCGGCACCGAAAAAGGCCCAAACAGTGCCGAGATCGTCCGACTCCGGTCGAGACACCGGCACGCAGCCTTCTCGGGACCGAGAAAGTGCTGGAGACAAGCCTCGACACCGAGATGCCGGTGTGGACACGGCTCGACGCCGAGACAGCGGCACCGAAACAGATCGACGCCGAGAGGTTTCGGCCCCGAAAAGGAAAAAAGTCACCTCGGAGCCGAAAAAACACGCAGACAAAGTTTCGACGCCGAAACAAACTGCAAGCGACCCAGCTTCAGGCTCTTATACAGAAGAGCACTCGCTAACCTCCCAAATGCAGAAGCATAGGTTTGAGGAAGAGCTACAAGCAACTGATGCGGACCATACGCAAAAGCGTATCTTCATTCAGCAGGGGACAGGAAAAATAAGCACCCTTCCCCCCATTAGAAGAAAGAGAAGGTTGGAGTTCCAGACGGAACAAGCACCACAACCAAAAGTGGTGAAAAGAGTTACACCACCACCCTCTCCTCCGCCCGTGATTAACGTTTCACCAGCACAAACGCCATCACACTCCCCAGCTCACACCACCATGAGCCAGGGTGACCAAGACCAGGACGCATGGGACCTATACGACGCCCCAGTGTCAGATAACAGCCCAGAGGCATACCCTACAAAACCATCTCCACCAGAAGACAGCACCGCGTACTCTCAGGTGGTGGCTAGAGCAGCACAATTTCACAACGTAAGCCTCCACTCAGAACAGGTCGAGGATGATTTCTTGTTCAACACACTCTCCTCCACCCACAGCTCCTACCAAAGCCTGCCTATGCTCCCTGGTATGCTCCGGCACGCAAAAGACATATTTAAGGACCCGGTCAAAAGTAGGGCAATCACACCAAGGGTGGAAAAAAAGTATAAGCCGCCTCCTACAGACCCGGCTTTCATCACAACACAGCTGCCACCAGACTCTGTTGTTGTAGGAGCAGCTAGGAAAAGGGCCAACTCTCACACATCTGGAGATGCACCACCCCCAGATAAAGAAAGCCGCAAGTTTGATGCAGCTGGTAAAAGAGTCGCAGCACAAGCTGCAAACCAGTGGCGCATCGCGAACTCCCAGGCACTACTTGCGCGCTATGACAGAGCCCACTGGGACGAGATGCAACATCTCATTGAACATCTGCCCAAAGACTTCCAAAATAGGGCAAAACAAGTGGTTGAGGAGGGACAAGCCATCTCCAACAACCAGATCCGCTCCTCCATGGACGCTGCAGATACAGCTGCACGGACAATTAATACATCTGTAACTATCAGAAGGCATGCATGGCTCCGAACGTCTGGATTTAAACCAGAGATTCAACAAGCAGTTCTCAATATGCCTTTTAATGAAAAAGAACTGTTCGGTCCAGAAGTGGACACAGCGATTGAGAAACTCAAAAAAGATACGGACACTGCCAAAGCCATGGGCGCACTCTACTCCCCGCAGAGCAGAGGGAATTACAGCTCATTCCGTAAAACGCCCTTTCGAGGGGGGTTTCGAGGTCAAAGCACACAAGCCAGCACCTCACAAGCCACACCGTCCAGTTACCAAGGACAGTATAGAGGAGGTTTTCGGGGACAATATAGAGGAGGGCAATTCCCTAGAAATAGAGGAAGATTCCAAAGCCCCAAAACCCCTACTACTAAACAGTGACTCACATGTCACTCACCCCCTCAACACAACACCAGTGGGGGGACGAATAGGTCATTATTACAGAGCATGGGAGAAAATCACTACAGACACTTGGGTTCTAGCAATTATCCAACATGGTTACTGCATAGAATTTCTACAGTTCCCTCCAAACATACCACCAAAAGCACAAAATTTAACAACACACCATTCCAATCTCCTAGAGATAGAAGTGCAGGCACTATTGCAAAAGAATGCAATCGAATTAGTGCCAAACACACAAATAAACACAGGAGTTTACTCACTGTACTTTCTGATACCAAAGAAGGACAAAACACTGAGACCAATCCTAGACCTCAGAGTAGTCAACACTTTCATCAAATCAGACCACTTCCACATGGTCACACTACAAGAAGTATTGCCATTGCTAAAGCTGCACGACTACATGGCAACTTTAGACCTCAAGGATGCTTATTTCCATATACCAATTCACCCATCGCACAGGAAATACCTAAGGTTTGTATTCAAAGGAATACATTACCAATTCAAGGTACTGCCTTTCGGATTAACAACCGCACCAAGAGTCTTTACCAAATGTCTAGCGGTAGTCGCTGCACACATCAGAAGGCAGCAAATACATGTGTTCCCATATCTAGACGACTGGCTAATCAAGGGCCATTCGTTAATAGAGTGCTCAAATCACACAAATCATATCATACAAACCCTCTTCAAACTAGGGTTCACCGTCAATTTCACAAAATCCAAAATTCGGCCACGCAAGGTACAACAATACCTGGGAGCCATAATAGACACATCAAAAGGAGTAGCCACTCCAAGTCCACAAAGAATTCAAAATTTCAACACCATCATACAACGCATGTATCCAACACAAAAGATACAAGCAAAGATGGTATTACAACTCCTAGGCATGATGTCATCATGCATAGCCATTGTCCCAAACGCAAGACTGCACATGAGGCCCTTACAACAATGCCTAGCATCACAGTGGTCTCAAGCACAGGGTCACCTTCTAGATCTGGTGTTAATAGACCGCCAAACTTACCTCTCGCTTCTGTGGTGGAACAACATAAATTTAAACAAGGGGCGGCCTTTCCAAGACCCAGTGCCACAATACGTAATAACAACAGATGCTTCCATGACAGGGTGGGGAGCACACCTCGATCAACACAGCATACAAGGACAATGGAACGTACATCAAACAAAACTGCATATCAATCACCTAGAACTTCTTGCAGTTTTTCAAGCACTAAAAGCTTTCCAACCGATAATAGTTCACAAATACATTCTCGTCAAAACAGACAACATGACAACAATGTATTATCTAAACAAGCAGGGAGGGACGCACTCCACGCAGTTAAGCATGTTAGCACAAAAAATTTGGCATTGGGCAATTCACAACCAAATTCGCCTAATTGCACAGTTTATACCAGGGATACAAAATCAACTCGCAGACAATCTCTCTCGAGATCACCAACAGGTCCACGAATGGGAAATTCACCCCCAAATACTGAACACTTATTTCAAACTCTGGGGAACACCTCAGATAGACTTGTTTGCGACAAGGGAGAACGCAAAATGCCAAAACTTCGCATCCAGATACCCACACAAACAATCCCAAGGCAATGCCCTATGGATGAACTGGTCAGGGATATTTGCTTACGCTTTTCCTCCTCTCCCTCTCCTTCCTTACCTGGTAAACAAACTCACTCAAAGCAAACTCAAACTCATATTGATAGCACCAACTTGGGCAAGGCAACCCTGGTACACAACGCTGCTAGACCTATCAGTGGTACCCTGCATCAAATTGCCCAACAGGCCAGATCTGTTGACACAGCACAACCAAAGGATCAGACACCCAGATCCAGCATCGCTGAATCTAGCAATCTGGCTCCTGAAATCCTAGAATTCGGGCACTTACAACTTACCCAAGAATGTATGGAAGTCATAAAACAAGCAAGAAGGCCATCCACCAGGCACTGCTATGCAAGTAAATGGAAGAGGTTTGTTTGCTACTGCCATATTAATCAAATACAACCATTACACACAACTCCAGAACATGTAGTGGGTTACTTGCTTCACTTACAAAAATCTAACCTAGCTTTCTCTTCCATTAAGATTCACCTTGCAGCAATATCTGCATACCTGCAGACTACCTATTCAACTTCCCTATATAAAATACCAGTCATTAAAGCATTCATGGAGGGCCTTAGGAGAATTATACCACCAAGAACACTACCTGTTCCTTCATGGAACCTAAATGTTGTCCTAACTAGACTTATGGGTCCACCTTTTGAACCCATGCACTCCTGCGACATACAGTTCCTAACCTGGAAGGTGGCATTTCTCATCGCCATTACTTCCCTGAGAAGAGTAAGCGAGATTCAGGCGTTTACTATACAGGAACCTTTTATACAACTACACAAAAATAAAGTCGTCCTAAGGACCAATCCTAAATTTTTGCCAAAGGTTATTTCACCGTTCCATCTAAATCAAACAGTGGAACTTCCGGTGTTCTTTCCACAGCCAGATACCGTAGCTGAAAGGGCACTACATACATTAGATGTCAAAAGAGCATTAATGTATTACATTGACAGAACAAAGAACATCAGAAAGACTAAACAACTCTTTATTGCATTTCAAAAACCTCATGCAGGAAACCCAATTTCAAAACAAGGTATAGCCAGATGGATAGTTAAATGCATCCAAATCTGCTACCTTAAAGCTAAACGACAGCTGCCCATTACACCAAGGGCACACTCAACCAGAAAGAAAGGTGCTACCATGGCCTTTCTAGGAAACATCCCAATGCAAGAAATATGTAAGGCAGCCACATGGTCTACGCCTCACACATTCACCAAGCACTACTGTGTAGACGTGTTATCCGCACAACAAGCCACAGTAGGTCAAGCTGTATTAAGGACATTATTTCAGACTACTTCCACTCCTACAGGCTGATCCACCGCTTTTGGGGAAATAACTGCTTACTAGTCTATTGCAGAACATGCGTATCTACAGCGACAGATGCCATCGAACTGAAAATGTCACTTACCCAGTGTACATCTGTTCGTGGCATCAGTCGCAGTAGATTCGCATGTGCCCACCCGCCTCCCCGGGAGCCTGTAGCAGTTTGGAAGTTACCTTCAATTATTTATATATGTATCATCTCAACCTTAAATAAGTGCATACTTAGTCACTCCATTGCATGGGCACTATTACTACAATTCAACTCCTACCTCACCCTCTGCGGGGAAAAACAATCGAGGATGGAGTCGACGCCCATGCGCAATGGAGACAAAAGGAGGAGTCACTCGGTCCCGTGACTCGAAAGACTTCTTCGAAGAAAAACAACTTGTAACACTCCGGCCCAACACCAGATGGCGAGCTATTGCAGAACATGCGAATCTACTGCGACTGATGCCACGAACAGATGTACACTGGGTAAGTGACATTTTCAATCTGATTGCACAGCAAAGATGTCTCCCACATGTGTCCCGCCAATACACAAAAATTTCGGCAAGCTGTGCCTTGTTTTTTTAAAACGGTTATCCTGGCGAAACAGGTCATTTCGAGTCTGCCATTAAGACCAAATGTAATCTTATGCTTTTCTGAATTTATTATTAGGATTCCTGTTCAATTCACGCATGCCATAGACAAACATACGATTATTTTCCTAGATGTTGAAATATACAGAGTGCATCATTGCAAACAAGTGTGTTAGTACTGACAGGAACATTCTCCAGAGAGGTGTGGTGAAAGTCCAAGGTCTCTCTATGACTCATATGACCCCTCTTACGAGAGACAACCACATGAGGTCCCATGGGATAGAACTCCCAGCTGATAAAGGCCAAGATCTTTATTCGGTTTGCAGTCACCCTGGATGACACCACTTTGTATGATGAGGTGCACCAGCGTGCAGGTGTTGTGAGCGTGAGGTGCTGTCTTCCACGCATAGGTAAATGTAATATTTTCCTATGTTGAAGGGCATGCTACAACCTGCGCATATCTTCAGAGAGCCAGTGAAGTACAAGTTACTTAACTTCAATAACGAAATATCTGGTAGAGACATATTCTGGATGCAGATTTCTTACCTTAGAATTTCCCCCAGGCGTCAGACTGGATCTGGAGAGATTTTTCTTCGAGCAATACCCTTGCGCGTCGGTCGACTCCACGGGCGTCGTTGACGTCGTAGTCGCTGTGATGACACCGGGAGTACTACATAGACGCCACCTCAGCGCAGTGATGTCAGCTTCTTTTAACAACTTTCCATGCCAAAGCGCAGAGCCGCTAGGAACACTGGGATTGGTGCGCCAGAGCTAAGGACCTGAAGTGGGAATCTCTGTCCCTAGAAATCAGTTTGCAAGCGGGAAGGATGGGTAGGTCGGTAAGGAATCTGCAACTACAATATGTCTCCACCGAAGGTGAATATCTTGTATATCTGATAGAGATTTCTAGTTGCAGATTCCTTACCTTAGAATAGACATCCAAGCAATGCCATCCTCGGAGGTGGGCTGCGAACCAAGATCATACTAGAAAGTCCTGCAGGACCGAACGACCAAAGTAGCTGTCCCAACGGACCTGACTGTCCAGGCAGCAGTGTTTAGCAAACGGATTCAGGGATGCCAACGTAGCTGTCTGGCAGATATCCAGGATAGCAACTCTGCGTGCTAACACAGTGGAATGAGCACGCAAGCCCTCAGGGGGTTGCTTCTTGTTCAAAACATAGCTCATCTTGATGCAAATAAGTACCTATTGAGAGATGGTAACGTTTTTGCACTGCCTTCCCTTTCTTCGCACTCACATACCAGACAAAGAGTTGATTGTCCACCCGGAAATCTTTAGTATGATTAAGATAGAACACCAATGCTCTTTTTGGGTCCAGACTGTGGAGTCCCCCCCCCCCCCACATGGGAAGGATGTAGTGGTGTTTAAAAAGTAGGCAGGGTGATGGGCTGGCCTACATGAAAAGGCATAACAGCCTTGGGAAGGAAGGAAGCCTTAGTGCGCAACACCACTTTGTCAGGGTGCACAGGCAAGAATGGAGGTTTGGACGAAAGGGCCTGAGGCTCACTCACCCTGAAAGCAGAAGTGATGGCAACAAGAAAGACAGACTTGAAAGTGAGGAGCCGTAAAAGGCAATTGTCCATCGGCTCAAAGGGAGTACACATTAAGTAAGTAAAGACAAGATTGAGGTCCCCCTGAAGCATGATAAATGGAGTGGAAGGAAATAATGAGTGAGACCTTTTAGGAATCTATTCACAATAGGACATTTAAAGAGTGGGGGCTAATCAGGTAGCTTAAGAAAGGCCGAAAAGGCAGATAAATACCCTTCAGGGTGCCCAAAGCAGAGCCCTGCTGGGCCAAAGAAAGAATGAACAAAAGAACCTCAGATTAAGGGGCAGAGAGGGGATCAACAGCTTAGTTGGCGCACCAGGCCACAAATTTATGCCAACGACAGGCGTATACCGTTTTGATGGAGGGATGCCTGGCTGGCAAGATAACATCACAGACTTCAGGTGGAAGATCAAAAGTTGTCAACTGACTCCGCTCAATCTCCACACTTGAAGGCGGAGATTGGACAGTTGCGGGTGGAGAACTGTCCCCTGCTACTGCGACAGAAGATCTGCCCGAAGTGGCAGTCTGAGTGGAGGATCGATGGCCATACTCAATAGCTCTGGATACAATACTCTCCTTGCCCAGTCCGGAGCCACCAAGATGACTTTGGCCCGGTCGTTCTTAATCTTCTTGAGAACTCTGGGCAGAAGAGGTATAGGCGGAAATGCGTAGTGGAGGCCGGAGTTCCACTCGAGATGAAAAGCGTCTCTGAGGGAGTGCCGCCTTGGAAACTCCAACACGCAAAACAGCTGACTTTGTGCGTTCTGTGCGGAGGAGAACAGATCTAACCAAGGCTCTCCCCACTACTGGAAGAGACCTTGCGCTACCTCCGGGTGGAGACGCCATTCGTGATCGGCTGTGCATCGATGGCTGAATTAGTCCAATCTGGCGTTGAGAGAACCCGTGTAGGAAGCTGGCTCTGTATATACTATATCAAAATGAGATGACGTGTGCACAGAGTCCAGGGGTTCCCCAAGAGGCTTGACAGAGGCAATAATAGATAATACTAATGCTCTATTTGTGGGAGTGTGGTCGAGCAGTTAAGCTTATTAGAGGGTAGTGTTAAGCATTTGTTGTACACACACAGCCAATAAGTGAAAACACACACTCAATGACTTAACTCCAGACCATTAGGTTTTTATATAGAAAAGTATTCTTTTATTAATTTATTTCTAGAACCACAAGATTCATTTAGCAGGTAAGTACATTAAAGCATTCAAGGAAAGGTACTTTACCCAGTAATACTTAGAACTTTAAATGGAATCAACAATGTACACAGTTTTCTTTAAAATGGCAAAAAGCTATTTTAAAAGTGGACACTGCAATTTTCAACAGTTCCTGGAGGGGGTACAGTTTTTGAGGTAAGTAAAAAAACCTATGGGTTCAATCTCCAGGGCATAGGTAGCCCACTCATGGGGGTGCAAGATAACCCCAAACGCCCAGCACCCGCAACACATGGCTGGTCCGGTGCAGAGGTCAAACAGGAGCCACAATAATGTGGGCCCCTATAGAGACAGGGGGTACTCCGGATTCCAGTCTGTTTGCAGGTAAGTACCCATGTTGTCAGAGGGCAGACCAGGGGTGTTTGGAGGAGTACCGCAGGGGCCCCAAGTAGGCACAAAAACCACACCCTCAGCGGCACGGCGGTAGCCGTGTGCAGTGTGCA
Organism: Pleurodeles waltl; assembly: GCF_031143425.1. NCBI lineage: Eukaryota > Metazoa > Chordata > Amphibia > Caudata > Salamandridae > Pleurodeles > Pleurodeles waltl. The sequence goes on from NC_090440.1 coordinate 223,884,531, forward strand.
AACAGTGTGTCAGGTTCTCAATAGAACTCTATGGAGGGACCCAGGAGTCACTTAGGCGCTGCAGGCAGGGCACGGGGGGGCTCTCGGGCAGGACACTGACTGGGCAAGGATCAGAGTTGCCTGCTGGTCGTGTTGCTGCACCGGTGGTCGGTTTCTCTCAGGCCTGGGGGCTGCGCATGCAGTGCTTCTCCAGGAGTCCGATATCTTTGTCCCGAGCAGTCGCAGTCGGGGGGGGCCTCTGGATTCCCTCTGCAGGCGTCATCGTGGGGATGCAAAGAGGTCATCCCAGGGTGGACACATGGTCTGCGTCACCTGGGGGTCCTCGCTGGATGGTTGGTTCTTCTGGACATGGGCCAGGGGCGTCTGGTGCAGAGTATTTAGACTTGCGCTTCTGGAGTGAGGTGAGAGTCCCTTTTAAAGTTGGTTTCTTGGTCTTCTTTTTGTACAGGGCCGCTGTCCACTGGAGTTTCTTGGTCCTCTGGGTGCAGGCAGTCCCCTGGAGGCTTTTCTGGGGTCACTGGTCCTGAGGTTCGCATTGCTTCTTTTCATGCAGGTTTTCGAAGCAGGAGACAGGCGTGAGGGCTGGGACCAAGTCAGTTGATGTCTCCTCTTCTCTGCAGGGTTTTCAGCTCAGCAGTTCTCCTTTTTTCTTGAGGTCATCAGGAATCTGACTAGCTTGGTTCAGGGCGCTCTTAAATACAAGATTTAGGGGTGTTTTAGGGGTCATAGGGCAGTAGCCAATGGCTACTGTCCCTGATGATGGCTACACCCTCCTTGTGCTCACTCCATTTGGGGAGGGGAGCATATTCCTAGTCCCAGTCCTCCAAACCAAGATAGAGGATTCTGCAAGGAGGGGGTCACTTCAGCTCTGGACACCTTAGAGGGGGTCCTGGCTGAGGTGGCGAGTCCTCCTTGTTTTTCCTAATCATCCCTCTGGACTTGCTGCCAAAAGTGGGACTTTGTCCGGGGGCTGGGCATCTCCACTAGCTGGAGTGCACTTGGTCATTGTAACACGAAGCCTGATCCTTGAGGGTCACCGCTAGGTGTTATAGTTCCTCCAAGGGGGAGGTGTAAAGCACCTCCACCCAGTGCAGGCTTTGTTTCTGGCCCAAGAGAGCACAAAGGCTCTTACCCCAGGGAGTCGGAAACTCGTCTCTCAGTGACAGGCTGGCTCAGACCAGTCAGTCCTGCACTGAAGGATTGGGTAAAATACAATGGGCATTTCTAAGATGCCCTCTGTGTGCATTTTTTAATAAATCCAACACTGGCATGTTTGATACCAAACTTTCCAGGATTCGGGGTAGCCCTTATGGAACTGTGGAGTTCATTTTGACAGACTCACAGACCATATACTTAATATAGCCACACTGTACTTACAATGTCTAAGAATAGACTTAGACATTGTAGGGGCATATTGCTCATGCAGCTATGCCCTCACCTGTGGTATAGTGCACCCTGCCTTAGGGCTTTAAGGCCTGCTAGAGGAGTGACTTACCTATGCCAAAGGCAGTGTTTTGTGGCCATGGCACCCTGAGGCAGTGTGCATGTGTTAGGTGAGGGGTCCCTTAGTGTGCCACAACACATACTGAAGCGCTTAGGGACCTTCTCTGGATACAGGTCCCTTGGTACCACTGTTACGTTTTACAAGAGACTTCTCTGTGTGCCAATTGTGGAAACAATGGTACATTTTTAGTGAAAGAACACAAGGGCTGGGGCCTGGTTAGCAGGGTCCCAGCACACTCTGTCAAGTCAACATCAAAATCAGGGGAAAAAGTGGAGGGCTAACTGCAACAAGGGCCATTGTCCTACAACCCGCCAGATGTTGAACCACCAGGGTAATGCCCTGATGTTCCAGCCATGTTCAGAGGCATAGTGCCTCCTGACAAAGGGCCCAGGACCCTACTCTGCCCTGTTTGTTGCAGTATCACATGGCGGTAGCATTGTCCATGAACACCTGCACTACTTTCCCTTTGAGAAATTGAAGAAATGCTTTCAACGCAAGCCTGATCACACAGAGGTCCAGAAGATTGATATAGAGTCCAGTCTCTACTGGATCTTTGCCTCTCTCATGTGGCCACCCCAACCCAGAAGCGACGCATCTGTCACTAGAGATAGATCTGGTTGGGGAAGGAAGAGGGATCTGCCATGGACCCAATGCAGATTTGAAAGCCCCCACTGCGGTCTTTCGCAGTCTCCTCCGAGATCTGGACCATGTCGGAGAGATTCCCCTGATGCTACGCTCACTGGAACTTCAAGTCACACTGCAGAGAGTGGGTCGGCAGGATGGGGAAATAAGCGTCCTGTAAGTCCAACGCTACTCTCCAGTCTCCTGGGTCTAAGACAGACAGAACCTGAGCCAGGGTGAGCATTTTACATTTCTCTTTCTTAAGGAATTAGTTGAGGTTCCAAAGGTAGGATATGACGTAGGCCCTGGTCCTTTTTCGGCACCAGAAAGTAGTGGGAATAACAACCACAACCTACTTCTGGCACAGGAACCTTCTCTATAGTTTCCTTGGCCAACAGAGCTGTAACTTCCTGGAGGAGAAGTGCCAAATGATCCTCCGGACGTTGGCTGAGTGATGAGGCATGGCCGGTGGGCAGATTCGAAAGGGAGGGAATAGCCCTTTCAACTATCTGCAAAACCCACCTGTCAGTAGTGATGGATTCCCAGTGGGGCAAGTGATGGCGAATCCTGCCACCAACTGGATTGGAGTAAGGAGGACGAACTAGGAGGGTTTGGAGGCTGAAGCACGGGCAGGGGTGGACTGGGCAGACCTCTGGCCCCCTGTCCCACGCCCATGTGGGATTCCGCATCCCCAGCCATGCAGCGGCTGAACAGCATGGGTGGCACAGTGGCTGGGTAGGGGACGCAACAGGGAGTCCCTTACGTGGCCATGAAGGGGTGAAAAACAGACTGCTGGGGGCAGCGGAAAGACCAAGGGACCAAGCCGTAGTCGGGGAATCCTTGAATCTCTCCAAGGCCGAGTCCACTTTGTCTCCAAAGAGACGCGAGCCATCAAAGGGCATGTCCAAGAGAGTCTGTTGGACATCACCCAAAAAAACAGAAGTGTGCAACCAGGTGTGGCGTCTCAAGGCCACCATCGTAGCAACTGATCTGCCCTGAGAGTCCGTTGTCTCCAGCACATATCGGATTGTGAATTTTGCTTCATCTTTCCCATCGCTGACAGCTTGGGAGACTATAGCACGGGCCTCCTCCGGTATCTGCAGCAGAACTTGCGCAACCGTATCCCACAGAGAGTGGGTATAGCGGCCCAAAAGGCATGCAGTGTTCACGGACCACAGTGCAAAACTGGAGGAAGAAAACATCTTCTTCCCAAAGTGTTCCATCCTTTTTGATTCCCTATCCATGGGTGCGGAAAGGAATGTGCCTGGGGAAGAGGAAGCCTGGATGACAAGACTCTCAGGCATGGTGTGTTGGGAAAGGAATTTAGGGTAGTTTGGGGCAGGCCGTTGGCGGCCTATTCACAGGAGCACCTCTGAGTTTGGAGCAAGTACCCAAAAGGACATCTTTGAGGGCTTCATTGAATGGTAAAAGGGGCTCGGATGTGGAAGCCCCTGGTTGAAGCACCTCCGTCAGGAGATTGGACCTGACCTCTACAGTCCATAGCTCAAGGCCAAGGACCTCAGCCGCCCTACTGACCACTGTAGCATAAGTTGCTCCCTCCTTGTAGGAAAGTACCATCTGGCCCGGCATGTTACCCCCATTTTTCGCTGTATGTATGTTGTTTTAGCCCTTGTGTCACTGGGATCTTGCCAGGCAGGACCCCAGTGTTCATAGTATGTGCCCTGTATGTGCCCTGTATGTGTTCCCTGTGTGGTGCCTAACTGTATCACTGAGGCTCTGCCAACCAGAACCTCAGTGTTTATGCTCTCTCTGCTTTCTAAATTTGTCACTGCAGGCTAGTGACTAAATTTACCAATTGGCACACTGGTACACCCATATAATTCCCTTGTATATGGTACTTAGGTACCCAGGGTATTGGGGTTTCAGGAGATCCCTATGGGCTGCAGCATTTCTTTTGCCACCCATAGGGAGCTGAGCCAATTTTTACACAGGCCTGCCACTGCAGCCTGAGTGAAATAACGTCCACTTTATTTCACAGCCCTTTTTCACTGCACATAAGTAACTTATAAGTCACCTATATGTCTAACCTTCACTTAGTGAAGGTTGGGTGCCAAGTTACTTAGTGTGTGGGCACCCTGGCACTAGCCAAGGTGCCCCCACATCGTTCAGGGCAAATTCCCCGAACTTTGTGAGTGCAGGGACACCATTACACACCTGCACTATGCATAGGTCACTACCTATGTATAGCATCACAATGGTAACTCTGAACATGGCCATGTAACATGTCTAAGATCATGGAATTGTCACCCCAATACCATTCTGGTGTTGGGGGGACAATTCCATGATCCCCTGGGTCTCTAGCAGAGAACCCGGGTGCTGCCAAACTGCCTTTCCAGGGTTTCCACTGCAGCTGCTGCCAACCCCTCAGACAGGATTCTGCCCTCCTGGGTCTGGGCAGCCCCAGCCCAGGAAGGCAGAACAAAGGATTTCTCTCTGAGAGAGGGTGTTACACCCTCTCCCTTTGGAAATAGGTGTGAAGGGCTGGGGAGGAGTAGCCTCCCCCAGCCTCTGGAAATGCTTTGATGGGCACAGATGGTGCCCATCTCCGCATAAGCCAATCTACACCGGTTCAGGGATCTCCCCAGCCCTGCTCTGGCGTGAAACTGGGCAAAGGAAAGGGGAGTGACCACTCCCCTGACCAGTACCTCCCAGGGGAGGTGCCCAGAGCTCCTCCAGTGTGTCCCAGACCTCTGCCATCTTGGAAACAGAGGTGTTGGGGGCACACTGGACTGCTCTGAGTGGCCAGTGCCAGCAGGTGACATCAGAGACCCCTCTGATAGGCTCTTACCTTTCTTGGTAGCCAATCCTCCTTTCTTGGTAACCAAACCTCCTTTTCTGGCTATTTAGGGTCTCTCCTGTGGGGAATACTTCAGATAACGAATGCAAGAGCTCACCAGAGTTCCTCTGCATCTCCCTCTTCGACTTCTGCCAAGGATCGACCGCTGACTGCTCCAGGATGCCTGCAAAACCGCAACAAAGTAGCAAGACGACTACCAGCAACATTGTAGCACCTCATCCTGCCGGCTTTCTCGACTGCTTCCTGGTGGTGCATGCTCTGGGGGTCATCTGGCTTCACCCTGCACTGGAAGCCAAGAAGAAATCTTCTGTGGGTTGACAGAAACTTCCCCCTGCTAACGCAGGCACCAAAAGACTGCATCACCGGTCCTCTGGGTCTCTTCTCATCCTGACGAGCATGGTCCCTGGAACACAGGAACTCTATCCAAGTGAATCCCACAGTCCAGTGATCCTTCAGTCCAAGTTTGGTGGAGGTAAGTCCTTGCCTCCCCACGCTAGACTGCAAACCTGTGTACTGCGTGATTTGCAGCTGCTCCAGCTCCTGTGCACTCCTCCAAGGATTCCTTCGTGCACAGCCTAGCCTGGGTCCCCAGCACTCCGTCCTGCAGTGCTCAACCCTCTGAGTTGGCCTCCGACATCGTGGGACCCTCCTTTGAGACTCTGAGCCAGCTCCGGTTCACAAATCTTCTAAGTGCCTGCTCCGGTACTTCTGTAGGTGCTGCCTGTTTCTTTGGGGGCTCTGAGTTGCTGAGCGCCCCCTCTGTCTCCTCCTCCAAGGGTCGACATCCTGGTCCTTCCTAGTCCCCACCCAGCACCCAAAAACCTCTACTGCGACCCTTGTAGCTAGCAAGGCTTGTTTGCGGTATTCCTGCGTGGGAACACTCCTGCAACCTTCAGCACGACGTGGGACATCTTCCGTCCAAAGGAGAAGTTCCTAGTCCTCATCGTTGTTGCAGAATCCTAAGCTTCTTCCATCCGGAGGCAGCTTCCTTGCACCTTCATCCGGGGTTTCCTGGGTTCCTGACCCCCCCCCCCAACACTATCACGACTCTTGGACTTGGTCCCCTTGCCTTGCAGGTCCTCGGGTCCAGGAATCCGTCTTCAGTGCTTTGCTGGTGTTTGTGGTTTTTGCAGAATCCCCCTATCACGACTATTGTGTCCTTTTGGGGTAGTAGGGGTACTTTACTCCTACTTTTCAGGGTCTTGGGGTGGGGTATCTTGGACACCCTGACTCTTTTCTTACAGTCCCAGCGACCCTCTACAAGCTCCCATAGGTCTGGGGTCCATTCGTGATTCGCATTCCACTTTTGGAGTATATGGTTTGTGTTGCCCCTAGACCCAAGTTCACCTATTGCATCGTATTGTAATTCTACACTGTTTGCATTACTTTTCTAACTCTTACTTACCTGTTTTGGGTTTGTGTACATATAACTTGTGTATATTACTTACTTTCTTACTGAGGGTACTCACTGAGCTACTTTTGGCATATTGTCATAAAAATAAAGTACCTTTATTTTTAGTAACTCTGAGTATTGTGTTTTCTTATGATATTGTGCTATATGATACAAGTGGTATAGTAGGAGCTTTGCATGTCTCCTAGTTCATCCTAAGCTGCTAGAAACACCTCTATTCTACTAATAAGGGATAACTGGACCTGGCACAGAGTGCAAGTACCACAAGGTACCCACTATAAGCCAGGCCAGCCTCCTACACTCCGCCATAGCCACAATAGGAGGAGACAGCATGCCAGCATCTGGAGAAGTGCCCAGTCCATTGGCCTCGCTCAATTCCTGTGCCCAGTCCAAAGAGCGGTCATCCTGGTATTTATAAGGGTCCAGGGACCTCTCCAATCCTTCCCCAAATTCGTACCCAAAGGAAAAAGGGGCCAAATCCAACCTGGGGTGAGTAGGCCCTATCGAGGATAGAGGTGGCGTCGGCTGACACCGTTCCGACTCAGTCTTCAGGGATAAGGGACGGGTCAACGTCAATAATGGGCACTACCGACGTAGGGAGTGTCTACAATCGAACCAGCGCCGGGGAAGGTCTCAGTGGTACGACCGGTGTCGGTACGGATCCGGAGGGGACCGCAGTGGCTGGAGCTGAAGCCGCCAGCACGGAACCCGAAGGCCCCTCAACCGAACCCATTGGGCCCGAAGGAGCTGTATCTGGGTTGGTCCACCCAAAAATGAGGCGCATGGCCTCATAGATCTCTTTAAGTTGGGCAGGGGTCACTCCGGCTCCTGGAAATTTGGGAAAGCGTAGAACGGACACAGAAGCAGGCCCCGAGGACGGAGGCCTTGACCGTCGACACTTCTCCTGCGTCGCATCAGCAGAGCAGCGGGGCAAAGTAGAAGGGCGACGGGACCGCTTTGACTTCTTCTTCTTCTTCTTACCTGTGCCCGAAGATTTGGAGGAAGACTAATGGTGGTGGCTCCGTGAACGGTCTCAAGACCTTCCTCTAAAGCAAGACGACTGGGACCTACGCGGACTCAAGCGCTGGGCCGCCATGAGCTTGAGAGAACGCACCTTAAAAGCCTTCGGGTGCATGGCCCGGCACTCGGAGCACAACTTCGGGTCGTGGTCACCACAAAACAAACTGGATGCAGATCTGTCACCAACATCATGCTGGACAGTCCTCGCACGGCTTGAAACCGGTCTTCGGGGACATTTCGACACACCAAAAACTCACCAAAAAAACTCGACAGAACGGTCAAACTGGGTGAAAAAGAGACCAGGGTAGCTCTCTCCAGATCAGCGTGTCATGCAGAAAGAAAAGAACTGACATCACTGCGCTGAGGTGATGTCCAGATACTACTCCTGATGTCATCATAGCGACTACGCCATCCGCGGAGTCAACCGAAGCACAAGGGTATTGCTCAAAGAAAAATCTTCAAATCCAGTATAACACCTGGGGGAAATTCTAAGGTAAGGAATCTGCAACTGGAAGTCTCTATCAGATGGCACATATTATCACCCACAGGGTGGATAAAAATACCTCCCTCCTCTAGTCCAACCCCATTCCCCTTACACCAAAATCATCAGGGTCTGCTTCCAATGAGCTTCCTGATGTTACACCCAGCACACAATCATGCTAATTTACAGGGTACATACAACATTTCCCTTCCAGACTGGGAGAGCAAGGAGACTGACATTGCTGCCTAGTGTGTTGCCACCCAGTCTGCCACACAGTGGATCGCAAATTCAGTGGCCCTGCTCTCTCTCCCTACGACCATACCTCAGAGACAAAATGGAAGATCTGGTTCAGTATCTTTCTGAGCAAAACAGAAACCCTGGCCATAAGTTGGTGACTGAAGGAAAATGTATTTCTAACATCAACATCAGGTGTGCCCTAGACGCAGCAGACACGGCTACGTGTGCAGTCAATACATGTGTCCTTCTCTGCAGACAAGCTTGGCTGCACTTGTCGGGCTTTAAACCAGAGGTTCGACATCATCTCAACTTGCCTTTCAAGGGGGAACACCTTTTTTGGAGGGCAAGTTAATGAGATGATGGAGAAAATAAAAAAAGGCACAGACAGAAACAGCCATGGGTGCTGTGAAATCACCAAGTAACCACGGCTCCTTATGCCACAAACCATATTTTGGCGGGGCCGACATCACCGTCCCTGAGGCCTCTTTGTCCTACAGATGGTAGCAACAACAACCACCACCAACCCGGGGTTACTAGAAGGGACAATATATAGGTAACAATAGTAGAGGCAGAGGAAAAGGCGCAGCCCCCAAAGCGACTGCTCCTGCAATACATTGACTCCATTACCTTTCCTCCTGACCACCCAACACCTGTGTGGGGAGGGTGGGGTTACAAGGGTTTCTGCTCCATTGGGCAAAGATCACCTCTGATCAGTGGGGTCTAGTTATTATAGTGGAGGGATATTGCCTAGAACTTGCACAAACATCACCGAACATTTCTCTCCCCACACAGGCTCTCCCTAGAACATCAGCGTCTCCTCCAAAAGGTGATGCATGCATTACTCAGCAAAGGGGCTATAGAACCTGTATCGTCCCTACACAGAGGCAGAGATGTGTGTACTTCCTCATCTCCCAAAAATATGGATCATTGAGGCCGATTCTATATCTCAGGCCAGACCATAGTATTGGAACACTTTTTCGTGGGGACACTCTAAGATATCATCCCATGCTACAAGCAAGGTAACTTCATGACCACTCTCGACCTGAAGGATGCCCGTTTCCACATACCTATGCCCCGTGCACACTGAAGGTTCTTCCAGCGTTTGGTAAGTTATCAGTTTAAAGTGATGCCCTTCAGAGTAACCACAGTTCCTAGGGTGTTTATAAAGTGTCTTGCACTGGTTATTGGTCACCTCAGAAGGAGCAGCATCCGCGTCTTCCCTATTCTGGACAATTGGCTGATCAAGAGTGCCACACATCAGCAGTGCCTGGCAGGCACCCAGATACAGCTTTTGCACAGTCTAGTATTTACCATCAATGCGACCAAATGCCATCTACGTCCCCAACAGGTACAACCTTTCATAGGGCCCATACTTGATTTCTGAGTAGGGAAAGCATTGCCCAGCCCAGCAAGAGTGCAATCATTGCAGACAATGATACTTCTTTTTCAGTCAGATTGCTAGGTAAAGTTCAGGGCTATCATGCGCCTTCTAGGCATGATGACCCCCTGCATAGCGATAGCCCCACATGTCTGGTTACACATGCATCTCTTGCACGAGTGCCTGATGACTCCGTGGCCACAGGCGGGGCCATTGGGAGGCTCTAGTGTTGATTTTGGGCCGTATTCATTGCTCTCTGCTGTGGTGGAATGTCAGCAATCTGATGCAGGGATGGCCATTTTTGGACCCAATTACCCAAATGACAATCACGACAGACGCCTACCTGACAGTGTGGGGAGAACATTTGCAAGACATATCCATACAAGCTGTGTAGAAACTGAACAATGTGACCTACCCATCAATCATCTAGAGGTGTTGGCCACACAATTACCCCTCCGGGCCTTCCTCCCACTCATCCAACACAGAGTAGTTCTGGTCCAGACAGACAAAACAACTGCTACGTTTTACCTTCTACAAACAGGGAAGCACACACTCCCTTCCGTTGTCGGCCCTAGCCCTGGGCATTTGGCAGTGGGTGATTCACTGCATGATTCAACATACAATATATACCCAGAATGGACAACAACTTTTCAGACCTGCTCAGCAGGGTGCATCTACAAGTCAACAAGTAGGAATTTCACTCCCAAGTCCTACTCGCATGCTTCCAGCTTTGGAAGTTCCCCTCATAGACCTGTTTGCCTCTGCCAAAACTGCGAAATGCCCAAACTTTTCGTCGAGGTTCCCACACCCAGAGGTCGTGCCTTCATTGGAGCGTTAGTGGTTTGACCCCCCCACCCCTGCTGAGAGATACTACACGCATTAACAGTAATTAAAAACACCATTGACTTACCACACTGCAGCATTGGGAGTGGTGTTGCTTCTGTTTTTGGGCAGTGCATGGCCAATGATGCTGATTGGCAGACACCTGGAATTAAATGAGGTGCGCATGTCTGGTTGGACAGGTCTACTATGCTGACCTGCCCGACATGCCCACTTTAGGCCTCTTGAACCTGCTCCGCTTATGAGTCGGCGGAAACACAAGCAAAGCTCTCCCAGTATCCTTTGAAGCAGTGGATTCACATGCCCCCACCAATCCTTGTGTTGCTCTCATGCTGTTTACTTGTAAAAAAAAAAAAAAAAAAAAAGCATGAGAGCAATGCAGGTGTGGGTTGTGTTCATGGCAGTTCAGGCTGGCTCAGAAGGCAGTGTAGGGTGGGAATACTGCAAAACATGGCCATTCATTGTGTGACTTTATTTTTAAGCTGTATAGTTTACTGGTCATGTTAGTGTTTCCTGCAGCGTCACATACCCCTATACTCATGCATATGGTCAGGGCTGGGGAAGTGAGGTTGAAGGCAATCATCCAATTTTTCAGACCTCCCCAGCTGTGAGTTTACTCTTCCTAACCCAGGTGAGTGACTGTTCTTTGAAGTGTGAGAATATCCCTGAAAAGTATAGCAAAATCAAGCCGCAAACTGATGCAGTATACATTTTTTTACGAAAACCTGAGAAAGCCGTTAAGGTGAATGTTTTGTCATTAACTGCGTAGGCGCATGCTGTTCTTCGGTTATTAGAATCAGCTGGGTAGTTCATAAGAGGAGTGGATGTATATGGGGCGAGGCATTATCGAAAATATAAAGACTAATGCAATTCACAGTTACTTATGAATTAAATGTGTTTTTTCTTACGGCGGTCCAATATTTAGTGCCCCCTTGCGTTCCTTTGCCATAATTAATGCAACTGCTGCAGCGGAGTTTAAAGTTTAGCAACTCTAGGGCGAATACAGCGCATGTGTAAAAATATTCGCTGTTATTTTACTTTTTTTATCACAAAATTATGTCTGGGGTTTGTGGATTTAACAAGCCCAAAGAACAGTGCAGGAGCCAAGATTATAAAATGACTTGATATTTTACACTTACATTACTGAGAAGATCACCGAGGCCCAGCACCAGATGCTGTGACTGGCGTGAGCTAATTTTTATACACTGATGGAATGATGCAGAATGTCTTAAAGTGTTAGACCGATGACTACATCTGCACCCACCTTGGCCAGTTTGTATATATCAGCTGAGGTTGGTAGAATGGCATCAACTTAATATGTGTGCACAAATGTAGCCATGTTTACTTTGACTGTTACACAGAAGGGCGAGCACGGCTCCTGGAGCCATGGAAAAATAATTAGAAACTTTACAAATCGCATTCCAGGCAGGCATGCCAGCTGCAAACATGCTTTCCAGCTTAATAACGCACGGCCTGCTAGATTTACTGAAAGTCGTGCTGTGCTTTGTGTAAATTTGAAGTGCATTGCACGAACAGAAAAAAAAAAAATCAAACATTACCAGGTTAGAGAAACATCGCCAGATTTGGTATTACGTATGTGTTTGGCACAAAAATACTTTTTGTACATGAAAAATCATTGCGAGGCTTTTACCAACACTTTACTTTGTCAGGCACCACTTTGTACAGAGCTTCATACCACTAACGTGGCCTGAAGCTATGTACTGAGCATTTCTGTTTTTCCTGTGCCAGCTCCCCATATTTGCTACGAAAGACCTTGAGGCATCCCGGCCTAGCAGAGGAACAGATTAAATAACTGCCGTCAGACAGTTCTGTTCAGTTGTTAATTAAGAGGGATGCTTTGAGGAACTTAAAACATTGGTGGTGAAAGTTTTATGGATTTCTTTTGGGGTGTGGGCAAAATGTAGGGCTCCTCCCTTGTGCCCACAGCTTGAGGAGGATTTAACATTTTTAGATTGGACTGGAACATCGCGTATTATTACTTATTTAAAATATACATAGAGTGGGCTTTGGCTGTGTTTGTCACCGACCTCGTGCTATTGGCTAAGTTGGAAACATCACCACGTGTGGTAAACAGCCATTGAGTATAGTATGGCAGTGTGAGCAAATGTAAGTATTCTGTGTTCCTGACGCTGCCAATATGTACAGATGATTACTGAGGTACCGGATCAAACAAACTGCCCAAGTGAAGGCGCCTGCATTCTGTGTTAAATAGCTGTACACGATATGTACCTTCATGCTTTCATAAATTTGCTGTAACATGCACCATTTGAGGACTCATTTTTTAAACAAATTTCTTCAGTGGAAATCCCCAGTCCACACTTGGCAGTCGAGCTCATTTGATTTGCTCTATTATGAAGTAACTCTCATCCCCAACTTTTATGCCTCACCACTTTGGAATGTCACCACCCACCACTTCCCACAGTCCATGGGCAATGCACTGTGGATGAATTGGCCAGGGCTATTGGCCTGCACTTTTCCGCCTTTAACCCTTCTTCCATTCATGGCTCCGACAAACAGCCCTGATCCTCATTCTAGTAGTCCCAACCTGGGCCAGGTCTCCCACAATTCTCAGCCTCTGCATAGTATCACACGAGAAGCTACTGACCAGATCTTCTCTCTCAAAGTTAGGGCACGCTCGGACATCTCAATCAGATCAATCTTGCGATTTGGCTTCTTAAGTCCTAGAATCTGAATACCTAAAACCTGGCTGCAGAGTGCATGACCATTCTGAAAATGGGGTGCAGGCCTACTGCCAGAGTGTGTTATGCAACCAAATGGAAACGATTTTTACATTACTATTTCCCTAGAAACATTGACCCTCTGAATCCAACAGTCCAAGACATTGTTACCTTTTGCATTTGCAACATTCACACCTAGCATATACTTCTATTAAAATTAATTTAGCTGCAGTTGCTGCTTACCTGTAAGACAAGTCTCTTTTCAGGGTACCTGTATTTAAGCCTTTATAGAAGGGTTCAAACAGGTTATACCACAACAGGCACCACCACACCTGTGCAGAACCTAAATATTGTTCTCACTATGCCAATGGGCACCACTTTGAACCTCTACCCTTTTGTCCTCTCTAGTTCCTCCTTCTGGTAAGTAACCTTCCTAGTAGCTATTACTGCCTTTCAGTGGGTAAGAAAAACACCTCTGTTTTCTGTGAAAAATTGTGATGAGTCCACGTTGTGTTTTGGGGCATTTCCTGTCACGGGCGCTAGGCCTACCCACACAAGTGAGGTATCATTTTTATCGGGAGACTTGGGGGAACATAGATTAGCAAAACAAGTGTTATTGCCCTTTGTCTTTCTCTACATTTTTTCCTTCCAAATATAAGAGAGTGTGTTAAAAAGACATCTATTTGAGAAATGCCCTGTAATTCACATGCTAGTATGGCCACCCCGGAATTCAGAGATGTGCAAATAACCACTGCTCCTCAACACCTTATCTTGTGCCCATTTTGGAAATACAAAGGTTTTCTTGATAGCTATTTTTCACTCTTTATATTTCAGCAAATGAATTGCTGTATACCCAGTATAGAATGAAAACGCACTGCAGGGTGCAGCTCATTTATTGGCTCTGGGTACTAGGGTTCTTGATGAACCTACAAGCCCTATATATCCCCACAACCAGAGGAGTCCAGCAGACATAACAGTATAGTGCTTTTCGAAAATCTGACATTGCAGGAAAAAGTTAGAGTAAAACGTCGAGAAAAATTGCTGTTTTTTTCACCTCGATTTCAATATATTTCAATATTTTTCTTTTTCAGTTATTTTCTGTAGGAAACCCTTGTAGGATCTACACAAATGACCCCTTGCTGAATTCAGAATTTTGTCTTCTTTTCAGAAATGTTTAGGTTTTTGGGATCCAGCATTGGTTTCACGCCCATTTCTGTCACTGACTGGAAGGAGGCTGAAAGCACAACATTTTTTAAAAATGGGGTATGTCCCAGTAAAATGCCAAATTTGTGTTGAAAAATTGGGTTTTCTGATTCAAGTCTGCTTGTTCCTGAAAGCTGGGAAGCTGGTGATTTTAGCACCGCAAACCCTTTGTTGATGCCATTTTCAGGCCTTCTTCTGCAGCCACTTTTTCCCATTTAAAAAAAAAAAACGAAATTTTCACTGTATTTTGGCTAATTTCTTGGCCTCCTTCAGGGGAACCCACAAAGTCTGGGTACCTCTAGAATCCCTAGGATGTTGGAAAAAAGGACGCAAATTTGGTTTGGCTAGCTTATGTGGACAAAAAGTTATGAGGGCCTAAGCGCGAACTGCCCCAAATAGCCAAAAAAAGGCCTGGCACAGGAGGGGTTAAAGAAATGTAAACAATAAAACACAGGTATCTGACTATATACCCAAGATCTATTTAAAAAGGAAAGGATTATTTAAATAAAACAATAACAATAATACAATGAAATGGCGGTCTGTGGCAAGAAGCTGGCATAGTTACTTTCATAATGTTGAAGAAAGTAGAACAGGTGTTAAGTGACAGCTAGTTTCTGGTTAGTGATAGACCAGAAAGGGCACCGTTGTGCTGCCATAACGGATTCACAGAGCAGCGGTATTGAAAAATAGCACAGCTGGCACAAAGTGTTGATGTGAGAGCACTAGGGGGAACAATTGAGAAAACTGATGTGTCAAAGCCATAAGGTTGATGTTCAGGTCTCAAAAGTCAAAACGGCAAAGAAATGAAGAACATTGTCCCAGTTAATAACTATTCTTCCTCCATAAAAGTCGCATTAGGATAGTAGAATAGTATTCCCTAATAATAAGTCGAACATAGAAACAGGAAAACCAGAAAGGGAGCATCCTGCCTCACACTCCAGCATGCAGTCAGCCCCAATGCATCATGGTAAAAGCAGTCAAAGTTCGTTTTTTATCCATAAAGTAAACTGTAGTTTTTCACCTAGGGGAGCCTGTTTAAGAAGGCTTCCTTGAGCCAACAAGCTGACGAGCTCTGGTTGAGCACCTGCGTGCCAGTGAGTGTTACATAAACCTGAAAGGACTTTTGGCAGCATTTCCAGCAAACCCCACAGACAAAGCTGCTCTCTGCTGAACCCAGCATACTATCATGTCCCAAGCATGCTGAAGAGTTGGGTAGGCCCATGTCATGTGGTAAAACTTCCACCCCATAGATGTGCAGCGGAGACAGGTCGAGATCACCCCTGGAAACATTTGGGCTATTCTATGTGGGGATAAGTATGTCTGACGCAGGTAGTTGTATTGGGTATACCGAAAGCGTTAATTGCGAGAGATGTTTTTTATCTGTCGCAACGCTTGTGTTCATTGGCTATCAGTTAACAGAGCAGACAGTACTGCATCCCATCTTGCATGTGTCTCTGTGATATCCTCTGCAGCTGTGCCCTGTAGTGCCAAGTAAATTATGGTGATTGCGCGTCAGGTGCCACCATTTATGAGCAGGGTGTGCAATTTCTGGGAGCAAAGAGGCTCCCTACGGTCCTCCCCCAACGTGGTTAGTAACCATCGCCGCAGCACATATGTTAGGAATATAAAATCCATCTCTAAGTTCTTGAAATGATAAAAGGGTACCTTCCTCGCATAAATCATCCAGCGTCAGAAGGCCCGTTGATTTTCACATTTCCAACACAGTTCGACTGGGCCCAGTAGTCAGGCCCGCGTCTGCCATAGTGGGATCAGGGGGGAATATGGCAGAGCATCACCATGCCCCACAACATATCTCCGTCAGCACAGGCAAGCCACCTTCATCTGCCTACATTCCACAATCTGCTGTGGTCTTAGAGACATCAACCAGGAAAACACCGGCGTGCCATTGAGCGTTCTATGGATCCGAGGTCTTTCCGAACAATCCTCAGATCCCAGCCACCACTTTGGCCACTGAAGTTGGGCCACAGCGTAGTACAATTCATAGTTGGGTGCCCCAGTCCCTCTTCTAGTAGTGGTTTCTGTAGCACTGACAAAGTCACTCGTGACCTGCCTCCACCCCAAATCAATTTGGTTAATATACAATTCACTTCCCTGAAGGAAGTTCTAGGCAAGTAAAGCGAAAGAGCCACTAGATAATATAGTAGCCATGGTAATACTAACATCTTAGCTATTGCGACTCGCCCCACAGAAGACAATGGAAGAGAGGTCCAAAAAGGCAGAGACGTACGTACCCTCCATTTAACAAAGAAGACGACCTTGTTCTGACACTGGTACCAGTGCTAATGGATAAATACACAATTTATCCTTGTTAACACGCAACCCTGGCATTCCAGATCTCTCCATCAGGGTCATTAAGTGTGGAAGCGTAGAGGGGGCGTCACGCAGGAACACCAATCCGTCGTCTGCATATAGGGATATCACGTGAAACTCCACATGCCCCATTGTCACGCCCGGAGTCTCGGCTCGCATGCCAATGGTTCAATAGCGAGAGCAAACAACAGGGGAGACCACAAGCATCCCTGCCGAGTACATCTGTGGACAGCAAAGTCACCCAATATGGTAATCCCTATGCGCACCCACGCCATCAGGTCTCCATAAAGTGTCTTAATCCAACTTATAAAAACGGGGCCAAAACCCATCTGCGTAAGTGTGGCTAATAGGAATCCCCATCCCAGGGTATCAAAGGCCTTCTCAATGTCCAGTGCTAACGCACACATCTCACTGCTACGATCGGGGTACCATGTCGCTGAATATTAATGAAGGTGTTACGGCCAGGAATGTCGGGAGTAATCTATTGGCCAACATTTTCCCTAGTCCCTACAGTCCAGATTTAATAAGGACAGGGGTCGACAAGAGCGGACATCTAATGGATCACGTTTAGGCTTAAGTAACACCATTATCAGTGCCTCCCTAAGTGTTCGGGGTAGCTGACCCATCTGTCGGGCCTCGTTGAGGACCTCCAATAATTTGGGCGCTAGTGTGGTTGTATATGGTACATAATATTTAATGGATAGAACATCGGTCCTCAGAGGCTTATTCCTGGCAATCTGTTGTATGGCAGTTTAATTTCAGTTAGCTGCAGTGGTGCTTCTAGTTCTTCTCTGTGTGTCTGCAATAGGTTGGGCAATGTCAGATCCCTTAAGTAGGCCTGCACGCTGTCCTCTGGGGGTGGGGCTGTAGCCCTATATAAAAATTGATAATAGTCCCCGAACGCAGAGTTTATGGTTGTCATGGTATTTGCTATCCACCCGTCCGTTAACCGGATCGCTCCTATTGGTTGTCTAGGTATATCTTCCTTGATTAACCATGCTAGTACCCTACCAGGGAGGTCTCCATCAGCGTGCAGTGTAACCATTCATCGCCTGTAATCATGTCTCCCCAATCTCATATCGGCCTTTTTATAATCCCCTCTCAATTTGTGTAATTGCTCCACTGCTGCGGGTTGGCTCACCATTTCAGTTGCCAGAGTTCTCATCTCTGTCACCAGTCGAGACAATTCAGCGGTCAGCGCTCTTCCAACCCCCCATGTCACCCGCATACAATGACCGTGCACCATCACCTTGTGTGTTTCCCATTCTAAGGCCCTGGATAGTGTTGAAAGATCCTCTCTGCAAGCGAGATCTAATAGAGCCTCCGGTTGTAGCCATGAGGTGGGTATTGCAGACCACTCCCTGACCCATAACCGTGTAAGCAACAATGGGGAGTGGTCGGAGAGCGTGCATGCCAGATATTCAGTGCCCTCAGTTCTCCCCCCAACGAGTCACTACATAAGAACAGATTGAGCCTCGTTTGAATGTCATGCACTGGTGAATGATAGGAGTATTCCCTTGCTTAGGGGTTTATGTAGGTGCCAAAGAGGAGGTGCTGCGACATCCGTTCCCGCAACCGGCGTGCCAACCGAGTGCACGCCAAGCCCTGTAAAGGGGGATCTGTTCTGCCTTTTAATATGTCAGACACACTATTATAATCACCACCCCAGATACCTGGAGTCTGATGGTATTGTAGCAGTGAAGGTGTAAGAGTGTCAAGAAACGCCTACTGACCAACATTCGGGGAATATATCCGTGCAGACACTAATGGAAGGCCATCTTGGTCAATCTTTGCCACTTTCACTACATAGTGCACATTGGGGGTGATCCAAATCCGTACCCCCTCAGCGGTAGGAAGACGCGGGGGTGCCATATATCTGATCCCTCTATCTCGTTCTTATTGCAGTAAGAGTGGATTGTACAAAATGTGTCTCATGTAATATCGCCACATGTACATGGCAGCGTTTAAGATATGACTTTAGTTTGCATCGTTTAGAGATTTTGGCCATCTCTCTTACGTTCTATGTTAGAAACCTATACCGAGGAGTGGAAGGGTATTACGTTCGCCCATGGATCAGTTTGAATGTGTGCCCTTGCTGTGGTCCCACCAGGCCAGTAAGTAGAAAGACCAGGAATCCACTGCCACTCCTTAGGATTGGAGGCCCTGTGTTTCTGCAGCAGTAGTATAGTACCCCAAACAGTGTTTCTAATGTGTGTTGACGGTCCCATGTATCACATTGCATTAATATAGTTACAACATACAGATAAGTAAGATAAGAGAAAGCAAACATAGAGAACTGAATATCCCCCCTCCCCGGTAAAACTAAGAGTCTCCGGCCTAATCTCCCCAAATAAACATTAGTAACAAGAAATAGTCTGACTTTCATCAGGTATAAACACCATCCGATTCGGTGCTTCTTTGGAGGCGTGGGACTCTGCAGAAGGCACCAGACCTACTCATCTGCCCACCAGTATCATAGTAGTTGCACCGGGCCCACATACTTATCTCCCTCCTGTTCTTATTGTGATAGGTCCGGTTCTCCAGTGGATCAGAAGCAGGTTGGAAGGTGTTCAGCAACAATGTTTTACAGCAAATCATCTGCTAGTATGCGCGTCAGCTCAGGGCCCAGGATTTCAGTGCTCAATTGTGTCTCTGAGTTTTTGGCCACAGTACTGGCCTCTGAAGAGTGACAAAGGTCAAGTCGCGCAAATGAGTTTGTCCCTAGGCGGAGGTGGCCTAGCTGTATGCACTCTCCACCGAGACAAATTTTGGTACTCTATCTTTGAGTACTGATGTCATCAGCCAGTTCTCCAAGAACAACTCCACATTGGGTCCTTCTGCGTGTTCCGGTAATTCAAGGAACTGGACATTATTACAGCGGGATCAAACCACTGCTTGCTGATGAAGAGTTTTGACTTTCGTTTATAGTTTTTGCACCTTTGTCTGCAAACCTTGGAGGGTGGGTCTCATACCAGTGAGCGCTAATTCCATATCATCCACCCTTTCAGTTAACTTACTATGGTCAGCTCTAAGGAGGTTTACTTTTATAGAGACTGTATCGATCTTAACTTCCAACACGGTCCTAGAGTCGCCAATAGTATCCTATCAAATTGCGCAGAGTGGCTGAGAAAAATGGCATCGAATTTAGTAAGTGAATCTTCATGGCCAAGCAATCTGGGGAGCTTGCTTTGCGTGGCCTGAGGCGTCCTGCTCAGTGGATTTCACGGTTTTGGGCGCACCATCATAGCAAGCAGTATGCCTTCTCATCCAGCAGTGATAATCAGATTGTGTGTGAATAACTTCTCAGCGTGCTCCCTGTTTATATGGCCATAATTAGGATCATCTTTGTGATAAAGACAGTTTCAACATCTGAGCCAGATCAGAGAGCTCAATGACTAAGTTAAATAAGGATCTTGAAAGCACTCATCGGTGTCAATAAAGTCATAAACGCTAAGTCTGTCAAGGACACCTTCACCTGCATGGAGCTCAACAGTCAGCTGCTACGATGTATCCAAGCATCAAAAAGGCAGAAGTCCAGGCACTAACCCTGAGCCTATCTTGCCTAGGACATTGTCCCTCAGTCAGATTGTTTGACGCACCGCAGCCCAGGTCTTGCAAGCACTTGCTGGGGTCCAGTGAGAAGACACCATGTTCGCTTCCAATTCACTGTTTCTTCTGTCTGCAATCACTTCTAAAATCTCATAATCTATATCTGTGATTGGGGGCTGCTGCTCTCCAGTGCAGGGTCCACACTGTTGGAGGGTCTGCTCTTTCTGCCCACCAAGACCCTCGTGCCTCACGCTCTGTGGCCACCCTCTGAATACCCAGATCAGACCATGATTAGGCATGGTCCACTGCACTAGTGCCCCAGCCTCTACGTTCCTCAGGTCGTCGTTGCCACTGCGGTTTCAACAGCGTCACTACCGCACAGGTATCACTGTGCAGTTGGCAATAGACAGTCCCCACAGCTCACTCATCAGCAGGCCCACACGGCCGGACGCTGCCGGAAGCACCCTGGCTCACACGCTGTCTTCAGGGTTAGCGCCCTAGCGCTCTAGCAGTGCATTCCTCTCAGCAGGAGCCACTCCACCGCTTGTCCGGGGGTAGAGAGCACATGGGCCCGGTTGTATATCCCAGGATATTTGGCGGGCCGGCCCTGGGCTCAGTAACTTGCGTCCGTCTCGGCTTCCATGTTGGCTCCCCCCCACATAAAAATATTTTTCACAGCAAATGCTGAAACATTTAAAGATCATTCAGAGATGCAATCCATTTAAGATCCACAGAAGATACAATTAACTGCAAGAAATAGTATTTGTATGTTTCAGATCCAGGAAGGTTACCAGTTAGAAAATGTCTACTTACTGATATCGAAGCTTCTTGTAATGTAAGCACACGGTTAAGTCAGGTACTACCAAAATGTGGTAATCCATTGAAAACAAACACACACACACACAGGAAAAAAAAGGGGGGGGGGAATCCTAATACAAGTTTTCCCCATTCAATTTACAGTAGATTGCAGTCTTGTTAATAAAACCTATTGAAAACTTTACTGCATCTCCTTCATTGCCTGTGTGTGAATGAGACTTGTTGCTCATGTGATTAAAGGGTAATCTTCGTTTAACCATGACTCCCCTGACATGTCACACACTCAAGTGCTGTCATCCCTGAACCAGCAGTCTTGCCTAGAGCAAAAGTCCAACTAAGACAGGAGCAATACCGGCTCCCGTTGCTTGCTGAGGAGCTAGCAGGGCTGCAGGGTGCTTTGGGGCTCTCCCGCAACTTCAAATGTCCAAAATGCTGTGGGGTACCCTGGTTGGGCCCCAAGGCCTCCCAGTTTATTTATATATTTTTTTAAAACATGTTTCCTGCTCCTGCGTGGCCTGTGGGCTCCCCACTCCACCAATCCCAACCATTGCCCCTCTTCACCCCCCACTTCCCAAGGCCTCCATATAAATTAAAGATGTGGGTGTCTCAGTGAGTACTATGACACGCAAAAAAATAAAATATATTATTCACTCCTTTGCATCAAGTTCCCCATAATGCCCCACTAGGGTGTTTAATTTATTTTTTTTTCCTTTTGTATTCTTGCAGTGACCCTAAAACGGGCAGGGGCACAATCAACAATAAGTTATGTTTTGGGGGGCTGCAAGGAATGCAGCAAATCCCCCCAAGAAACATTAAAAAAAAAAGTCTCCAGGGGTCTTTAAACCCTTGACCCCCGGAGAGCTCATCATATCTTTTTAAAGCACTCAGAGCTGGAGCTCAATGCTCTTCAGCTAGAGTGCAGGACCCTCTTGTGATTGTTTTTATGCCTGTGTTGTGTGGGCTGAAAAATATATAAAGAAAGACTCGGCGATATTGATTTGTTTTTTTTTAATACAAATCTTTATCAAATTTGTTTCTAACAATCACTTTCATAAAGCATCACAACGTGTAGATTAATGAAACGTATATTTGGTGCTAATTATTGGTGATTTGTTTACAAAGATAATAGGCTGGCTTTACATATGTTATTATGCTGCCCCCTTGATAAAGCCAGTAGGCCCACTTTTAATATTTTGGTGCTCTGACCCTTTTACAAAGTCAGTAAGTCTGCCTTACTTAAATTAACAATCTTGATTGTAACATCACTTAGCCTGTAGTTATATTTACTTTAGAGCACAAGTTAAAGTTTTTGAGATAACTATAACTAGTGAATTTAAAAAAACAAAGGTTACATGGATGTTATAGTTAGGTTCCCCTACCTCGATGACTGGCTCTTAAAAGCGGGTTCGCCCCAGGCTGTTTTCTCCCACCTCCAGACTACAGCAAACCTCCTGCATTTGCTGGGTTTTACTATGAACGCACCAAAGTCACACCTGACTCCCGCTCAGATGCTACCTTTCATCGAAGTTGTTCTGGACACAGTGCAGTTTCAAGCATATCCTCCCAAGCAGCGAGTTCAGAATATTCAGGCTATGATCCTGATGTTTCAACCTCTATCCTGGATTTTGGTGAGAATGACTGAGTCTGCTGGGCCTCATGGCTTCCTGCAGTCTGATGGTGACACATGCTAGATGGAATGTGCTGGCTCTGCAGTGGGTCCTGAAGTTCCAGTGGGCACAGCATCAGGGGAATCTTTCTGATGTGGTCTAGATCTCGGTAATGAACCTCGATTGGGTCAGAGGCAGATCCCTCTCCCTTCTCCAACCAGATCTGACAGTGGTGACCAATGCATCACTCCTAAGATGGGACGACCACCTGGTAGAGGTGGGGATCAGAGGCATCTGGCATTTGGCTGGACTCCACATCAACCTTTTGGAGCTCCAGGTAATCAGACTGGCATTGAAAGCATTTCTTCCTTCTCTCAAAGGGAAGGTAGTGCAGGTGTTCAAGTACACCCCCCACCGCCATTTAGTACTGCAACAAACAGGGTGGGTTCGGGTTGTGGACCCTTTAGGAGGCTCTATGCCGCTGGACATGGCTGGAACATCAGGGTATTTCCCACCTGGCGAGCCCTCTGAATGCCAGAGCGGACAAACTCCGCCAACAATGCCGGGTTGATCACGAATGATGTCTCCATCTGGAGGTGGTGCAAGGTCTCATACAGCAGTGGGGACAGCGTTGGTTAGATCTGTTTGCCTCCGTACAGAACACAGTGTCAGCATTTTTGCACATTGGAGTTTCCAAGGTGGCACTCACTCAGCAACGCATTTTGTCACGAGTGGAGCTCAGGCCTCCTGCAAGCCTTTCTGTCCTTACCACTTCTGCCCAGAGTTCTCGAAGATCAAAAATGACCAGGCCCAAGTAATTCATGTGGCCCCAGACTGGGCACAAAGAGTTTGGTATCCCAAACTATTGAGCATGGCCATTGATCTTCCAATCAGACTGCCCCTTCAGGAGGATCTTCTGTCGCAGCAACTTGAGAAGGTTTTCCACCCAAACTTGTCCAGCATCCGGTTTCTTGCATGGAAATTGTGCAGCTGCAGTTGACAGATTTGTACCTTCTGCCTGAAGTCTGTAAAGTTATCTTGCCAGCCAGGTGTACCTCCACCAAAACAGTATAGGCCTGTCATTGGATTACATTTGTGCCATGGTATACAGACAAGTCTGTTGACCCCCACTCTGCCTCTCTTTCCGAGGTCCTCTTGTTCATACTTTCTTTGGCCCAGCAGGGCTCTGCTTTGGGCACCCTCAAAGGTTATCTATCTGCCATCTCGGCTTTTTTGCGATTACCTGATCAGCCCTCTTTAAGTCTCCTATTGTTAGTAGGTTCCTTAAGGGCCTTACCCACATGTTTCCTCCTTCTCCAGTCATCATGCCCCAATGGAATTTGAATTTGGTCCTGACTTCTAATGTACATTCTGTTTGAGCCACTCCACAATGGTCCTCTCCGGCTTCTGACACTAAAATCAGCTTACCTTGTGGCCATTACCTCTGCCCGCAGGGAGAGTGAGCTGCAGACATTGTCATCTAAGTCGCAATACCTTACAATATACCCTGACAAATTGATGCTTCACACTAAGGCTTCATTCCTCTCTTTCATGTAGGCCAATACATCACCTTGCCTACCTTTTATGTACCCCCACATCCTTGTAAAGAAGAGGAGAGACTCCACCATCTGGACCTAAAAAGAGCATTGGTGTTCTAACTTGATCATAGCAAAGCGTTCTGGGTGGATGATCAACTCTTTATTGGTTATGTGGGTGTGAAGAATGGCCGGGCAGTACAGAAAAGAACCATCTCCAGATGGTTTGTTCTCTGCATTAAAATGTGCTATGCACTGGCTAAAAAGCAACATCCCGGAGGGCTAGCGCACTCTCTACCAGATCGACAGCTTCAACCACTGTGTTAGCATGCAAAGTTCCATTCATGGACATCTGTCAGGCAGCAACGTGGGCATCCCTGCACACGTTCACCAAACACTACTGCCTGGACAGTCAGGTTGGAAGGGAAGGGTGCTTTTTCCGTTCGGTCCTACAGGACTTCCTAGTATGATCTTGGTTTGCAGACCCACGTCCGGGATGGTATTGCTTGGGTATCTATTCAAAGATAAGAAATCTACAACTAGAAACCTCTATCAGATGAACAAGTTACTTACCTTTGGGTAGCGCGTTATCTGATAGATACATATTCTAGTTGCAGATACCTTACGGACGCACCCATTCGACCCACTCTACAAAGTGATGTCTAGGGACAGGAACTTCTCTTTGAGGGCCCTAGTTTTGATGCACCAGTGGTCAATGTTCTTCATGGCTCTGTGCTTCTGGCGTGGAAAGTTGTTAAAAGAAACAGACATCAGAGCTCCGTGGTGGCACCTATATAGGACCTGGTTCGTCATATCCAGTGCGCATGACGCAGACGACTGACGCGGAGCTGACCGATGGCATGCTGGGGCACTGCTCAAGAAAAATCTCCAGATCCAGACTGACGCCTGGGGGTAATTCTATGGTAAGAAATCTGCAACTAGAATATGTCCCTACACGATAAAACATCACCAAAGGTAAGTACGTTTTTCATATAGAAGCATTTTATAGTGTGGACTGGAATTCACGGTGCTAGAGCACTTTACATTAACTACCAGTAACTTACATCAATGTTCTAGAAAATGTATAAGAGAGGAATTACCCTTGGGCATCCTAGATCAAAAGCAATAGTACTAACTGACATAAGTTACAAGGTCCATGCAATAAAAAGAGCAGATAGTGCAGGAAATAATGTCTGAAAATACAAATGACATCCGTTGTGGAAGTAAAAAGCTTAAGTTTATTTCCAATGCGAAGAATTCTAGCCACATTTCAGCAGTAACCAGCAGTGATAACTGCACGGAACATCCTCACCAGTTCATAGCACACCACTCTATTAGTACATTCCAGAGAATTAAAATACAGGCTAGATTCCAAAGTAAAGGACTAGAAAGTAAACCTCAGATACTGCAGAAAGACTAGGTCAGTTTTAGCTGTCCTCAGTGGGGCATTATAACTGAATGTTCTAAAATGGTTAGTGTAGTTAAGCGCTTTAGGTCAAAAGACAATAATGGGGGACGGAGTAGCCGGCCAAGATGGCAGTGTGGACGTGATCCACAGGGGCTCTGCTGCAGGATCCTAGAAAAACTGAAGCAGCTGAACCCCACATGCAGCAATCACCACCCCAACGCAAGGTAGAGACATTAGGGAAAGAGGAGCATCCATGGCAACGCCTGCCCCCAAATAATTTAATGGCTGATCAGGGAGAGAAGCACCACAGGAAGATCAGGTCGGGACAGTGAGGCAGTCCCGCCGAAAACCCAGCTGGCCGTGGCAGTGACCGGCTACGGCACCCTGCTATGCCCTGACCTACAATATACCTGGTGGAGCACTGGAGTCAAGGAGAGCGAGCCTGCGTGAGCATTTAGAATTCCATTTGACGCGAACAGGAAGATCATGAGGCACCGGGGCTATCCCCGCACAGCTTAAACTTCATCAGGGACGTGGGGAGAAAAGAGGCAGTTTTACTGACCACTACTTTGGGGTGCTAACTGAAAACTGCCCTTGACTCCCTGAGAGACTATAGGGAGGTGCTGCGCCTTGAGTCATGGACCAGCCGGCACATACAATAATTTACGAGTAGACTTTTGTGTCTGACCTCAACATGGCGGCCTCACCACGAGGCTGAAAGAAAATACCCTAACTCCAGCTCACAGAATGACAGTGCAATGAAAAGGACATCCCAAATAGGCTTCACATGCTTGCTCCAGACCTCACACATCAGTTACCCTCATTGGCTGCTGATGCTTGCAAATAAAGATCTGCACTGTGCCACTGGAGGAGAGGGAGGGCCGCGCTCACAGTAAGTTAATAAGGCTTTCAGCATGGGGGTGGACTCCTTCCTCATCACTTATGATCAATGTAAGAGACAAAGACAGCAATGATCGTCCAAGAATCAGGAGAAGGGGATATAGAAGCATGCCTACATTATAATCTGACCAATTGAGACTGATGATTGGGGTCCTTGAATCTGTGTTGTATCATGCTGCTAGAATGAGAAATTGTGCTTATTGGCATCAAGGACTGGGGAGCGAGGACCCCCCTACCTATTTAGTGATCGTCAACTAACACGAAGTGTGAGCACCACCAGGCAAGAATGTTGTGATGGGCCTAGTTGAAGCAAATCACATTGGGTTTAAGAACTTAAGACTCCCCACCGACAGTACATTTCTGTATCTTTGCAGAGGTCATAGGCTTTAGAGAGCCAACCTTTGGGTCAATAACTGTTGCGTTTATGTTTGGAAAAAATCTCAACCCATTAAGGTATCTAATTATTTCACTCCTACAGAGTCTTGTGCCGAGTCTCCCAAGGCTAGTCACTTGAAGACATGGCCCTCACTGAGAAGATCTCTCTTCTGTATGCGACTTCAAGAGAGAAGTTAAAAGGAGATTTGTACACTTCCCTGGAAACCCTCAAACAGTACATAAATGACAAGCTATCCGTACAACAAGGTGTAGACTCTGTGGCACTCAAACATTGAATCTCTAGGCTAAGATGTGAGAAATGGAACAAAAATGGGAAAAATGGAGGAATCAACCCCTACTATGACTATAGACATTCATACTGAAATGCCAAGATTTAGAAAACAGATCACAGAGATATTTGCATTTGCAACCTGGAGGAGGGTATTGAGTGCCCAGACTTGGAAGCAGTTGTCAGTGGCCTCTTCACTGAAGTACTGGCAAATGAGCAAATGAGTCAAACTGGACAGCATAAATCAGGTGGGCTGTCAGGCACCTGGATGGGGGAAGCGACCCAAGATGTGCTGGCGAAACTTCACTCTTTCAAAGTAAAGTATAATATCCTGCAGGCAGCCAAGAAAACAGAGGAAGTTGGTTTCCAGGGTGCCACATGCTTCCTCTTCCAGGACATTGCACCATCAACCCTGGCCCGTTGACTACAGTTTCGCCCAGACACGATAAACTATGACGTGAACCTATCAAGTATAGGTGAACCTCCCACTTGGGGTAGCATTTGATTACTCGAACAAAATTCACCACTGCACAGACTTAGCTGATGCAGCTTCCCTCTTGGGGATTCCAGGGCCAGAGAACCAGAGACCGGAAGGAACTGTTGAGGGGCCGTCCACAAGCGCCAACTCCAGCACAGAGATGGGCGATGGCTCACACAATGACTCCTAAGAAACCAGCGAAAACGATAAACCGTCTCCAATAACTGTTCAGCCTAGCTGGAATACTACCACATGAATCCTGAGGGGCACTACAGCCTGGTTACAATCCCTAACCAACAGGTAGCGTTTGAGCATGTCTGAGTAGGGGAGCTTCAGACATGGAAAATTGTACGAACATTCTGAATGGGGCCTCTCAGTACCAATCTTCCCCACCGGCAAGGTCAGTTTGCTTCATTAACAATATGATTCTAATAGAATGCACTTGCAGGATATGACCTAAATGCCTAACTAGATGTTCTTTACATAAGTATATTCACCAAGGCAGAGAATTCATGCCTTGTTACTTTCTGTTGAATGTTTTTAACTATTGTTTTTTGGGGTGCATGGGGGAGGGAGAAGAGCAGGAGGGAATGGGAGAGCAGGTGGTGGGCATAGTAAATGTGGCTTGGTTTCAGTTGGGGGACGACCCCTCAGATATCTGGGTATTGTCAACAGATCATGCCTCTAAAATTGTCATCAGGATTACCACACATGTGGAATATCAAAGGGCTTAATTTGCCGGTCAAGTGCCACAAGGTATGGAAATATTTGCTTGATTAGAGACATGATGTGGCAGCACTACAGGAGATGGACCTTGGACAGCAGAGGAACATAGATTATCACAAAGCATGCTCTGTAGTGTTAAAGTCCTCAGCTTCCACTAAAAACAATGGAGTGGCCCTGTTCTTTCACCCATCCTTGAAATTCCAACCATAAGGAAGCAAAACTGACAGAGGGCAGAATTGTAATAGTGAAAGACTACCTGACTGGTTGAAAGTGCTCCTAACAGTAATCAAGTGCAGTTTCTGCATACAGTGATGTCGCTGCAGTTGGGGCTTCGCCGAGGGGGAGATTATAGCAATGGGAAACTTTAACCTTAGTTGGGACTCAGGAATGGACAGCACTCGCCCATGCAGAGCATTTACAGGGAGCTTTCCAAAATCCTTGAAGCAGGCCATCTACTCCCAGGGATTAATTGATGCCTGGAGGACCTTACATCCAATAACCATAGATGACACATTCTTCTCGCATTGCCACTGTACTTACTGCAGACTAGATTACATATTTATTAGCCAATCCCTGACACATGCACTAAACACAGCCTCCTTTCACCCCATCACCTTTTCCGATAATGCCCGTGTAGTCCTGATGTTCGAATGGGACATTCTGACATCTAAATGTCACTGGTGGGTTTCCCCAGGGGCCCTCATCAGAGACCACCTCTTCGGTGACGAAGTCCACAAAACCATTGGAGGTCTTTTAACTAAATGAACTGAAGGATACCAGCCTATCAAATAAATGACACGTTCAAAGCAGTAATTCCGGGAAAATGCATAGCACTTTTATCTACAGGAAATACACAAGTAACTTGCGACAAATTAGCATTAGAGGCTGAACTTCAAGCAGCAGAGTCAGCTCACAAAGATAACCCAACTCGCGCCCAGCAACAAAAAGTAACAGCCCTCAGAGGCAAACTTAACTCAGTCCTCACCAACAGAACAGAGCTCACATACTTACGCCTTAAACTCACAGCCTACGAGCAGGGCAATAAAATATACTCCCACCTAGTAAGACAGCTCAGAGTCAAGTGGGAGAAAGAATATGTAGCAACATTCATAGAGAAGCCGACCCTCCAGCGGCCACATAGAGCTGGAAAGCCAGGGTATTTGGACAATTTGATGAGCAGCTCTACACAGCAGAACCAGTAAAGGCTGAGGCACAATTAAACTACTTAGCAGATGTAGCACTTCCCCACTTAATGGAAGCCCACAACTAAATCCTACGCGGTCCAGTATGGGACCATGAAGTTCGATGGGTTAACAGCCCAATTTTATAAAACCTTTAGTGCAAAGTTGGTTCCTCAGCTGATGGCATTGTTGAATCATATGCTCAAAGCCAAGTCGGGCACCCCTTCAGTGAGTGAAGCTCTGGTGACAGTTATCCCAAAACCAGGAAAGGACCCAAGCATCTGTCTCTCTTACAGGCCTGTACCCCTCTACAACCTAGATGCCAATTTATACTCTAGGATCCTAGCCACCATACTAGATGATATAATGCCCAAGTTGATCCACCCTGATCAATCAGGCTTCATCAAGGTCAGACAAATGCATGACAACCTTGTGAAGGGTGATCCACTTTGTCAAAAGAGCCACAAAGAAATATTCTGCTACGGCTGGATGTTGAGAAAGCTTTCAACCGAGTTGATTGGGCCTTCCTTTTCCATACCCTGACACGATTTGGTTTCTGCAACCAATCCATAGATATGGTGCAAACCAACTATGCTCAACCAAGGACCTGAGTACTGGTAAACGTTGGCTCACTTTGGCCCGGGGAGAAGAACAAGACAAGGATGTTCCCTTCACACCACTATTATTTGCCCTGAGTATTGAACCCCTGGCAGACAAAATTTGATCAACCCCCTCTTTTTACCGCCTCATCTTGAGATCCAAAGAACATAAAATTTCCCTCTTTGCAGACGATATATTATTTCTCAGCCCCCCATCCCCAGACTTCGCTAGAGACTCTTCAAATGGAGCTCCAGGTACAGGAAAGAGTGGCAGACTTTTAAATCAACTTAACCAGATCATTCTCATTAAACCTGACCCATCCAACACAAAAAATTGAGCAGTTAATACAAATTGTGCCATTCTTTTCAATGAGCTAAAAAAATATATAACCTACTTGGGCATTAAGATAACCCTAAATATGTCAGATCTTTTTAGGGCAAATTATCCTCCACTCCTACAACACCTGAATGTCGAGCTCAAGAGTTAAGCTCCCTTATACATTTCATGGCTTGGATGGATTCACACTGTTAAAATGATGGCAATACCGAAGTTATTATATTTTTTCCAATGTCTCCCCATCGAACTAGAACAAGACTTCCTGCCCTCTCTTTGATCCATACTAATCCATTTCATATGGAAAGGACGCAAAGCTCGATTGCTGTAAAAAAAAAAAGTCCTTTGGCTCCTGAGAGACACAGGCGGCTTAGGCTCCTAGATCTCCATCTGTATTGCAAGGCGGCCCAATTCAGTGATTTCTTAATGGTCACAGTGGGAATCAGATAAACGTTGGCTTCACATGGACGGAGCAGCATCACGCAGATATAAATGGGATTTACTATGGAAGCCAAAGATAGATTGCCCTCCGAAAACCTATTGTAGCACCCTGATCAAAATCATTCTCAAAGTGTGGGACGATATCACCTGAATTGGCGAGTTGACCACTTTTCCATCCCTGTATATCCCAATTCACTATAACCCAGTGTTTCCACCGGCAATTAACCCCTTAGCTGCTGGGCCGAAGCTACTCCCCCCCCCCCCCCCTCCCCCGATGCCCCCCCCACCCCCCTTCCCAGGTCTGAGCCCTTTTTTGGCTATTTGGGGTACTTCACACTTAGGCCTTCATAACTTTTGTCCACATAAGCTATCCATGCCAAATTTGCGTTCTTTATTTCCAACATCCTCTGGATTCTAAAGGTTTAGAGTTTGTGGGCTCCCCAGGAGGAGACCAAGAAATAAAATACAGCGAAAAGTTCGTTTTTGTTTTTTTTCTGAAAAATTGCATACCCCATTTTTACTATTTTTTGTGCTTTCAGCCTCCTTCCAGTTAGTGACAGAAATGGGTGTGAAACCAATGCTGGATCCTGGACAGCTAAACATTTCTGAAAAGTAGACAGAATTCTGGATTCAGCAAGGGGTAATTTGTGTAGATCCTTCAAGGTTTTCCTACAGAAAGTTACAGCTAAAATAAAAATATATTGAAATTGAGCTAAAAAAACAGCAAATTTTCTCCATGTTTTACTCTGTAACTTTTTCCTGCAATGTCAAAATTTCAAAAGCAATATACCGTTACATCTGCTGGACTCTTCTGGTTGCGGGATATATAGGGCTTGTAGGTTCATCAAGAATCCTACATACCCAGAGCCAATAAATGAGCTGCACCTCAATATGGGTTTTCATTGTATACCGGGTATACAGCAATTCATTTGGTGAAATATAAATAGTGAAAAATAGGTATCAAGGAAACCTTTGTATTTCCAAAATGGGCACAAGATAAGGTGTTGAGAAGCAGTGGTTATTTGCACATCTCTGAATTCCGGGGTTCCCATACTAACATGGGAATTACAGGGCATTTCTCAAATAGATGTGTTTTTTACACACTGTCTTACATTTGGAAGGAATAAATGTAGAGAAAGGCAAGGGACAATAACACTTGTTGTGCTATTCTGTTTTCCCCCAAATCTCACTATAAAAATCGTACCTCACTTGTGTGGGTAGGCCTACTGCCCGCGATAGGAAACGCAACATGAATACATCACATTTTTACATTGAAATCTGACGTGTTTTTTGAAAGTGCCTAGCTGTGGTCTTTGGCCTCTAGCTCAGCTGACATCTAGGGAAACCTACCCAACCTGTGCATTTCTGAAAACTGGAATCCTAGTGGAACGCAGGATGGGGTAACTTGTGGCGCTCTCACCAGGTTCTGTTACCCAGAATCCTTTGCGAGCCTCAATATTTGTCAAAACAAAACACTTTTTCCTCAAGTTTCGGTGATAGAAAGTTCTGGAATCTGAGAGGAGCCACAAATTTCCTTCCACCCAGCATTACCCCAAGTCTCCTGATAAAAATGGTACTTCACTTGTGTGAGTAGGCCTAGTGCCCGTGTCAGGAACAGATCACACAGCGGTTAGTGTTGGTCTTTACATAAGGGCAACTGTTGACCGTGGGGTAATCCATTCCTGACGCAGGCACTAGGTATACGCACTTAAGTGGGGTAGCGTTTTAATCAGGAGAGGTGGGGAAACACTGGGTGGTAGGAATTTTTTGGATCCCAGCATATTCCTGTAGTTTGTGTGACAGAAATACAAGAACATTTTTTATTGAACATTTCAGCTTTGCAGGGTATTCTGGGTAAGAAAACTTAGGTGAATCAACACAAGTCACACCTCTGTGGACTCCCCCGGATGTCTAGTTTCCAGAAATGTCTGGGTTTGGTAGGTTTCCTTATATGACTGCCAAGCCAGGGACCAAAAACACAGGTGCCTGCCTTACAAAACCAGGTTGTTTTGAGATAAATAATTTTGATGTCTCCACAATAAAATTTTGGCGGTGGAATTTGGGGCTGAACTAAATTGGGGAGCTCTCAAGAGAGCACTCTCTCTGCTTGCCCCTGCATGCACCTGCTGTTTGGGTTGGGCTAACCGCTATTGTCCCGCTGCACAGACTGTGCTTGCGAAGGGACAGCAGGACTGTCCTCATCACCTCCCTCATAATCACTGGAAGAGGAGTTATCAAATGGGACTCCTCTGACTGAAAGATCACTCCCAGAGTCTGCGCCTTTGCCCTATCCCTCAGATGCTGTCTCAGTATCTACTGTCTCAGTTTCTGATCATGTCAGAGCTGTCCTCTATAACCTGAGTTAGGGCTTGAGCATGCCATCTCTGCTACTGGCTAAACTGTCGCTCTAAAACACTAGCCTATGTAGACAGTCACAAAATTGCTGGTGGGTGTGTGTGTGTGTGTGTGTGTGATACCTGCAACAGTAAGAGGTCACCTTATATTAGTTTCTTCCCTCAATCAGCATGTTCTCTCAAGACACTCAAAAAACAAAAAAGAAACACTATTACATCACCTTGTCACATACCAATCATCACAGTCTTTAGCGCCTCTAGCGCCCAGTCCAACAATCATCATTGGTTCTCCCACTCCCATTACCACCTCCTCCGATTCCCTCACTGTAGGAAAGTACCATCTTCTTTGGCATGTTAACCCCATTTTTAACTGTATGTCATTATGTTTTTGCCTGCTGGTCAGGATCCCATGCTCATAGTTTATGGCCTAATGTGTGTGTCTGTGTAGTGCTTAACTGTGTCACTGAGGCTCTGCTAACCAGAACCCCAGTGCTTATGCGCTCTCTGCTTTTAAATTTGTCACTGAAAGCTAGTGACTTCATTTACCAATTTCAATTGGCATATTGGACCCCCCTTATAAGTCCCTAGTATATGGTACCTAGGTACCCGGGGCATTGGGGTTCCAGGAGATCCATATGGGCTGCAGTATTTCTTTTGCCACCCATAGGGAGCTCAGACAAACCCTTGCATAGGCCTGCCTTTGCAGCCTGCATTAAATAACGCACACGTTATTTCACAGCCATTTTCACTGCAAATAAGTAACCTATAAGTCACCTATATGTCTAACCTTCACTTGCTGAAGGTTAGGTGCAGAGTTCCTGTGAGAGCACCCTTGCACTAGCAAAGGTGCCCCCACATACTTCAGGGCCATTTCCCGGGACTTTGTGAGTGTGGGGATGCCATTACACGCGTGCACTACATATAGGCCAATACCTACATGTAGCTTCACAATGGTAACTCCGAATATGGCCATGTAACATGTCTAAGTTCATGGAATTGTCCCCCCATTCCAAATCTGGTATTGGGGAGCCAATTCCATGCATCCTGGGGGCTCCACCATGGACCCCCAGTACTGCCAAACTAGCTCTGTGAGGATTGCACTGCAGCTACAGCTGCTGCCACCTCACAGACAGGGTTTTGCCCTCCTGGGGTCTGGGCAGCCCGGTCCCAGGAAGGCAGAACAAAGTATTTTGTCTGAGAGCAGGGTGTTACACCCTCTCCCTTTGGAAAAAGGTGTTACAGGATGGTGCCCTCCTTGCATTAGCCAGTCTAGACCGGTTCAGGGACCCCTTCTTCCCTGCTCTGGCACGAAACTGGACAAAGGAAAGGGGAGTGACCATTCCCCTGTCCATCATCACCCCAGGGGTGGTGCCCAGAGCTCCACCAGTGTGTCCCAGACTTCAGCCATCTTGCTTTGCAAGGTGTGGGAGCACTCTGGAGGCCTGTGAGTGGCCAGTGCCAGCAAGAGATGTCTGCGACCCCTCCTGATAGTTCCATACCTGATAAGGTAGCCAATCCCCTCTCAGGGCTATTTAGGGTCTCTCATATGGGTTCTCTTCAGATTCTGTTTGCAAGTTTCGTTCAGGAATCTTCTGCAACAACTTCAGCTTCCTCTGACCTAGGATCAACCGCAGCCTGCTCCAAGAAACGCTGTAACTGCAACAAAGTATCCACAAGAGATCTTTTTCTTCAGCAACTGCAACAGTTTCCACAGTGTGCATGTTCTGAGGACTCCCTGTCTTCATCCTACACCAGAAGGACCGAAGAAATGTTCTGTGGGGTGACGGAGTCACTCCCCTGCTCCAGCAGGCACCTTCCAAGACGAGGACCGGTACCCTTGGACTCCTCTCACAGTGACGAGCATGCTCCCAAGGACCCAGAGGGTGGACATCATCGTCATAGACTGTCCTGAGGTCCTGCTGACGCAATTTGGAGGAGATAAGACCTTGCCTTCTCAGAGAGCGACGGTGCCCCTGTTTACTGCATCTTCTTCACCTCCTGAGGCCTCTGTGCACTATTTGCAAAATTCCTTCGTGCACAGCCTGGCCCAGGTCCCCAGCACTCCATCCTGCGATGCTCAACTCGCTGAGTTGTTCTCCGGAAGCGTGGCACCTTCCTTTGTTGTGCTGCATCAACTGCGTTTTGAACCTCCTTTGACACGTGTCCTGGGACCTCCAGGGGAGCTGGCCCGCATCTTGAGTGCTCTCTAAAGTGCTGAGAGCCCCCTCTTCCTCCTCACACAGTTGAGGCCCCCAGGTCCCTCCTATGTCCATCCAGCACCATTTTGACGCAAAACGCACTTTTGTCTGCAATGATCTTCACGTTGTGGGACATCCTTTGCATCACGCAGGAACCTGCTGGCATCTTCCTAGGGTGCATTCCTGCAATCTTCGACTAACCGGGAACTCTTCTTTTGCACCCTCTTCTGGGTTGGCAGGGGCTCCTGTCCTTCCTGGAACTTCTTTCGACTTCTGGACTTGGTCCCCTTCCTTTGCAGGTCTTCGGGTCCAGGAATCCAGCAGTTGTTCTTTGCAGACTTGGTTGGTTGCTGCAAAATCCTAATCATGAGGTGTAGTGTGTCCTAAGGAAACCTGCAGTACTTTACTTCTGCTTTTCTGGGCCCTGGGGTGGGGTAGTTTACTTACCTTTACTGTATCCTTAAGCTCCCAGCGATTCTGCACACACCACACTTGTCTAGGTTGGAATTTGTGATGAGCATTCCACTTTCTTAGTATACGGTTTTTGTGCATTGCTTTGAAGACGCAAGCTGCAAGAGAACTGGTGGTGAATATACATATATAAATATATATGTAAAGAGATCACTTTTATATGTGGCTATGTTTTTCCTTGGGGGCTGGTCGCAGACCCCCAGGGAAACCACACACATTGACAAAAGTGATCGTTATATATTGAAGGGAATATGGTCTCTTAGGAGATTTCCGTCATACCTGGAGGGACTGCCCAATAATCTGCTCATTCTGGTCTGATATTATGCGATACCCCATCCCAAACTCCCTGAGATTTAACTTGCTGGGCGTGCGCAACAACTTCATCAAATACCAAACATCTAGTGATCAAGTGATGTGTCTTTCTCTGGGAGCTGTGGAACTTAAACTTGTAGATGCATTGAATTAAAAGGAGGTGCCCTCCCAATCTCACACACACAACTCTGGCAAGTGGTTACTATGGAGAGGATAGTCAATATCCTTCTTGATAAACGTAAAAACTTTGAATATGCATGCAGCCCTTTGGTGGAATATATATCCAAAGGCCTACTGCTGTGTGCATGTCCCTCCAGTACCAGGGCACTCCAACTCTTTCAAATATAGCGGATCCTCCACACTGTACACTGCTAGCCAATATTATATATCCCGAGCCTTGATACCTGGCCTTTGCCTACATCCTGCACCTCATGACCTAAAGTGTCTATTTGAAAGTATTACCCTAATGCACCACTGTTTTCAGGAATTTGTTGGAGGGGCGGTTGTGGGTTTAAAGGTTGTGTAATTTGCAATGATTAAGTGATGAAAATGTACTGATAATTCTTTAAGGCAACTTGTGGAGACACCACACAAAGGGAAGAAACTGTACACCCACTGTAGCCTTTCTGTGGGATGTAATGATGTTGGAAGCTGATATCATTGTCATATTTATCTTTGAACAATATAAAACCAATAAAGAAAGTTTGACAAAAAAGGCATTTATAGGTAAAGATGGCTGTTAACTATTTTGAAATCGACTGTAGAATTAAATAAATTGTTATGAAGATGCAAAGCACAATTTGTGGGGCAAAGCCTTAGTGCACGCAACACGTCAAAAAAGAACAAGAGTATAAAATTCCTCAGGCAGACATTTCCAAAGCCACAAAGTAGGTGTCAGTGCATTTTTTTCCACATAGCAGTATCGTTGCAACATTCAAACTAGTGGAGACCAAAGTTTGAAACACTTCAAACTCCACAAGTCCTCCAGCCTCAGAATTGTAGGTTGGTGGGTACTGTTTAAATATACGCACAAGGCATCTGCAATTAGACCTGCTTCTAATGAAAGGTGTTGCTTAGCCTTAACACTCTGCAACACTTGAAGCACTATGTTGCGTCACAAGCCCTCCCCATCTCTTGTCTGCAAAGTGCTAGTGTTTGGTTCTGTAACACTAAAACAATAAGCTTTTATAATACAGACGTTTAAGTTTTAATGGGAGGGGAGGGTGTGAATGATCAAGTCGCAGTCTGGGTCCTAGTGCTTTGTGGTTCTGTGGAATTTGATCATGAATTGTTCTTTGCATAATTACAACCAAAAGAAGTTTCAGATTTTCAAACAAAACATTAGATGCCAAAAGAGTGCACAGCATGTGATCGACAACACTACAAGGTGTAAACTGATACAGTTAATAAACATTTTAAATCCTTCAATGGATGTATTTCACTTCATGCATTGATCACTCCATCAACTGCCATGACAGCTGTAAATATGTATTAAATGCATTTATTGGACCACTATCTGAAACCTGCTACTCCAACTCTGCAACTTTCTCTTGCATTTAAAGTGAAATTAAAATGTAATTATCCTGGTCCTAATACTAACCTGATCTTTTTTAAATTTAGTCTACTTAAGTAATCATCCTTAATCTAGCCCTAATTACCTTGAATTATTTTATTACAATTAAATTACATAGGTTTTATCCTAATACCAACATAACTAATGAAAATTAAATAAAATTACACTTTGTGCATTGCCACTTCATAACCCTGAATTAGATGGAAATATATCTTACCTAAACTATTGTACTGACCATTGATTCATTTAATTAATTTAAATGAAGAATACATAAAGTACGTGGTATACAATTAACCATTTTGTCTTTTAAACATATAACATTCAGTTAACCATTGCATTCAATTAATTGACCTACATTGAATGTGCTTGTACTTGCCAACATTGATGTTGAAGTTGTATGTGTACTGGAATTCTCAATAGTTGTTAAATCAGAGTCATAGCTAATCAATGTAAATACGGTGATATACAGGGTATACCTCCTTCAAATGTTAGAACATAGTCTAGTCGCCCATTACCACATACTTGGCAGTTCAGAATTTGAGTTTCTCACATACTGTGACATTAGAGGTGTTCTAAATATCTTTGTTTGTACTTTACACTGCCTGTAATTGGTCAATTGCACATACTGATTTGGGGTATTACTGAAATACTTTGTCACACATGTTCAAACCAAGGGTCACCGTTACATAACATTGTCCGAAAATGCACTTTGCTGAAGTACTGTCTATCTAATATTCTGATCATGGATAGGGTATGTGTACCATGCCTGTGTCACTGACACTGTCCCTCTGCGCCAATTGTTTGTTTAGAGAAAGACAGAGAACTTCCATGATTGTATGCTCCACTTTGTTCTACAGCTGTCGATGAAAATTAAATTAAGTGGTGTGTCTGCTTATTTTATTTGGGGGGGAGGCGGTTGTGAAATGGCCCGGCAGCGAGAATTTGGCAGCTTCTAGAAGTAGAAAGGCAGGGTTTGGATAAGTGCATGCAGATTAATTGAGACTCATCTTTAAACTATAATACAATTTGAGAAATGTTTTATCCTTTTTCTCTCAAACATTTGTTTCTCTACAGATGGTGCTTTACAGCGAATGAAATCTGCTCTGCTACTCTTCAATTTCAGATCTTTACTTTTCTGAAAGACTGACCACAAATGACCTGCTTTCTTCTCTGTCTGGATCTCTGGACTCAAGCTTCGGTCGTGATCAGTATTCCCAGATTTTTTTATTTTTTTGTGTGATTGAGCGAAGATACAGCATGCCTTATTTAGCTTCTCCTATAAGGTTGATCAAACACATACATTTTACAGTGCTTCAGTGTTGACTTTGTAATCTATTTTGGACTCAATGTGCTGTGGATGTGGCTTTTTTATTAATTGAAAACATAAAATTGGGAACCATATAGTCCTTTGCAGGACAAGTCATGCATGCACCATTCACCTTTTAAGTAAGGCAGCTGTAAGGTATTGCACACTCTAGCGTTCTGTCGGAGCTCTGCAAGGCATTCTGCTTCTTGATATGATAGTTTATTTGGCTAAGAACTATTACAGACCAGAGGGGCTTATTTCACTTCTGTTCTGAGTTCTTCAAAGAAATGTGGGTCTGTTTGTGAAGGGTGCACATCAAAGTGTTTTAATACTAATTTGTACTAGTTGCATCAAAATCGCCGAACATAACTTATTTTGAAAAGCTTGACCATGATTAATGAAATATTTACTGTAATTAATGTTTGGGGTTTTAAGGGCACTCTGATGGTAGGATCCAAAAATTGAGGAAAAGGATATCTAAATATAGTATGAACTGTATACATCGAAATCCTCAGCCAAGACAGAAAGTTAAGCGACATATACAGGAATGGAGAATTTCATACAGACTAGGCAACAATCAGCCTAAAATAGAGGGAAAGCACTACATGCACAGTTGAGAGGACTGCAACATTCCCAGGAGAGAATCTTCAGCCAGTCCTGCGAATACCTTCCTCCAATGGAGGTGAACCCAGCTGTGTAGTGGACACTTGGTCACCTTGGATTGAATCCTCACTTCGTAACGCTAAGAAAGGACTTTACCTGGGGTTTTACCAAGTGTTCTTCATGAGCTCCATATACCCATGATTACTTGAGCACTTTGAATTTAGGCAGGCCTGTGTAATGTATGGGTGGGAGACATTGCTCTCCCTAAAGTGTATTGGATTCATGGAGTTCTGAGAATCAAGTTGATATATTTCTATAAGAATGCCATGCCTATGCAGAGCTCTGATTAAGTTGCCAATATTTCTTGTCATATTAGCACCTCCACAATGCATTATCCGGACAGCTGCTGTTGGACTCCTCTTCTGCAGTAAACTTTAGAAACAGTCTGCTTACATCCCAGGGCAGGTGGATGGAATAAATGAAATGGCAAAGTTCTGAAAACGCTGTGAGAACTTGCACTGTTGCCGTTTGAGTTCAGCTAAACTGAAAGAAAATCAGTATATACATATATACATTAATATATATATATATATATGTGTATATATATATATATATAATATGTGTGTGTGTGGAAGAGCCATATTTTAAATCTAATGTTTTATTAATCCACCCGTGTTCTGCTGCTGATCATTCCTTCCCATTTGGCTCCACTTACCTTGAAGGAGTAGGGAATCACTTTTAAGGTTGGTATTTAGATGAGTAATAGTAATCAAGATGTACTAAGGGATTTGCCAAAATACGGGCGTCCTTAAAAAAAAAAAAATCTCAAATTTTCAGCTTTAATGAGCTGCAATTCAAAGTGATTTGTGCATGTATACATTTAGTGTGGTCGAATCTGCTCCCAAATACATCAGTTAAAGATTCCTTATTGTGAAAATACATAGGCTGAAAGGAATTACAGGGTACACGTACAGGTAAAAATAGGAGGCATTTTCTTCAGATTCACACAATCTTGAATATTCTTCTGTTATGCATGTTTATTTTGCATTTATTTAATTTCAGGTGTCACGTATTCAATAAAAGAAGTAACCCTTATTTATTTTATTCATGTGAGCTGCCATGTTAACAGAAGTTACTGCCTCAGTTTCAAATGTGAGATGCCTTAGCCCTTCTCTTAGATTTGTGAAGGCACGGTTTATTCATCTTCCGCCTTTAAAAGTGGTATTTTTTTCCTCGTCCATTTTTGTTGCTACAAGTAAAGATTTTCTGAATAATACTTGTCAGTTGCCATGGGTGTTGTCTCACCAATACTTTCCCAAGAACTGGCGACTTTGGGCTCCTGCACCTTGGAACTGTACACAAAAATGAGAAATTCTCAAAACGAAAAGAATACTGTAAGGATTTCAAGGTCCCATTTCATGTCTTTTGCCCTGTCGTGCTACCCAGTTGAATTTCTTTTTGATTCCGGTTAATTTTATCATTAACAATTTTGATTCGGGGCTCCAGTACTCGGCTTAAATTAATATTGCTCAGAGTAATGCCACTCTGGGACCGCAAAAGTGTTTGAAAGGTCTTAGAGAGTCTATCATAATACCACTATGGAGAGACATCTTAGCAGGTGAAGTTATTTTAGTAGTAGTAGAGAGCATAATATGAATATCTGAAAAATTTGATTTGTAAATTGGAAGCAGCTTTTTGCTACAGTGGTCAGTCGTTTCTAATTTGATTGTTCAGAAAGTTTAGATATTCACTTTCGTGTGATGTTTGCTACCCCTCTTAAATGAGAGATTCTAGGTTAGTTCTTTTTTTACTTAAAAAAAACACACGTTTGACAATTGGGTAAGTTGTGCTTCTCCAGGTGCTACTATTCTGCTAAAGTATTATTTACTGGGGCAGTATATTGGTTGCCGGGTGGGATTGAAGTTAAAGCATTACCTTGTAGTCGTACAGAAATGTTCATAATTAAGGGAGTATATGCATTTAGTAACTGGGAGGCATTTTGAGCACAGAGTAATTGGATATCACTAATGAATGCATTCTTAGGATTGCGAGTCCGAGAAAGAAGCTGAAAAACATACATCTTTATGACTAGAGGCTGTTGAACACAGTTCTCGGACTGTGAAAATAAACTTGGTGGAAAGTGACGCCAACAATTCCCATATGTTTACAGTCTAGTGTTATGGAAGGAATTGATTTCCAGTTTTCACTTATTACCCAAAGAAATAGTACATATACAGAGATAAAAAGTAAAACATTATTTACCTTCAACAAATAATTTTCAGCTAAGTGTCAGGATAGCATAGCATCCGATCTACAACAAATGATATAAATGATATATTTCCCTCTACATTTCCATAAACCATCTTTTGCTTCCTGCCAGGTTTATTTCCTAATGACCCATCACATATCACAAGGCACTTTATTGACTTTTGATTGTTAATGCCCAGTTCTGATGACTAATACTTATTATGGTGGTAGGTGCTGTGTTATTGTATCAGTGCCATCTTTTTTCATTCTGGCAGTTTTGGATTTTCAGAGCATTGCAAGATTGACCATAAGCTTTATACATGGTGGTTATGAATCTACTTACAAGGGAACTTGCTTATTTGGGTTCCTTAGTGCATGTCCTGTAGCAGATTCTTACATGAACATGATAGAGTATTTCTCCTACAAGATTGAAATCTCTTTTGATTTGAGGAGACTGCTTCAAAAACCTCTCCTGGTTTTTCTATGATTGGTTAGTCAGCCGCCTTCTGATAATTTCCCAGTGCCGCAATTATCTCAATCCTAAAGTTGGAAAATAATCATGAGAACTGGCTTCACCTCTCATTTGTCTTTTTTATCATCATACCTCTTACGTGGCAGAACTACTGAGAATCTTAGTTTTTCATTCCACTCTTTTTAATGTGACCCAAAGGCTTACATGGAGTTAAAAATGTCTTCAGCTGTCAATCAAGGATTACAACAAATATTTGAGTGGTGTACTTCTCAAGTTGGTGCCAAGACTTAATTGGTGTACCAGTCATATGTGCTTTTTAGGATTCAGTATTTAAATTGTAATGCAAACAAAACATTCTAGTATTGTGTACCAGTCGTATGTGTTTTTTAGGATTCAGTATTTACATTGTAATGCAAACAAAACATTCTTTCCTATATTTCTGCATTGTTGACTTTAAAAGCAACATGACAGAAGGATCAGCAAAGAGTTGGATACCCACACTCAATAAAACTATAAATGTGGATCCAACATGGGACTGGCATAGTAAAGTGTTTATGGTATTTTGCAGTAAGTTTGTCTTGTGGACCAAAGTCTACAACCCAAAGTATTTAATTTTCATGTTGGCGAGCTTGTGCATTCTGTCTTGTTTCATAATCTGTTTGAGCACAGGACACCCTCAATCCCGGATTGCCTCCAGCTGTTAAGACACAGAAGTGTTGATTCTTTATTGTTTGTTGCCTTTAGGAGCCCTGCAAATGTATTTACTAAATAAGGTCTTTCGAGCTGGATTTCATTTGTCTTGTGCTGCAGTTTGTGATTTTTATTGAACGTTTATTCAGGCAAAGTCAAACCGCTACTGCTCCAGTGTCGCCATATCAAGAGTACCCATTTTTTGAACATACATTTGCAAGGCACTTTTGTTTCTTTGATACTCTAAAATGGATTGAATGTCTGATAGGCAGTTTTCTAATTTTTCTGTAAAACATTATATCTGTTCCTATTTCACTGTGGTTTTTTTAAGTACTGCACTAGAATAATTCAAAATTTTGTGAATCTGAGAATGCAGTTCAAGCGAACCTAAAATATTCACTGAGACAAGATTTACTTGAGTAGTACACGTCCTCACGAATGATTATGGTATGTCATTATTACTTTGTGCTAAAAAGGAACACCTTGGCACTAACAGCAGCATGACGCCTTTTGAAATAAGTATTTTGCTGGTTCTACCGAGCACTTGGAAAAGTTGTGTATTTAATTATGATCTGACAAACATTTTAAATGTTGCTGTGAGGTAATACATTTACAGGTGATTTATGCTATAGGTACATCATGTTTTTTAACAACCTTTTAGCACCTGTCTAGGTTTTTTATTACTATGTACCTCTCTTCTTTCTGGACTTTGGTATCTGAAAATGAACTTTTCAGTGGAAAAGAAATATCATGTTGACTAACCATTTGTTTTGAGTGAGTCTATTTCACTGATGCCTCATTTCATCTACTTGATGGTGCGAGGTTAAGTAAATGGAACGCACAATGTCATGGT
Source organism: Pleurodeles waltl (assembly GCF_031143425.1). Taxonomy (NCBI): domain Eukaryota; kingdom Metazoa; phylum Chordata; class Amphibia; order Caudata; family Salamandridae; genus Pleurodeles; species Pleurodeles waltl. The sequence continues at coordinate 223,928,391 of NC_090440.1, forward strand.
ACGACTGATATGGGTAACTAATTAGGTCTGACTAGATGGTCTGTAACAACTGAATCATTCCTAAGTGACATACAGTAAATGAAACTCGTACAGACCTAGTGTGCTCTCATTGTGCAGAAGACATAAGCTTTAAATGGCAAGAAACGTTTCTGTCATCAGGCCTTGCCAGCCGACCTGTCAGTTTTCTTACATTGTGAATAACTAGCACCTTTGTCCTGTCTCTATTACCCATGCACATACAACCACACGTAACTAGTACATAGGAGTGCATTTTAAGTTAAGTTTTAGTTGAAATCTCGTATTTTTCTTAAATCTTTTTGCACTGATCTGTACAACAACGTTGTATATTCATTCTGAAAAACTTTTATAATTTTACATTTTGTTTTTTAAGATCATGAAATGTTCTCTAGCATGGTTCTATTCTATGCAATTAGATCACTAGGTCAGTATTCTCCAAGGTCTGATATCTTAATCTGTGGGTTTTTATTTAGAATTCTGAAGTGATCCAGGGTTTTCATGTAGTGTCGCTAGGTGCATGAACGCGTGCTTTCTGTGTATATTTGTTAAAGTGCAATGATGTAAAAAGTGAATTCACCTGTTTTTAAAAAATAAACAACTTAAAACAAACTTTTGCAAGAGCTTTATTCACTTTCTTGGCCACAGTAGATGTGTTGATTGCAGAACAAGACATCTCACACATCAGCCAGTTTTTGAAGTTCCTTTTCCACCTCTTCTACAAAGGCAGGGAAGTGCTGGTCCATCAGACAGACGCGTAAGAACGGCCCCAAATCCTTTGTGTTCCAAGCAGATTGCTGGTATGCCAGAGGCTGCTCTCTTAAGTTCCCTTTCAGGATCGACTGCAGACATAAACATAGTGCATATATTTTGAAAACAATATATGTACAGAGACAACACACATGTTGTATGTAAAGCAAAAGCATTCTAGTTAATTTGATAAATGTCTCTTCCGACATCAGAGACCACATACTGAACAATAACTTTCTTTGGTACATCTGCTTTCTTTCAAAAAGTATTTTCTGGAAATTAGCATGGATGTGGGCTACGACCGCCATCGCTTGAAAACCTTTCTTTAACCACATCATGTGGGAGGAGTTACATGGTCTTAAACAATATTTTTTGATTAATTATAAATTATGATGAATCTTTTTAACCACATTTTCCAGTGATTGCCAGTGTGTTTCAAGGCAATATCACTTCCAAAATAAATCAGAGATAATATAAAGCCAACGGTAAATAATAACTGAGTGGATAGATCATAAAGAAAACAAGCATTTGCAATGAAATAGGTCTCATTTGTGAGAGGTAGATTTATTGGTGTTGTAAATGACAATGCCTTTTACCTATGTGTTTTGGTTTGGAGTGTATTGGATGTATGCTAGATACTACATCAACCCTCCCAGACCTGTCGCTGCAGGAGAGATGACACAACAAGGCAACGATCTTGGGAGTATTTTTGCCTCATTCCTACAGACTGGCTGTGATACCCTAGAGATGCAACCCTTTCTGGTGTGTTTACCTAAACTGTAATAGCACCAACAAGCTACAAAGAGGCACCTTTATGGCTTGTAACCTGAAGAATGAGGAGGTCAAAAGAGTTAGGAGCAAAGAAAAGGGGGCAGCCATATATATCTGGGTTAAACTTTTAAAGGAATTATTCCTATACATTGGCAATACCAACCTAACTTTTAAAAACATTGACAGTATATAAAGAGAATAACAGAAGAGGCGGCTTAACTGCAAACGAATTATAGCGATTTTTGTTAAGAATGGCACCTGATTTGCAGTGCTATTAAATGGAAGAACCTGTATTACTAAGAGCTATATTAAGAAAAGATGTTATTCCGAGACTGCCCCAACATGCACCAGACAAAGAACCCTATGGTAGAGGATGAGGCATAAGGGCCAGAGCTGCAGACTTTTGAGCTGGGGAACACAGTTCAAGTCTCGGAGACAGCTGAACATCCTGTGATTCTGGGCAGATCACTTAATTTGCCATTGCTACCAAAAATGAATGTGCTCGTGTAAAGCATGGTAATACCTTTCTATCAGTTCGCACTAACTCAGCTCTGTTTAAAGAGGCCCAATTACGTCCAAAGGCTTGATGTTTATTGCTCTCAAGCTTGAAGCAGTGAAGTGCTTAGGTCTGGAGTCACAACTCCTTTTCCACCATTTTGGAGACAACACCTTTTGATATCTTCTTGCCTAGAACTAACCTATGTGCTTAGTTGGTGACCTTCCGGAGGTTATCAAGAGCACATGCTATCACCTAGTGTTAAGCTCTACTCAAGTCAGTTGGTTAATGCACCCCCAGCAGAGGTCTTGACAGAACGAGAAGGTAGCAGAATATGATCCTAACATAGCTTTTTCACCTCTTTATCTCTGTAAGGTCGATGCAAATGAATTATAGCAATTTTGTTAAGGCACCTGCTTTGCAGCGCTTTGAAATGGCAGAATCTGTATTACCAAGCGCTATATTTATATATAAAAAAAAAAGTTATTCCCTGACTGCCCCAACACGCACCCGACAAAGAACCCTAGGGGAGAGGCTGTGGTGAAAGGACCAGAGTTGCTGACTTTGGAGCTGGGGAATACGGTTCGAGTCTCGGCGCTGGCTCAACAACCTGTGATTCTGGGCAAATCACTTAATCTCGCTTTGCTACCAAAAATAAATGTGTTCTTGTGTAATGTAACCGGTTCTCATGTAAAGCGCATTAATACCTTTTTATCGAGTTTGCGCTATATAAATCTGCAAAAATAATAAAGTGCTCCAATACCTTTGTGTTGAGTTCGCACTACATAAAACTGAAAAAAAAAAAAAAAAGCCCACTCAGACATTTAAAAAAAAAAACAGCAAGATTCCTGAAACCAAGGAAGACGAAGAAACAACATACTGCCATAAGCGAAGCAGCGAGGCTAACGAAAAAATAGTACGCTGACACAAATCTATCTGGCCAACTGTACAATAATCCCTGTAACAGGCTCAGTCTTCAAGGCGGTAACAAAACAGCCTAGGCAGGATAAACTTGAAGCATTTGCCAATAACATCAAGTGATTTGTGAAAGGTAGCCCCAGGAGCAATGTGGATGTGGTTATAGCCCTAAGAAGATATTGCAACTAGGGCTCCCGGTTTTATGCTAGTTATTTTTATTTTTTTTACATTTCTGTCTGTATTTATCCATACTTATTTTTTGGCTATTTTATTGGTATTTATCCATATTTATTTTGTGGTTTGAGACTAAATGGAGTAGCAAAATGGTATATTTCCATATTTATTTAACTGATAAACATGTACTCATACATTGATATGCCTGTTGCGATTTAGCAAATTAAGCAAAACACTACATCCACAGGTAAATATTGGCATTATACACAAATGTATGTAACATGTCCCTGTGTTTCTGGAATCTTATCCTGTTTTTAACATCCCATGGAGTCTATCTGCATAGCAGCTGGTCTGAAATTTGTGAAATACAGTGTGGGGTGTCACTCAAAAGAAGGACAATTGTCAGTATTTTTTCTGCTTTTAAAAATATATACAAACAGGATAATTTTCTGTCTGTATTTATCTGTAAAAATCAGTAAAAATGGAAAAGAGGGACCCTTAATAACAACTTTGGGTGCTGTTGGATGATAGCCTGTATTTTACAATATCTGTTTAGCAGAAAGAACCCCAACCCTAAAAGTCAGTGTACTCTACAAATATAATCTTCTTCCTCCATAATGCCCAATGTCACCAGATGAGGGGATAAATTTGTCTGCAACCCAAGCATTGCAGAGACCATGCAGCCAATGACTTTGAGTATTCTGACATTATGAAAAAAGTGTCCCTATTCTGCAATCTGCGTCTAAATTAGTGTGGCGCTGTAATTATGCCTGTCTTCCAAAAGCCTTTAGGAGAGTAGCATTTAATATGGAAATATTTAAAGTGGGTTATATGCAATTTAGTCAATATGCCCAACTCCTAGGATGCCATCTTGGCTTCATGCCTGTTATTTCTTTTTTCCAATGTGTCTTTTTGTTTTATAAAAGCACAAAAGAGAGTGATTAAAGATGCAGACACGTGACAAGACATTATAAAAAGCAATGGCCTTCATGTTCACAGGAAAGGGTCTGTGACATATTTTCAGAAGTCGACTGGAGGCAATCACATACCTTAATGAACTCAGACTAGTTACATCAACATCTCTGAACACCCACTAAGTGGCCCACACATTATCTATAAAACCATGCCCGAGATCTTATCAAACTAGCGTGGGCATCCAGGTTGTGGTGTATGCCATTCACTCCATCATGACACATCTATTGATACCTTGTTTCTGTTCCTCTATATGGAGGCTTGCTTCTGCACTCTAACTCTTCATTTTATCTCTTGGCCAACGAAAACCCCAGCCCAGTGAGTGTATATGATGCTCTACTTCCTGCCCTTTCTTTCGGGAGCCCCAGCTAGGCAGCTTTGGGTGTTACGTTTATTGGCTGTCCAGTAATCTCTGAGGGTTTGTTAAATTTTGCTCAATGAGATATAATGTTTATCAAATCATGTCTTATCAAGGTGCTCCGTTCCCAGTGATATTTGGTACATTGTGGGGATATCCCAGTTTTCATGTTGGATAATCTCTCAGGAGTGTGATGAGTTCTGTAAAGGTAACCAAGCTGAATACACTGGAGACAAGAGTAGATCGCCAACATCAGGGTGACATCTTAGCATCTCTCCACTCGTTGTTTATGGTTCCTAAATCTCAGATCATTGGGTTACGGGTGTATCAAGGATGGGCATATTCTCAAGATGCCACTTTTTTCCCCAAGGTTTCCATTGTTAGTTAGCACTCTAAAGGGGCTAAAATTGGGAGGGGTGCACCATTTGGGAATGAATTGGTTCTAGTGTATGCCACAGTTGGAGAAATCTAAAAAGACCTGGGTTTTGTGTAGATAGAATTAGCCGCATAACACTGTGAATGATTTCATGGCATCTCATTCACAATTGTCGTTTAAGCTAGAAATTCCAATGAAATCCTGGGACAAATTCAGACGACTAAGTAGGAGCCAGTAGCCCTGCCATAGTGGAGTTTCCAGTGTAATGTGTTTATGCCAGGCAATGTGTGACAGTGCTCAGCGACAAGCCATTCAGGGAAATCCATAGAAATATTGTGTCAATAGAGGTAATGAGCAGGGTTAATGTCTGGTAAATATTGCAATTTCAATCTATAGGTTGGATCGTCTCCGTCTCTAAACATCCACTCATTAATGATTGACGTTCCCAGCTATAAAATTGGACAACTGCCATGTCCACCCCTCCTTCGTACATAGCCTGTGTCCTAGCAAATCCTTAAGTGTTTGCCAAGCTACAGAAATTCCCTTAAGTGGGCTGTCAAGTTATCAAAAAAGGGTTGTTGAATGGAGGATGGGAAATCTTGTAGGATGTACAGGAATTTGGGAAGAGGTGTCATCTTAAAAAGAGCTATTCTGGCAGTTATTGTCAGTGGAAGAGCCATTTATGAATATTATGTTTAAGCGGTGTTAATAGGAGGCAGATGTTAAGATTTTATGCCTGGTGAGGATGGACTACTACGTGGACTCCTAGATATTTAAAGGTGTCTTTGTGTACTTGGAGTTGGGGTTGCCAAGCCATTCCATCAAACCAAAGGCATCAATAGAGATTAAGTCAAACTGACAGGGGAGGATGTGCATTTTTGTAGGCTCCTGTATATGCAGTTTGCAAAAAAGAGAAGCACCTAGTTCACATATAGAGAGATGCAGCCATCCAGTTGATCTGCCCATCAAAAGCCCTTCACTAAGGCATCTTTCCTGATCAGAATTGTCTTCATAAAATAGCATAACACAGTTTTCTCCTTCATTACACCCATCCATCTGTCCCATCACAACATGTGCTGTACTGCAGATTGCGTGGCAAACAAAATGTGTAGGGCATGTGTGAAGCTTTCCCGGCTCCAGGGATGGATCCGGCTGCATTTAATGCAATGTATGCCGTGTTTCAATCCATGGCCCCTGCTGGTGCACCGGCGGGTCCCACGGGCCATTGGCGTTTGATTTGGGCTCTCCGCGCCGTACAAGGCGGCTCCATTTTTGCCCTTTTGCCCTACGGAGACTGTCGGTTCGGCGCCAAGGTTATCCCCTAGCGGGAGTTCACCACTTGTGACAGTGGATCCTCCATCACGTCAGCCGACTCCATCACCGCGCCATCCGACGTCGATGATGTCTCCTTCCAGACCGGCTCCATCGTCTTCCTGCCAACCGACTCCGCGGAGGTCTTCGTTGGACTCCGTGCCGGCGCCGGGTGATACTAGGAGTCATCCATCTCTTACTGGGCCTGTTCGAGGTTCGAAGTCATCAGCGTCGATGGACTCTTTATCGACGCCGGCCCTAGAGACACATCTTCGATCTTGTAGGAAGGCATTAAGACTTTTGGAGGAGGAGGAATATAGACAGCTGGAGGAAGGAGAGATTGAGCCTTTGGATGAGTTCCAGGGTCTGGCCACTGCAAGTGGTCTGGATACTTCCCCGAAGTGGGACATTGCGTCTCCGGAGGAGTTTACAGAAGAGGCCGCTTCCTTTCATACAGTGGTAAGGAAGGCAGCAGAGTTCCTGGACTTGCCTTTGTCTGTGGCGGAGGTGAAAACTAACCTGCTCACAGAGGTACTGCATCCCTCTTCGTCCAGTGCTGACCCTTTGCTGCCTTTCAATGAGGCTTTAACTGAGCCTATATTGGACTTATGGAAGAAGCCAGTAACAACTCCTGCAGTGAACAGGGCAGTGGCGAGGAGACATAGGGGAGCACCAGGAGATCTGTTTTTTCTATCACGACATCCAACTCTGGAAAGCTTAGTAGTCCAGGCGTCATGTTCCGCGAAGTCTGCTCCTGGAACATTCCCTGGAGTCCCAACTGATAGGGAGTCCAAGAGGATGGAGCAGTCTTCGAAGATCTTTTCATCATGCAGTATGGCGCTTAAGGCTACTAATTCTACCTGTGTACTGGGCAGATACGTCCACGCCCTTATGGACTCCGCTAAGGAGATGGCAAAGGATCTGCCACAGGAGATGCAAAGGTCGTTTGCATCCCTTTTTATTGATGTGCAGGCAGCTGCTCAACAAATTATACAATCTGGCCTGGACACTTCGGATTCGATAGCCAGGGCCATGGGAACATCTGTGGCTACTAAGAGGCATGCCTGGTTAATGTCCTCTGGTTTTTCTTCGGATGTTCAATCCACCTTAATGGATCTACCATTTGATGGGGAAAAGCTGTTTGGGGACAAGGCGGACTCTGCCCTTGAACGGTTTAAGGACTGTCGGGCAACAGCTAAGTCCTTAGGCTTACAGACATCTGCTACAACTTCTTATAGACCTTTTCGCAGGTTTCGGGGGTTCACTCGTGGCTCTGCCTTTCGGGGGTCGCAGTCCTTCGCCCAGCAGCCTGCCAATCCGCCCTATCGTGCTTTTAGAGCGCGGGGTAGGGGTAGAGCTAGAGGGCCAGCCCAGCAGCTGTCATCTTCTTCATCCTCCTCTGGTGGACAACAGCAGAAGCAGCCCTAGTTTTCCCCACTTCATCATCCATACTTCTCCTGTAGGGGGAAGATTGAGTCTTTTTCTGCAGAAATGGAAGTCGATTACAACAGACTCGTGGGTGCTAAGAATTGTGGAAAAAGGTTATGCTCTCCCCTTTCAGGAGTTCCCTCCTCCCTTTCCCCCCGTCCCTCCTTTTGTTCAGAAGACCATCTTCTGTTGTTGCAACAGGAGGTTGTAACCATGTTGGCAAAGGGCGCTATAGAGTTGGTGCCGTTGCAGGAAAGGGTTCAGGGGTGTTATTCAAGATATTTCCTGATTCCCAAAGTGGACGGTCGTTTAAGGCCGATCCTAGACTTGAGGATTTTGAATTTGTTCCTCAAGCAGGAAAAATTCAAAATGCTGACCCTAGCGCAGGTGCTTTTGGCGTTGAACAAAGGAGACTGGATGGTGTCTGTCGACTTGCAGGATGCGTACTTTCATGTTCCGATAATCAAGTCGCACAGGAAGTATCTCCGGTTTGTGGTCGGAATGCAACACTACCAGTTTGCGGTCCTTCCATTTGGACTTACTTCAGCACCTCAGGTTTTTACGAAGGTGATGGTGGTTGTTGCAGCACATCTCAGAAGGAGGGAAGTAGCGGTTTTTCCCTACCTGGACGATTGGTTGATCAAAGCCAAGTCTCCAGAGCTTGTGTTGTCTCATCTGCGAATGACAACCCAATTGTTGTTAGATCTGGGTTTTTCTGTAAATGTGCCCAAATCTCACCTGGAGCCCTCTCAACGCCTCCTGTTCATAGGGGCAGTACTGGACACAAAAATGTTTCGGGCCTCAGCGGGTTCGGGACATTCAGGCGCTGATTCCATTGTTTCAAGTTGGAGCGGCAGTTCCAGTCCTCAAGGTCTTACGCCTGCTAGGTCTGTTTGCTTCTTGCATTCTGTTGGTCACTCACGCTCGCTGGCATATGAGGGCTCTTCAGTGGTGCCTCCGCAGGCAGTGGTTCCAGCACAAAGGAGATCTCAGGGATTCAATAAAGATCTCCAAGGACGCTGTAGCGGATCTTCATTGGTGGACAGTGGACGGCAACCTTTCCCAAGGAAAACTGTTTTCACTGCCACCTCCGGTGGCCACAGTGATATCGGATGCTTCCACTCTAGGGTGGGGAGCTCATCTGGGGGACCTGGAGATCAAGGGTGTAGGAGGCTGGACTGGCTTGTAGTGAGTACCAAGGGGTACTTGCACCTTGCACCAGGCCCAGTTATCCCTTATTAGTGTATAGGGTGTCTAGCAGCTTAGGCTGATAGATAATGGTAGCTTAGCAGAGCAGCTTAGGCTGAACTAGGAGACGTGTGAAGCTACTACAGTACCACTTAGTGTCATATGCACAATATCATAAGAAAACACAATACACAGTTATACTAAAAATAAAGGTACTTTATTTTTATGACAATATGCCAAAGTATCTTAGAGTGTACCCTCAGTGAGAGGATAGGAAATATACACAAGACATATATACACAATAGCAAAAATATGCAGTATAGTCTTAGAAAACAGTGCAAACAATGTATAGTTACAATAGGATGCAATGGGGAAACATAGGGATAGGGGCAACACAAACCATATACTCCAAAAGTGGAATGCGAACCACGAATGGACCCCAAACCTATGTGACCTTGTAGAGGGTCGCTGGGACTATTAGAAAATAGTGAGAGTTAGAAAAATAACCCTCCCCAAGACCCTGAAAAGTGAGTGCAAAGTGCACTAAAGTTCCCCTAAGGACAAAATAGTCGTGTTAGAGGGAAAATGCAAGGAAAACACAAATCAGCAATGCAACAACGATGGATTCCTGACTGAGGGTACCTGTGGAACAAGGGGACCAAGTCCAAAAGTCACAAGCAGCTCGGAGATGGGCAGATGCCCAAGAAATGCCAGCGGTTGGTGCAAAGAAGCTCTTACTAGGCTGAAGAACTGTGAATACTGCAGGAACGACAAGGGCTAGAGACTTCCCCTTTGGAGGATGGATCCCCACGCCTTGGAGAGTCGTGCAGAAGTGTTTTCCCGCCGGATGGACGCCAACAAGCCTTGCTACACGCAAATCGTGCGTTTGGCGTTTTTGGACGCTGCTGGGGCCCAGGAGGGACCAGGAGGTCGCAAATTGGACCTGCAGAGAGAAGGGACGTCGAGCAAGACAAAGAGCCCTCACTGAAGCAGGTAGCACCCGCAGAAGTGCCAGAAACAGGCACTACGAGGATGCGTGAAACGGTGCTCGCCGAAGTTGCACAAAGGAGTCCCACGTCGCCGGAGACCAACTTAGAAAGTCGTGCAATGCAGGTTAGAGTGCCGTGGACCCAGGCTTGGCTGTGCCCGAAGGATTTCCGCCGGAAGTGCACAGGGGCCGGAGTAGCTTGCAAAGTCGCGGTTCCCAGCAAGGCAGCCCAGCGAGGTGAGGCAAGGACTTACCTCCACCAAACTTGGGCTGAAGAGTCACTGGACTGTGGGGGTCACTTGGACGGTGTCGCTGGATTCGAGGGACCTCGCTCGTCGTGCTGAGAGGAGACCCAAGGGACCGGCAATGCAGCTTTTTGGTGCCTGCGGTTGAAGGGGGAAGATTCCGTCGACCCACGGGAGATTTCTTCGGAGCTTCTGGTGCAGAGAGGAGGCAGACTACCCCCACAGCATGCACAAGCAGGAAAACAGTCGAGAAGGCGGCAGGATCAGCGTTACAGAGTTGCAGTACTCGTCTTTGCTACTATGTTGCAGGTTTGCAGGCTTCCAGCGCGGTCAGCGGTCGATTCCTTATCAGAAGGTGAAGAGGGAGATGCAGAGGAACTCGGCTGAGCTCATGCATTCGTTATCTAAAGTTTCCCCAGAGACAGAGACCCTAAATAGCCAGAAAAGAGGGTTTGGCTACCTAGGAGAGAGGAAAGGCTACTAACACCTGAAGGAGCCTATCACAAGGAGTCTCTGACGTCACCTGGTGGCACTGGCCACTCAGAGCAGTCCAGTGTGCCAGCAGCACCTCTGTTTCCAAGATGGCAGAGGTCTGGAGCACACTGGAGGAGCTCTGGACACCTCCCAGGGGAGGTGCAGGTCAGGGGAGTGGTCACTCCCCTTTCCTTTGTCCAGTTTCGCGCCAGAGCAGGGGCTAAAGGGTCCCTGAACCGGTGTAGACTGGCTTATGCAGAATTGGGCACATCTGTGCCCAACAAAGCATTTCCAGAGGCTGGGGGAGGCTACTCCTCCCCTGCCTTCACACCATTTTCCAAAGGGAGAGGGTGTCACACCCTCTCTCAGAGGAAGTCCTTTGTTCTGCCATCCTGGGCCAGGCCTGGCTGGACCCCAGGAGGGCAGCTGCCTGTCTGAGGGGTTGGCAGCAGCAGCAGCAGCAGCTGCAGAGAAACCCCAGGAAGGGCAGTCTGGCAGTACCAGGGTCTGTGCTACAGACCACTGGGATCATGGAATTGTACCAACAATGCCAGGATGGCATAGAGGGGGCAATTCCATGATCATAGACATGTTACATGGCCATATTCGGAGTTACCATGGTGAAGCTACATATAGGTAGTGACCTATATGTAGTGCACGCGTGTAATGGTGTCCCCGCACTCACAAAGTTCAGTGTATTGGCTCTGAACAATGTGGGGGCACCTTGGCTAGTGCCAGGGTGCCCTCACACTAAGTAACTTTGCACCTAACCTTTACCAGGTAAAGGTTAGACATATAGGTGACTTATAAGTTACTTAAGTGCAGTGAAAAATGGCTGTGAAATAACGTGGACGTTATTTCACTCAGGCTGCAGTGGCAGGCCTGTGTAAGAATTGTCAGAGCTCCCTATGGGTGGCAAAAGAAATGCTGCAGCCCATAGGGATCTCCTGGAACCCCAATACCCTGGGTACCTCAGTACCATATACTAGGGAATTATAAGGGTGTTCCAGTAAGCCAATGTAAATTGGTAAAAATGGTCACTAGCCTGTCAGTGACAATTTGGAAAGAAATGAGAGAGCATAACCACTGAGGTTCTGATTAGCAGAGCCTCAGTGAGACAGTTAGTCACTACACAGGTAACACATTCAGGCACACTTATGAGCACTGGGGCCCTGGGTTACCAGGGTCCCAGTGACACATACAACTAAAACAACATATATACAGTGAAAAATGGGGGTAACATGCCAGGCAAGATGGTACTTTCCTACACAACCCCCCCCCCCCCCCCCCCCAAACGAAGGACAATAAGACTAGCCATTACCTGATGAGTCTTCATTGTCTAAGTGGAAATATCTGGAGAGTCCATCTGCATTGGAGTGGCTACTCCCAGGTCTATGTTCCACTGTATAGTCCATTCCCTGTAGGGATATGGACCACCTCAACAATTTAGGATTTTCACCTTTCATTTGTTTTAGCCAAAGTAGAGGTTTGTGGTCTGTCTGAACAATGAAGTGAGTGCCAAACAGGTATGGCCTCAACTTCTTCAGAGCCCAGACCACAGCAAAGGCCTCCCTCTCAATGGCAGACCAACGCTTTTCTCTAGGGGTCAACCTCCTACTAATAAAAGCAACAGGTTGATCCTGGCCCTCAGAATTAAGTTGTGATAGGACTGCCCCTACTCCTAATTCAGATGCATCAGTTTGGACATCGAATTTTTTAGAGTAACAAGGGCTTTTCAGGACAGGTGCAGAGCACATGGCCTGCTTCAGCTCCTCAAAAGCTTTCTGACAGTTTGCTGTCCATAATACCTTCTTAGGCATTTTCTTGGATGTGAGGTCATTAAGAGGGGCTGCAATGGAGCCATAGTTCTTAATGAACCTCCTGTAATACCCAGTGAGGCCTAGGAAGGCTCTCACCTGAGTCTGAGTGGTAGGGGGAACCCAATCAATAATAGTTTGGATTTTCCCCTGAAGTGGTGCAATCTGTTCCCCACCAACAAGGTGTCCCAGATAAACCACCTTACCCTGCCCTATCTGGCACTTTGAAGCCTTGATAGTGAGGCCTGCCTTTTGCAGGGCCTCCAAAACTTTCCATAGGTGGACCAGGTGATCATCCCAGATGGAGCTAAATACAGCTATATCATCCAAATATGCTGCACTGAAAGCTTCCAGCCCTTGCAGGACTGTGTTCACCAACCTCTGAAAAGTGGCAGGTGCATTTTTCAAACCAAAAGGCATTACAGTAAACTGGTAATGTCCTCCAATGGTAGAAAATGCAGTCTTAGGTTTAGCTTCTTCTGACAATTTGATCTGCCAATACCCTGCAGTCAAATCAAAAGTGCTTAGATACTTGGCAGATGCCAGTGTATCTATTAGCTCATCTGCCCTGGGTATAGGGTGAGCATCAGTTTTGGTTACCAAGTTGAGACCTCTATAGTCTACACAAAACCTCATTTCCTTCTTTCCATCTTTAGAATTGGGTTTTGGTACCAGTACCACAGGAGAAGCCCATGGACTGTCAGAGTGCTCAACCACTCCTAGTTCCAACATTTTCTGAACTTCTTGCTTTATGCAGTCCCTGACATGGTCAGGCTGCCTATAGATCTTACTTTTGACAGGTAAACTGTCTCCAGTATCTATAGTGTGCTCACACCAAGAAGTGGTGCCTGGCACAATGGAGAAGAGTTCTGAAAATTGTCCTAGGAGATTTATGCAATTATCTTTCTGCTCAGCAGTAAGACAATCAGCCAAAACTACACCTTCCACAAGAGCATCTTGTTCTGTGGAGGAGAAGAGATCAGGTAGAGGATCACTGTCTTCTTCCTGTCCCTCATCTGTTGCCATGAGCAGGGTGAGATCAGCCCTGTCATAGTAGGGTTTCAGGCGGTTGACATGGAGCACCCTAAGGGGACTCCTGGCAGTGCCTAAGTCAACCAAGTAGGTGACTTCACCCTTCTTTTCAACAATTGTGTGGGGTCCACTCCATTTATCTTGGAGTGCTCTTGTGGCCACAGGCTCCAAGACCCACACTTTCTGCCCTGGTTGGTACTGAACCAAAACAGCCTTCTGATCATGCCATTGCTTCTGGAGCTCTTGGCTGGCCTGAAGGTTTTTACTGGCCTTTTTCATGTACTCAGCCATCCTTGATCTGAGGCCAAGTACATAATCCACAATATCCTGCTTAGGAGCTTTTAAAGGTTGTTCCCAACCCTCCTTTACAAGTGTGAGTGGACCCCTAACAGGGTGTCCAAAAAGAAGTTCAAAGGGGCTGAAGCCCACTCCTTTCTGGGGTACCTCCCTGTAGGCAAAAAGGAGGCATGGTGGAAGGATATCCCATCTCCTGCGGAGTTTTTCAGGGAGTCCCATAATCATGCCTTTGAGAGTTTTATTAAATCTCTCCACCAGTCCATTTGTTTGTGGATGATAGGGTGTTGTGAACTTGTACGTTACACCACACTCCTTCCACATGGCCATTAAGTATGCAGACATGAAATTGCTTCCTCTGTCTGATACTACTTCCTTTGGGAAGCCCACCCTGGAAAATATTCCCAGGAGGGCCTTTGCCACTGCAGGAGCTGTAGTGGTCCTTAAAGGAATAGCTTCAGGATATCTTGTGGCATGGTCCACTACCACCAAGATAAACCTATTGCCTGAAGCAGTAGGAGGGTCAAGGGGGCCAACTATGTCAACCCCTACCCTTTCAAAGGGAACCCCAACCACAGGCAGTGGGATAAGGGGTGCCTTTGGAGTGCCACCTGTCTTGCCACTGGCTTGACAGGTTTCACAGGACTTGCAAAATTCTTTTGTGTCCTCAGACATCCTAGGCCAATGAAACAATGGTACCAATCTGTCCCAAGTTTTCATTTGACCCAGGTGCCCAGCTAAGGGAATGTCATGTGCCAGTGTTAGGAGGAACTTTCTGTACTCCTGAGGAATCACTAATCTCCTGGCAGCTCCAGGTTTAGGATCCCTATGCTCAGTGTACAAGAGGTTGTCCTCCCAGTAAACTCTGTGAGAGTCACTGACATCCCCATTAGCCTGTTTGACAGCTTGCTGTCTGAGACCCTCTAATGTGGGACAGGTTTGCTGTGCCACACTCAGCTCCTCTCTGGCAGGCCCCCCTTCACCCAAAAGCTCAGCAGTGTCTGCTTCCAGCTCCTCTGGTGTAGGTTCTGCACAGGGAGGGAATTCTTCTTCCTCAGAAGTAGAATCCACTGTAGAGGGAGGGATAGTAGGAAGTGGTTTGCTTCTACTAGCCCTTGCTTTAGGGAGCACTTGGTCCATTGTTCCAGGATCCAAGCTTCCCTGTCCTTTTTGCTTTTTGGCCTGAGCCCTTGTCAAAGCAAAAATATGCCCTGGGATGCCCAGCATTGCTGCATGGGCCTCCAACTCCACATCTGACCAAGCTGATGTCTCCAAATCATTCCCTAATAGACAGTCTACAGGTAAATCTGAAGCTACCACAACTTTCTTTGGACCAGATACCCCCCCCCAGTTGAGATTTACAACAGCCATGCGGTGGCTTTGTGTTATGTTGTGAGCATCGGTTACTTGGTACTGGTGTCCAAGTATGTGTTGTTCAGGGTGCACCAGTTTCTCAATCACCATTGTGACACTGGCACCTGTGTCCCTGTAGGCCTGGACCTCAACACCATTTATTAGGGTTAGTTGCTTGTACTTCTCCAAGTTATGGGGGCAAGCAACCAAAGTGGCTAAATCAATAGCCCATTCAGAGACTAAAGTAGCCTCTGTGGTCTCCCTAATCAGACCAACCCCAACTAAATTACCAAAAGTGAGCCCAGCTACTCCCTTGGATTGGCTATTAGTAGGTTTGCTCCCACCACCACTGCTATTAGTAGGGACACTAGGTGTAGCAGTAGGGGTTGTAGTGGTAGGAGCTGTGGTGCCTTTCTTTGGACAACTGGGATCTGTTGTCCAATGGCCTTTTATTTTACATAAATAGCACCTTGGTTTCTTTTCCTTGTTCTGATTAAAGGAGGATTTGGGCCCACCACCCCCACCAGAGTGTTTTTGTGGGCCTGATGAAGACTCATTTTTAGATTTGTCCCCACCCTTGTCAGAAGACTTACCATCCTTCTTTTTGTTGCCATCTTTGTCACCCCCTGTATGAACTTTTCTGTTCACTCTTGTTCTGACCCATTTGTCTGCCTTCTTTCCCAATTCTTGGGGAGAGGTCAGATCAGAGTCCACCAAGTACTGGTGCAACAAATCAGACACACAATTATTAAGAATATGCTCTCTCAGGATCAAGTTATACAGGCTGTCATAATCAGTAACTTTACTGCCATGTAACCACCCCTCCAAGGCCTTCACTGCCTGGTCAATGAAATCAACCCAGTCTTGTGAAGACTCCTTTTTGGTATCTCTGAACTTTATCCTGTACTGTTCAGTGGTTAAGCCATAACCATCCAGGAGTGCATTCTTAAGAACTTGGAAATTGTTAGCATCATTTTCTTTTACAGTAAGGAGCCTATCCCTACCTTTTCCAGTAAATGATAGCCATAGGATAGCAGCCCACTGCTTTTGAGGGACATCCTGTACAGCACAGGCCCTCTCAAGTGCAGCAAACCACTTGTTAATGTCATCCCCCTCCTTGTAAGGGGGAACTATCTTGTGCAGATTCCTGGAATCATGCTCTTTTGCAGGATGACTATGGGGAATACTGCTGCTGCCACCATGGGTATCTAAACCCATCTTCTGTCTTTCCCTCTCTATTTCTAAAGACTGTCTATCCAAATCCAGCTGTTGCTTCTTGAGCTTCAGTCTGGTTTGCTCCACTCTCAATCTATTGAGCTCCCTTTCTAACAATCTGTCATCAGGGTGGGTGGGAGGGACATTTCTAGATTCAGAGGTATGATGGGAATGAACAGAAGGAGACCTGTCCCTTACAAGGGGCACCCTAACAGCTTGGCTACCAGCATAATGTGAGAGCACATCATCAGTATGATGTGATTCAACCTCTGTACCAACTATGCTAGACTGTCTAGTAATGGGCAGGCTGAGAAGTTTCTTTCCTGAACCTTTTCCTGGGGGAGTCCCTGGATCAGATTGAGAACCATTAGCTACTTTTTCTACAGATTGGGCACTTATGGCCTTATCCTGTACTCTAAGCATATTAATTAACAGTTCTAAGGAAGGATTCTTCCCTACACTCAAACCTCTCTCTATGCAGAGACTCCTTGCTCCTTTCCAGCTAAGGTGATCATATGCAAGTTTGGACAGTTCAACTTTTTTTCCTGTGCCAGACATTTTTTAGAGAGAGTTAAAGTGATAGCAAAAGAGAAAAAAGTTTTCAGAACTTTTTGGAAAGACAGAAAAAAAACTTTTTAAACTTTTAAGAACTTTTTGAAAGTTTAGAAGTACTTTTCAGCACTTAGAAAAGAGTGAAAAGAGGAAATGCAAAACTTTTTGGCTATGTGTATATACACTGACCTTGTTTTGTATATTTTTCTCTTATGAAAAGTACAATGACAAGAGTGGTAAGTAGTCTCAAAGCACTTATCCCACCGCTGCACAACCAATGTAGGAGGCTGGACTGGCTTGTAGTGAGTACCAAGGGGTACTTGCACCTTGCACCAGGCCCAGTTATCCCTTATTAGTGTATAGGGTGTCTAGCAGCTTAGGCTGATAGATAATGGTAGCTTAGCAGAGCAGCTTAGGCTGAACTAGGAGACGTGTGAAGCTACTACAGTACCACTTAGTGTCATATGCACAATATCATAAGAAAACACAATACACAGTTATACTAAAAATAAAGGTACTTTATTTTTATGACAATATGCCAAAGTATCTTAGAGTGTACCCTCAGTGAGAGGATAGGAAATATACACAAGACATATATACACAATAGCAAAAATATGCAGTATAGTCTTAGAAAACAGTGCAAACAATGTATAGTTACAATAGGATGCAATGGGGAAACATAGGGATAGGGGCAACACAAACCATATACTCCAAAAGTGGAATGCGAACCACGAATGGACCCCAAACCTATGTGACCTTGTAGAGGGTCGCTGGGACTATTAGAAAATAGTGAGAGTTAGAAAAATAACCCTCCCCAAGACCCTGAAAAGTGAGTGCAAAGTGCACTAAAGTTCCCCTAAGGACAAAATAGTCATGTTAGAGGGAAAATGCAAGGAAAACACAAATCAGCAATGCAACAACGATGGATTCCTGACTGAGGGTACCTGTGGAACAAGGGGACCAAGTCCAAAAGTCACAAGCAGCTCGGAGATGGGCAGATGCCCAAGAAATGCCAGCGGTTGGTGCAAAGAAGCTCTTACTAGGCTGAAGAACTGTGAATACTGCAGGAACGACAAGGGCTAGAGACTTCCCCTTTGGAGGATGGATCCCCCACGCCTTGGAGAGTCGTGCAGAAGTGTTTTCCCGCCGGATGGACGCCAACAAGCCTTGCTACACGCAAATCGTGCGTTTGGCGTTTTTGGACGCTGCTGGGGCCCAGGAGGGACCAGGAGGTCGCAAATTGGACCTGCAGAGAGAAGGGACGTCGAGCAAGACAAAGAGCCCTCACTGAAGCAGGTAGCACCCGCAGAAGTGCCAGAAACAGGCACTACGAGGATGCGTGAAACGGTGCTCGCCGAAGTTGCACAAAGGAGTCCCACGTCGCCGGAGACCAACTTAGAAAGTCGTGCAATGCAGGTTAGAGTGCCGTGGACCCAGGCTTGGCTGTGCCCGAAGGATTTCCGCCGGAAGTGCACAGGGGCCGGAGTAGCTTGCAAAGTCGCGGTTCCCAGCAAGGCAGCCCAGCGAGGTGAGGCAAGGACTTACCTCCACCAAACTTGGGCTGAAGAGTCACTGGACTGTGGGGGTCACTTGGACGGTGTCGCTGGATTCGAGGGACCTCGCTCGTCGTGCTGAGAGGAGACCCAAGGGACCGGTAATGCAGCTTTTTGGTGCCTGCGGTTGCAGGGGGAAGATTCCGTCGACCCACGGGAGATTTCTTCGGAGCTTCTGGTGCAGAGAGGAGGCAGACTACCCCCACAGCATGCACAAGCAGGAAAACAGTCGAGAAGGCGGCAGGATCAGCGTTACAGAGTTGCAGTAGTCGTCTTTGCTACTATGTTGCAGGTTTGCAGGCTTCCAGCGCGGTCAGCGGTCGATTCCTTATCAGAAGGTGAAGAGGGAGATGCAGAGGAACTCGGCTGAGCTCATGCATTCGTTATCTAAAGTTTCCCCAGAGACAGAGACCCTAAATAGCCAGAAAAGAGGGTTTGGCTACCTAGGAGAGAGGAAAGGCTACTAACACCTGAAGGAGCCTATCACAAGGAGTCTCTGACGTCACCTGGTGGCACTGGCCACTCAGAGCAGTCCAGTGTGCCAGCAGCACCTCTGTTTCCAAGATGGCAGAGGTCTGGAGCACACTGGAGGAGCTCTGGACACCTCCCAGGGGAGGTGCAGGTCAGGGGAGTGGTCACTCCCCTTTCCTTTGTCCAGTTTCGCGCCAGAGCAGGGGCTAAGGGGTCCCTGAACCGGTGTAGACTGGCTTATGCAGAATTGGGCACATCTGTGCCCAACAAAGCATTTCCAGAGGCTGGGGGAGGCTACTCCTCCCCTGCCTTCACACCATTTTCCAAAGGGAGAGGGTGTCACACCCTCTCTCAGAGGAAGTCCTTTGTTCTGCCATCCTGGGCCAGGCCTGGCTGGACCCCAGGAGGGCAGCTGCCTGTCTGAGGGGTTGGCAGCAGCAGCAGCTGCAGAGAAACCCCAGGAAGGGCAGTCTGGCAGTACCAGGGTCTGTGCTACAGACCACTGGGATCATGGAATTGTACCAACAATGCCAGGATGGCATAGAGGGGGCAATTCCATGATCATAGACATGTTACATGGCCATATTCGGAGTTACCATGGTGAAGCTACATATAGGTAGTGACCTATATGTAGTGCACGCGTGTAATGGTGTCCCCGCACTCACAAAGTTCAGTGAATTGGCTCTGAACAATGTGGGGGCACCTTGGCTAGTGCCAGGGTGCCCTCACACTAAGTAACTTTGCACCTAACCTTTACCAGGTAAAGGTTAGACATATAGGTGACTTATAAGTTACTTAAGTGCAGTGAAAAATGGCTGTGAAATAACGTGGACGTTATTTCACTCAGGCTGCAGTGGCAGGCCTGTGTAAGAATTGTCAGAGCTCCCTATGGGTGGCAAAAGAAATGCTGCAGCCCATAGGGATCTCCTGGAACCCCAATACCCTGGGTACCTCAGTACCATATACTAGGGAATTATAAGGGTGTTCCAGTAAGCCAATGTAAATTGGTAAAAATGGTCACTAGCCTGTCAGTGACAATTTGGAAAGAAATGAGAGAGCATAACCACTGAGGTTCTGATTAGCAGAGCCTCAGTGAGACAGTTAGTCACTACACAGGTAACACATTCAGGCACACTTATGAGCACTGGGGCCCTGGGTTACCAGGGTCCCAGTGACACATACAACTAAAACAACATATATACAGTGAAAAATGGGGGTAACATGCCAGGCAAGATGGTACTTTCCTACAAAGGGTCATTGGTCTCCAGCGGAACAGATGTTGCATATCAATCTGTTGGAATTGCGAGCGGTACGTTTGGCGCTCAAGGCCTTCCTCCCTTCCCTTCCCTTCGCGGTTGGTCAGTTCAGATCTTAACAGACAACACTACTGCAATGTGGTATATAAACAAGCAGGGAGGAGTAGGGTCGTACCTTCTTTGCAGAGAAGCCCTGCGACTCTGGTCCTGGGCTCAGGACCATCAGATTTGCTTAATAGCAAATCATTTGGCCGGAGTTCTGAATGTACGTGCGGACGGTCTCAGTCGTCACTTCTCAATAGATCACGAGTGGCATCGCCATCGAGACCAGGTCCTCCACATCTTCGGGATGTGGGGTACTCCTCAGGTGGATTTATTCGCCACTCGAGAGAATGCGCATTGCCCGTTGTTCTGCAGCCTCCAGTTTCCGTTGCAAGGAGCATTGGGGGATGCGTTTCAGATGTCCTGGAGCGGCCAGTTGCTTTACGCGTTTCCCCCCATTCCCTTGATTCCTCGGGTTCTGAGGAAGGTTAGTCAAGACCGGGCCCAAGTCATCTTGGTGGCACCGGACTGGCTGAGAAGGGTATGGTATACAGACCTGCTTCAACTCTCTGTGTCCTCCGTCTCTTGCTCAGGGCAGACCTCCTCTCACAGTTGCAGGGGAAAGTTCTACACCCCCACCTCCAGAGCCTGCACCTTCATGCCTGGAGATTGAACGGGGCAACCTGAGTTTGTTTTCTCTCCCACCGGATGTAGTGGATGTTATTCTATCGTCCAGGCGACACTCTACTAAATCCATTTATGCCGGTAGGTGGGCAAAATTTGTGGTTTGGTGTGGGGAGAATCAAAAAGATCCCTTTAAGGCCCACCTTTCTGATATTCTTTTGTTTGCTCTTAGTTTAGCAAAGAAAGGCTGTACGGTAGCTACGCTTAAAGGTTATTTGGCAGCTCTGTCTGCTTTTCTTACCTTCTGGACCAACCTTCTTTGTTTAAATCTCCAATTGTAAATAGGTTTATTAAAGGTTTAGTGAATACGTTTCCTCCCACGCCCTTTCACATGCCTCAGTGGGACTTGAATCTGGTATTAACGTTTTTGATGGGTTCGCCTTTCGAGCCCATGCATTCATGTCCGTTGAGATACTTGGTCTTAAAGACTGTTTTCTTAATTGCGATCACATCTGCTAGGAGGGTTGGGGAGCTTCAAGCCCTTTCTGTTAAACCTCGTTTTACCATGTTTTTCCCTGATAAAGTGGTGCTGAAAACCAGGGCGGCTTTTCTGACAAAAGTTGTCACTCCTTTTCATATATGGCAGTCTATTACCCTTCCCTCGTTCTACCCTCCTCCCCACCCTTCTAAAGATGAAGAGAGGCTCCATAGGATGGACCCTAAGAGGGCGCTGAGTTTCTACCTGGAGATGACTAAAGACTTTCGCTTGGATGATCAGCTGTTCGTAGGGTATGTTGGACAGCGAAAGGGCAGAGCGGTCCAGAAACGAACACTCTCCAGGTGGGTCATCTTGTGTATAAAAATGTGTTACTCTCTGGCGAAGAAAGTCCCTCCTGAAGGTATCAGGGCCCATTCTACTAGGGCTAAGTCTGCTTCCTCGGCCCTAGCGAGAGGAGTTCCATTAGTAGATATATGCAAATCGGCAACTTGGGCGTCCCTCCATACCTTCATAAAACATTATTTTTTGGACTCTGAAGTGAGGAGGGATGGTCATTTTGCTTGTTCGGTATTGCAAGATTTCTTGGTGTAATCAGGCGGGCACCCACCACCGAGTTCGGTACAGCTTTGGGACTCTATTCATAAGGTGAGGAATCCACAGGTAGTTGTATCCATCAGAAGAACAAGTTACTTACCTTCGGTAACGCTTTTTCTGGTGGATACACTAGCTACCTGTGGATTCCTCGCAGTCCCTCCCGCCTCCCCGTTGCCTGCCTGATTTCACAGTTATCTTGCAGTGGTTGATTTTTGCTTATCTGGAGATATATTTATTTGTATATATATGTAATTTTATGTATCTATGTAAATATATGAGTTCAATGGAAAATGTTATTGTGTGTGTATATATATCTTTCTTTACGGTTTTTGATGGGTCGGTTCTCACCTGTTCGCCTCAAAGGCATGTAAAAAATTAGGTGAAACTGACATCAGTACGCCGACGAGGACCTCTTATTGGCACGTTGACGTCAGACGGAGTCACGTGGAGCCGTGCCATTATGACGTCCTCGTCGACGTGGACAGCTAGGAAGAAGACTTTCTGTCGGATGCTGACGCAAGGACGAATTCATAAGGTGAGGAATCCACAGGTAGCTAGTGTATTCACCAGAAAAAGCGTTACCGAAGGTAAGTAACTTGTTCTTTATCTTCATGTTTTGGAGGACCACTGCAGAAAATGTGAAATAATGGAGTCAAAGACCTTCTCAAAATCTAGTAATAGAAATGCTTGGGGACCTCGCAATTCATTCTTCCTGACCTAGAACGGGTGTAAAATCCGGGGCAGTGTTTAGTTCCACGTCCAGTTATGAAGCCATTTTTGTTGCGATTAATTAATGTTTTAATGACCTTAACCAGCCAATTTGCAAGAAGTTTCGATAAGACCTTAGTCTCAGTGCTAAGGAGTGGTCAAGGTAGATAGGATGAGCACTGCTCAAGACGTTTTATGGGCTTTGGGATGACCATGATTGTTGAGCTGTGGATATCCGGCGGCATTTGACTTGTCTCAGTTGTTTCCTCATACAATCTACAAAAGTAGGGCCAGTCAGTGATAGGAACTTTTTAAAAATCCAACCGGGAAGCTGTTTGGACCCAACATTTTGCCTGAGTATAGTCCTGAAATTGCCTCTAATTTCCACCAGTGTTTTGGGTACGATCAGGTCATTATGCCATGTTGACTGAAGGGAATTTACCCTCATGTCTGCAATAAACAGGTTTGCCAGTTCATTCTCAGAAAGACCATGTCTGGCAGTAGGCAGCAAAGATGTCTGCTATATTATTTGAATCCCTAAATGTATTACTGCTATGGTTGTTACATTCTGTGTGTCTTGGTGTGGTGCATATATGTAATCCAGGTGGTAAAAGCAATTGTGTGCTGTGGAATGAAATGTGAAGACTCTCTTGTCTACATGCCAAGCCCGCCAGATGTCAGTGAGGTCCATAGAACCCACTCAATTGCAAAATCTGGGGAGTGTCTTTCTATTGTTGGTTTTGTGTGTCGAACACCTGGAGCCTTGTCTATGATGCCACTAAAATACCTGCCCATAACTAGTTTGCATGAGATTAGGTCCACCAACGTTTTGGTCAGGGAGTGGGTCTCTTGCAAGATGAGGTGGTCTGAGCTACACGTATCCTGTTGTAAATCCCATTCATGTACCATGACATGATTAAGCATCAGATGGATTCCTTGCCTTCTTTGCATCATGAAAACATTCAATGAAAACCATGAACTGCAAACACCTCCCCCAAACTCCACCCACCTCACACTTTCACCACAGAAACATCTGTCTCCCATCACCATATAGTAGAAAAGACAGACAACAACAATGTTGATCTCAAGCTACTGGATGTCAGTCAAGTCTTTTCAGGGTTGGTGTATCTAGGGGGCCTTTTGGACTGGTTTGACAACCCATTAGGCAGATGTTATGATATGCCAGACATGACTTCCCTGGCCCTGTGTTTACAGTAATAAGTGGCTGAAGGGCCAAAAGGTCTCTGAGAAGGAGCAGAGGCATTCACGATATTTACACCTCTTATTGTCCAACAGACCAAGGTCTTTCTTCCAGTTAGAGCAAAGGATCACAAACCTATCTGAACCAATTATGATCATTGTGCAATATCCTCTTGTTTTCTAATTGGCCTATCACTAGCTCGACCTCGAGAGAGAGATAAGCTTCAGGAGTAGTCAGTTTTAGTTTTTGGGCCCCAAGCGCATTGCTTTAGTTGAAGATATTTATTGAATTGAGAGTTATGCACCATTGGGCTAAAAATTACTTTGTGTTCTCCTGAGTCCAAATATCCCCCAATTTAAAGATGCCTATATGATCCCACTGAACAGTTCCTTCGAGGCCTACTAAAGGCTTTACCACATCTCCTCTCACAAGGGCGTCTCTCACATAAAGCAATCTCAATCTGACCATCTCTCTCTTCCCAACATTTCAGCTGTACAACTGTTTTGCACACACAGCCAATTCCATGATACAGCCACACTCTAGCTAGACAGAGCGGTTCCAAGCTGCCGAAAGATCCAGTCATTAATTTAAATAAGTTGCAAGTCCCAGTAATACAAACTATTATCTGCCATAGACAGACCCCTGTCATAAACGGATTAAATGCATTTCTGAAAGGCAACACAAGGCATCTTGTTTGCCAAAAGGAAGCAGTGGGTCTATTCACAAACCCTCTTAAAGAATAGCACAGGGACTGCGAAGAGATAATTTTGGACAGCATATAACAGGAAGGGATAATGCCATACTTTTGAAAAGAGCGGCTTTACTGAAAATAGAGATCAGGAGCATGCCCCAGATCTTTTTCCTGTGTTGCCAACAGAAGAGCCAGGTTAAGCACCCTACTCCCCTGCAGGCCTTGTGCTATATGAATCCCCAGGTACTGAAAATCAATAAATGCCACCCTAAGTTGGCATTGCCAGCTTGACCGCTCATTGCCAATCTCACAAAGCGTATGTTATTGATTTATTCCAGGTAGCTACAAGCTTAAGACCTTTCAGAAATCATAATTATCCATAAGATGACAGCTAAACCACATTTGATACCTCTTGAACTGCTACATGTTAGGGAGACATGATTGTCTGCTGCTTTTCCCCAGTAAAGTCCTTGGACTGTTGCATCGGATCCAGGCTCCAGGAACCAATGCCAAAAGGTACATCCCTGATGTGTGCTGTCTTATGTGCAAACAAGTTTGATTAGAGCACCATTCATGCTGACATGCATAAAGGGAACTGTATATAGGAGTCTGATTTAGGCAATGAGTAAAGAAAGAGCCAAAATAAATCTGCTGGAGACAGTGGAATAGGTATCCTAAAACCAGATCGTAGAATTATAGTTTTCAGAGTCGATAGAGATAATGGCAATGGGATCCAACAGCCTCTGTCAATGAGCCAGGACAAGATGGAACCTGTGAAAATCACCTAGTTGCATGATGTGGCATAAAGCCATTTTGATCGGGATGGACGAGGCTTCCCATCACCTTTACAATGGTCTTGTATACCTTTACAAGGGCAAAGATTTTGACTTCAATGTTGAGTGAAACTGATCGGTATAACTTTCTCATTTCTGGGGGCAGCCTCTATTTGGGAATTACCACAGTTGCTGCTGCCAAAAATGTTGGTGTCAAAAGGCCATTCTAGAAGAGCTTGATTAAACTTAAGACTTATAGTAGCAGGTGTAAGATCATCTGTTTAAACAATACATTTATGCCCAACTGCTAAGAAGGGAAAGCATCAGTTAATTCTTCTACCATTCGGGACTGATTTTGTTGTCTAAGTCCAGCAGCAGGAGTTCCTCAATCAGCTTTGTTGTGGCCACTGATTCAGTTGGACATTTGGCGGCATAGAGACATTCAAAATACCAGGCGAAACCATTAGTGCTACGACTAAAATAAAATCTTAACTTTATTGCAGATTTGGGGGACAATTTGTGCCCTGCCATTGTGAAGCCAACCATAAACCATCCTCAATTATATCTTCACACATCTCCCCCCTTTTAACATTTCCAACTAAACTACAAAATTGACGAAAATTAATCAACACCTCTAAAAGAAACAAATATTGCATAAAATGTCCTTTTAGAACGGGCGAATCTTAAAATGCATAAAATACTAAAAACGTTTTATGTTAAGAATAGAACGTCACTGAAAATTATAATAAAACTGGTATGTATGAAAATACCTCATCTTAAATCGAACATTAGTTTAAACAAACCAGAGAGAAATACTGTATTCATTCTCCACTATCCTGAGTTTTAACCTTACACAAATTTCCCATACTCCAATCTCTACCATCATCCAATCTGACAACAAACTTCATCACTTTGATTACCTTCTGTGGTTGGAGAAATTTGCTCTCTCCTTTTCTCCTTTCTTTACATGACTCTTTTTTCTCACCATTGCTCAGTTAAGACTCCTCCTGCATAGGTCCTTCACTCCTTTTCTGTTATCATAACTCATTTGTTATGCTTTTGTAAATTTGCCACTCTCGCGTTCATGCATTCACAATCTACCCACACCTGATCTTTCCTATGTAACCACATGGGAGAATCTTTTTTGCTGCTGGTTCTCTGCCTTTAAGAGCAATTAATAAGGGGCAAACCTGTCATTGAATGATGCACATTACTGTATGAGCCCAAAAAACTGCATTCAATTAATGTTTTCACACTAGCCCATTTGCCAAGGACAATTGAATATTGTCCATAATGATCCAATTCACCCACCAACAATCCATTGGCCTGCGGCTGAAACAATGCTACTGTCATGTCTGATCCCTAAATTAGCAAGAAAATTTGTCATGGCTGAGGACACCAATTGCATGCCGTTATCCTTAATTAAGACCTTTGGAATCCCCTCCTCCAAAAATACCTCTCTTAAAAATTCCATAACATCCTTAGTCGTTATTTGTTCCATGGATCTTACTATAAACAATTTGCTGTGATAATCCACCAGAATTACAAAAAAACGATCTCTTCTACATGGGCCTTACACAGGATCTAAAAAATCCAGAGCCAATTTTTCCCATGGTTGAATCGGAGGTTCCATGCACCTGAAGGGTGGCTGTCTGACTACTATGACTTTGTCACTTCTGCTCCAGGCCTGACAATCATTATATGCCATCTCCACTTATTTGTCCATTCCTTGCCGCCAAAACAACTTTCTCAATCTCCTCTTTGTCAAGTTCCTACCTAGATGTCCTTCATGTACAATCCTCACTAGTCTTGTTCTCAACACCTTAGGTGGAACAATCCTATTGTGCCTCAATCTTCTCTCCCTGGATGATTTTGCCCTGTTTAGCCAACAAGTTGCAAACCCAATAATTCATTCTTCATCATCCACCTTCTGAACCTACATTGCACCAAGACCCATGCTTACTGGCATCTGTCGTCGCAATGGTTTTTCTACCAACTTCAAAAAAATGACCTAATGTTGGAGCATGAGCAAGAGACCATGTAATCTTGTCAAACGCAGTCCTGCGATCTGCTACCAACTCAACATTGCACCATTTTTCAATAACACTCTCATAGGTTCAACAACATCAGCAAAATTAGATACAGATTTGGAACAGTACTCCGCAAGACCTAGGAACAATTCCAATTGTTCTTTGTTACTGGGTTGTGGAGCATCCTCAATTGCTTTTATAATGCTCTTCTTTGGTCTTATTCCTCCTGCAGATATTTCATGTCCCTAATAGTTTACTTGCTTTCTCCTCAGCTGACATTTCTCTTTCTTCATGGTCAAACCATGATCTCCAATTCTCCGCAACACTTCTTCCAACAACTCATCATGCTCTGCCAAAGACCACCATGTCATCTTGGAAGCATAGCACTTTATGCATTTCCTGGAAAATATTCTTCATGATCCATTGAAAAACTGGAGAGGTTCATGCCAAGCCAAACAGCATCCTGCAGTAAAAGAACGCTTCCAGAGGTGTGACAAAGTTAAAGGTTGAGATTCTGGATGTAGTTTGACCTGGTGGAATGCCACCGACATATCCACCACACAACACCTTGCCACCCCCCATCATACTCAACATTTCAGCAATAATGGGCAATGGTGGTCTGTCCACCCATCTATTTCAATTAAGATCTCTTAAGTGTATACAACGGCGGATCTTGTTTCAATCTTTTGGGGCCACAACTATTGGCGCAAGCCATTCAGAAGACTCGATTTTCTGTATAATTTTTCCTTCCAACAATTTATTCAGTTATTGGTGAAGTGGCTTTTTCATCAAGAATGATATAGGTCTCACCTTATGCACAATGAGCTTAGCATTCCTCTTCAGAATTATCCTGTGTGTAAATTTCTTGAACATGCCTAACCTTTCAGTAAATACTTGTGGAATTTTTTCCATAAATGTTTACTCTATTCTGTATCCATACCTTGTTTCTCCACACTCTTCTCATTTGCTGTTTTAACTATCATGACTGTTTTTGACTTTAGGATCAAGCACAATATTCAAATCCTTTTAGTGACACCACCCTAAAAGATTCGATCCTTCATCAGTCACGTATATTTTCCTGTGCACAACATTCTGTTTAAAGAAAATATCCATCCATTGCTTCCCTATATTATTGATCCTTTTGCCGCCATATCCTACTGCTTTTACATCAGCTTGTTGTAATCTTCTGATCTGTGCCTTTAGCACATTTTCATAAGTCTCCTTAGGTAAACAGACTTCCAGAATCCACTAATACCTTAACAGATACAGTTCCCTAAGTGATATCGTAAGGAGGTTTCTCTAATTTGCCTGAACTTTCTTTAAACTCCTGTCACTAATGCTGTGTCACTACCTTGCTGAATAGAATCTTCAATCTCACTCAGTTAATATTATTTCCTTTTGAACTTCTCTCATGTCTTCCGCTGTTTTCACACTAGTATTTTGCACCTTCTCCTTTGACCTACAAACTTTTGCCAAATGTCCTTTCCTTTCACAAGACCTACATGCCATGGTTCGTGCTCCACACGCAGAACTCGATGCAGTGTGACTTGGACACCTACATCTGTAGCATGTTATACTCCTTTTTTCTTCAGACTTTACAATATCGGGTCCAAGAAGCTTAATGGGTTTCTTTAATTTTACCTCTTTTACCTCTACTGCAGCTTCTTTCTCTGAACTCTTTATATAGTCTTTACTCATTTCTATCTCTTTCATCCACACATCTGTGTGTGCCATACTTCTAGTGATCTGTATGAATTCTTCCAAGGAAGGATACATATATAGTAGTTTTTCTTTTATCTTCCTGTTATTTATGCACCTAACAACTTGATCACGGATTAAAGAATCATTCAAATTCTGGAAATCAGAAGTCACCGCTAATTCTCTTGATGCAGCAATGTAAGCCATTATGTCCTCATCATGTCCTTGCACACGGCAAATTAATTTGTGTTTCTTAGAGACTGTGCTTTGGGCGTTAAGTGCTTCTCCAACATTTGTAGTGACATCTCATATAGATTTATGGGCTGTCCATTTCCCATAACCAGTGAAATCTCTGGAAGATCATCATAAATTCTTCTGTAATAGAATGGCTTGCTTTCTTACAGGCCATACTTGTTTCCACCTATGGCCAACCTATATGTGAAAAAAAAATGTTTTTCAACTAGGTGGTGCTGCTATGCTGTGTTCTGCCATACTTGCAAAGGAATTAAATAAAACAAAAATTCTAAAATAATAGATTAATACAATAAACTGGAATAAAACCAAAATAATTCTCTAAAATAATATTGGACCAAAAATGAATAATATTCTTACATAAGCACTGTCTTCAATAGACTTTCTTATAATTCTTCCACACACTTCCTTTACCGCACTTGTGTTCCAGCTTCATCTACAGGCAGTAAGTCCTTCTTCGATCTTCATTAGCTGCTTTCTGTTTGACGCCTGTCTTATTCACGGACTGCTTCTGCATATCCCTGTAAGTTTAAATGCTGCCAATCAAGCGGACATAAATGCTGTTTGACACCAGTCTTATTCATGAACTGCTTCTGGAGTTTTAAATGCGGACAAGATGCGGTCGTGAGGAACAGGCCTCTGGCTGAGATTGAATACCTTGTGCAGGCTGCAAGGTTATTATAGTGCTCGAGGAATAGGGTGGCTGAGATTGTATGCCGGGCGTAGGCTGTGAGACAGTTATGGGGCTCGAGCGCAATACTCCCCCCAACAGCCATCTGCAATTTCTGAGTCTGAGTTTGACAAACTCGCTGTATGCCACAATCTTGCCGAAATCACTTGCATACTTCCCCTCAACACACAACAGTTCCCTGAAAGTCTTAAAAGTTCTCTAATAAACATCAGGTTCGGGCTTCGAAGATAACTGTGGCCACCTCACTGGCTCATCCTTATTTTCATGACATTATTAGGCTACTGAAATACTGGCTCAAATAATCGGACTTAGTTTTTTTTTTTTTTGTTGAACATAAACAGCATCTAGTTAGCGCTGTTTCACTGCTGTCTCACTGTCATGTAAACAGCGCTTTTCCAGGATTGGAGGTTACTTCTTTGATCTCCACCCCCTGTGCAGTGCCACATGTCGCCAAAATCAGTAGTAATCACGCATATTCAAGGTGTATCTTCTTTTTCTTTAATTGCAGGAACTTGAACTTTTACATGGGTAACCTCCAGCTATCTGTTCACACTTACCATTTTCTCTAGAACATTCCTCGCCATCCCATTCACATTTGTATCATCCCTGCCGCCTACCAGCATTCCACCCTCAATTACATCTCTACACCATCTTCTAAAATTATCTAGATCATCATCAATCACAGCACTAACATCACTACCCACAATTGTGAGTCCTTGTGATGCTTAGCAGTGAAGGCATTTAATACATCCAGTTGGGCGCATGAAGCCAGGGGACAGCTGGAGGAAAGGGGGGGAGGGGGAATTTGGGGGAGGTGATGGTGTTAGCTGCATGGACATAAACACTAAAAAATGTCCAGGATCTACCATCCACTATAACCCTGCCCATCAGATTATGTTTTAGTGGCAGCAAAGGAGAAAGGCTTCTGAAGTAGTATTACCATTCTACTGAAGATCCCAATTAACTCAATGTAGTATTTACAGGTATAACCGAAGAAGTTACCTAACACCCAGGAAGTTAGTTTCTTGCCACATCAGGACAACTGGAAATGTGTAGCAAACTGTTGAGCCACTCTCTTCCTAATCCTGTCATGAAGACTTTTAATATTCCAGAATAATGCTTTTAACAGTAGAGATCATCTCTACCGTCGCACCCTTCCATCAGTATCGGAATGAGAGGAACACAGTTTGAGCTTAAATATAATTAAAAAAGAACTTTAAAACCACAACACAATGCCCCCAATAATCCCCATCCTATACTTCCACTCCTGAAACATCTGTCACCAAAACAGAACTTGTATTTCACTTAACAAACAGAACTGAAACAAGGAGCTGACCCCAGTATCAATCAGTGTAAAAATGCAACAGACAATACATCCCGCTGTAGTGTAAGTCAGAGACAACAACAGTCCATCTTTCCTACCAGGCAAAACAGAAGGAAGGGTTAGGCCACAATAATGAAAACAGACAGTATGGTGCAGTCTATATCAAACTATGAGGAAAATGATAACAAAGAGACAAAGCTTATCAAAATCATTTAAACTTATTCAGATAAATCAAATCTCAAGATAGCATCAGAAATTTGCAATGCCCTCATCCTGCTCCCTCATGGAAGAACAAGTAACCACTGTCTCAGCAGGCCAGATGACAGCAGAGAGACAAGTCATAAATGAGCCTGAAAAGGACCCTGTCCCTTTTGGAGCTTAGTTCTGCCTGTCTCACAGCTTTTTTGGAGATTCTCTCATAACCCAATGTGTCCTATTTATTCATTCTAATTCCTACTCTGCATTCAGTTCCCTTTGTGACCTGGTAGAAAGGATTGTGTCCTACGGCCCCCGCCCTATCTCTTGGTATCATGGTTTCAACAACCTGCAGTTCACTTCCATCACTTTTTTGTATAAACAGTATGAAAGATCTGCATTGTTCTTCCATCATTGTCATATAGTGTTGGAAAAGTATCCCTCGTGGCAGAGTCATAAATTAATTTTCCCCTTGTGAAGGACATAATCTTTATCTGTGAAGTTGAGAGTTTTTGCAGTTGGTGGTCTAGATGGTCTTCTGTGACAGGATTTTAGCACCAGTGCTCGGTAAGCCAACAATGACGTAAGGAACAGGGTCCTCATGAGATACCCATGACTTGAGAGAGTTCAGTACAAAAGTCTCTACTTTGGATCTCTCTGCTCCTTCTGGGACGCCACAATGCTTCATTTGTTGTGGCCTGTCTTATTTACGCTATCCTCAGCCCTCTGCCCTGTTAAGCAACTTTGTCTTGGAGGACCTGTACTGCATTCCACAACTGCACAGATATCTCATTCCGCAAGTCTTTGCAGGGGAGGAAGATATCCAGACCCACCTACCCTAGTCTTTAACTCCATAGATTTCCAAGTGTCAAAATGATATGAAAATTATATGGGAGTTACAATGAGCTAAAGAAACTGTCTGTACTGATTCAGTGAAAGATCTTGGACAGAAAGAAATTGCTAAGAAACCACTTTTGAGGTTTGTCTGCTTCGTGTATTTGTCTGTTTTAGCCTGTTGGGAGCACCTCTTTTATCTGTTGCCGTTATGTTAACGCCCAATAAGGGAGACACCAGCCATATGTCCCAGATGTAGACATACTGCTTCAGCCTGTGACCAATCCTTTGCACCTAATTACGAGATCCCTAGAGCAATTTCTCAGATACAAGCCTCTGCATAACTAACATCACAGCCAAGGAAAACAGCAGAGGGAGAAATCCAGGTGCTGTATCGAGGTCAAAGGAGGTTGCATAGGAATCACAAGCCCTTGTCACCTTTTTGATATTATCAAAGGTTTTGCCCTTCCTGCTCCAGTAGAGCAAATTGTCAGTGACAGGATTCCTCCACTGAGCACCAGTGGTCTGACCCAAATCATCGTGGATCACTCCACCTGATATGCCTCCAGGCCAAAAGGCCTGAGGAAATCAAAGAAAGATTCTTGAGAATCAAGAACCAATGTTATTGACTATGTTGGGGTGGCAGGCATTTACGAGAAGCTGCTACCCTGACAGCACAGCAGAACGTTCCATCCCCTTGGGTAACAGTGCCGCCCCTCTCTAGCTCTGCCACTGCCATCTCAGGCAGGCAGACGCCATAATATTTTCGTATTCAGGGGAACTCTGCCCATCACTGCCCCACCTCTCGCATCCCACTGGCATCATTACACCAGTCAGCTACAAAAGGCTGCTGCCACTCTTCACCCCTATTGTCAGGTGGCCCAGAATGAACGAGGCTCTCCAGGCTGTCTCCTCCACTCCTGGAGAGTACCCTAACACTAGATAAAGTCTGGCCTGGCACCACTCCCCTGCTGGCTGAAGGAGCCACTGCACAGGCAGATCTACAAGGCCCAGCAGAGGGTCAGTCTGCAGACTCCTCTGAGGCCACAGCAGGCAACCACCCTCTTGTTTCCTGACTGCCCCAATCAGTCTCCTCCGTAGCCATTTCAGGTCAGCAATCACAACAAACTGTAAACCAGGCAGTGGAGACCACCACAGCCCTGGTCAATGATGCACTGGTCTCACTTCACCTACTGGCACCAGGGTATCACAGCTGCTACCTACTCCTGATATTAGGCTGCTGTGTCGTTTGGAGGTGTGGGGACCATGTCTTAAACACCACAGTTTCCATTGAGAACGTTAATGAAGCAGGTTTTTGACCATTCAGTCCCAATTTAACTGAACCTTATGCCTGAGCACCTGATCTCCCAGGATTTTTTGAAGGAGAGGTTCTATATGACCAATTCCTTTTTTTTTTTAGGGTTTTATTTGCTTGATCTTGGCTGCAATTAGTTTAAACCATTGAGCTTTTTCTTTCAACCATCAGAAAAACCTTCTACCACTTAATGACCTTCATCCGGTGTGCTATTCAGGTTGTTTTTGCTTTGCTTGGAGCTAGCCATTGGGCTAGCCACCACGTTATTTGCAATTATTAACTTTGACTACTAACCCTCTCGGTCATAGACCCACCTTTTTTAGTTCCTTTGACACAGACTCCCATTTCAGCCGTTCTCACCATTACCTATCACCATCTGTCAGCACAAGGGCTAAGATTCTAGGCACAACCTTATTTCTCATACACACAAAAACATGGGAATTGCAGGGCCTAATTGTACATAAATGTCGAGAATATGGTTGCATTTTGTCTTAAGCTTACCCCGCTGAGAAACTTTAAATCCCAACCTGAGACTTTCCTCATCTTCTCTTTCTTCAGTTCAGCTTGACAAGGACCACACTAGTGTGACAAATATGAGAAAGAACTACAGGAAATCACAATGTGAAACAAACATATTTCTTTGGGTATAGTATCCCAGTTTCCATTAATCTTGAACCATAAAATCTATATCCTTCAAAAATAATCTTTAGTCCAATATTTCCCTTCAGGTCTTGTCAGAGATTTGCCATCCCAATACTGGAGAACTTTAAGACTTTAAAAAATTGTAAAAGGTGTAGCGGAGCCATCTGTGTCTTAAAGTGGATACCGTTCTTCGCTGCTCCAGCACCTGCACTGGGTCTGAAGACGCTAGTGTGACTGAAGTGCAGGAGTTTTTAAGGCAAGCAATATGCTAATGGTATGTCAATGGTGCAACCTACCCAAAAGGCAGCACAGCACTATACATGGTCAAAGGCAAGCTTAAACTTGACGATTATTAGGATTGGAAGCTACGTTGTGGATAGTAATGCATTGTGATGTAGTGATCTTTAAAGAAGTGAGTCTTAAACTCTTTCCTAAATTGGAGCAGTGTTGCGGTTGTCCTGATGGGTCCAAGAATGTTTTTGCAGATCCTGGGTGTTTAGATAGGAGAGGCCTGATGTCTCTTTTTTTTTACCCCAATTTGTTAGTCTGCAGTCTGATGCTGCCCTGGCTGCGGGTGTGCCGAGAATGTGAGCTTGTCTACAAGATAAGTTGGGAAACTGGTTGTGATGACTTTGTAATGAAAGGACTAGAACAGGAATGCACCAAAATAAAAATGGCCCCCATTTTTTAATTAGCTAAAAAAAAAAGTGTCCCATGTTTGCAAACTAGGGATGTTTTGAACTTTTAAAGACACGCGGTAGGAGTGTTTTGCAAGGCATGGAAGACTGAATGGATTTGTGCTTGCTGCAGGCCATGTTTCTTTTAATATATGGGTACTCTACTGTAAGAACCAGCCCACCAAACCACAAAATAGGCCCACAAACAACCAAAAAAACAGCCCACACAAAGACTTGTCTGACCGGACCAGAGGCTCCTGCTGACTTCCCTATAACCTGTCCGACCTTGCTTGTAATTGATGCAGCTAGTTTTGAAGATGGTGTTTGCCTGGCAAGTGGAGCCAATGGAGTTCTATCAGTGTGTGGGTAATATGAGCATATTTTTTCAGACCCCTGGTTAAGGCATGCTGCGGCATACAGAATGCCACCTAATGGGTGAGTGTAGAAATTAATCTTTGACTGGTATTTTGTATAATACCTCCTTGACCCTGCATCGGACAGGTAAGACATCTCTCCATGGAAGCAGCTGAGAAACGAATTGGCATCGCTTGTACCTTGCCTTTTAATGAATCTTGGTGCTATACACAAGATGGGCTAGGTGCCTAGGAAGTGCAACTGTGCACTTCTAAGAAGAGTAAAAATTGTGCAACTAATAAAATATGCACTAGATTCTCCAATACAGTTTGCAAATTCCATCTTGTAGGCAGAAGGAAGAAATGTAACAGTAGGCCTCTGTGCACTTTCTCTGTTTTGAACATTAAGTATTGTTTACTGTACTATATAACAAAACAGGAGGTGGGCATGAGCTGACCCCTTCTAGCTTCACAGAGCACCATGCATAAGGAAAGTTTGAGATACCTCTGCTCTCATGATGATGTCAATTTGTTAATTTTTTTTTTTTTTTGTTACACACACACAAATGCCCTTAGGTGTCTTGGCGCTGCAGCGTACTTGGGTCTTACAGTGCTGTGAAAATGAGTTTATAGAAGCCAGTGCTCAAAGATGAATTCGTAAAAGGCCAGGCTTTTGCCTTTTCTGAACCTAAGCTGGGTGGACTGTGATTTTAAATAGAGTGGGAGGATGTTCCATAGCTTGGCGGTGCCGACAATAAAACTCCTGCCTCTCGAGTTGACTAGTTTAAATCAGGGGATCCTGGCATTCTTGGCTGAAGTGGACAGAAAGATTCTAGCAGGGGTATACCATTGAAGGCCCTTTCTGAAATATTCAGGACCTGTTCCATCTAAGGTGACACAGAGGGCTTTGAAGATAATTTGTTTCTGGTGGAGAGCAAGTGAAGTTTAAGGCCTTTGAAGCTGACTGAAATTTTGGGATCCCTAGTAATGAGCTACTGCATTCTGCAGGGTTTGAAGCTTGTTCAGCAGACGTTATCGTATGTTAAAATGGAGGGCATTGCAGTAGTCAATCTTTGACAGGATCAGAGTCACAACAATAGTCTGCTGGAGTTTGTGAGATTATCCTTCAGGTATTCAACGAGGATGAGGTGAGCGCATTCACATGGTCTCTGAACATCAGTTTGTCTTTGAACAAGGCACCCTGGTTTCTGACGTTCTTGACAGGTGGGAAGTGTCCCGAGATTCTGTGGCCACCAAATGGGGGACCAGAAGGAGGAATTGTTACCCAACAGGAGAACCTCAGTTTTGCCTGCATTTAGTTTGACAGTTTAGCTTGATCTATTTCAGCACTTCTTCCATACAGCTGTGGAACCTAATGGCCGTCTCATGAAAATCACCGGAAATTAAGGCAAAGATTTGTGTGTCATCAGCATATGATACCAAGGAGAAGCAGAAGGATATACGTTTGCTGGCAAGGGGTGTAACATACACATTAAGGAGTGTTGGACTTAATAATGATCCCTGCGAGACACCACGAGGCAAGAAGAATGGTGTAGAAACAAATCCATTTAAAGATACAGATTGTTCTATGCCTGAGAGAAAAACAATCTGTATGTGGTCAATTTGGTGCACTTTATTCCTGTTTAGACGGTTTAGTAATACCTTGTAGTTGATTGTATCAAAGGCAGCTGATAGGTCAATAACGATCAGAGTTGCTTTTCCTCCCTGATCAATAGTAACCCTGGTTTCTTCCATGGCAACAATCATGGCTAACTCTGTACTATGCCCACTTCTGAAACCAAGTTGACTGTGGTCCAGAAGAAGGTTATTATCCGAAAAAGAGGTCAGTTCTGTGTTTATTGCTTGGCTGGAAAAGGGAGGTTAGATATGGGGCCATTGCTGCTGGTTTCAAGTGGATTGTGTGTGAATATTTTTTTTAGAATTTTAGAACAGGTAGAACTGATGCTGTTTTCCAGGCAATTGGGAAGTATCCCACCGTAAACATCTCATTAAAGATCTTCATAAGGTGTGGTGCTACATTCTTTGAAGCCATCTGAAGTGTTATTACTGGGGGACATGGATCATATGGTGGTCCGGATTAAACTGATCCAGTAGCCTGCTCACCTTTTCTATTGTAAGCATGGAGAATTTGGTTAGTCTGTTAGTTAATAGAGGTGCCATATAATCTTCGTAGACGTTCCACTAGCTCAAATTCACTGTAGACTTCTGCTACTTGTTTTGGATAAAATTATGATAGCTTTTTGCAGAAGGCCTGATTGCCAACTGACAGATTGGTATAAAGGCTGGTTAGGTTGTTAATCTTCTGGAAAAGAGTTCTAGCAAAATTTTTAGAGTATGTAATTTTGTCATTGAAGTAAGTGGATTTTTATTCCTGGAACAATTTTTTATAGTCTAGGACACATTGTTTATATTTTTGTCTCTCATTGGGATCACATTTTTCTCACCATATGCGCTCTTGTTTGTGACAAAGTTGTTATTGCTGCCTACAATTTTCTGAAAACCAGGGAGCTGAAGGTTTATTTCTGTGACATTTAAACAATATTTGGGGCGCCAGTTGATCACCTGCTGAGCGCAACCAATTATTGCAACTGGTGGTGGCATCATCCAACTCCTCCTGGACTTCATGTAGTGTGTCAGACAGGACCTGGTTTAGCTAGAATGATTCCAGCTTGTGCCAGGCTCGTGTTTGATGCGTATGGGTTGTATTGGTGGGAATAACATTTTAGCGAGTCGTAGGTCCAACATGACAGCTTTGTGATCTGATCAAGTCAGCGGTAGTGTACTAGTAATTGAGAAAGCTGGATTATTAGAGAAAATCCCATGAATGGTGTGACCTGTTTGGTGAGTAGATTCCTGGACCAGTTGGGTTAGGCTCATACTGACCATTGTGTCTATTAGATGTTCCATGTCTTTATTGTCAGAGACTTCCAGATGGAAGTTATAATCCCCTAGTATAGTGAAATCTGGCAATTGGAGATATGATTCTAGTAATGAGCAAACTGTTTGCTCAAATACAGTTTTTGGGCCTGCTGAGCAGTAAATAAGTAATCCATTGAAGATTTTTTTGTTTTTTTGTTCTTTCAATTTTGAAAGAAAGTGCTTCATAATCTGGAACGATATGATTGAGGCTGCTGTATTGTTGCGATGCAGAACCGCTAGGCACCCTCCTGCCCCCTTCCTGGTTTGACAATCCAGTCTGAGCAAGGAGTATCCTGAATGCATAGATGTGACCAGATCTGGTCCAGATGTAGAGTCTGTGTTGATACTTGCTGGGCTGTTTACATTTATTTTTATTTATTTTTAATTAATTCATGTAATGTGCAGATGAATAGTGTGTAATAAATAATGTAGCAGAAAATACCATGTATTGTGTGAGTTCAGAGATTCGGGTGGTGTTCTATATACCACCTCTGGTAAGTTTTGTATTTTTCTCGGAAAAGGTCACAATTTCCTCTTGGAGCTAGTAAAATCAACCAGGTGTGACCTCAATAATGTGGTGGTAACACAACATGGCAACCAATGTGGAGCGTGGTCCTTTTGGATCTGTGAGGGCCTCAAGCTAAAAGAATAAGCCACACACATAAACCTCTGAAGTGACGTCCTTGGGTATTTTATAACCCTCTTCAGAAAAATGAAAGCGGTCCCATTGTCCAACTGAGGATATTAAATTATAAAGGACCGAATCCAATTTTAAGTCTTTGTAAACAATGGCAGGAGAAACAGAAGGTAGAAATAGAAAGTGAAGATCGTCCAGAAAATGTCCACCTCTTCCTTACTGTCCATCTAACAGCAAGAAGATTCCCATTATTGGGAGCAAAACCACACTGGTGGTTGGGGCTTACCTGACATACGATGCACGAAAATGTTAAATTCATTGATTGAAACACAAGCTTTGGCTGCAGCTGGCCTATCCATGAGGTGTATAGTAATAGGATCTCTAGTTCATAATGATTTGTATAGATTTATTGACCTATAGTTACCATGAATAGGACACATGCTAAATGTAATACAGACTGCCCCCACCCACAACCTTTGCTCCGCCAACTTCGCCCTCGCCTCTGTCCCCTGCATCCGTCGCACCAATGCCGGAGGAAGATCCTTCTCTCACCTAGCTGCCAAGACCTGGAATTCCCTACCGCTCCACCTCCGCCAGACCCAAGACCACCTATCATTCAGGAAATGCCTCAAGACATGGCTTTTCGACCAGTAGCTCTTCCCCCCTCTCCCCCCGCAAGTGCCTTGAGACCCTAACGGGTGAGTAGTGCGTTTTATAAATTCTTGATTGACTGCGTTTGGAAACCTTAAGATTGCCAGGACAGACCTGGCCCACATTAGCTATACATACACCTCACCCAGATAGGCGTTGACTAGCTATAGGAGTAACTAGGGAAAAGTTGACTGAGGTGAGAACAGTATACACACCTTTAAGAAAATATGTGTTCTATAAGAGAACGCCATTTAGGGCATGGTCATGACTCAACCACACACACTGTCATTTATTTAAAAAAAAAACTATTAAAAAAATAATGTGATAGTGCCCAGCTAAACTGAATAAAATCCCTCTGTAGCCAACATTTTTTAGGACGTTTGTCTTGATCCAGTCCCACAGGATAAACGCTGTGAGTATGTGTCTCTTCGTAGGAATGTTACCCAATTGCCAACGTAGTCAGTCAGGTGGAAGCGAATTTCTAATCCTACATGATACTACAAATGGCATTTCTTCTATAGCAGTTTTACCTGAGGTTTTACATGCAAGGGTAACATGGTGCTTCTCTTGCAGGGGACCTTGGTATGAAACTGATAGACACAATCAATACTGTAGCTGCAATAGTTCTGCCACATGAACATCGATCTAGCCGTGTCGGACATGTGCCAGAGACATCATGTGAATCCACAGTATTAGGAAGAAGTGCAATTTACAAACAAAACGCTTACATTTTTCTGAATGGGAAAATAACAACAAAACTCCAACTAAGCATAAATCAAAAAGATTAACAAGTGGTAAAGAAACTAAGCAGGTTATGCAGCGATCCCAAGAGGAGAGCTAAAACATCCTGGGGTAAATTTGAAAAACGAAATTTCAATGTTAGCACACAGATTAGGGACATGCATACTACAACGTGAAGGGCCGAAAATAAGTAAGAGCTCAAGAGAGAATCTCTCTGATGAGCCTTTTATCACTCTTCACAGTATGGTGAGGATGAGACCAGATCTGCACACGGGAACCCATTCTTCCCATGGACCTGAGAAGGGACAGACATATCAGTAGGATACAGA
This sequence comes from Pleurodeles waltl, assembly GCF_031143425.1. Classification (NCBI taxonomy): domain Eukaryota; kingdom Metazoa; phylum Chordata; class Amphibia; order Caudata; family Salamandridae; genus Pleurodeles; species Pleurodeles waltl. The sequence continues at coordinate 223,968,839 of NC_090440.1, forward strand.
AAAACAGAAAAGGAGGATCGAGACTATGGGGATACTTTCAAAAGAAGAAAGAGGCCGTGACTGTGTTGAACAGAGAGGAATAAGAACTGGACATCGCTCTAGCCCAGCTCAAACTCAAACCCCTCAACACAAAGGTGACTAATGGCTTTCTTCATGTAGAAACACCTGATGGGATTTAAATGAACCAGAGTTAATTTGGAAAACCCAAATTCAGATTAAAGGTGGTGGTGATCAGACAATCCCAGTGATTTTTCTGGACTCAAATGACTTCTCTGATATTCTACTGGCTGAAAAAGACTGGCTGTCAACAGCTATAATAGCTGCTGTAACCAGAGAAGTAGATATTTTGGGAGCCTTCTCTATGCCTAGTCCCTCAGCCAGTTATGTACCGGTATGTCACAGAATGGGCATTACAAATGGCTCCAGCACTATACAGAAATCTGCAGGTTGGGATTAGAATGCATTTCTATATGTAATCCACTTACTCAATAAATCACAGGTTCAGAAGCGGCATGCCAGGAAACTAGAAGCTAAACAGGATTTGAAACTTAATTTAGGTGAACTACAAAATCAGGGAATCATTAGAACAGCCCCAGCTGCAAAATGCACCCTTATATTTACAATATTCAATCTTGTAGATTGGTTTTAGATTATTGGAATTAAAACACTATGTAGTATACATACATACACACAAAAAATATGAAACACAATTGTTGGATTACTGGTTGACTGGGTGCATGATCTCTGGTCAAGCAGCTACCATATTCCTAGTAAGGGTAAGGCACAAGCAAACCCCAAATTAACCCGTGCTCAACCCCCTGTTATCTTGACACAGAGCAGTGAGGCTTAATTTAGAGGTAATGTATAAAGTATTTGTGAAACACTTCAAACAGTGAAAATACCACACAAAAAAGTATTTCACACCAGGTTAGAAAAATAGAGCAGAATTTAGTAAATAAAACAAGACCTACATGACAGAAATTCAATCAGTAGAACTGAAGTTATGATTTTTTAAAGAATAAACTGTGAAATAGCATAAAGCGCCAACCAAGGCTCTCTGGTCATGCTGGATTGGGTCAAAGGCAAATGTTTAGGCCTACTGCAATGAAGCGCAGGTCGGATACAGACCAAGATCAGTCAAGATTAAGTTTTACTATCTCAGGTTTTGTGCCAAGAGTCCCGTTTGTTTTGGAGAGGGTTGCGGGCAGTAGTCTAGTGGCTTTACAGGTAGGAGTAGTCTGGCAGCCAAGTTCTGAATGCTTTGTAGTTTTTTCATAGTAGATACAGATAATCCATGGTAGAGGCCATTGGTGTAATCCAACTTAGATAATATAAGAGAGATAGTAGCTTGCACCTTGTGTGGAAATCCGAGGTGGGGAAAGATGCGTCGCAGAGATTTCATGGTGATGAAGCTTGAGCTTGATCATTTGTCCACTTCAGCATTCATTGTTAACTTGGAGTCCATGGTAATTCCAAGGTTTCTTACTTCCTTAGATAGTTTAGGAGGCGGCCCCAGATCGTCAGGCCAGGTGCAGAGTGGGTCATAATTTATCCAATTGCCACATGTGAGTACTTCTGTTTTGGAAGCATTCAGTAGCAGAGCTAACTATAATTTGCGCCCTGCAATGCACGGTTAATGTGCTCTCATATTAGATCACTCAGTACATCTCAAATGACATCATTGATTGATTTTTGAGTTAAAATGTTAATGTTGTCGCTGACAGATTCACCTAACTATACCCATCTAAGTTTTTTTTTTTAACAGAAAAACAGATCTTTTTGATCACACCTAACTATAACATTACTACAACCTTTGTATTTTCATTGAATTTCCAGTTTATTTTTTATTTTATTTTTAACAAAGTAATATTTTATTTCCATATGTAAAGTCAACCCCCCACCGCACATGGCCTTCAGCCACACAGAGGAAGGTAGTTGGAAACTGGACATGGCCACAGCCACCTGGAGGCAGCCAACCCCACTGCAGGCAGCTAACCCCACACCATGCACAGCCTTTGGTCATGCATGGAATGAGATTGGCTGCAGGACCTGGCTTGCATTCCACTGGGCCATATACAATAGGCCCCAGGGACCCCCGCTCCTGTGCCAAATTTAATGAAAATGGGGAGGGAGGCCACGCAGCCCCCTCTTCCCGAGCATTTTTAGGCCCCGGGGACCCCATCCCCAGAGGCCCACTGTTTTTGTAAAAGGGAAGGGGGTTGCACAGCCCCCTCCCCAAGCCTTCTCAGGCCCCAGGGACCCCATCCCCTGAAATTGTCTGTTCTTTAAAAGGGGCTTGGCCCCACCTACTCAAAGCCTCATTCCTTAGGGTCAGCCATGTTTTAAAAGGGGAGTAGGGCACACAACCTCCCTCCCCTTTCAGTCCGAATATTGCCCCGGGGAATGGGGGTCCCTGGGGCCTCCATGGTTATTTTTTGTATTCTGGCCCCAGGGGGGTGTCCCTCTGGTCCCTTCTACAGGGCCTAGAGTGGCAGGGTAGGTCTCCTTATGTAATTTTTTTTTTAACTTCAGGACAGGGGACTAAGGGCCTGATTTAGAGCCTGGTGGGTGAGCTACTCTGTCACAATGGTGACAGATATCCTGTCTGCCGAAATATAAATCCTATTCTACTCTGAAAGCTTGCTACCTGCCCCTTATGCTTTAAATTGTAAAAGGATGTACTGACATGCTTAGTACCACAAGAATATCTGCCCCTTAATGTCCTAGGGAATATCTTCCTTTCTAAAATGGCAATCCCACCAAGAGCTCCTCTATGTCCTCTATGTCCCACAAAATTTCTCTCTCTTAATCCCCCATGCCTGGTTCAGGCAGCCTATGGCCTGGATACAAGGGCTCCTATCGGCAAACAAAACCAGTAAAATTGTCTTCCAGAAATGTGTACAATCTGCATACGGTGGCGGAATGGGAATGGCTGTTCCACATCTCTTCTACTGGGCACCTCAACTTCAGGTCATCAATAACTGGCTATTGGGAGGTCGGGAAAACCCTGCTTTCTGTCATGAATGGTCCCTACTGGCCAATGGTTTACTATATGGCTCAACGGTTTACTATATGGTCCTCCTGTCCTGACCTCGCTCCCATAGGTGGTGCAAGTCTCACTCCTATGCTGGCGGGCCACCGTTTAATGGATTGGATGGGACCCTAGACCCACGCAGGAACCCCCATCCCCCATGGCAAGGTGCACAGGCTTCGGCAGGCTACCCAAATGGAAGGATTCAGCTGATGGAACCTTATAGGCATTACACAGGCACTGGCTCCCATATTAAAACCTTCATGAAATTGTAGGCTGGCCGCATGTTCTACAAATCCCAGTTTTACAAATACCTCCAATACAGCATGTATTGATGACCTATCAACAAACATTAACCAACCTACCAGAATAAAATCCCCCAACAACATAGAATCACCTCTGGCCGTTAGGTTGCTAAGGCATCTTGACAATTTACAAATCAATCATACTAAAGCCCAGGATGCCCTGGTGCCTCTGAGGGAGCAATGGGAATACTCTGTGGGCCCTTTGGATGAGAGCGACTGGTGGGACATGAAGATGACCACAAGATAGCTGATCATCTCCTCCTGCCTTCATCTTGTAGGACTAAAATACCTATACATGGCCTACACTACCCCCTCCCGGACACCTTGCAGCAAAGGTGATCTCTACAAAGGCCTCCTTCCCCGGATCTGCGGATGAAGACTGTGGCTTCTTCCAGATGGACTGGGGCTGCCCCATTATCGCACAATACTAAGCAAACTTTTTTTCCACAGTGTTGAAGATAACTGGATGCCCACTCGACTGCTCTCCACGCATTACTCTATTGGGATACTGGATGGCGTGTGCAGTCCTGGGTCGAATGAATATTAGTGAGCAGTGGGGTCACCATAGCAAACCAGGTCACAGCTAAGTATTGTAAAGCCATACAGGCCCTGTCACAGACTACATGGAGATTAGCAATGGACTGGAGGAGACAGTTTACCAAGTGTGGGGATGCCTACAGAAGCATGAGAAGGTTTGGGGGAGGTGGTGGGACTACAAAAATATACTGATACCTTAGTGGGTGGGGACACAACCCCAGCCCCCTTCCTGCTGATGTTTTATATCACATTTCACTCCGACTAAATGGCTGCATGTATGTGACACAGTATTATGTTATCTTCTCGATGTCTAAATACTTTGCCTCTGTGGAAGTTAGTGTCCTGGACACAAAAAGCTACATTCCATTCGTGTTTACAATTGCCATAGGATGAGACAGCACCATTACCATGCATGCTAGCATAAATTGTTATACACTCACTTTTAGGGCAAAAGGATTTTAGGGTAGGAGCACTAACAAAGAAAGATTTTCCTGATACTGTTGAATGCAAATTGTTGTGACTCTGTCCAATGGAACTCAGAGTTTTTATTGACACATTTTCTCAACAGCTCCATCTTTTCCACAGAGCTATTGACAAATGTACTGTAGTACATGATGTGGCAATCAAAAGTAACGTTATGACCAAGTCAAAGTTATAAGAAATAAGATTGCATTTTTCGCCATTCAAAGCTAAATTGCGTTACGTCTCTAGTAGACTTAAAACAAATGTATCCTATGTTCAAGCACACTTAAGGAAAACAAGAATAAAATCATGCAAGTCCTTTACAAAAGAGTCTCTTTGAAATACTGAGGCAGTGGATGCCACGCCAAAAGTAATCTGCTTATGTTTAAATATTCCCTGTGGATTTAAAAAGGCAGCTAGATGGTATGACTATGGTGACAGCAGAATTTGATGATACCCAGAATGAAGATTCAGGGGGTCATTCCGACCTCGGCGGTCTTTTCAATAGACCGCCGAGGGACCGCCGTACAGAAGACCGCCAGTGCTGGCGGTCTTCCGCATGGGCCATTCTGACTGTTGGCAGCGCTCCGCCCGTTTCCGGACAAAGCGCCGCCAACAGCCATACTGGCGGCAGGCGGGGAAGTGCAGGTAGCTCCACCGCCACGCCAACAGCACACCGCCCAGCTAATCACGATCTGTGATTCGCTGTGGCGGTGTTCTGTTGGCGTGGCGGTGTCGGTGGAGCTGCCCCCATGGGTCCCGTTCCCTCCCAGAGGATCACCAGGAACAGGTAAGGTGATCGTCCGCTAGGGAAGGGGGGTGGGGGTTTGTTGTGAGTTGTGTGCGTGCATGGGGGTGTGCGTGTGTGTATGTTGAGGGGGCGTGTGAATGCGTGCATGAATGCGGGGGGTGTGTGTGCATGAATGCGTGCATGCATGCATGCGGGTGTGTGTGTGTATGTGCATGAATGCATGCGTGTATGTGTGTGTATATGTTGGGGAGACGGGGGTCCTGCAACCTTTTGTGGGTGGCAGGAGTGGTGGGGGGTTAGGGGAGGGAGTCGGGGTGGGGGTTGGGGAGACCCCTATCAGTGCCAGGGAAGGGATTCCCTGGCACTGATAGTGCTTACCGCCATAGATTTCTTGGCGGTCCCAAACCGTATGAAATCCATGGCGGTAAGCCGGGGTCAGGCGGGTTGGAATACCGCCGGCGGTATGTGACGACCGCCGTGGCGGTCGGAACGGTGAAGCAGCGGCTGGCCATGGCGGTAACCGCCATGGTCAGAATACATGAAAAATGACCGCCAGCCTCTTGGCTGGCGACCGCCGACCGCCACGGTCGGAATGACCACCTCAGTGTAGAAAAAATGTTTGTTCTTTCAAGCATCTAAAGAAGTACTTCTAATTTGGGAAGGAGATGGCAATCTAGTAGAATATTAGCATTTAACACTTTTAGATCAATACATAGTCTTACATTTTTGTCTGCTATCCTGGACAACACAATAGATTCTATTTATAATTTCATCTGGTATAAGGTTATCTAATAAAATCTTCAAATCTTGTACATTCAAAGGTACATTCCTAAGCTTTTACCTGACTGGCCTGGCATCACGTTTCAGAACTAGTTTATGCATGAACTCTTTCAGATTTCCTAGCTTGTCTGAGAATACTTCAGGAAATGTCTCTGTAAGTTGGTCACTATCCGAGGGACTTATAATAAACAATACCTCTCTTTATTTTTGGGGTTGAGAATTATACCTAATTTCCACACATCCTTCCATCCCAATACATTGACACCGTTGATAGCAACATACAACTTGATCTCAGCTGAACGTTTCTTGAACTGTAACTTCACTCTCCGGAAACTCAAGATGTCAGTTTTTGAAAGTTTCATCCACAATGTCAGACGGACATAGTTTCTCAATACTTAGCAATTCTCCAAATTTCTCAAAACAGTATTTCTTAGTAATAACAGTGCAAGGTGAACAAAATGCAGTCATTAATAGTAATTACTGTCTAATACAGACACCGCACACTTCGGAGGACAGAGAGACTTATTGAACAAGTTCCCAACAGTAAAGCCTTATCTGGTAGAGACACTATGTTGCCACAGATTCTTACTACAGAATATTCCCCAGGCATCAGACTAGATCTCAAAGTTTTCGAGCAGTACTCCTGCACACCAGTGGATGGCGTTGTTTGGCTCTGTGTCGTCCACACTGCAAATGACGTGTGCGGTGCCTATATAGGTGCCACTCCGATGCGCTGTCCTTTCCTTTCGCATGGAGTCACAAGGCAAACTGACAACTGGTGTGAAATTCTAAAACCCTTAAAAGGGTGACCTTCACACTGTAATCAGTTCGAAAAGTGGGGAGGATAAGAGCACCAGTAAGGAATCTGCAGCTGGATAGAATATCTGCCAGTTAATGTGTCATTGAAGGTGTTACTTGTTCATTTGATAGAGATTCCTTACCTTAGAATAGATACCCAAGCAGTGCTTCCCTGAAGGTGGGTGTGTGCGATTCAGATTTGAAAGAAAAGGTCCTGAGGACTCTGCCCTCTTGCTGCAACAGAATATCCTCTCAAAGAGGCAGCTTAATCAGGGATCACTGCTCATGCTCAACAACTCAGGATACCAGACTGTCAGACCTGACAGCCGTAAAGTGGCCTTCCCACAACTTTTTGCCTGCCTTCCTCCATTTTGTCTGATCCTGGTTTTGCTGGTTTTAGGACTCTGCACACTTTAGCACTGCTGACTAGTGCTAAAGTGCATGTTTCTCTTCCCTTTTGGCACCTACCCAATTGGCATATTTAATTTACCTGCAAGTCCCTAGTAAAGTGCACTAGAGGTGCCCAGGGCCTATAAATTAAATGCTACTAGAGGGCCCACAGCACTAATTGTGCCACCCACATAAGTAGCCCCATGTGTCAGGCCTGCCAGTGCAAGGTCTGTGTGTGCAGTTTCACTTCCACTTCGACTTGGCATTCAAAACTACTTGTGAGCCCTAAACTCCCTTTTACTACATATGAGTCACCCCTAAGATAGGCCCTAGGTACCCCAAAGGGCAGGGTGCTATGTAAGTAAAAGGCATGACTTGTACTTATGTGATTTACATGTACTTGTAGTGAAAAACTCACAAATGTGTTTCTCACTAATGTGAGGCCTGCTCCTCTCATAGGCCAAACTTGTAAGTGGTAGAATCTGATTTGAAAGGAGTAGCTCTGTCATGTTTAGTATGGCCAGAATGGTAATGGAAAATCCTACTTACTGGTGAAGTTGGATCTAACATTATTATTTTAGAAATGGCCCTTTTAGAAAGTGGGCATTTCTCTGCACTTACTACATTCCATACCTTACAGCCTGTCTTCAATCCACATATAGACTGTGCTGGTTGACAGTTCCCCTTGTGAATTCCACCCAGAAAGCTATAAATACAGGGCACTCAGTCACATCTGCATTCATCTGCATACTGAATGGGTCTCCCTGGGCAGGAAGGGTGGAGGGGCTCTCACACTTCAAAGGCCAGTGGCCTGACCCCACACAAAGGACTGATAACTCCCTACATGGATTCTGGCAGACAAAAATGGGATGAAAGCGGACATTGTGCACTTCAAAACCACTCTTTGAAATTTCCCCCCACTTCAAAGGTATTCTTGGGTGTATATATACTGGGTATGTGTGTGAGAAGGTAGCCTCTTTCTAGCCTTGTTACCCCCACTGTTGGCCTGTTTGTGAGTGTATGTCAGGGTGTTTGTCACTGTTTTCACTGTCTCACTGGGATCCTGATAGCCAGGCCTCAGTGCTCATAGTGAAAAAACTATGTTTTCAGTATGTTTGTTATGTGTCACTGGGATCCTGCTGGTCAGGACCCCAGTGCTCATAGGTTTGTGGCCTATATGTATGTGTCACTGGGACCCTGTCACACAGGGCCCCAGTGCTCATAGGTGTGCATGTATATGTTCCCTGTGTGGTGCCTAACTGTCTCACTGAGGCTCTGCTAACCAGAACCTCAGTGGTTATGCTCTCTCATTTATTTCAAATTGTCACTAACAGGCTAGTGACCATTTTTACCAATTTACATTGGCTTACTGGAACACCCTTATAATTCCCTAGTATATGGTACTGAGGTACCCAGGGTATTGGGGTTCCAGGAGATCCCTATGGGCTGCAGCATTTCTTTTGCCACCCATAGGGAGCTCTGACAATTCTTACACAGGCCTGCCACTGCAGCCTGAGTGAAATAACGTCCACGTTATTTCACAGCCATTTTACACTGCACTTAAGTAACTTATAAGTCACCTATATGTCTAACCTTTACCTAGTAAAGGTTAGGTGCAAAGTTACTTAGTGTGAGGGCACCCTGGCACTAGCCAAGGTGCCCCCACATTGTTCAGAGCCAATTCCCTGAACTTTGTGAGTGCGGGGACACCATTACACGCGTGCACTACATATAGGTCACTACCTATATGTAGCTTCACCATGGTAACTCCGAATATGGCCATGTAACATGTCTATGATCATGGAATTGCCCCCTCTATACCATCCTGGCATAGGTGGCACAATCCCATGATCCCAGTGGTCTGTAGCACAGACCCTGGTACTGCCAAACTGCCCTTCCTGGGGTTTCACTGCAGCTGCTGCTGCTGCCAACCCCTCAGACAGGCAGCTGCCCTCCTGGGGTCCAGCCAGGCCTGGCCCAGGATGGCAGAACAAAGAACTTCCTCTGAGAGAGGGTGTGACACCCTCTCCCTTTGGAAAATGGTGTGAAGGCAGGGGAGGAGTAGCCTCCCCCAGCCTCTGGAAATGCTTTGTTGGGCACAGATGTGCCCAATTCTGCATAAGCCAGTCTACACCGGTTCAGGGACCCCTTAGCCCCTGCTCTGGCGCGAAACTGGACAAAGGAAAGGGGAGTGACCACTCCCCTGACCTGCACCTCCCCTGGGAGGTGTCCAGAGCTCCTCCAGTGTGCTCCAGACCTCTGCCATCTTGGAAACAGAGGTGCTGCTGGCACACTGGACTGCTCTGAGTGGCCAGTGCCACCAGGTGACGTCAGAGACTCCTGCTGATAGGCTCCTTCAGGTGTGAGTAGCCTATCCTCTCTCCTAGGTAGCCAAACCCTCTTTTCTGGCTATTTAGGGTCTCTGTCTCTGGGGAAACTTTAGATAACGAATGCATGAGCTCAGCCGAGTTCCTCTGCATCTCTCTCTTCACCTTCTGATAAGGAAACGACCGCTGACCGCGCTGGAAGCCTGCAAACCTGCAACATAGTAGCAAAGACGACTACTGCAACTCTGTAACGCTGATCCTGCCGCCTTCTCGACTGTTTTCCTGCTTGTGCATGCTGTGGGGGTAGCCTGCCTCCTCTCTGCACCAGAAGCTCCGAAGAAATCTCCCGTGGGTCGACGGAATCTTCCCCCTGCAACCGCAGGCACCAAAAAGCTGCATTACCGGTCCCTTGGGTCTCCTCTCAGCACGACGAGCGAGGTCCCTCGAATCCAGCGATGCTGTCCAAGTGACCCCCACAGTCCAGTGACTCTTCAGCCCAAATTTGGTGGAGGTAAGTCCTTGCCTCACCTCGCTGGGCTGCATTGCTGGGAACCGCGACTTTGCAGCTACTCCGGCCCCTGTGCACTTCCGGCGGAAATCCTTCGTGCACAGCCAAGCCTGGGTCCACGGCACTCTAACCTGCATTGCACGACTTTCTAAGTTGGTCTCCGGCGACGTGGGACTCCTTTGTGCAACTTCGGCGAGCACCGTTTCACGCATCCTCGTAGTGCCTGTTTTTGGCACTTCTCCGGGAGCTACCTGCTTCAGTGAGGGCTCTTTGTCTTGCTCGACGTCCCCTCTCTCTGCAGGTCCAATTTGCGACCTCCTGGTCCCTCCTGGGCCCCAGCAGCGTCCAAAAACGCCAAACGCACGATTTGCGTGTAGCAAGGCTTGTTGGCGTCCTTCCGGCGGGAAAACACTTCTGCACGACTCTCCAAGGTGAGCGGGATGCGTCCACCAAAGGGGAAGTCTCTAGCCCTTTTCGTTCCTGCAGAAACCTCAGCTTCTTCTGTCCAGTCGAAGCTTCTTTGCACCCGCAGCTGGCATTTCCTGGGCATCTGCCCATCTCCGACTTGCTTGTGACTTTTGGACTTGGTCCCCTTGTTCCACAGGTACCCTAGATTGGAAATCCACAGTTGTTGCATTGCTGGTTTGTGTCTTTCCTGCATTATTCCTCTAACACGACTCTTTTGTCCTTCGGGGAACTTTGGTGCACTTTGCACTCACTTTTCAGGGTCTTGGGGAGGGTTATTTTTCTAACTCTCACTATTTTCTAATAGTCCCAGCGACCCTCTACAAGGTCACATAGGTTTGGGGTCCATTCGTGGTTCGCATTCCACTTCTGGAGTATATGGTTTGTGTTGCCCCTAGCCCTATGTTTCCCCATTGCATCCTATTGTAACTATACATTGTTTGCACTGTTTTCTAAGACTATACTGCATATTTTTGCTATTGTGTATATATATCTTGTGTATATTTCCTATCCTCTCACTGAGGGTCCACTCTAAGATACTTTGGCATATTGTCATAAAAATAAAGTACCTTTATTTTTAGTATAACTGTGTATTGTGTTTTCTTATGATATTGTGCATATGACACTAAGTGGTACTGTAGTAGCTTCACACGTCTCCTAGTTCAGCCTAAGCTGCTCTGCTAAGCTACCATTATCTATCAGCCTAAGCTGCTAGACACCCTATACACTAATAAGGGATAACTGGGCCTGGTGCAAGGTGCAAGTACCCCTTGGTACTCACTACAAGCCAGTACAGCCTCCTACATTGGTTGTGCAGTGGTGGGATAAGTGCTTGAGACTACTTACCACTCTTGTCATTGTACTTTTCATAAGAGAAAAATATACAAAACAAGGTCAGTGTATATACACATAGCCAAAAAGTTTTGCATTTCCTCTTTTCACTCTTTTCTAAGTGCTGAAAAGTACTCCTAAACTTTCAAAAAGTTCTTAAAAGTTTAAAAAGTTTTTTTTTCTGTCTTTCCAAAAAGTTCTGAAAACTTTTGTCTCTTTCTCTATCACTTTAACTCTCTCTAAAAAATGTCTGGCACAGGCCAAAGTGTTGATCTGTCCAAACTTGCATATGACAACCTTAGCTGGAAAAGAGCAAGGAGTCTCTGTATAGAGAGAGGTTTGAGTGTAGGGAAGAATCCTGCCTTGGAACTGTTAATTAACATGCTTAGAGAACAGGATAAGGCCAGAGGTGGCCCATCTGTTGAAAAAGTACCTAATAGTTCCCAATCTGATTCAGGGACTCCCCCAGGAAAAGATTCAGGAAAGAAACTTCCTAGCCTGCCCATTACTAGACAATCTAGCATAGATGGTAATGATGATGAGCCACACCATAGAAATAGTGTTGTCTCACATCATAGCAAAAGCATTTATTCTCACCATACTGGTAGTAATGTTTCTGTAAATCAAGCTGTTAAGTTGGCTTCTGTAAGGGACAGGTCTCCTTCTGTTCATTCCCATCATAGCTCTGTTTCTAGAAATGTCCCTCCCACCAACCCTGATGACAGAATGTTAGAGAGGGAACTCAATAAGTTGAGGGTGGAACAAACCAGACTGAAGCTTAAAAAGCAACAGCTGGATTTGGATAGACAGTCTTTTGAATTAGAGAAGGAAAGACAGAAGTTGGGTTTAGATACCCACGGTGGCAGCAGCAGTATTCCCCATAGTCATCCTGCAAAAGAGCATGATTCCAGGAATCTGCACAAGATAGTTCCCCCTTATAAGGAGGGGGATGACATTAACAAGTGGTTTGCTGCACTTGAGAGGGCCTGTGTTGTACAGGATGTCCCTCAAAGGCAGTGGGCTGCTATCCTATGGCTATCATTTAGTGGAAAAGGTAGGGATAGGCTCCTTACTGTAAAAGAAAATGATGCTAATAATTTCCAAGTTCTTAAGAATGCACTCCTGGATGGTTATGGCTTAACCACTGAACAGTACAGGATAAAGTTCAGAGAGACCAAAAAGGAGTCTTCACAAGACTGGGTTGATTTCATTGACCAGGCAGTGAAGGCCTTGGAGGGGTGGTTACATGGCAGTAAAGTTACTGATTATGACAGCCTGTATAACTTAATCCTGAGAGAGCATATTCTTAATAATTGTGTGTCTGATTTGTTGCACCAGTACTTGGTGGACTCTGATCTGACCTCTCCCCAAGAATTGGGAAAGAAGGCAGACAAATGGGTCAGAACAAGAGTGAACAGAAAAGTTCATACAGGGGGTGACAAAGATGGCAATAAGAAGAAAGATGGTGAAAAATCTCAAGATAAGCATGGGGATAAGGGTAAAACCAAAGATCCCACTTCAAATCTTAAACACTCTTCAGAGGGTGGGGATAAAACAAATTCTTCCTCTTCTTCCCAACCTGCACACATTAAAAAGCCTTGGTGCTTTGTGTGTAAAAACAGAGGCCATAGGCCAGGGGATAAGTCCTGTCCAGGTAAACCCCCTGAGCCTACCACCACTAATACATCAAGCTCTAGTGCCCCTAGCAGTAGTGGTACTAGTGGTGGGACTGCTGGCAACAGTCAAGCAAAGGGTGTAGTTGGGTTCACTTATGGGTCCATAGTGGAAACTGATGTAATCAGTCCCAAGACAGTTTCTGTCACACCTAGTGGCATTGGCCTTGCCACACTGGCTGCTTGTCCCCTTGCAATGGATAAGTACAGGCAGACAGTTTCAATAAATGGTGTTGAGGCCTTGGCCTACAGGGACACAGGTGCCAGTTTCACTTTGGTGACTGAAAACCTAGTGCCTCCTGAACAACACATCATTGGACAACAGTATAAGATTATTGATGTCCATAACTCCACTAAGTTTCTTCCCTTAGCTATAATTCAGTTTAGTTGGGGTGGAGTTACTGGCCCTAAGCAGGTGGTGGTATCACCTAGCTTACCTGTAGACTGTCTCTTAGGTAATGACCTAGAGGCCTCAGGTTGGGCTGATGTAGAGTTTTATGCCCATGCAGCCATGCTGGGCATCCCTGAGGAATTGTTCCCTCTCATTTCTACTGAAATGAAAAAGCAAAGGAGAGAAGGCCTGAAAACTCAGGAACCCTCTCCATCAACAGGTAAAAAGGGTATCACAGTATCCCCTAACCACCCTACCATTCAGGATACCATTCCTGTGGTGGGAGAAACCTCTCCTGGGGTGGCACCTGTTCCAAGGGAATCATCAGTTGGCAAAACTGTACTCCCTGAGGTGGAAGTACCTCTCTGTGGGATAACTAACATTGGTGAGAAAAAGAGCACCATTTTAGTTAACATGGAGCATCCCTCCAACCCTCCCAGAGAAACTTTAGTGCAGAAACTCTGCACTGCCTCACAACTCTTAGGACAGCATCCCTGCCCTAGTGTGGAGCTGATAGGACAGCATCCCTGCCCTGCTCCAACCCAAGAGAAACAGCATCCCTGTTCTCTCTTCCAGCCATGTGGACAAAGTTTTTGCCCAGCTATGGCTTTTCTGAGACAGCATCCCTGTCTGGCATTTCCATCACTACAAATAGGTTCAGTGGACAATTCCCACTGCTCTAAACTAAAACTTACTGATAGAAACTCTGAAAATACATCTTCACATTGTTGCTTAGCTAAAAAACTTCAAACAGGGTGGTTTACATCCCCACAGGGAAGTAACCATATAGTGGATGATAAAGGGAGTAACCAGTCTATTGCAGAGCTACTCTCTACTTATCACCACTTAGACAATAAAGTCTCAACTGGCCAAGGTTAGCCTTATTGTCCTTCGTTTGGGGGGGGGGGTTGTGTGAGAAGGTAGCCTCTTTCTAGCCTTGTTACCCCCACTGTTGGCCTGTTTGTGAGTGTATGTCAGGGTGTTTGTCACTGTTTTCACTGTCTCACTGGGATCCTGATAGCCAGGCCTCAGTGCTCATAGTGAAAACACTATGTTTTCAGTATGTTTGTTATGTGTCACTGGGATCCTGCTGGTCAGGACCCCAGTGCTCATAGGTTTGTGGCCTATATGTATGTGTCACTGGGACCCTGTCACACAGGGCCCCAGTGCTCATAGGTGTGCATGTATATGTTCCCTGTGTGGTGCCTAACTGTCTCACTGAGGCTCTGCTAACCAGAACCTCAGTGGTTATGCTCTCTCATTTATTTCAAATTGTCACTAACAGGCTAGTGACCATTTTTACCAATTTACATTGGCTTACTGGAACACCCTTATAATTCCCTAGTATATGGTACTGAGGTACCCAGGGTATTGGGGTTCCAGGAGATCCCTATGGGCTGCAGCATTTCTTTTGCCACCCATAGGGAGCTCTGACAATTCTTACACAGGCCTGCCACTGCAGCCTGACTGAAATAACGTCCACGTTATTTCACAGCCATTTTACACTGCACTTAAGTAACTTATAAGTCACCTATATGTCTAACCTTTACCTAGTAAAGGTTAGGTGCAAAGTTACTTAGTGTGAGGGCACCCTGGCACTAGCCAAGGTGCCCCCACATTGTTCAGAGCCAATTCCCTGAACTTTGTGAGTGCGGGGACACCATTACACGCGTGCACTACATATAGGTCACTACCTATATGTAGCTTCACCATGGTAACTCCGAATATGGCCATGTAACATGTCTATGATCATGGAATTGCCCCCTCTATACCATCCTGGCATAGGTGGCACAATCCCATGATCCCAGTGGTCTGTAGCACAGACCCTGGTACTGCCAAACTGCCCTTCCTGGGGTTTCACTGCAGCTGCTGCTGCTGCCAACCCCTCAGACAGGCAGCTGCCCTCCTGGGGTCCAGCCAGGCCTGGCCCAGGATGGCAGAACAAAGAACTTCCTCTGAGAGAGGGTGTGACACCCTCTCCCTTTGGAAAATGGTGTGAAGGCAGGGGAGGAGTAGCCTCCCCCAGCCTCTGGAAATGCTTTGTTGGGCACAGATGTGCCCAATTCTGCATAAGCCAGTCTACACCGGTTCAGGGACCCCTTAGCCCCTGCTCTGGCGCGAAACTGGACAAAGGAAAGGGGAGTGACCACTCCCCTGACCTGCACCTCCCCTGGGAGGTGTCCAGAGCTCCTCCAGTATGCTCCAGACCTCTGCCATCTTGGAAACAGAGGTGCTGCTGGCACACTGGACTGCTCTGAGTGGCCAGTGCCACCAGGTGACGTCAGAGACTCCTGCTGATAGGCTCCTTCAGGTGTGAGTAGCCTATCCTCTCTCCTAGGTAGCCAAACCCTCTTTTCTGGCTATTTAGGGTCTCTGTCTCTGGGGAAACTTTAGATAACGAATGCATGAGCTCAGCCGAGTTCCTCTGCATCTCTCTCTTCACCTTCTGATAAGGAAACGACCGCTGACCGCGCTGGAAGCCTGCAAACCTGCAACATAGTAGCAAAGACGACTACTGCAACTCTGTAACGCTGATCCTGCCGCCTTCTCGACTGTTTTCCTGCTTGTGCATGCTGTGGGGGTAGCCTGCCTCCTCTCTGCACCAGAAGCTCCGAAGAAATCTCCCGTGGGTCGACGGAATCTTCCCCCTGCAACCGCAGGCACCAAAAAGCTGCATTACCGGTCCCTTGGGTCTCCTCTCAGCACGACGAGCGAGGTCCCTCGAATCCAGCGACGCTGTCCAAGTGACCCCCACAGTCCAGTGACTCTTCAGCCCAAGTTTGGTGGAGGTAAGTCCTTGCCTCACCTCGCTGGGCTGCATTGCTGGGAACCGCGACTTTGCAGCTACTCCGGCCCCTGTGCACTTCCGGCGGAAATCCTTCGTGCACAGCCAAGCCTGGGTCCACGGCACTCTAACCTGCATTGTACGACTTTCTAAGTTGGTCTCCGGCGACGTGGGACTCCTTTGTGCAACTTCGGCGAACACCGTTTCACGCATCCTCGTAGTGCCTGTTTTTGGCACTTCTCCGGGTGCTACCTGCTTCAGTGAGGGCTCTTTGTCTTGCTCGACGTCCCCTCTCTCTGCAGGTCCAATTTGCGACCTCCTGGTCCCTCCTGGGCCCCAGCAGCGTCCAAAAACGCCAAACGCACGATTTGCGTGTAGCAAGGCTTTTTGGCGTCCTTCCGGCGGGAAAACACTTCTGCACGACTCTCCAAGGCGAGAGGGATCCGTCCACCAAAGGGGATGTCTCTAGCCCTTTTCGTTCCTGCAGAAACCTCAGCTTCTTCTGTCCAGTCGAAGCTTCTTTGCACCCGCAGCTGGCATTTCCTGGGCATCTGCCCATCTCCGACTTGCTTGTGACTTTTGGACTTGGTCCCCTTGTTCCACAGGTACCCTAGAAGGGAAATCCACAGTTGTTGCATTGCTGGTTTGGGTCTTTCCTGCATTATTCCTCTAACACGACTCTTTTGTCCTTAGGGGAACTTTGGTGCACTTTGCACTCACTTTTCAGGGTCTTGGGGAGGGTTATTTTTCTAACTCTCACTATTTTCTAATAGTCCCAGCGACCCTCTACAAGGTCACATAGGTTTGGGGTCCATTCGTGGTTCGCATTCCACTTCTGGAGTATATGGTTTGTGTTGCCCCTAGCCCTATGTTTCCCCATTGCATCCTATTGTAACTATACATTGTTTGCACTGTTTTCTAAGACTATACTGCATATTTTTGCTATTGTGTATATATATCTTGTGTATATTTCCTATCCTCTCACTGAGGGTCCACTCTAAGATACTTTGGCATATTGTCATAAAAATAAAGTACCTTTATTTTTAGTATAACTGTGTATTGTGTTTTCTTATGATATTGTGCATATGACACTAAGTGGTACTGTAGTAGCTTCACAAGTCTCCTAGTTCAGCCTAAGCTGCTCTGCTAAGCTACCATTATCTATCAGCCTAAGCTGCTAGACACCCTATACACTAATAAGGGATATCTGGGCCTGGTGCAAGGTGCAAGTACCCCTTGGTACTCACTACAAGCCAGTACAGCCTCCTACAATGTGACCCTCCAAAATCAGGCACTTCTAAACCTGCAAATGGACTCTGACTGCCTGACTGCCCAAAGCACTCACCTGGACTGCCTTGCTGAGAAGGACTGCTCTCCTGCTTTTTTCCATGTGTCCTGCTGGCACTTGACCCAGCTGGAAGTACTCTGCCTTCATACACACGTGCCCTTCAAGGGGTTGGCTTGAGCTTGCCTTCTGTTCTGAAGTCTCAGGGCCACAAAGATTAACCAAATAAAGAAAATCCCTGTGCGTCGGATAATTGACGCAACGCCTGCAGAATTCAATGCAGCACCTGCCTCGTGGTCGAAAAATCACTGCATCGTCTTCCAGATCTACGCAGCACCTGCTCCTTCTTACCTGCGCATCAATGATTCTCAATGCATTGTCCATTGGCGTCAAAATATCCCGGTATCGCAGTGAGGAACCAATACTGTGCTCCTGAAAATTGATGCATCACCTTGCTGGGTGGAAATAAACAACGCATCGTCTGTGCCACACCGGAATATCCAACGCAGCGCCTTATTTTTCAATGCAACTCATCCTTTTACAGCCCCGTGCATTGTTATTTTTGACTCATCCCAGATTGAGTCTTAAATGAGTCTTAAATGATTAAGACTCATTTACATTTTTAAAAAGTGATATTATGACTTCTGCATATTGGATTTTTGTTCTTTTGGTCTTATTTTATTTAGATAAATATTATCTATTTTCCTAAACTGGTGTGGAGTACTTTTCGTGCTGTTTTCACTATGATACGGTAGGAGTTATTGCACAAATACATTACACATTGCCTTCTAAGCTAAGCCTGCCTTCTCTGTACCAAACTACCAAAGGGTGAGCCCAGGATAATTTGGATTGTGTTGTGTCTTATCCTGATTAGGACTGTGGTCCCTTCTTGGACAGGGTGCGTACCTCTGCCAACTAGAGACCCAATTTCTAACACACACTATCTGTGCTCAATCCAGAGCCACAAGAATGACTTGGGCCTAGTCGTTCCTGATCTTTTTGAGAGCTCTGTGCAGGAGTGGTATCGGAGGAAAGGTGTCCTGAGGCTGGACCTCCTTGAAAGAGTCATTGTACCACCTCTGATGGAGAGACGCTATTTGTGATCTGCTAGGCGTTGTCTGAGTTTGTCCACCCTGGTTTGCAGAGATCCCACCAGGTGTTGAATTAACTCCGCCTGAGACCAGAGTCCTCTGATCTCCACCTCTCCTAGATGGTTGATAGTGTTGCATCTGTCACTACAGTCAGCTCTGGTTGGAGAAGAGATAGTGGTCTGCTTCTGACCCAATTGCAGTTCGTCAGCCACCACTGCAGATCTTTTGCAGTTCTGATCTGGACGAAGTCGGAGAGATTCCTCTGATGCTGTTCCCAATGGAACTTCAGGTCCCACTGCATAGCCCGCATATGCCAAAGAGCATGTGCTACAAGAAAGTTGACAAACAGGATAGAGGTTGAAAAATCAGTATCACAGCCTGACCATCTTGGACTTGTCGCTCGGAAAGAAAGGCCCGAAATTGTTCTGTGTCACTGCTCTCATGAAAGAAATTATCGGAGAGAGAGTCAGGTGTGACTCTGGCATGTTAAAAATAAACCCCAACAAGTACAGGGGGTCTGCCGTAGTCTGTAGGTGGGAGACATTGTTTGTGGTGAGCCCACCTTCACCATCCAATCGTCAAGGCAGACTGGAACCCCTGACCTCGGCAGATAACCTGCAAACACCCCTACCCCACTGGTGAATACTCGAGGGGAGCTGGTAAGGCCGAAGGAGAGCATGGCAAACTAAAAGTGCTCTCAGCCTAACTTAAACCGTAATGTCTGTGGGGAGGCAGGATGAGGATGTGGAAATTTGTAACCTGCAAGTCCAACGCAACCATCCAGTATCTCAGATGCAGGGCAGACAGGATTTAAGGGAGCATCAGCATTTTCAATTTCTCCATTTTCAGGAAGAGATTGGGAAGGTGCAGGTCTAGGATAGGACCAAGGCCTCTGTCCTTAATAAGCACCAGAAAGTAGCGGTAAAAGCCACCACAACCTACTTCTGATGCTAGCACCCTCTCAATGGCTCCCTTGGGCAAGAGAGCCAGCACTTCCTGACAGAGCAGGGAGAGGTGGTCCACCGCCAGCCGGTCGTAAGTGGATGGCATGGATGGAGGGGTGATCACAAAGTGGATTCAATAGCCCTGTTAGGCAGTCTGTAAAACCCAAAGGTCTAATGTTACTGACCTCCAGTGGTGCAAGTCATGGTATATCTTGCCTCCAATTGGTTGCTTGTGATGGTGGAAGGGCAAACAGAAGGGTTTTGGAGGATGCCATGGGGTGGTGGACTTCCTGATCTCTGGCTACCTGTCCTACATGGTTTATAGGGCAAGTATCCTCAACCATGAAAAGGCTGGGAAGCCTGTTGGGCGTGGTGGCTGTGAAGGTATGGAGGTGGTTGTAAACCGCTTCCGTGGTCATAAAAAGGGCAGAATGCAGACTGGGTTTGGCGGGGGCCACGGTGAAGTTCAAGGACCTGTCTGTAGAAAGCACTCCAGCTTGGAGCCTACCTTCTTTCAAAAAAAGGTATGAGCCATCAAACAGCATGTCCATAAATGAGGCTTGACGTTCCCTGAAAAGCCGGTGGTTCTCAATCAGACGAGGCGCCAAAGAGCCACCAATGACAAAATTGCTCTACCCAGCTAGTCTGCTGTGTCCAGTCCACATCGTATGCTGAACTTTGAGGCTTCTCTCCCGTCAGCAATAGCCTGGGAGAGTATGGCTGGGCCTCCTCTGAGACCATCTGCAGCACTTGCTCCACAGAATTCGAGATCGTATGTGAGTATTGGCCCACGAGGCATGCGATGTTCACCAACCGTAGTGTAAGGCTGGCAGAAGAGAACATCCTCTTCCCAAAGGTATCCATCCTCTTGGATCCTGTGGAGTGGTAGGGAATATGCCAGGGTTGACCATAGCAGTGGAGGCTTAGACCACCAAGCTCTCCTGGGTGGGGTGCTCTGTAAGGATACTGTGGTGTCCAGGAGCAGGGTGATAGCCATGGTTGTCCTATGCACAGGCGCCCCTATGCAGGGCTTGGGCCGGGCCCTGAGTTGGACATCAGTAATCTCTTCATTAAAGGGGAGGATGTGTTCAGATGGAGTGACTCCCCTCTGAAGCACCTTCATCAAGTAATTTGCCTTTTTTTTTTTACTTTATTTTTATTTTGTTGAATCGTAAAATGAGTTAACAGGCATACAATATTGGGATGGCATGTACACCATCCGCCATGCAACAGAAGATCAATTGTATCATGCAGGATTAACAGCAAAGCTAGAGTCATGCAAGCCAGAATTTGGCCTCAGGTTGAGACTCTGCAAGTCTGTCGGGATAAGTCCGCTAACAGTGTAATCAGCATGGCTGTGTTTCGCCTACATATGTATGTACAAAAGTGGGTAGAAAACTGGGAGTGCGTAGGGCTGGTGGTTAAGAACTCTGGCTGTAGTGGATCACATCAGGATCAATGGCCTAGAATAGCAATAATGGAATTATTTTCGCGAGAGAAGGGGAGCGCCCAGCTGGTGAGCTTCACGCTGCGGGACAGTGGGTCTTGGGATCTAGTGTATTGCCTATGCTGGTATGAGTTGAGTGGTCTCAATATGGCCTTTAAGAGTTGCATCTACTAGTGGTGGCTGGCGTTATGGTATCGGTATGTTATGGGTGCTTGGTGACATGGTGGTAAAGTATTGTCTTGAATGTGCTGCTGAAAGTGTGCAAAGATCACCGCCCAATGGGTAGAAATTGGTTGGTGGCAGAGACCGCGCTTTTCCTCACTGCGGAGCGAATCTTTTTCCGCCGCCTCCCACCTGCTCACTGCCCCTTCCTGGCCTCTATGGACGGCGGATTGTTTGCTCACCAATGTAGAGTGATTGTGCGGATTGCCTACAGGAGTGCCAATGCTACAAACCGAATGCGTACCTTGTGTGTATTTTTGCGCTTGCAGATGCCTAGAGCACAGGCTTCCCATGTTTGCAGGTTGGGTAGTTCTGTCACTTCGCTCAGGGTGTCGTGAACCACGATCTAGTATTGGTTCAACACAGGGCAGGTTCATGCATGGCATGTGGTGGAGATCTGGATCAAGCTTGGGGCAGCGCAGACATGGAAGGTGTGCCATGGGGTAATACCGATTCAGGCAGGCGGGGTGAAATATGCCTGATGTAGTATGTGAAATTGAAAATTTTTGAAACGCGAGTTATTGGAAACTCTGTTGGGGTACACAAAGGTTACTTCCCCCTCTTTGTCTTGCAGTTCCCTAGCTATTTTCACCTCTCAACGAGTTTGGAGTGCCGTGAGCGGGGTTGCAATGAGCTCTCTTATTGCTAGTTAAAGCCATGTGTAGGAGGCTGGCCCTCTATGTAGTGTGCCAAACGAGGCACACTGTGCAGGGGGGTCCAGGCAACCACATGTTGGTTTCAAGAGGTAAAAATCTGATCACCTAATCTCCAATTTTTGAGGTAGCTGGTTGAGCAGTTAGGCTAATCCAGGAGATGTGCTAAGCATTTATTGTACTCACAATATCAGTCATGCACCACACACACTCAATAAATAACTTGAGACCAAAATTTATAAAAATACTTCAGACTTTTATATAATTTGCAGACCAAAATGGTTAAGATATGTTAAGTACTTTCTGGGTTATGATTTTTCAAAGTTTTAATAAAGTAAGTCTTTCTGTGCGTAATTACGCACCATAGGAATCAATGGAAGGCCAGCTATAAAAATGCATATAAAATCACACAGTGAGTTACCAGACTCTTCTTCTGCAGAATCGTCGATGAGGATGGTGGACACACTGTGCCAGCTGGAGAGCCTTGGATGGCTCCCGGTTTCAGTGGGAGCAGAGCTGGAAAGTCTCTTGGCACAGGGCCACTTGGAGGGGCCACCTGGAAAAGGAGCTTATTTTCAGAACTAAAGGTGGTGCTTCAGGGTCCCATTGAGGTGTTGAGGTAACAAGGGGTTAGGGACCTGTGGCACACAGCTCCTTCCATGATGCAGGGCTCAGGGCGGCCGGATGCAGGGCGAGTTGGAGGTCTTGGAGGCTGTGCGCAATGTCACCCTTTGGAGCTGGAGGTAAGTCTTCTTCCAGGGCCTTGCAGGACGACGAGGGTGCTGTGGTGGGAGGTCCAGGGTGTTCCTGAAGTCCCTCGACTGGGGCTTCCCCCTGGTCCAGTTGCAGCTCTGGTAGAGCTGTTTTTGCTGTTGTTTGACTTGCACTGACAAGTACCGGGGACATTGGCACAACTCGCGCACAGGAGGGCGTAGTGCCACCAAAGTTGGCACACTTGTAGCTTTTGTCCAAGGTGTTGTTGGTTTGTCATTGGGTCTGGCTGCGACGTCCGGTTGCGGAGATATTGTCCATTCGGTGAAGTGACCCTCATCTGTTTCCTGGTTCTTTGCAGGTTTCTTTGGTTTCTTAAGTGGTGCCTCCACTCAGGAGGGAGATCTCGGGCTATTTACGAAGCCTGGAGTTCTTCTGGGTCTTTTGAAGTCGCTCCAGTGGTCAGGTCCGCTGCAGCAGCGATTGTCAGGACTCTGATGGAGTGAGCAAGGGTCTTGAAGCCTCTTCTGATGCAGTAGGTTATTGTGCTGTCAGGTTCTTTGGTGCTGTCTTCTTTTCTTCCTGATGAATCTGATTCTTGGTCTAGGGGAGCCCACTAAATACTGAATTTAGTGGACGTTTTAGGGGAAACCTGGTAGTGTCCAATGGGACACTTACCTTTGGGTGGCTACACCCACTACACTGACCACTTCCTGTGGGAAGGGTCGCTACCCTAAACCTTATTGGCTATTTTCCTGCCATCCAACATGGAGGAAAACAAAATGAAGGGGCCACTTCGCCTGCAAACCGCTAGGGGTGGTGCAAGCTCAGTGAGACCCCTGCTCCTACCCTTTGTGTGGTTTCCCACCTTTGCTCCTGCCACAACTGGGGGTTGGCAAAGGGGGAAGCCATCTGCTGCTAGCAGAAGGCCTGGGGGCTCAAGTTTCAAGGGCAGTAGCCCTTTAAAGCTCACCACCAGGGGAATGCACATTCCTGTGGAAGGGGGTGTTAGCTCCTCCACCCAGGAAGGGCATTGTCTCACAAACTGCAGGAAGAGGGATCTCCCCCAAGGTTTGTGTATTGGCTGTCCTGAGGTGGCATGCTGGATGGATCCAGTTAGTAACCATGCCAGTTAAGTTAGCTTTGCAAGGGGCACCTCTAAGGTAACCCTTGGGTACAATAAGGGATAAATCCAATAGTGGTACCAGTTTGGGGTTATCATCCTGAGTTGTTTGATACCAAACAACCCCGGGTGCAGAGTGGCCATCATGTAGCTGGGAACTCTTGTTTGACCAGTGTCCAGTACATGTACTTAAAATGGCTGCTCTGTTCACTCACTATGTTCTAGGTTTGGCAAGGGCACAGTAGGGGGCTCTGCTCACTCACTATGTTCCAGGTTTGGCAAGGGCACAGTGGGGGCATATTGCTCATGCAGCTATGCCCTCACATATAGTATGGTGCACCCTTCCTTAGGGCTGGAAGGCCTTCTAGAGGGGTGTCTTACCCATAACACATGCAGTGTAGGGTAGACAGGGCACACAGGGAGTGTGCTTTGTCAAATCTGTCTTTTTAGATTTGCCCCAGGACACTCAGCCTGCAATGGCAGTGCTAGGTGCATCTGGGTGCAGGGCCGTAGAGAGCGGCACAATCAGTGCTGCTACCCTCAGGGGCCTATCCCTCATATCCCATGCCCTGGTTACGGGTGTACCCACTAACTAGGGACTTACAGTGATATTTAAGAGTGTATCCAATTGTGCTAAACTTCACAACAGATTTAGGGAAAGAGCACTGGCTCAGGGAACCTGGTTAGCAGAGGCCCTGGGCACTACAACTTCTAGGACACATTAGCATCAGGCAAAAAGTGGGGGGCTAACCATGCAAGAAGAGGCCTCCTCTTACACCATGTTATGAGATGTTGCTCAGCGCCCATGCTGTAGATGGCCTGCAGAACCAGGTGTGGTGCTGGCTGTGCATCAGTGGGTCCCCAAAGTTTGTGCATAGAGTTGCGCAGTTGGTATGTGAGAAATTGTCCAGGAGGTAGATTGTTTTCTGTGGATCGGTGGTTAAATGTAAGGAGTTGACCATCTGTGTAAAGCTCCCCCACTGTGTTGAGGGTGTTGGCGGTACAAGTGGTCAGTGCTCGAGCTGTGTGGTGGCCCAGAGAGCAGGGGAGACTGGCCAGCGGTAGGTTTGAGGCATACCAAGGTCTACTCCACGAAATACGAGGTATTCAGACCATGCAGGTGTGTTCGATTGACACTTGTAATGGCCATGGAAGCGGGTGTCAGCTAGGGCACAGAAGGATGCGCAACGTGACCACGTTGAGAGGCCGGTTTTAATAAGTTGCTTCTCCCATGTATTGTTTGGCCATCCAGAGGGACAGCCACTGCAGTTTGGCTGCTAGGAAATAGTCCTCAAAGCGGGGGCTCTCAGGCCTCCCCGATCCGCAGGGAGTTGCAGCTTTGCAAGGGCTACAAGCAACCGTCGTGCACCCCAAATCAGGCTCTATGAGAGCGCATCCAGTTCCTTAGTTAATATAAAGGCCAGAGATCGTTAAAAATTCTGCTACGGTAGTATGCAGCAGGCCAGTAGTTGCCATACTTAGGGGGTCATTTTGACCTCAGCGGTCATTTTCCAAGACCGCCGAGGGACCGCCGTGCGGAAGAACGCCAGTGGTGGCGGTTTGCCGCTTGGCCTATTATGACCGTTGGCAGCTCTCCGTCCTTTTACGGACGGAGAGCCGCCAACAGCCATACTGGCAGGAGGCGGGGAAGTGGAGGTTGCTCCACCTCCACCGCCACGCCAACAGAACACCGCCCAGCGAATCACGTCCTGTGATTCGCCGTGGCGGTGTTCTGTTGACGGTGTGGTGTCGGCGGAGCTGCCCCCATGGCTCCCGTCCCCTCCCAGGGGATCGTCAGACAAGGTAAGTCGATCGTCCGTGAGGGGAGGGGGGTGTTGTGTGCGTGCGTGGGGGTGGGGGTGTGCGTGTGTGTATGTAGAGGGGGTGTGTGAGTGCGTGTATGCTTGCGGGGTGTTGTGTGTTTGGGAATGAGTGCGTGTATGTCTGTAGGTATGTCTGTATGGATGTGTGCGTATATGTTTGATTGTGGGTGTGCGTGTCTGACTGTGTGTGTGGATGTTGGCATGTATGTCGGTGTGTGTGGGTGTATGTGTGTTGGTGGTGCCTGCGTGTGTGTCGTGTGTGTATGAGTGTAGTTATGTTGGGGGTCGGGGTGGGGAGGCAGGTCCTGCCACCTTTGGGGGGTGGCAGGGGTGGTGGGTGGGGTAGGGGAAGGAGTTGGGGTGGGAGGTGGGTGAGACCCCTATCAGTGCCAGGGAAGGAATTCCCTGGCACTGATAGTGCTTACCACCATGGTGGTTCCAACTGCAGGAAATCCACGGCGGTAAGCCGGGTCGAAATACCGCTGGCGGTATAGTGGCGGCCGCCGGGCTGGAGACCCAGGTCTCCAGCCCGGCGGGCGAAACGGAGAAGCGGCGGATGGCCATGGCGGTAACCGCCATGGTCATAATACACAAAAAAAGACCGCCAGCCTGTTGGCGGTCTTACCGCCGCTTCTCCGCCTTCCGCCGGGGTCATAATGACCCCCTAAATGTCATCCGTGTAAAGGGAGACTGCATAGACTCCATCAGACAGTGGAATTTGCCAGTGGTGCCTGTAGGAGGCTGGCCTGGCTTGTGGTAGGTACCAAAGGTACTTACACCTTGTGCCAGGTCCAGTTATCCCTAGAGGGAAGAGGTGTAGAGAAGAGGTGTTTCTAGCAGTTGAGGCTGACAGAAGGTAGCTATGGCAAAGCAGCTTAGGCTGAACTAGGAGACATGCAAAGCTCCTACCGTACCACTTATATCATATGCACAATATCATAAGAAAACACAATACACAGAGGTACTAAAAATAAAGGTACTTTGGCCAATATTTATACTTTTTTAGCGCCGCATTTGTGCCATTTTTTTTAAGCAAAAACGGCGCAAACTTACAAAATACAATTGTATTTTGTAAGTTTGCGCCGCTTTTGCGTCAAAAAGCGGTGCAAATGCGGCGCTAAAAAAGTATAAATACGGGCCTTTATTTTTATGACAATATGCCACACGTATCTCAGTGAGTACCCTCAGTAAGAAGGTAAGTAATATACACAAGTTATTTGTACACAAACCAAAATCAGGTAAGTAAGATCAAGAAAAGTAATGCAAACAGTGTAGAATTACATTAGGTTGCAATAGGAGAACATAGGTATAGCGGCAACACAAACCATATACTCCAAAAGTGGAATGCGAACCACGAATGGACCCCAAACCTATGTGAGCTTGTAGAGGGTCGCTGGGACTGCAAGAAAACAGTGAGGGTTACCAAACTACCCCACTCCAAGACCCTGAAAAGTAGTAGTAAATTACACCTACTACCCCAAAAGATCACAATAGTCGTGATAGGGGGATTCTGCAGGAAGAACCAACACCAGCAGTGCACTGACAATGGATTTCCGGACCTGAGGACCTGCAAGGGGACCAAGTCCAATAGTCGCAACAGTGTCCGGGGGGGGCAGGAGACCAGGAAACCCCAGATGAAGGTGCTAGGAAGCTGCCTCCAGATGGAAGAAGCTTGGAGTTCTGCAAGAAAGAAGAGGACTAGGGACTTCTCCTTTGGAAGACAGATGTCCCACGTCGCGATGAAGCTTGCAGAGGTGTTCCCACGCAGAAATACTGCAAACAAGCTTTGCTAGCTGCAAGGGTCGCGATAGAGGTTTTTGGGTGCTGCTGAGGACCAGGAAGGACCAGGATGTCACCTTTTGGAGGAGGAGACAGAGGGGGCGCTCAGCAACTCAGAGAGCCCTCATAGAAGCAGGCAGCACATGCAGAAGTACCCCAACAGGCACTTAGAAGAAGTGAACCTGAGTCCACATGAAGTTACAAAAGAGGGTCCCACGACGTCGGAGGACAACTCAGAAGGTTGTGCACTGCAGGACAGAGTGCTGGGGACCCAGGCTAGGCTGTGCACAAAGGAAATCCTGGAAGAGTGCACAGGAGCCGGAGCAGCTGCAAATCACGCAGTACACAGCTTTGCAGTCTGGCGTGGGGAGGCAAGGACTGGACTGAAGAGTCACTGGACTGTGGGAGTCACTTGGACAGAGTTGCTGTGTTCCAGGGACCACGCTCGTCAGGATGAGAGGGGACCAAGAGGACCAGTGATGCAGTCTTTTGGTGCCTGCGTTAGCAGGGGGAAGATTCCGTCGACCCACGGGAGATTTCTTCGGAGCTTCTGGTGCAGGGTGAAGGCAGGCTATCCCCAGAGCATGCACCACCAGGAAACAGTCGAGAAAGCCGGCAGGATTAGGCGCTACAATTTTGCTGGCAGTCAGCTTGGTACTTTGTTGCGGTTTTGCAGGCGTCCTGGAGCAGTCAGCGGTCGATCCTTCGTAGAAGGTGAAGAGGGAGATGCAGAGGAACTCTGGTGAGCTCTTGCATTCGTTATCTGAAGAATTCCCCAAAGCAGAGACCCTAAATAGCCAGAAAAGGAGGTTTGGCTACTAAGGAAGGAGGATTGGCTACCAAGAGAGGTAAGAGCCTATCAGAAGGAGCCTCTGACATCACCTGCTGGCACTGGCCACTCAGAGCAGTCCAGTGTGCCCCCAACACCTCTGTTTCCAAGATGGCAGAGGTCTGGGACACACTGGAGGAGCTCTGGGCACCTCTCCTGGGAGGTACTGGTCAGGGGAGTGGTCGCTCCCCTTTCCTTTGTCCAGTTTCGTGCCAGAGCAGGGCTGGGGAATCCCCGAACCGGTGTAGACTGGCTTATGCAGAGATGGGCACCATCTGTGCCCATCAAAGCATTTCCAGAGGCTGGGGCAGGCTACTCCTCCCCAGCCCTTCACATCTATTTCCAAAGGGAGAGGGTGTAACACCCTCTCTCAGAGGGAATCCTTTGTTCTGCCTTCCTGGGCAGGACTGCCTGGACCCCAGGAGGGCAGAGACCTATTCTGAGGGGTTGGAAGCAGCAGCAGCTGCAGTCGAAACCCCGGAAAGGCAGTTTGGCAATACCCGGGTTCTGTGCTAGAGACCCGGGGGATCATGAAATTGTCACCCCAATACCAGAGTGGTATTGGGGTGACAATTCCATGATCTTAGACATGTTACATGGCCATGTTCGGAGTTACCATTGTGACGCTATACATAGGTAGTGACCTATGTATAGTGCGCGCGTGTAATGGTGTCCCCGCACTCACAAAGTCCGGGGAATTTGCCCTGAACGATGTGGGGGCACTTTGGCTAGTGCCAGGGTGCCCACACACTAAGTAACTTGGCACCCAACCTTCACTAAGTGAAGGTTAGACATATAGGTGACTTATAAGTTACTTATGTGCAGTGGTAAATGGCTGTGAAATAACGTGGACGCTACTTTACACAGGCTGCAGTGGCAGGCCTGTGTAATAATTGTCAGAGCTCCCTATGTGTGGCAAAAGAAATTCTGCAGCCCATAGGGATACCCTGGGTACCTCAGTACCATATACAAGGGAATTATAAAGGTGTACCAGTATGCCAATGTGAATTGGTAAATTTAGTCACTAGTCTGTTAGTGACAAATTTGGAAAGCAGAGAGAGCATAACCACTGAGGTTCTGGTTAGCAGAGCCTCAGTGAGACAGTTAGGCACCACACAGGGAACACATACAGGGCACATACTATGAGCACTGGGGAAATATGGGGGTAACATGCCAGGCAAGATGGTACTTTCCTACAGTGCCCCTCCTTCTGGAGTCAGATGGCCACTAGTTCCATTGCCAGGGCAAACAGCAGGGGGATTAGCGGGCAGCCCTGCTGTGTGCCTCGCCAGACTGGGAATGAATCAGAGACTAAGGGCCCAGGCATACCCATGAAGAAGGATGACTGTACAGGAGATCGGTATATGCCAGGAGGCAGTTCCCGACACCCATACAGGCCAATACCTGGAAAAAATAGTACCAACAAAGACCTTTTCCATGTCCAGGATAAGCGCTGCTGCATAAGGGTAGGATACATGTACCTGATCCTGGATGTGGAACAAGGGGCGTATATTCTGCGAGGGGAACAAACCCATTCTGGTCATTGTGGACAAATGTTGGGACAACCCGTGAAATCGGCCTGCCAAAATCTTGGCCAGTATTTTATAATCCGCTCCTAAAATAGTTATTGGTCTACAAGAGCTTAGTAATGTTGGATCGTGATTGGGCTTAGGGATCGAGACCAGGAGGGACTTCCAAAGCGAACCAGGTAGGATCCCCAGGCAGACCGCCTCCTCGTACACTGCTGTTAGTTGGGGGGCCAACTTGGACGTGAAGTTGTAATAGTACTCGAGTGGTCTATGTAGGAAAGTTTCTCTTTTTGGCATGGTCACCCCCCACTTTTTGCCTGATATCTGATGCTAACTTGACTGACTGTGTGCTGGGATCCTGCTAACCAGGCCTCAGCACCACTGTTCTTTCCCTAAACTGTACCATTGCAACCACATTTGGCACACCTCTGACACACAGTTAAATTATTTACAAAAGATATCAGTGGTTCCAAGGGCCATGTAATCAGGGAGGGTCCCTAGGGCCTGTAGCATGTATTATGCCACCCTTAGGGACCCTCATCAAAAACATCCACACTGCCACTGCAGATTGTGTGTGTTGGTAGGGAGAAAAAGGTAAAGTCAACATGGCATCCCTCCCTGGGTGCCATGCCTACAAAACACTGCCTGTGACATAGGTAAGTCAACCCTCTAGCAGGCCTTACAGCCCTAAGGAAGGGTGCACTATACCACAGGTGAGGGTATAGCTGCATGAGCAATATGCCCCTTCATTGTCTAAGTCCATTCCTAGACCCTGTAGGTGCAGTGTAGCTATACTGAGTACATGGGCTGGGAGTTTGTCATTATGAACTCCACAGCTCCATGATGGCTTCACTGAAGACGGGGAAGTTTGGTATCAAACTTTTCAGCTCAATAAACCCACACTGATGCCAGTATTGTATTTATTGAAAAATGCACACAGAGGGCATCTTAGAGATGACCCTGAAATGCACCCATCTCTCTAGTGTGTGCCTGACCGGCCTATGCCAGCCTGCCACCACCAGACAAGTTTCTGACCACATGGGGTGAAAGCCTTTGTGCTCCCAGGAGTCAGGGGCAAAGCCTGCACTGGATGGAGGTGCTTCACACCTCCCCCCTGAAAGCACAGCAACACTTGGCGGTGAGCGTCAAAGGCTCCTGCCTAATGTTATGCTGCCTCGGCGCAATCCAGCCATTGGAGATACCCGCCCACCCTGAGCAGGCCCCACTTTTTAGCAGCAGGTCTGGCAGAAAAATGAGTAAACACCAGGAGGAGTGTCCACCCCAGCTGCGACCACCCATAGGGTGCCCAGAGCTGAGGTTAACCCCCTGGCAGAATCCTACACCTTGTTTTGGAGGGTGATAGCCAATAGGGTTAGGTATGTGCCCTTCCCACCAAAGAGAGTGGGCACAAGAAGAGTGTAGCCACCCTCAGGGTCAGTAGCCATTGTCTACTGCCCTCTGATCCCTGTAATGCCAATAAATCTAGTATTTAGGGGCATCTCTGAACCTTGCTCTTCAGATTCCTGGCAAAGTTAAAGAAGAAGATGGACTGAAGAGCTGCAGAGAAGAACTCAGATGCCAAAATTTGGTTCCAGCCCCATCGGCCTGTCTGCAGCTTTAAGACGTCTGCTACAAAAAAGACGACATACTGCAGGACCAGTGACTCCAATAAACCCCCAGAAGACTGCCTGCCTACCTAAGGACCAAGAACAGACATTGTCCCTGTCCACAAAGAAACCTCAAACAAAGACTCCAGGACCCTCCGGATCCGTGAGCCCTTCCCACTCTGCACGTGTCACCCACAGCCAGAGTCCAGGTGGCTAACTTGGACTAGAGAGAGTCCTCAGGCGATTCTGACCTTGAGACCAAGCCAGTTTGACCCTTCTAGGCCACCATGACGACGCCTTGCAGCCTGAATCCAGAGGACCCCCCTGACCGCAACCAGATCCGGTGAAGATACTCGATGCCTAAAGGTACCCCTGCACCTGCAGCCCCCTGCCTTTGGGAAACCCAGCCGACGCTCCACTGACGTCCACAGAAGCCTCAACTTACCTGTCCAGCCATTGGTCTTCTCCAGACTCCTTGGACCAAGCCTGTAGCCCCTTTGTGAACCCAGAGTTCCTAATTGAAAAGCATTGGGCGCCCAACGCTTTGTGGGCACCCTGAACCTGGCTGCCCTTGTGATGCTGAGGGTGTGGGTATAGTGCTGACCTGTGGCCCCCCAATACTGATCTAAACCCCAGGGCCCGTGCCCTGACACCATGGGTACTTACCTGCACACTGTTCACTTCTGAGTGCACCCAGTCTCCATAGGATTCCATTGGATCACAAACTTTGACCTCTGCACCCAGCCAGTCCTGCGTTGCTGGTGGTGCACCCTTGGAGTCTTCCTAAACTTTGCCCTGTGGACACCTTAACTCCAGAAGACTGGGAATGTAAGTCTAGTACTTACCTGTGAACTGTGTATGTATTTTCTCGCCCCAGGACTGCATTGCCTTCAATGTAAATTGCACTATCTACTTTTGATACTGAAAAGTATTATTTACATGAAAACTGTTTTAACTATGAATTACAAACAAAGTGCATTTGATCCTTGAAAGTGATACATTCTTGAAACCATACTAACCTGCAACAAAGATCCTTTTGGTTATAGAAATATAGTAACAAGGAATATTTTTTGATAAATAAAATATTGGACTGGAGTTAGTCATTGAGTGTGTGCCTCATTTCTTGACGGTGTGTACAACATATGCATAGCACTACCCTCTGATTATTATTTTTTTTTTTAACGTTTTATTAAATTTTCTATGCAGACCATTTATGCAATAATTCGGTTTTTACAATAAAAGGAATTGGTTGGTCCGAATTAACATGTTACATTAAAAAACCAAAACAAAAACAACTTAGGTCTAATTGCCTCTCTCAGAATATATATCTACAGCGGTGGACTACCGAGTCTTGCAATAACATTATTGTATTATTAACAATTCCACAACTTGTCAGCATTCTTCCCTCTTGTTGCATATTATGTTTGTGATGGTAGGAGCTATTGGATTGGTATCTGTTCTGGTGTATAGTGCGGCTATGTTATACTTCGAGACTCTTATTATGTACTCATCCTGAACTTTCCCTTGTAGTATCTGACAACATATGGGTGTGATTATATTCTCGCCTGGCCTAACCCTTATTCGCCGGCCTCCCAGCACAATTTATTATGTATCTTCCGCGCAGGTTGTGGAATCAGTGTAAGTCTACTCCTCTTATCTGTTATTAGCGCTTGTGCGTCTATCCCCTATGTGCTGTTAGAGGAGGGCAAGGTCTACCCTATCCCTGTTCCTATGAAATTGGCCAGTTCATGGTGGTTGCTCATCGTTTTTAGCCTCTAGTTTAGTTACTAATATTCCCAGGTTTCGCATCCTGTATGTAGTTGGCCCATCTCTGATAGCTTTCGTAGTGCATGGTATTCTGTACGGGTCCATCGCAAGGGCAGGGCACGCCATACCTTCACCTCTGGTGCTCTGGGCGCTTTCCAATTCATAGCTATCAATCTTTTATACATTAAGCACGCTAAATCTGCGAACTTATGTAGATGTCTATGTTTCTTTTCTCTCACCCTCACCCCTAGCAGACAGGATTTGGAGTCCACTGCAAATGTGCGACCCGTCAATTATGAAACTTCCTCTACCACTCCATTCCACTCCCCTTTCACCTGAGCACACTCCCAGACCATATGGTAGAAGTGCGCCAATGAGGCGTTACAACGAGGGCAACCTGAGTCTGATTCAGGAAACATGCGTTTAAGCCTTGCTGGTGCTAAGTATGTCTGGTGTGTGTAGTTGAACTGAGTGTATCGAAATCTAAGATTTCTTGACACCCCACGGGTATGGTATAGTGCTTTCGTCCAGTCCTCCTGCGATATCTGATTCGGCAGGACTGCATTCCATGTTTCCCTTACATTCTCCAGTTTAGGTTCGGGAAGATTGTTCAGGATTTTATATAAGTTAGTTACAACTTTTATTTGATTATCATATTGCAGCATGTGATTTAGTGTGGGGGAGATCTCTGGTTCTAGGTCCCCTGCCATCCATGTCTTTTTAATTAAATGACAAATGGCGTAATAGGCTATAAATTGCCCTGAACTCACTGACGTGAGGGCTTGTATGGATTCAAATGACATTGATTTCCCCTCTTCAAAACAATCTCCTATTGTCAGAATGCCCGCCTCCGTCCAAGCTAAGAGCGAGTGTGTTCCAGCCACACCCGCCCAGCCAGGAATCAGTCCCAGGGGTATAAGCGGGGAGTAAGGGCATCCCCGCGGTCTTTTAATAAGTATCTCTTCCAACACTTGTGTGCTGTTACCATTAATAAATTATCAGGTGCACTTTTCGCTGTTTTGTTCATTAGCCATGTAAGTAGTGGCATTCCCGGCAACTGCGCTATCACCCATGCAGATTCTTCCAGTGTAGGTCTGTGTATCCAGTTCAGTATCCACTGTAGTTGTGCGGCAGCAAATTAGAGTTAACAATTGGGGGCGCCCAGTCCTCCCGGGTTGATTGGGTGTTGCAGTGTGGCAAGTGCCACTCATGCCCTGCCCCCTCCCCATATAAGCTTCGGTAGAACTGAGTTTAGTTCCCGAAAAAAACATTTAGGGACTTTGACTGGTAATGCCGCGAAGTAATATAAGAGCCGGGGCAGAAGCAGCATGTTCGCCACCGCTACCCTGCCTAGCGGTGAAAGTGGCAATGTACTCCAGAAACGCAGTGACCCTTTCATAGAATTTAGTGCGCGCCCTAGGTTCCCATCTCTAAGATCCCCGGTTTTGTGCTAAATATATATCCCTAGGTATTTGAATGTGTCAAAACACCACTTCAGGTGTCCTCTGGGGGCAGACTCTTTTCTCTCCGGAGGCCAGACAGACAGTGGAAACACACATGATTTTTCCCAGTTTACCACCAGACCTGATATTTCACCATATTCAGTCAGTAGGGAGATCACTGAGGGTATCACCTCCCATCCCTTTCACACATATGTCAAGGCATCATCTGCATATAATGATATTATATGGTGTGATTCACTCCTAAATATTCCCCAACTTTCTTTCATGGCTCGTAATCAAGTCGTTAGAGGTTCCATTGCGATAGCGAATGATAAGGGAGACAGAGGGCATCCCTGTCTTGTGCCTCTGCTAATCCGGAAACTGTCGGATATAACACCTCCTGTCTTCACCCTAGCCTGAGGGTTGGCGTACAATGTCTGTACCCACTGTATGTAGTTGGGGCCAAATCCCATGCCCTGCATTGAGGCAAACAGGAAGTCCCAACCTAATGTATCGAATGCCTTTTCGATGTCTAATGATAATACAATGTCATCAAACACCTCCGAAGGGGTATCTCCCATAACACTTTAACAGCCTCCGGATGTTTAAGAATGTATTACGTTTTGGAATGAATCCATTCTGATCCTCATGTATTAAAGTGTGTATAACGGGAGCTATCCTATTAGCCAGTATTTTACCTAGGATTTTACAATCCAGATTAAGAAGCGAAAGTGGTCTGTATGATTTAACGTCTGTGGGGTCACGACCATGCTTAGGGAGAACAACTATCATAGCCTCTCTCTGTGTTGGGGGCAGTAGCTTGCAAGTCCATGCCTCCTCAAATACTTTCAGCAAGTGAGATTTTAAGTGTTTCGAGCAAGTGGTATAATATTCTATTGGCAGACCATCTATTCCTGGTGCCTTGTTTTTAGGCAATTGTGTTAGAACTAACTCCAATTCTTCCATTCTTAAAGGAGCCTCCAGGGTCTCCCTATCTGCTTATGACAACTGTGCTAGGGGTTTCTCAGCGAGGAAGGATCCCAGTTGTTGGGCAGTACAATCTGTGCATCTAGTATAGAGGTTTGTGTAATAATCCTTAAACCCCCCATTGATCTCTTCTTGAGTATTGACTATTCTGCCCCATCTAGCCGTATAGTGCCTATGGGGGTCTGCTGTCGGTTCTCACGAAGGAGCCACGCCAGCATCCTCCCTGATCTATCTCCCTCTGTTTGTAAGCGCATCAGGTGATATTTATGATCGTGCCGGCGGAGATGTAGGTCCGCTTCAGTGTATTTTGCGAGCACCTCTTTTAGCGCTGAGTATGGTGTCCCATTTTGTGCCACCACAATCTCCAATTCTCTCAACTCATTTTCCAATTTGCTGACCTCCGCATGAAGGGAGCGCCTCACTCCCCAGGTGGCTGAAATACAATGCCCTCTAACGACTGCCTTGTGTGCGTCCCACTCTACCGCTCTTGAATCTGGGGTGTCTTTATTTATTTCCCAGTATTGTCTCACTTTTGTGTTCAATCCTTCTGCGAACGCCTGGTCCTGAAGGGCCTCCACCAGCAGACGCCAGGTAGGGATTACTGAACGTTGTCTGCCCCAATCTAGAGATAATCTCAACGGAGAGTGATCTGACAAAGTTTTGGCTAAATATTCTATCTTTTTAATCAGTGGGCATAAGTTAAGGGTTCCCCATATTATATCTATTCTGGTATGTACCTTGTGAGGTATTGAATAGAATGAATATTACCTCTGCTCTGGGTGTTTCAAGCGCCATATGTCGTATAGTCTCATGTCGCCCGCCTATTGTCAACAATGGACCTATGGCGTTCCTATTTGTCGGGGTGTATTTGACCTGTCCAGTGACGCATCCGGTGTACTATTAAAGTCTCCGCCCCAAATAGTCGGGGCTTTGGGGTTTACTAATAATGCTGGTGTGAGCGTGCCCAGAAACTCAGCTGTCGCACTGTTAGGGGCATAAATCCCTATTAT
Source organism: Pleurodeles waltl (assembly GCF_031143425.1). Lineage (NCBI taxonomy): Eukaryota > Metazoa > Chordata > Amphibia > Caudata > Salamandridae > Pleurodeles > Pleurodeles waltl. The sequence goes on from NC_090440.1 coordinate 224,005,122, forward strand.
AGTTAGTTGGCTCCCATCTAATTGCTCCTCTATTGCCACGTATCTACCCCCTTGATCTATGCTCTGTGTGGTTTTGACATATGGGACCCCACCTGCTATCCACACCAGTACTCCTCTAGCGTAGGCTGAGTATGTTGTGCCTATAATCTGTCCTCCCCATTTCCTGCGCAGCTCTTGTAAGTCAGTCTCCAGTAGGTGTGTTTCTTGTAGGATGGCAATATGTATACCCTGGCGTCTAAGGCAGGCAAATACTCGAGATCTTTTGCATGGCGTGCCCAATCCCCTTACATTCCATGTGGCTATCTCATAGCTATATGTGGCGTGGTTTGCAGTTTGAGCCATGTGTCATTGTGTGGTGCACCTGCATGTATCGCACTCCAGTTTTCAGTGCCCATCCAAGCCCAAACCATCGCTTTCAAGTTTATAATTAAGACTAAGAGCTGCTCTGCTTTGTTTCGTGTTCTGTCCTGACCTAGAATATACAAATTGCGACACACCCCTCCACCACCCACCCCAACTAAATCCCCCAAACTACATAAAACTTGTAACAACCTACCCCACACACTGCTACTTATAAGAAACTGTATCCGCATGAATACCTTTGGGGGCGCTATACTGACTACCGGATGTGGCTCTTATAAGGGGCCCACATCCTTCTACAGAAATAACCTGCATATGTGTGTATGGGTGCTCCCGGACCGATAATCTCTCCCATGTAATGTGTTCAACGACAGCAAGCATTGTTATAAAGAAAAAAGAAAAATTGTTCGATTGTTACTCATAAACGATGATTGCGTCCTTGGATTAGCTCGGTCGATCTCTTGCTTGTGTTTAGCCACCATTCGGCGTTTTGCTCACTCCTGTTGAGGTGCCTGTCTCTCACCTTTCAGTCACAGTGCATCTGCCAATCTAGGGGTAAGTTTCGGGCCCTTGAACGCCTCCAACAGCGTGGAGTCAGAGCTGATTGAGTCGGAGTCTGTATTTTCAATGGGATTTACCCATAATGCCTCAAGGGAGTTCTGTGTATGTAGGGATGCTTCCTTCAGTGCTTTTGCCCTTTCGGCTGCTGCTTGTTTTACAGTGGGTTGACTCTTTGGCCGTTTCCTGGTTCGCCTGCATGTCGACGAGGTAAGCCATTCCTCTCCATCTCCCGTGCCCTCTTGAGTTTGAGCCAGCCCTATAGCGTGCATCCACGTCCAGGCGTCCTCCGGGAAGGTGAACACATGGGTACGGTCGTCTGTCATCACTCTTAGTTTAGCAGGGAACAACAGGGCGTATTTAATATTGTGCTCTCGGAGGCGTTGCTTAATTTTCACAAAGGAGTTGCGCTGTCTTTGTACCTCCTGCGTGAAATCTGGGTAGGCATTAATAACGGCATCCTCATACCGGAAAGGGCCTTTGCTGCGGAACTGCTGTAGTATTGCATCACGGTCTCTATAATTCAAGAATCTTGCTATCAGTGGTCTTGGTCGTTGACCTGGAGCCGGTTGTCTCCAGGGGACTCTGTGCGCTCTTTCCATGGAGAAGAACTTCGATGGTGCACTGTTTAGCACTTCTTTAATCAGCCATTGCTCCAGGAATATTTCAGTGCTCTGCTCTACCAGTTTCTCAGGAAACCCTAGAAAGTGGACGTTGTTGCGCCGGGATCTACCTTCTGCTTCTTCAGCGCGTTGCCATAGGACCTTCACCTCGGCGTCTAGTAGTTGGATTTGTTTTTGATTGTCTATAGCCATTGGATTCAGCTCATTTAACAAATCTTCTGTTGTCTTTACTCTCTCCACTAAATTGCGGTGATCCACTCTGAGTAGATTTAGTTCTTGCGATACTGTGTCTATTCTGTTTTCTAAAGAAGATTTTGTGTCCATAATTGCCTGCAATACTTTCTCGAATTGAGTTGAGTGAGCCTGGAGTGTGGTCCAATGATTGTAGAGTTGGTATTAGCTGCTGTTCATTTGGTGTTGATTCGGGTGTAGTTCGTTCATGGCCTTTCGTAGATTTGGATTTCCCGGCCATGTCGCGCTGTTGCTGACCTTCAAATGTGTTTCAGGGCGAAGTAATTGTGCGTTACTTGGGTGCCTGTTCTTTTTTCCACTTTGCACCCAGTACGCGGTGTGAGGTTTCCAGATGTTGGGTAGTCCAGGTCCGTCTACTCCGCGCAGTGGTTGTGCTGTACAGTGAGTGAGTGGGTTTCAAGCAACTGTTTAGTTAGCACTAAAAGCAAGTTTCCTGGGCCATGCGCAGGGTCACCTCACCCATCCCACCTGTTGTCCGGCTCTTCCTTACTGCTGTGGCCGTGGGTGAAGACAAGGGAGGGGGAGAGAAACAGGGGGGGGAGGGCAGGGAATTCCAATCCTCCCCAGTTCCTCAACCCCCCCGCACCTCGTGCGGCGTTGATACCCCTCTTGAGGGGGGAGAAGGATTCCATTGTAGGCAGGGTGTAGGATATTATCCCCCGCCTGCTCCTAGTGCCCGGGTCTGTTTTTCCTGATGTGGCGCGGCTCCAACGGTTGCCGCCCGCAGCGTCTCAGCGATCGATGTTATTCAATCTTTCTCTTTCTTTTTTTTCCCCGTTAGTTTCCGGGGAGGTTCCGCTGCATGTATCAAGCGCTTGGGGTATCTCTGGGAGCACCCTTCAGGATTTATTAATGTGCCCGAGACAGAGCCTACGCTCTAGGCATCTGTCGCGGCTGCCATTTTGGCCCGTCCCCCCCACTACCCTCTGATAAGCCTAACTGCTTGACAACACTACCACAAAAGAGAGCATTAGTAGTATCTACTTCAGCCTCTGTAAAGCCTCTGGGGAACCCCTGGACTCTGTGCACATTATACTTCACTTTGGTATAGTAAATACAGAGCCAGCTTCCTACAGTATACCATTCAGGCCAGGAGTCTTGTTACGAGCCAAGTCTATCATTGCCTGGTGAACGTCTTGAACTGTGATCGGGGCATCCAGTTCTGCCCTGATGGCCGCTGGAATGCTGGGGGGTCAATTTTTGACAGGATGGTGGTAAGGGTTGTTGTGGTGACTACCATTCGGGGCATCATAAAGGTCGACATAGTATTGAGCAAATTCCTGGAGTATCTCTTTTTGTCCATGGAGAGTCTGGCTAGTTGGCGAGTGAATCTCTGTAATCGGAAGAGCTGTCAATTACTGGCTGACCAGCCAAGCCAATAGGTGTACCACCCTGTATCGCTCCTGGTGGTTCTGACTACGTGGGCAGCAAAGTTAAAATGCCACTGAGACAATATTTTCACTCAGATGTTTTATTTCTCTCTACCTCGCTGTTCTTTGCCTAGACCAACACTGTGTTCTTAAACAAGACATTTCTTTCACTCTGTACTCCTCTCAAGGCTGCAGTAAAGATAGGTTGCCGGTAAACGTGGTAACGCTTTGTCTCTGGTATTCATGGAAACATACACATCCTTACTTAGGGACATTTTCTCAGAACATCCGCTGTTTTAATACAAAAACACTTCCCTGTCCCATACCCGTTAGAGGGAGATTCCAGTCAGATGACCACGACTGATTACTGATTGCTGAACACTTCACTACAGCTGCTTTTGCAGACTTCAGGCCTCTTGCTCAGGTATGAGGGATGATGTCTTCCCAGGGGAACCTGAAAGGCAGAACTAGAGCTTAATATGCTGTGCTCTAATATAGCCTAGGTAGGAATTAGTATATTGACTCTAGTGACAATATGGTAGCATTATTTGTATGCTTTACTCTCCATGTCACAAGTTTAATACTGTCAAGCTTCATGGTTCTGGTTATTGCACTTGCTTAATTAAAACCTTATTGAAACATACACTGCTTCAGCTTGTCCTTGTATACATGAGACTAATATAACAGAGAGAAACGGATGCGATCTGAGTGACCACGATTTCCCTGAGGAGTCAATTGTGTCATGCGCTCGGCTGCCCAATCATCCCTGCTCTTGGGCAGAGATAAGGCACTGCTAGTTAGCCGGAGCAAAACCCAGATTAGGCCGGCAGGTATCACCTGTAGTGGGTTCAGACTCAGTCCCCCACACCACAGGTGATTCTGCCGCTCAAATCCAGTAGTCTCATTAGAATAATGAGAGCCTACGCGACAGATCCACCGAGTGCACTGCATGGTCTGCCACAATTTTCCCCCGATAGTCGGAATGTCTCACGCTAGGGAGGAGGGAATGGGAACTGTTAGAAATGGGGTCTCCAGTTGGTAGTCAGTTTACACCATGTCCAAGTAGGGACCCTCACTCTAGTCAGGGTAAGGTATATACACAGCTCAGATAACCCCTGCTCACTCCTTTGGTAGCTTGGCACAAGCAGTCAGGCTTATCTCAGAGGTAATGTGTAAAGTATTTGTACAAACACACACAGTAACACAGTGCAAACACCACAAAAATAACCAATATTTATCTAAATCAAACAAGATCAAATAAACAAAAATCTGACATACACAAGTAAAGATATGAAATTTTTAAGATTAAATCCCAATAAAAATACAATAGCTCCAACTGGGGCTATCACGATATAGTTGACGGAGTCGTTCCCAATGGTAGGATGCCGCTCGCGGGGAGGATGGCGCCAGTCACGGAATCACATGGGCGCCCAGGTACAGTACTTTTGGCAACGAGGAAAACAAGCCGGTGTATGGAGTTGGGGGTGTGAGGCATCTCTGGATCCGGTGCGGCGTTGGTTCCTTATTGCAGAGCAGGAGAGGTGATGCGGCATCAGTGCGAGGTGTCGGTTCCTGACGATCTGGCAGAGTCGATGAATGACACGGGTCGAGACGCGATGGGTGACCTCACAGGGTTGCAGGTGCTGCGGCAGTGTTGAGTGCCAGGGATGTCAGTGACATGGCACTTAGGGACTCGTGGAGTAGTGGAACTTCAGTGAGGCTGCAGCGGTGTTGGGCCTGCAGTGTCAGTCAGGGATCGTCACACACCAGCCGGGACCATGACATTCGTGTTGTAGGCAGCGGCACAGAGTCGAGCAGGGGCGTCGGTTCTGGAGTCATCTGGAGTTGGTGTGCCTGGATCTTCTTGCTTCTCACCAGAACTCACTTCCAAGGGCCCAGGAACTAGATTGGCACCACTCCTCTCCTCAGTAGGTATACCCAGGTGCTAGAAGGTGACGTTTTTGATGTCCCTGAGACTTCTTAACAGGAGGCAAGCTCAGTCCAAGCCCTTGGAGAAACTTCACAAACAGGATTTCAGAAAGCAAAGTCCAGTCCTTTCCCTCTTCAGGCAGAAGCAGCAGCAGGCCAGCACAGCAAAGCAACAGGAAGAGTGGCAGGTCCTCCTAAAGCATCAAGCTCTTCCCCTTGGCAGAGGTTCCTGTTGATCCAGAAGTTATCTAAAAGTCTGGGATTTTGGGTGCACTACTTATACTCATGTCTCCCTTTAAAGTAGGCAAACTTCAAAGGAAAGTCTCTGTTGTTCACAAGGTCCTGCCTTGCCCAGGCCTGGCCCCAGACACACACCAGTGGGTTGGATTCCGCACTGTGTGAGGACAGGCACAGCCCTTTCAGGTGCACGAGTCAGCTCTTCCCTCCCCACTCGTCAGGCCATCAGACTCATCAGGATATGCAGGGCACACCTCAGCTCCCTTTGTGGCACTGTCTAGAGGAAATTCACAAACAGTCCAACTGTAGGTCTGATCCAGAAGTGGATTCCACAGGCAAGCAGAGGCACAGCATGGTTAGCAAGCAAATGCCCACTTTGGAAGTGCAAAGCTGCAAACAAAGACACCTCTGTGACAGGTCTGAGGCATGTTTACACGGCTACTCATGTGAGTGGCACAATCAGTGTTGCAGGTCCACTGGTAGCATTTGATTTATATGTCCTGGGCACTGATAGTGCACTGTACTAGGGACTTACCAGTAAATCAAATGTGCCAATCATGGAAAACCATTTACCAATATCTTTAAGACAGAGAGCACTTGCACTTTAGCACTGGTTAGCAGTGGTAAAGTGCCCAGAGTATCATAACCAGCAAAAAGGAATTACAGCATAGGGTCCAAAAACAGGAGGTCAGAAGCAAAAGGTACAGGGAAACCACCCCAATATTTGCCAGGTCCAATAGGAGAATAGAAACGATCTAGTCAGATATGTAGTTGATAAGGGGGAGAATAAAAGGAGTATAATCTGTCCGAGGGGAAACGTGCGCCATACATCGGCGATGGACCAGTGGTAAGCCCATGCGCAAAGATGTGTCACTTGTTGGCATGGGAGTGCGTGAGGTAAGGGATGGTGTGACCTATCTAGAGTTGCGTTGAGAACACTGTTGTAATCACCACCCAGGAGCCAAGGGAGATGGGTCTTGTGGGCCAGCAGTTCAGACAGTTCCCCTCCAGAGAAAGTGTTGGTCGGTTTTGGGGGCATAGATACAGCCAATCAGCAATGATTTACCATTCTACCTACCCTCTAAAGGGACATATCGGCTGTCTCTGACGATGATATCTCCTTTATCCTGGAAGGGTAGGCCGGGTCTCACCCAAATCAAGGCGCTGCATGCATAGGCTGAATATGTGGTGGCGTATATGTGCCCACGTCAGCGACAGTGTAGTCTGTGCAGTTCGGCGGCAGTAGTGTGTGTTTCTTGTAGGAGTATACTACTAGCCTTCTGAGGGAGCACACATGAGTAGACCATATATCTCTTTTTTGCCGTGTACATGCCCTGTATGTTAAGGGTTAGAAATTGGACACTCGTGAGTGACAGGATGCGAGGTGCTGTCATGCGGGGGGATGGAGGTACAGGAGAAGGGTGTCCCGTTTATTCCAGCTCTTCAAGTGAGTGGTTGAATGTCACCATATGTTTACCAGGCCTTTTGTGATCAGCTTGAAGCCCCGGGGGATAGGGGTAGAAATCACAAAATGTAAAACAGGAACTGTGCAAAAGGTGTAAAGAAATGCACTGCACAACCAGCGGTGAGCCCAAACGTCAGATACCTTGCTTTGTCTACCAATGTAGGAGGTGGTGTGGCGTGAGAGGAAAGGTGGGAAAGCTCGCAGGCCTCTAGCTTTGCTGGGGTGCCATTTTCCAGTATGTTAGTGGGGGGCTTTTCGCAGGCGTGGCTGTCGTCAGGGAGGTCCTAATGATCTGTCAAGAGTCAAAGGGCATAGCACATTTCACAGACTGGTGGTCATTGTGGAATATATGACATTACAACATCCCTCTCTCATCCCTTCCCAAACATCACAGCAAAGTCACTTCAACAGAAGGGAATGATATGGGTGTCCAGCGGGGGAGGAGGGGCAATAATCGTTAGATTAATACATCACCCATTTGTGGTGTGACCACAGGAAGCATCTGGCAGTCCTGGGGCATGGTGGTTGAGTCCATCGAGTCCTCATCTGCTGAGAAGAGGTGGGGTCCCATGTCCCCGTCCGTGGAAGTGGCTGTCACACCTAAGGTGGCCACTGAGTCCAGAGCTGCTGTGTGCTTCTTGATAATTTCTTCCAGGTCTGGGTAGGCCCACGCTGGTCCCTGGGGAACAGCCCCCCACCTCGGGTGGGTCACCTGGGCCACATAGGGCAGGCAGGCATAGAAGCACCTCCGGAATCATGCTTGTCAGAGCCGACTGTCCAGCCACTGCCAGGCCTTTGTGGGGTTGTTAAAAAAAAAAAACTTTTTTCGTTGGCAATGATTTTCAAGTGGACTGCATAGAATAAAGAGTACAGTGGGTTAACCTGCCGGAGGCGTCGTCTGACTGCCACAAAGGAGGTGTGTTGCTGCTGGACCAGCTTCGTTTAGTCAGGGAACAACATTGTTGCATCCTCATATTTCAGTGGCACTGCCACACTAGCAGCCCATAGGATGGTGTCTCTGTCGTGAAAGTGAAGGGGTTTTGCAAGCATAAGGAATGGCGGAACCCCAGGAGGGGAGGGTGTGAGCCTTCTTCAGGATCACCCGTCAGTATCGTCCGCCCAATCTTCCAGCCTTTCTAACTGGTTTCGGAGGCACCGTATTGCTGCATGGTATTCCGTAACTTGCCATCGCAGTTCCAAGTGTGTTTTTTTCTCCTTCAGAAACGTTGTCCATTAGCTTTTGATCGTGGTCGCGCAAGAGGCTGAGTTTTGTGGACAGGGATCCCAGCTTTGTCTCCATGGAGAACCAGGATTCGGCGATGTTGGCGAGTACTTGGTCGAGTTTGGTGGACATTGTGTGCATGCTTGGCTTGCTCCCCTGGGGTCCCTGCATCTGTGAAGGATGAGGGGCCAGATGCCCAGCCACAGGAGGCAGGTGTGTGGGCTGTATGCTCATGGTGGTCCTTAGGTTCACTGGAAGGTTCTTCCAATCGCTTGTCGGGTGCCTCTCAGCTCCTGTGGTGGTGGATTTGCTGTAGCTCTGGGGTCACCCCAGGGCAGGGCACCCACTCTGCATGCTGCTGAATGTGTGGGCCAAGCAATCAGGTGGGGAAATCCGTAAAATGGGCGCACTCCAGCAACAGCCCAGTGTGAATAATTTCCCTTGTGAGAGAGAGGGCTGCGTGTCCTTGTTATCAGCCCAGCCTCTTCGTCGATTCCCATGGACACAGGCCCACCCAGTCTCCCAAGGCGGCCCGGCCCGGGGCAGGTGGCAGTGCCTCAGTCAATCTCTCTGCACCACTCCTGTAGGGGTAGGGGCCCAGCCTAGTGGTAGTGACACAAGTGTGCTGTCCCCAGTGTCGAAGGGCCCCCCACCTCAGGGCATGGTACTCGCACTGACAAACGCACTGTCTAGGGAGCCCCCCAATCTCCAGTGGTCCAGGGGGGAAATCGTCTTGTTCCAGGGACCCCTACCCCAGGTCCTCCCCAGTGCCAGGGATGATGATTTTGCTGTGGTGTAACTTTGCACCACTGGCGGCGAGCCCCAGGTAAGCCTGAGTCGGAACGCCAGTTGGCGTAAGCCCCAGGCCGGAATAGGCCCCAGGTAGTCAATGGGGAGTGGGGAGGACGCTCCCCTCTGCCCGACCAGTCAATATCAGGGCCCAAGGGGTGCCAGGCAGTCCAGAGGAATCGACACGGTCTACCCCCAGGCCAGTAATAGTGGGCCCCCTGCATGATTGATGTCCCAGGGGCCGCTGCTCCCTGCATAGGTGCCTGGCCAGCAAGGATGGTCCACTACAGGGATCCACGTAGCGCAGGCTCCAACTTGTGCATTTAACACAAATTGCTCCAAAAATGCAATGCACTGATAACACTCAAACTAGTCAAGAAAAAAATTGGTCGGTAAGTGCTTTGCGACACTGTAGGAAGAAGGCTCTGTATATACTATACCAAAGTAAGGTATAGTGTGCACTGAGTCCAATGGTTACCTAGAGGCTTAACAGAGGCCAAAGTACATAATACTTTTGTGGTATAGTGGGCAAGCAGTTAGGCTTATCAGAGAGTAGTGCTAAACATGTGTTGTACACACACAGTCAAGAAATGAGGCACACACTCAATGACTAACCCCAGTCCAATGTTTATGTATCAAAAATATACTTTGTTACTTTATTTCTAGAACCAAAAGGATCTTTGTTGCAGGTAAGTACAGTTTCAAGACTGTATCACTTTCAAGTATCAAATGCACTCTGTAAATCACAGTAAATATAGGTTTTAGGTAAGCAATACTTTTCGATAGCAAAAGTAGACACAGAGCAAAAATCATTGAAGGCAATGCAGTCCTAGGGAAGGAAAAGTACAAGCACAGTTTACAGGTAACAGTTTACAGGTAAGTACTCAACTTACGGTCCCAGTCTTCAGGTGTACACAGGGCAAGGTTTAAAAAGACACCAAGGGTGCACCACTAGTAACACAGGGCCGGCCAGGTGCATAGGTCAAATTTGGTGATGGGTGCCCAATGGAAACTAATGGAGACTGAGGGCACTTAGAAGAAAACTGATTGGAGGTAAGTACCCATGCTTTCAGGGCACAGGCCCCAGGGGTTTAGATCAGCACCAGGGTGGGGGAGCACAGGTCAGCATCAAGCATACACCCTCAGTGGCACGGGGTTGACTGGGTGCAGAGTGCAAACACAGTGTCGGCGCCCAATGCAATTCAACAAGGAACTCCGGGTTCACAAAGAGGCTGCAGGCCTGGTCCAGGGAGTTGGATGAAGAATACCAATGGCTGGAAAGGTAAGAAGAGATCCCTCTGGATGTAGGTGGACTGTCGGCTGGGTTCCTCAAGGCCAGGGGGGCTTCAAGTGCAGGGGTACCTTTAAGTGTCAGGAATCTTCATGGGAGCTGTTCATGGTCAGGGCATCCTCTGGATTCAGGCTGCAGGTGTTGTTGTGTTGGTCAGGATGGGTCAACCCAGGGTGTACTCATGGTTGGAATCGCCTGGGGACCTCCTCTAGATCGGTGGCCACCTGGACTCGAGCCACGCTCATCGTGTGCAGAGTGGGCTGGACTCACAGATTCGGAGGGCTCTGGAGTCCTTATTGGAGTTTTCTTTGTGGAAAGGGCCACTGTCCTCTGCAGATCTTGGTCCTTAGGGAAGGCAGGCAGTTCTCTGGGGTTAGTAGAGGTCACTGGTCCTGCAGGATGAGTCATCTTTTTGTAGCAGGAGTCTTGAAGCTGCAGACAGGCTGGTAGGGCTGGGACCAAGTCAGTTGTCGTCTGGAGTCTTCACTGCTGGTGAGGCTCTTCCTCTTCGTTCCTTCTTCTTCTTTAGGGCACCACAAATCAAAAGAGCAAGGTTAAGGGGTACCTCTAAATACTAGTTTAGGGGCGCTACAGGGGTCAGAGAGTCAATGGCTACTGACCGTGAGGGTGGCTACACCCTTCCTGTTATTACTCCCTTTGGGGAGGGGGCACATTCCTAACCGTACTGGCTAACATTCTCCACAACAACATGGAGGATTCTGAAGAGAGGGGGTCACCTCAGCTCTGGGCACCCTAGGGGTGGTCTCACCTGGGGTGGACACTTCTTCTCTTCCTTACTAATTTTTCTGCTGGACCTGATGCCAAAAAGTGGGGCTTGGTCCGTGGACGCAGGCATCTCCACTGGGTCAGTATAACAAAAGTCAGGAGCTTTTGAGGCACCCTCACCAAGTGTTGCTGTTCCTGCAGGGGGAGGTGTGAAGCACCTCCACCCAGAGTAGGCTTTGTCTGAGGGTGTCTGAGTAGACAACTCCATAAACTGACCCATATTTACGAATGTAAGGGGGGAGGTCAGGGAGAGGTTCACTCTCTACTTCCTGAGCCTCATCAGTAACCATCAGCATGGCTAAATCAGCCATCATAGAAAAGTTTTAGGTGGTCCACATTGATCACCCTCTCAGTGGTCCTGCTAGTGTCGAGGTCTACCAAGTAGGCGACCTCACTTTTCTTCTCAAGGATATAATAAGGGACACTCCATCCGTCTTGAAGAGCCCCTGGATCCACAAGTTCCAGAACCCACACCTTCTGCCCAGGTTGGGACTTCACCAGTACAGCCTTTTGGTTATACCACAGCTTCTGAAGCTGTTGGCTGGCCTCCAGGTTTTTGGATGCTTTCTCCATGGACTCTGCCATCCTGGAACCTAGGCCTAGTACATAGTCCACTACATCTTGCTTAGAGTCATGGAGTGTTCTTTCCCAACCCTCTTTCACAAGAGCAAGTGGTCCCTTAACAGGATGGACAAACAGAAGCTTGAAGGGGGAAAACCCTACTACCTTCTGATGCACCTCTCTGTAGGCAAAAAGCAAGCATGGAAAGAGGACATCCCACCTCTTTTGAGCTTTTCAGGGAGCCCCATGATCATACCTTTTAATGTCTTGTTGAATCTCAACAAGTCCATTGGTTTGTGGGTGATAAGATGTTGTGAACTTCGAGGTTACCCCACACTTATTCCACATATGCTTTTTTTTTTTTTTTGCTGACATGACGTTGGCACCCCTGTCAGAAACCACCTCCTTAGGAACCTCTACCCTGGTGAAGATACCTGACAGGTCCTTGGTTATTGCAGTGGCTGTAGTAGACCTAAGGGGAATTGCTTCAGGTTACCTGGTAGCATGGTTCACTATTACCAGTGTATATTGGTTTCCTGAGGCTGTGGGTGGTTCACGTGGACCCACTATGTCCACACCAACCCTTTCAACCACTGGTAGCATAATTCAGGGGGCCTTTGGGTGGCCACCTGTTTTGCCACTGGCTTGGCAGGTGACACAGGAGTTGCAAAACTCATTCACCTTTTGAGACATGTTGGGCCAATAGAAATGGCTGCCTAGCTTATTACAAGTTTTGGTCTAGCCCAGATGACCAGCTAGGAGGATGCTATGGCCTAAGGTGAGGAGGAATTCCCTGAACTGCTGAGATACCCCAAATTTGGTGCCTCCAGGAGAGTGGTAGTATCTGGCCTTAGCTAACAAGAGTTCCTCCTCCCAGAAGACCTTGTAGGAGCCACTTACATCTTCTGTCTCCTGTGCAGCGGCTTGCTGTTGCAGGCCTTCAAGAGTTGGACAGGACAGCTGTGCCATGGACAGGTCCTCTGTCCTTGGTATAGCTTCTTCCTAGAGGGTCCCCCTGAGACCAAGAGCTGAACCTTGGGCTCGGTTCCCTCTATGGTGGACAAGTTATCTTCCTGAGAAGAGGGGTCCTGAGCTTTTTGCTGGTCCCTCAGTCTTCTTGCCCTTCTGTAGGAAGCTGGCCTGGTGTGAGGGGGACACCTATGGTGTTATCACCCTATACCAGGTCCAGGTATCCCCTATTAGTGAAGTGTAGGCAGTGTATAGAAAGCCAGGTCTCTCTAGAGGTAGCTGTGGATGAGCAGGCAAGATTTATCTAGGAGACATGCAAAGCTTATGCAATACCACTATAGTCAAACAGCACTATCACAAAGGAAAGAACCACACAGTGTTACAAAAATAAAGACACTTTATAGTAAGACAAATACTAGAATACTGAACAGGCAATCCTCCAACAGGAAGTAAATAAACACACTATTATATACACATTAACAATCAGTAAAGAGCATAGTAAGCAATAAGCATTGGCAAAACTATAGGTAAACAGAGAAAGGCCAAACCATGTACCTAAAAGGTAGGATGTGAAAGACAGTCCCCCACCAAAGGAACTGGAATCAGTAGAGGGGAGCTAGAGGAACTAAGAACCCCAAGAGGTGAGTACCACAATGACTCCCAGTGACTAGGAGAGGAGAGGTAAGCAACTGGTTTTCTCCAAAACCAACAGCATTGGCTTGGGAAAAGGATTATGCAAGACCCAACCAAGACTGGAAGAACTCAAAGATGGATCCTGACAGAAGAGGACCTTCAATGCAAGGGGTTCAAATCCAGTTGGTGTTGGAGTGTCCGGTTGTGGCAAGAGCCACTACCCACCCTTCTGTGCATGCATGACCAGGTCAACAGTGGATGAAGAAGGCCAGCAGTGCAGTACCGGAGATGAAGAGAAGTCCCAGGAGTGATGCAAGTGATTGAGATGCAGTCAGTCAGTGGTGCTGGAAAACCACTTACAAGCCTTGGCAAGTGCAAGAGACGGAGAAGAAGTTTTGCAAGGCTGAAGAGGACCAGCAAGGCCCAAGGGACTCGACCCAAAAAGGGGAGTCCGGAGTGACCCTCAGCAGCCAGGAGAGTGACAGGAAGAGGAGGCAGCCCCCATAGGCAACCCACTGGCAGCAGGCACAGCAGTCGCAGTGTGGCCCACACAGCATACCTGAAGAGGAGTCCCACGTTTCTGGACCAGAAGGCAGGAGACTGTGCTTTGCAGGAAGGAGTGATGGGGGCCGGTGCTACATGGACCCTGAAAATCCCTTGGAGGAGGAGCAAATAGGCCTTGGTAGCTCCAAGAATCCAAGAGTCGTAGTGCACAGGGATACTGCCCCTAAAGGAGAGGCAAGGGATTACCGTCTCCCAAGTTGGACAGCTGGTAGAGAGGACCAAGGGGACCACTCCAGACCACCACCTGTGAGGCAGGATCCATACAGTTCTGGAGGAGAGAAGATCCATGCATCCGGTCGTCGTTGCAGTTGGTGCCTACAGATGCAGGGGAGTGACTCCTTCACTCCAAGGGAGATTCCTTACTAGTTCTTGTGCAGGCTGTTAATTTGCCGCCCTCAAACAATGCACAGCCGGGGAATTGTTGCAGATGTTGGAAGGAGCCAGAAAAACAATGCTGCAGAACAGAGTCGTCACTGAAGTTGCAAATGGTCGGTTCCTGGAGGGTCCAGTTACAGTCCCAGTGGCCAGAAGGTGAAGTAAACAATGTAGAAGAGTTCTGCTGGAATCTTGCATGTCAAACCGAAGACCCACCCAAGAGGAAGACCATACATATCCCAGGAACGGGGACTGGTCACCTAGAAGGGTGACCACCTATCAGGAAGTGGCTGTGATGTAACCTACCTAACCTTGCCTCTCAGATGCTCCCAGAGGCCTCTGCCCACCTTGGATTCCAGATGGCAGAATCAAGTGGCCACCTGGAGGAGCTCTGGGTACCACCCCTAGGGTAGTGATGGACAACTGAGTGGTCACTCTCCTTTCCTTTGTCCAGTTTTGTGACTGAGCAGTGACCGAGGGTCTCTAGACTGGTGCAAACCAGTTTAGGCAAGGAGGGCACAAAATGTGTCCTTCAAAGCATGCCGGTGGCTTGGGCTCCAAAACCATGTAACACCTATTTCCAAGGGGGAAGGTGTTACCTCCCACTCCCACAGGAAACCCTTTGCGCTCTGCATTCTTCAGCCTGAACTGATCAAGCATTAGGAGGGTGGAAACCTGCCGGAGGGTTGGCAGCAGCCCAGGCTGCCTGAAAACCCCCAGAAGACTGGTAGGAGCAATGTTGGAGGCCCTCTAAGGAGCCCCCGGAGTGAATGAAATCACACAACCAATACTGGCAACAATATTGGGGTATGATTTCAACATGGTTGATACCAAACATGCCCAGGTTTAAAGTTACCATTATGAAGCTGAACACAGGTACATGGGTAAAAATGACTTCCCCGCACTTACGAAGGCCAGAGCAATGGAGCTGGAGTTCGTGGGGGCACCGCTGCTCCTGCAGGGGTGCCTTCACACACAGGTATCTGCACCCTGCCCTGGGCTCTGGGCTGGAAGGCATACCATAGGGATGACTTACAGTGACCTGGTGCAGTGACCTGTAGCAAAAGGGTGCACAGGCTGCAACGGTAGGCCTGCGGACACATTTTGCATGGGCCTCCATGGGTGGCATAATACATGATGCAGCTCATGGGGAACCCCTGGTGCCCCAATGCCCTGGGTGCCATATACTAGGTGAAAGCTAGTGACCATTTTTACCAATTCTAATTGGCACACTGGAACACCCTTATAATTCCCTAGTATATGGTACATAGGTACCCAGGGTTTTGGGGTTCCAGGAGGTCCCTATGGGCGGCAGCATTTCTTTTGCCATCCATAGGGAGCTCAGACAATTCTTACACAGGACTGCCACTGCAGCCTGAGTGAAATAACGTCCACGTTATTTCACAGCCCTTTTACACTGCACTAACTTATAAGTCACCTATATGTCTAACCCTCACTTGGTGAAGGTTAGGTGCAAAGCTGCTAGAACACTGCTAGAACACTACTAAGCTACTAATAAGGAATAACTGGACCTGGCACAAGGTGTAAGTACCATCAGGTACCCACTATAAGTCAGGCCAGCCTCCTACATTGGTGGTGCAGAGGTGGGATAAGTACTTGTAACTGCTTTACCACTTTGTCATTGGTGCTTTTCATAAGAAAAACATATTCCAAATACTTAAAAATATACACAGTTGACCTAAACAGTTTTACTCTCTTTCTAAAAACTTTCTAAAAAGTTTCTTCAAAGGTTTTGAAAAGTTTGAAACGTTTTTCTCTTCTCTTTAAAAGTTTCTGAAAACTTTTTTTCTCTCTGTCTTAAACTCTTTCTTACAACTATGTCTGCAGTAGAACTTACTCCCACAGTTGTCCAGGCAACCTATGGTAGTTTAAACTTTAAAAGCTTGAGGGGTCTCTGAATAGAAAGAGGTTTAAGCATTGGTAAGAACCCGACCAAAGATCTTCTCCTTAGCCTTCTCCTAGAAAGTGACCAGAACCAGTCTGGCCCATCCCAGGATCAGGAGATAGAGGAGGGGGGTACCCAGGAAGAACCACGGGAGGCCCCTGAGGACTCTGAGGAGGGTTCATCCAAAGACCTGTCAGTTAACAGGCCATCTAGTGAAGCTGATAGTGGGAGGGAGTCACACCACACTAGTAAGGCACCTTTCACTCCAAAAGGCCAGGTAACTAGAGTCCAGCCAGTTAGAGACAGGTCCACTTCTGCCAATCCCCCCATTTCCTCTGTGTCTCAGAATTCCCAAGCCTCCAACCTCCAACTGAGAATGACAGCCTAAACAAGGAACTCAGAAAGCTGAGGTTGGAAGAGGCCAGACTGAAGCTAAGACAGCAACAGTTGGCCTTAGTCAAGGAATCTCTACATGTAGAGAGGGAAAGGCTGGTTGGGGTTAGTTCCCCATGGTGGCAGCAGCAAACAGTAATCCTGTAAGAGAACAAGATTCTAGGAACCTGCATAAGATAGTCCCCACTTACAAGGAGGGGGATGACATTAACAAGTGGTTTGCTGAACTTGAGAGGGCTTGTATGGTACAGTTGGTCACTCAAAGGCAGTGGGCTGCTATCTCGTGGCTATCTTTCACTGGTAAAGGTAGGGATAGGCTCCTTACTGTCAGATAAAATTATGCTAATAATTACAAAGTTTTTAAGGATGCACTCTTAGATGGATTTGGCTTTTTCACTGAACAATACAGGATAAAGTTCAGAGATACCAGAAAAGAGTCCTCTCAAGACTGGACAGACTTTGTAGACTGTTCAGTGAAGGCCTTGGAGGGTTGGATACATGACAGTAAGGTGACTATGAAAGCCTGTATAATCTAATCCTGGTGAGAGCATATTTTGAATAATTGTGTGTCTGACTTGTTGCATCAGTACTTGGTAGACTCAGATCTGACATCGGGGGGGGGGTTACTGGTCCAAAAAAAGTTGTTGTAGCCACTGATTTACCTGTAGACTGCTTACTAGGCAATGATTTGGAGACATCAGCTTGGGCTGAAGTGGAGTTGGAGGCTCCTGTAGCAATGCTGGACATTCCAGGGCATATCTTTGCTTTGACAAGGGCTCAGGCTCAGAAGTTAAGAGGACAGGGAAGCTTGGATCCTGGAATAATGGACCAAGTGCTCCCAAAAGCTATGGGTAAAAAGTGTAAATCCTTGCCCACTATCCCTCCCTCTCCAGAAGATTCCCCTTTTGAGGAAGAGGAATCCTCTCCCTGTGCAGAACCTACACCAGATGAGCTGGCAGCAGACACTGCTGAGCTTTAGGGTGCAGGGGGGAATGCTACGGAAGAGCTGAGAGTGGCACAGCAGACCTGTCCCACACTAGAGGGTTTGAGACAGCAAGCTGCCAAACAGCAGAATGGGGATGTCACTGATAGCAATAAGGTCTATTGGGAAGACAACCTGCTTTATACTGAGTCAAGGGACCCTAAACCTGGAGCTGCCAGGAGATTGGTTATTCCTTTGCAGTATAGGGAGTTTCTTCTGACCTTGGCACATGACATTCCTTTGGCTGGGCATTTGGGCCAGAGCAAAACTTGGGACAGACTTGTTCCATTGTTTCACTGGCCTCACATGTCAGAGGGCACTAAGGAGTTTTGTCGCTCCTGTGTGACCTGCCAAGCCAGTGGCAAGACTGGTTGCACACCTAAGGACCCCTAATTCCACTCCGAGTGGTTGGGGTGCCCTTTGAAAGGGTAGGGGTTGACATAGTTGCCCCCCTTGACCCTACAACAGCTTTAGGCAATAGATTTATCCTTATGGTAGTGGACCATGCCACTAGGTATCCTGAAGCAATTCCCTTAAGGATCTCTATAGCTCCTGCAGTGGCAAAGGCCCTCCTGGGAATCTTTTCCAAAGTGGGCTTCCCTAACGAAGTGGAGTAAGACAGAGGTAGTAACTTCATGTCTGCATACCTCAAAGCTATGTGGAAGGAGTGTGGCGTAACTTATAAGTTCACTACTCCTTATCATCCACAGACAAATGGTCTGGTTGAGAGGTTTAATAAAACTCTCAAAGGTGTATGATTATGGGACTCCCTGAAAAACTCAGAAGGAGATGGGATGTCCTGTTGCCATGCCTCCTTTTTGCTTACAGGTAGGTACCCCAAAAAGGAGTGGGCTTTAGCCCCTCTGAACTCCTCTTTGGGCACCCTGTAAGAGGTCCCCTTGCACTTGTGAAGGAGGGTTGGGAACAACCTTTAAAAGCTCCAAAGCAAGACATTGTGGCCTATGTACTTGGCCTGAGATCTAGAATGGCTGAGTACATGAAAAAGGCCAGTAAAAACCTTCAGGCCAGCCAAGAGATCCAAAAGCAATGGCATGACCAGAAGGCTGTTCTGACCCAGTACCACCCAGGACAGAAGGTGTGGGTATTGGAGACTGTGGCCCCAAGAGCACTCCAGGACACATAGAGTGGACCCCATCTCATTATTGAAGAGTGAGGTTACCTATTTGGTAGACCTGGGCACTGCCACAAGTCCCCTTAGGGTGCTCCATGTCAATCGCCTAAAACCCTACTATGACAGGGTTGACTTAACCTTGCTCATGGCAACTGATGAGGGGCAGGATGACGAGAGTGACCCTATCCCTGACCTCTTCACCACCACTGAAGTTGATGGCTTAGTGGAGGGAGGGGTGCTTGCAGATTGCCTTACTGCTGAGCAGAAGGACAACTGTATAAATCTCCTAGGCCAATTCTCTGACCTCTTCACACTGATACCAGGTACCACTACCTGGTGTGAGCACACAATCAATACTGGAGACAGTTTACCTGTCAAAAGTAAGATTTATAGGCAGCCTGACCATGTCAGAGATTGCATAAAACAAGAGGTACATAAAATGCTTGACTTAGGAGTGATCGAGCCTTCAGAAAGCCCATGGGCTAGCCCAGTGATGCTTGTCCCAAAACCTCACAGTAGAGATGGTAAAAGAGAAATTAGATTTTGTGTTGACTACAGAGGTCTCAAACAAGTAACCACAATTGATGCTCACCCTATACCTAGGACAGATGAGCTAATAGATACACTGGTTTCTGCCAAGTATCTAAGCACTTTTGATTTAACTGCAGGGTATTGGCAGATTAAATTATCAGAAGATGCTAAACCTAAAACTGCATTTTCCACCAATGGGGGGGGCACTATGAGTTCACTGTTATATCCCTTTGGTTTGAAGAATTCACCTGCCACTTTTCAGAGGTTGGTGAACACAGTTCTGCAAGGTTTGCAAGCTTTTAGTGCAGCATATCTAGATGATATAGCTGTCTTTCGCTCCACCTGGGATGAGCACCTGGTCCACCTATGGAAAGTTTTAGAGGCTCTGCAAAAGGCAGGCCTCACTATCAAGGCTTCAAAGTGCCAGATAGGGCAGGAGAAAGTGGTATATCTGGACCACCTGGTAGGTGGGGGACAGATTGCACCACTACAGTGGAAGATCAAGACCATTATGGAATGGGCTCCCCTACAACTCAAACCCAGGTGAGAGCCTTCCTATGCCTCACAGGGTACTATAGGACGTTCATCAAGAATTATGGCTCCATTACAGCTCCTCTTAATGACCTTACTAGTAAGAAGATGCCTAACAAGGTAATGTGGACAGCTAGCTGTCAAAGGCTTTTGATGAGCTCAAACAGGCCGTGTGCTCTGCACCTGTCCTAAAAAGCCCTTGTAACGCCAAGATGTTCATAGTCCAGACTGATGCTTCTGAATTAGGGGTGTGGGCAGTGCTATCACAGCTTAACACTGAGGGCCAGGATCAACCTGTTGCTTTTATCAGCAGGCGGTTGACCCCTAGAGAAAAACGTTGGTCTGCCATAGAGACGGAGGCCTTTGCTGTGGTCTGGGCACTGAAAAAGTTGAGACCATACCTGTTTGGTACTCACTTTATTGTTCAGACAGACCACAAACCTCTATTATGGCTTAAACAAATGAAAGGTGAAAACCTTAAATTGTTGAGGTGGTCCATCTCCCTACAGAGAATGGACTATACAGAGGAACATAGACCTGGGTGTACTCACTCCAGTGCAGATGGACTCTCCAGATATTTCCACTTAGACAATGAAGACTCATCTGGGCAAGGTTAGCCTTATTGTCTGTCGTTTGGGGGGGGAAGGGTTGTGTAGGAAATTACCATCTTGCCTGGCATGTTACCCCCATTTTTACGTGTGTGTCAGTTTGTTTGTTCCTGTCTCACTGGGATCCTGCTAGCCAGGACCCCAGTGCTCATAGTTGTGGCCTGAATGTGTTCCCTGTGTGGTTCCTAACTGTGTCACTGAGGCTCTGCTAACAAGAACCTCAGTGCTTATGCTCTCTCTGCCTTTAAAATTGTCACTGCAGGCTAGTGACCATTTTTACCAATTCTAATTGGCACACTGGAACACCCTTATAATTCCCTAGTATTTGGTACATAGGTACCCAGTGTATTGGGGTTCCAGGAGATCCCTATGGGCTGCAGCATTTCTTTTGCCACCCACAGGGAGCTCAGACAATTCTTATAATTTACTTAAGTGCAGTGTAAAATGGCTGTGAAATACATTTTACACTGCACTTAAGTAACTTATAAGTCACCTATATGTCTAACCCTCACTTAGTGAAGGTTAGGTGCAAAGTTACTAAGTGTGAGGGCACCCTGGCACTAGCCAAGGTGCCCCCACATAGTTCAGGGCAATTTCCCAGGACGTTGTGAGTGTGGGACACCATTACTCGTGTGCCCTACATATAGGTCAATACCTATATGTAGCTTCACAATGGTAACTCCGAATATGGCCATGTAACATGTCTAAGATCATGGAATTGTCCCCCCATGCCAAATGTGGTATTGGGTGCCAATCCCATGCATCCCCGGGGCTCTATCATGGACCCCGCGTACTGCCAAACCAGCTCTCTGGGGTTTTCACTGCAGCTACCGCTGCTGCCAATCCACAGACAGGCTTCTGCCCTCCTGGAAGGCAGAACAAAGGATTCCCTCTGAGAGAGGGTGTTACACCTTCTCCCTTTGGAAATAGGTGTTAAGGGCCTGAGAGGAGTAGCCTCTCCTGGCCTCTGGGAATGCTTTCCCAGCATGGCTGCATAGCTTTTGATTCTACTTCAGCCCATGCTGAGGACTCCAGGCCATTCCCTAGCAGACATTCAACTGGGATTGCAGAAGAGACCACTACCTGCTTCAGGCCAGTAACTCCTCCCCATTCTAAAGACACCATAGCCATGGGATGCACCTTAGTCACATTATCAACACTGGTAACTGGGTATGTTTGTCCAGCCAAATACTGTCCTGGGGAAACCAGTGTTTCTTAGACTGTGGTGACACTGGCACCTGTATCCCTCATGGCTTCTACTCTAGTCCCATTAATCAAGGGGTGCTGTCTGTATCTGTTCATGTCGGGGGATCCGCCAAACAAAAGGAGAGCTCCCTAGTGAGATTCTTCCACTTTACTCATTCTAACGGCCCTCTCAAAAGCTGTGAACCATTTGGGGATGATATCACCACCCTCATACTTGGAGACAACCCTTGGGAGATTTTAGGGTCATAAGATTATTCTCTGTCCCTAGATATTATTTTGCTGCCATCAATGGGTGCTAGGCCCATTGCTGCTGTCTCACTCTCAAAGCTAGTCTTTGGCCATCCTTGCTAAAATGATGTCCTCTTCACTGAGGCTGTCCTCAGTGTCCTCTGAAGAGCTTGACCCACTTGTGTGAGGTCTAGGTGCTGTGAGTACTACCTTTGGACTTAGGGGCATGGCGGCCCTGTCCTCCCTAGTTAGGTTTGGAAGGAGAGAGTTGTCCTCTTCCCTAAATTCCTCTTCTGAGGGGAGGTCATTTGTGTACTCTGTCACGAGCTCCTGGAGCTGGACATTGTTAGGGTTGGAACCAGTTTTAAACTTTTTGAGACTGCAGAGACACCTTAGCTCTTATCTTGAGATGAAGGTAAGGGGACTGGTTGAGCTCCACAACCATGATCTCCGAGTTACTCATTATTTTACTTACGTTGGAGGTTTCTTTTAGAAACTAAAACTACTTCTAGAATCTTTACCCCTAACTATAGTAACTTATTAAACTTAAAGAAATGCTAAAGGGGACTTAACCAAGGCCCTAGCAAGTCTTTAAACATTTTGGAAAAATTGTCAATTAAAAAATCAACTGAATCTAAAGGCAATTTTGAAACTTAGTAGTATCATCAGATGTTGGCTGAGTGGTCCAGCAAATGCAAAGTCATAGACCCCATAGCTGATCCACCAATGTAGGAGCGTGGCTCTGTATATACTATACCAAAATAAGGTATAGTGCGCACAGAGTCCAGTGGTTCCCTAGAGGCTTTACAGGGGCCAAAATAAATAATACTAATGCTCTCTTCTGTGGCAGGGTGGGCGAACAGTTACGCTTCTCAGAGGGCAGTGCTAAACATTTGTTGTACACACACAGTCAAGAAATGAGGCACATACTCAATGACTAACTCCAGTCCATTGTTTATGTATCATACAATATATACTTTGTTACTGTATTTCTAGAACCAAAGGGATCTTTGTCGCAATAAGTACAGTTTCAAGAATGTATCACCTTCAAGTATCAAATGCACTTTGTTTGTAAATCACAGTTAATATGGGTTTCAGGGAAGCAATACTTTTCAATCGCAAAAGTAAGCAGTACAAAAATCACTGAAGGCAAAGTAATGCAGTCCTATGGGAGGAAAAGTACAAGCACAGTTTAAAGGTAAGTACTTGACTTACGGTCTCAGTCTTCAGGTTTTGAGGTGTCCACAGGGCACAGTTTAAGAAGACACCAAGGGTGCACCGCCAGCAACACTGGGCTGGGCTGGCCAGGTGCAGAGGTCAAAGTTGGTGTCTGACGCTCAATGGAAACCAATCGAGACTGGAGGCACTAACAGACTGTAGGTAAGTAAATGCGGTTTCGGGGCACAGGCCCCAGGAGTTTAGATTAGTAACAGGGGAGGGCATAGGTCAGCACCAAACATACACCTTCAGCTGCACTGGGGCGGCCAGGTGCAGGGTGCAAACACAGCATCATGCCCCCAATGCAATTCAGTGAGGAAATCCGGGTTCACAAAGAGGCTGCAGGCTTGGTCCAAGGAGTCAGATTAAAAAGACCAATGGCTGGAGAGGTAAGTAGAGATCCCACCATACGTCAGTGGACTGTCGGCTGGGTTCCCCAAAGCCAGGGGGCTGCAGGTGAATGGGTACTTTTAGGGGTGAGGAATCTTCGCCAGAGCTGGTCGCGGTCAGTGGGGTCCTCTGGATTCAGGCTGCAGGTGCCATCATGTTGGTCAGGATGGGTCAACCCAGGGTGGACTCGAGGTCGGAATCGCATCGGGACCTTCTCTTGACCAATGGGTCTCTTGGACTCAGACTGTGGGTGTTGTGTGGAGAGAGGGCAGGACTCACAGATCTGAAGGGCTCTGGAGTCCTTGTTGGAGGTTTCTTTGTGGACAGGGCCCCTGTCCTTTATTGTTCTTAGTCCTTAGGGGAGGCAGGCAGTCCTCTAGGGGTTTGTACAAGCCGCTGGTCCTGCAGTATGAATTGACTTTTTGTAGCAGGAGTCTTGAAGCTGCAGACAGGCCGGTAGGGCTTGGGCCAAGCCAGTTGTTGCCGGGAGTCTTCACTGCTGGTGCGGCTCTTCAGTCCTTCTTCATTAGGTCACCAGGATTCTGATGAGCAAGGTTCAGGTGTGCCCCTAAATACTAGATTTAGGAGCGTTACAGGCGTCAGAGGCCAGTAGTCAATGGCTACTGATCCTGCGGGTGGCTACACCCTTCCTGTGCCCACTCCCTTTGGTTAACATCCTCCAAAACAAGATGGATGATTCTGCAGAGAAGGGTTCACCTCAGCTCTGGGCACCCTAGGGTGGTCCCAGATGGAATGGACACTACTTCTCTTGCTTACAAATCTTCCCACCAGACTTGCCACCAAAAAGTGGGGCTTGGTCCGGGAGGTAGGCATCTCTACTGGTTGGAGTACCGTGGGTCAGCATAACAAAAGGCAGGAGCCTTTGAGGCTCCCAGCCAAGTGTTGCTGTTTCTACGGGGGGGTATATAAATAAATCTAACACTGGCATTGGTGTGGGTTTACTGATCTGAAAGGTCTGATACCAAACTTCCCAGAATTCAGTAATGCCATCATGGAACTGTGGAGTTCGTAGCAACAAACTCCCAGCCCATGTACTCAATATGGCTTAATTGCACTTACAATAAGAATAGACTTAGACACTATAGGGGCACATTGCTCATGCAGTTGTGCCTTCACCTGTGATATAATGCATCCTCCCTTGGGGCTGTAAGGCCTGCTAGAGGGGTGGCATGCCTATGCCACAGGTAGTTTTGAGAAAGTAGCCTCTTTCTAGCCTGTTACCCCCATTTTTGGCCTGTTTCTCAGTATGCTTGACTGTGTCACTGGAGTCCTGCTAACCAGGATCCCAGTGCTTATGCTCTCTCTGTTCCCAAATGTGTCACTACATACTGGTAACCCAGTATTTCATCCCAAATTGGCATACTGATCACCCCTTATAAGTCCCTAGTATATGGTACTTGGGTACCCAGGGCATTGGGATTCCAAGAGATCCCTATGGGCTGCAGCACTACTTTTGCCACCCATAGGGAGCCCATGCAAAGGCTTCTACAGGACTGCCATTGCAGCCTGTGTGAAATGGTGCATGCATCATAACACAGCCATTTTCACTGCACCAGGTCACTTATAAGTCACCTATATGTCAAGCCTTCGAACCCTAAAGGCTGGGTGCAAAGTACCTGTGTGTGAGGGTATCCCTACACTAGCAGAGGTGCCCCCACATCATCCAGGACCCTTTTCCCGGACTTCGTGAGTGTGGGGATGCCATTTTAACGTGCACTGGACATAGGTATTGACCTATGTCCAGTTTCACAATGGTAACCCCGAATATGCCCATGTAAGGTGTGTAACAACTGGGAATTATACCCCAATACTGATTCTAGTATTGGTTGTACAATCCCATGCACTCTAGGGGCTCCACAGTGGACCCCCAGTACTGCCAAACCAGCCTTCTGAGGTTTTCCAGGCAGCCCCAGCTGCTGCCACCTCACAGACTGATTTCTGCTGTCCTGTTGCTTGAGCAGATCAAGCTCAGGAAGGCAGAACAAAGGATTTCCTTTGAGAGAGGGGTGTTACACCCTCCCCCTTTGGAAATAGGTGTTACAGGCATGGGAGGGGTAGCCTCCCAGAGCCTCTGGAAATGCTTTGAAGGGCACAGATGGTGCCCTCCTTGCATAATCCAGTCTACACCGATACAGGGATCCCCAATCCTTACTCTAGCATGAAACTGGACAAAAGAAAGGGGAGTGACCACTCCCCTGTCCATCACCACCTCACGGGTGTTGCTCAGAGCTCCTTCAGAGTGTCCCTGGGTTTTGCCACCTTGGATTCCAAGGTGGTGGGGTACTCTGGGAGCATATGAGTGGCCAGTGCCAGCAGGTGATGTCAGAGCCCTCCCCTGATTGGTGCTTACCTGTGTATGTGACCAATCCCCCTTTCAGGGTTCTATTTAGGGTCTCTCCTCTGGGTGGGTCTTCAGATTCGGACTGCAAGATTCCAGCAGGAATCCTCTGCATCCTTTACTTCAACTTCTTCTGACGGAACCACAGCTGAACCCTCCAGGAACTCTGCAAACTGCAACAAAGAAGCAAAGATGACTTCTGCAACATTGTATCTTCAGCTCCTGTCAGCAACTGCAACTGTTTCCAGGTTGTGCATCCCCGAGGACTGCCTTTCTTCCTCCTGCACCGTAAGAACCAAAGGAATCTCCCGTGGAGTGACAGAGTCACTTCCCTACTTTAGCAGGCACCTTTTTGCAGCGATGACCGGTGGTGTAGGATCCCTCTCCAGACGACGAGCGTGGATCCAGCAACACATGTGGTGGACTAAAGTGACCCCGACAGTCCCAAGGTCCAGCTGTCCAACTTTGGTGAAGGTAAAGACTTGCCTCCCCACGCAAGACAGTACCCCTTTGCACCGTGTGACTTGCAGTTGCCAAGGCTTGTGTGCGACCTTCCAAGAAGTTCTTCATGCACAGCACACCATAGGTCCCAGCAATCCATCCTGCAATGCACAGCTTCCTGAGTGGTTCTCTAGCAGCGTGGGATCCCTTTGTGTTGTGCTGTGTGGGCCTCTATTTGCACCTTCTTTGTCCCCATGCTGTGGGACTCCTGTGCAGGCTGTCTGGTCTTCTGAGGGCTCTCTGAGGTGCTGAGAGCCCCCTCAGCCTCCCCCTCTTGGGTAGAGGCCACCAGGTCCCTCCTGGTCATGGGCAGCTCCATTTTCCACTAACTGTGAGCTTTGCGTGTGCCAAGGCTTGTTGGCAGAATCCAGCGACGCAAACCAGACTGCAATCAACCATCCGGCATGGGACACCTTCTGCACCAACCAGGAACCCACATCTGTCTTCTTGGGTGCATAACTGACTATGGGGGTTATTACAACTTTGGAGGAGGTGTTAATCTGTCCCATAAGTGACGGTAAAGTGACGGATATACCACCAGCCGTATTACGAGTTCCATAGGATATAATGGACTCGTAATACGGCTGGTGGTATATCCGTCACTTTACTGTCACTTTTGGGACGGATTAACACCTCCTCCAAAGTTGTAATAACCCCCTTTGTCTTTTCACTGGTGGTTCTTCTTTTGCACCTTCATCTGGGTTAGCAGGGGCTCCTGTTCTCCCCAGACTCTTCAGTGCTTCTTGGACTTGGTCTTCTTCTTTCACAGGTCTTCAGGTCCAGGAATCCATCATTGGTGTCTTGCAGGCTCTTCTGGTTCTTGCATAATCTTCTATCACAACTTCTTGTGTGTTTCAGGAAACTTACTGTGATTTCCTCCTGTTTTCCTGGGCTTTAGGGTGGGGTCCATTACTTACCTTCAGTGTTTTCTTACACTCCCAGCGCCCCTCTACACAATACACTTGCTGAGGTGGGAAACCGACTGTCGCATTTCACTATTTTAGTATATGGTTTGTGTTCCCCCTAGGCCCATTACAACCTATTGTGATTTTCACTATTTGTACTGTTTTCTAACTGTTTACTTACCTGTTTTTGGATTCTAGTGTATATATTGTGTATATTACTTACCTCCTAAGGGAGTATAGTCTCTAAGGTATTTTTGGCTTTTGTGTCACCATAATAAAGTACCTTTATTTTTGTAACACTGAGTATTTCCTTTCACGTGTGTGAGTACTGTGTGACTACAGTGGTATTGCAAGAGCTTTGCATGTCTCCTAGTTCAGCCTTGGCTGCTCAGCTACAGCTGCCCCCTGGCTGCTAGACACTGACTAAATTTCACTGATAAGGGATAACTGGACCTGCTATAAGGTGTAAGTACCTTTGGCACCCACTACATACCAGGCCAGCCTCCTACAGTAGTGTTTTGTAGGCATGGCACCCAGAGATGGGTGTCATGTTGACTTTACCTTTTTCTCTACACCAACACACACAATCTGCAATGGCAGTGTGCATGTGTTTGGTGAGGGGTCTCTTAGGGTGGCATAATACATGCCGCAGCCCTTAGAGACCCTCTGTGGCCACAGGGCTTTTGGTACCACTGGTAACTTTTACAAGGGACTTAGCTGGATGCCAGAGGTGTGCCAATTGTGGAAGCAATGGTACAGTTTAGGGAAGGAACACAGGTGCTGGGGCTCAGTTAGCAGGATCCCAGCACACACTCAGTCAAGTTAGCATCAGATAGCAGGCAAAAAGTGGGGAGTGACCAGGCAAAAAAGGCAAACTTTCCTACAGACACCTATTTTGAGAATTTGTTACATTTGAAACTCATTTGCAAGCTTTGAATAGCGAAGTTAATTGTTTGCAATTCCCTAAATTTTGTGACCAAATTTAGCGAATCACTATTGGGAAATACCAAATAACAATTCACAAAAGTTATGTTCAAGACAGTCGTAATTTGTGAATATGAAAATATTTGCAAATTAACATCAAGTCAGAACATGTGGTGACTGACTGCAACCTATACAAAAGTCCCAAATCCATTGGGGATTTTCCAAAAGGGTGAGATTGTACGTTATAGCAAGAAGAGCGAGGATTTTGGCTGAACTGAGTAGTAGACAGGAGAGGCTATTCAGAGTCAGGGTGACCATCTTCAAACAGAGGAAGAAATACAGGCCGAGTAGTGGTGTAATTTTCGATATCATTGCGCTCCTGAAACCACACCTTGGAAGCAACACACTGCGCACTAATTCCACACATGTGGAGATGCTGTACTGACCTGTTAGCATCTGGTAGTTACCAGGGTGTCATTGCTGTTGCTTGTGGTATGTGTCAGTGTATTGTCACGTTTTTGTGCATTCCTCAATGCCATGTTAATATTTATATATATATATATATATATATATATATATATATATATATATATGTTAAACAAAAAATCTGTTGGCAACGCACTCTGTTAAGGTTCAGTTCTTATATTTCGAGTTTATTCAGTGCAACAAAACAACGCGTTTCGACTAAAGTGTCTTCTTCTTGGTTTTACAGTCCTTTCTCTCTCTCTCTTTTTATACTACCTTAATCCAATGACTAGTACAATGCATTATGGATATTGTAGTGCATTCTAAACAATATTCTACTACTATATAATTTTACAATTCTCAACATATACAAACAAATAGATCTACATATTTCATCACATAATTCATGTGTTTTAAACAGGTCGAAGTGAGAGAAAGGCTTTATAATATGTTAAAAAAATTATAATTTATCTGTTACCTTGTGAATGGAATATGCTTCATGCAAAATTATTGGAATTAAATTAAATTAGTAATAGATGCTCTTGGTTCAAAATTTTCCCAAATAGTTTAAATATTTTCCAAATCAATTATTTACATCATACTATAATTATAATTGTGACCATTAACATGATACTATTTGTTTCTTTATCGATCATTATTTATAAATGAACAAAAAGTTACTCATCATTACTCAACCCAAGAGGTGTACCTGTTCTCATTCAGATGATGTATCTAGATTCTAACTGTTCCAATTATTTTAGTTCTATCACCCCCTCTTTCATGTTCATAATTATGACCATTAACATAATACTTTTTGTTTCTTCTTCAATCATTATTTATAAATGAACAAACAGTTCCTCGTCATTGTTCAACCGAAGAGGTGTTCTTGTTTTCATTTCGATGATGTATCTAGATTCTAGTTGCCTCATTTTTTTGGTTCTATCACCCCCTCTTTCATGTTCAGGAATGTGATCAATCCCAAAGTATCTGAGCGTTTTCCAACTACTAGTTTCATGCGTTTTAATGTCCTTAGCTACAGCATAAGTGAAGTCATTATGTTTGATTGCTCTGATGTGTTCCAAAATTCTTTTTTTCAGCATGCAAATTGTACTGCCAACATATTTTAGGCCACAAGGGCATTCAATTACATAAACCGTGAATTTAGTACTACAGGTTATTCTATGTTTAATATACATTTCAACTCCATTAGGTAATTTCACTACTTTTGTTGACTTCCCAATTTTACAGGCTTTACAATTGTTACATTTAACAAATCCATTTTGTTGTTCTACTAGCCAGTTTTTTTTT
This sequence comes from Pleurodeles waltl, assembly GCF_031143425.1. Taxonomy (NCBI): domain Eukaryota; kingdom Metazoa; phylum Chordata; class Amphibia; order Caudata; family Salamandridae; genus Pleurodeles; species Pleurodeles waltl. The sequence goes on from NC_090440.1 coordinate 224,034,693, forward strand.
TTCTTTAATGAAAAATGACTTCTCACAATATAATCTTTTATTGACGGAGCCTTCCGATATGTAATCAGTGGCCCAGAGACTATTTTGGGACCCAAATCTGGATCTCTACATATGACATGCCAATGTTTACAAATAATGTTTCTTATCAAACCACTTTCCTCAGTGTAATTCATTACCATTATTATATTATTTTCATCTGATTTATTTTCTTTATTACTTGATTGTTTTGAGAATAGTACATCATCATGACTAATCAATTTCATTCTTTCCAGATTCTTGTATAAGATTTTTTGATTATATCCTCTTTTTTTTAACCTTAATATAGTCTCCTTATATTTCAATTGCACCTCCTTTTCATTAGAGCAATTTCTACAGATTCTAATCAGCTCACCATATGGTATGCTCTTTATCAGAGGTTTTGGGTGAAAACCTTTGCCATGTAATAGACTATTAGTCGAGGTTTCTTTACGAAAAACTGTTGTCTCTAATTTATTATCCTCTACATAAATGGTAATGTCCAAAAAATTGATTGAAGTTTTACTTGTTTCACATGTAAATTCTAATCCTATGTCATTTGTGTTTAATTTTGAAAAATATGCCATAAAGTCTTCATGTGACCCATGCCATATAATAAACAGGTCATCAATAAACCGTACCCATAATGCAATTTTCTCCATGTATACATCATTGGCTTTACTCCATGCTATTTCCCTCTCCCACCAACCCATTGTTAGGTTAGCATAGTTCGGAGAGAGGGAAATGCCTATTGCTGTCACACACATTTATTGATAAATCTCATGATTGAATATGAATATATTATTGTTAAGATACATCTCTATCATGGAAAGTAGCGTCTTTGAATGCTCAAATTCTACAATACTTCTTTGTCTCAAAAAATATTCACATGCCTTCAGTCCAATTTCGTGATTAATGGATGTGTATAAAGATACTACATCAATTGTAACCAATAAATATTCATAATTCCAATTAATATTAGTTAAGAGTCTTATTAAATCTCCTGAATCCTTTATATATGAACTCAAAGTCATTACAATGGGTGCCAAATAAAAATCCACATAATCAGATACTCTTTCATAAAGTGAATCACATGCAGAAACAATTGGTCTGCCTGGTGGTGAAATTAAAGATTTATCGATTTTTGGTAAAAAATAAATTGTTGGCATAGTTGGATTTTCTTTTTTCAAAAATGTATATTCATCCGTATTGAGTAGCAGTTGTTGATGCCAATCATCCAACTTTGAATGTAATTGGTGAATCATTTGATTTATAGGATTATGACAGAGTTTTTTATAATTCGATTCATTATTTAACTGCCTGTACGCTTCCGCCATATAGCTGTGCATGTTAAGAATCACAATATTTCCACCTTTATCAGCTGGTTTAATTATGTTATTATTATTGTCCATCAGGTTTTTTAATGCCATCCGCTCACTCTTTGTTAAATTCTCCTGTAATCTGTGGTGCCTGATTTTAGGTAGCCTTTCAATGTCTGCCAATACTAGTTCTGAGAAAATGTCAATTGTACTGCCTGGTGACAAGACTGGACAAATCTTATATTTTTCTTTGAAATTGCAAAATGTATGTCTATTCGTGTCCAAATGTATTTCTTGAAGAACCTCCAACTCAGTGCACTCCTCATCTGGTAGGTTATGATATAAGTGAAACAAAGTTTTAAAATCTGGAATTTGATCAATATATAATTCAAATGTTTCCGGTTCCTCAATTATTGATTCATCTTGATTTTATACATATATGTGTGTGTGTGTATATATGTATATATATATATATATATAAATATATATTTGTGTATATATATATATGTGTGTGTGTATATATATATGTGTGTGTGTATATATATATATATATATATATATGTGTATATCAACATCAAAAATATTTTATAATAGCCACACTCTCAGGAGGTCAAAAAGACTTAGGTGGTCATTCCAACCTTGGCGGTCGGTGTTAAACCAGCGGCCAAACCGCAAACAGGCTGGCTGGTAAAAAAATGGAATTCCGACCCTGGCGGAAATCGCCAACAGAGACCGCCACATTACCACACCGCCCGCCACGGCGGCACAAAAAAACATCGTGGCGGTCACCGCCAACAGACAGGCGGGAGTCAATGTACCGCCCACGCTATCACAACACACCAATCCGCCACCTTTTCCGGGGCGGCAGCCCCGCTGATAAAAACATGGCAGAAACAGCCATTTCAAACGGAAAACACCTCCATACACCACACGAGGAATCTGGACAGCATGGAACCCGAACTCCACATCCTCCCAGCGATTGTCTTCCTGCTCCTCTACCGGGAGCACGAACGCCGGCGCAGAAGACAACGGTGAGTACTGCACCTACGACACAGGGGAGGGGGGAGGAGAAAATATTACGGGGACACACATACGCGACACACCCACCCCCACCCACTACAACACACACATCAATGCACAGTAATACATCACAGTTACCCCCCCAGCCCCCCCTGAAGATTGCAAAGACAAAAGAAAATGATTATAAACATTGGAATATATTGTATTACTGGCTGAATTATATATAAATATATATCTACACATCAAAAACACTTATATACATATATGTACAAGTCCGAGCATTGTAGCAGGCATTGTCCGTGGACCACTGAGCCCAAATCACATGGGCAAAGCCCACACAGGATACCTGACTCCAACGGAGAGAACACTGCAGGGGCATCAGATAGGAAAACTACAGGCACCTCAGGGGGAAGGGAAGGGGGGGCACCTCAGCCAGATGAGTGCACGACGCCAGATTCACGAGTGCCTCCATGGCCACTGTTCAATCCTGGGGAGTGCAAAGCCACAGTCTCTCAAGTCTCTACAGTGGATGGGTTGCCCACTGTGCCATCCTGGGGAGTGCAAAGCCACAGTCTCTCAAGTCTCTACAGTGGGTGGGTTGCCCACTGCCATATCCTGGGGAGTGCAAAGCCACAGTCTCTCAAGTCTCTACAGTGGGTGGGTTGCCCACTGCCATATCCTGGGGAGTGGAAAGCCACAGTCTCTCAAGTCTCTACAGTGGGTGGGTTGCCCACTGTGCCATCCTGAGGAGTGCAAAGCCACAGTCTCTCAAGTCTCTACAGTGGGTGGGTTGCCCACTGCCATATCCTGGGGAGTGCAAAGCCACAGTTTCTCAAGTCTCTACAGTGGGTGGGTTGCCCACTGTGCCATCCTGGGGAGTGCAAAGCCACAGTCTCTCAAGTGGATGCATGTCTCTACTGGTTCTGGAGGGGGACTGGTGCCCAGAGTGCTCGTGCAGCCCTGCCCGACACAGATGCAGGCCTGCCCCTGCCGCTAATGGGCCAGCGGTGCTTGAGAGGGCGGTGCCCAGTTCAGCGGTGCTTGAGATGAAGAGCCCAGTTCAGCGGTGCTTGAGACGGCGGTGCCCAGTGCAGCGGTGCTTGAGACGACGGTGCCCAGTGCAGCGGTGCTTGAGATGAAGGGCCCAGTTCAGCGGTGCTTGAGACGGCGGTGCCAAGTGCAGCGGTGCTTGAGATGAAGGGCCCAGTTCAGTGATGCTTGAGACGGCGGTGCTCAGTGCAGCAGTGCTTGAGATGAAGGGCCCAGTTCATCGGTGCTTGAGACGGCGGTTCCCAGTGCAGCGGTGCTTGAGACGGCGGTGCCCAGTTCAGCGGTGCTTGAGATGAAGGGCCCAGTTCAGCGGTGCTTGAGATGAAGGGCCCAGTTCAGCGGTGCTTGAGACGGCGGTGCCCAGTGCAGCGGTGCTTGAGACGGCGGTGCCCAGTGCAGCGGTGCTTGAGACGACGGTGCCCAGTGCAGCGGTGCTTGAGATGAAGGGCCCAGTTCAGTGGTGCTTGAGACGGCGGTGCCAAGTGCAGCGGTGCTTGAGATGAAGGGCCCAGTTCAGTGGTGCTTGAGACGGCGGTGCCCAGTGCAGCGGTGCTTGAGATGAAGGGCCCAGTTCAGCGCTGCTTGAGACAGCGGTGCCCAGTGCAGCGGTGCTTGAGACGGCGGTGCCCAGTTCAGCGGTGCTTGAGATGAAGGGCCCAGTTCAGCGGTGCTTAAGATGAAGGGCCCAGTTCAGCGGTGCTTGAGACGGCGGTGCCCAGTGCAGCGGTGCTTGAGACGCCGGTGCCCAGTGCAGCGGTGCTTGAGACGGCGGTGCCCAGTTCAGCGGTGCTTGAGATGAAGGGCCCAGTTCAGCGGTGCTTGAGACGGTGGTGCCCAGTGCAGCGGTGCTTGAGATGAAGGGCCCAGTTCAGCGGTGCTTGAGACGGCGGTGCCCAGTGCAGCGGTGCTTGAGATGGCGGTGCCCAGTTCAGCGGTGCTTGAGATGAAGGGCCCAGTTCAGCGGTGCTTGAGACGGCGGTGCCCAGTGCAGCAGTGCTTGAGATGGCGGTGCCCAGTTCAGCGGTGCTTGAGATGAAGGGCCCAGTTCAGCGGTGCTTGAGATGAAGGGCCCAGTTCAGCGGTGCTTGAGACGGCGGTGCCCAGTGCAGCGGTGCTTGAGATGAAGGGCCCAGTTCAGCGGTGCTTTGAGACGGCGGTGCCCAGTGCAGCGGTGCTTGAGATGAAGGGCCCAGTTCAGCGGTGCTTGAGACGGCGGTGCCCAGTGCAGCGGTGCTTGAGATGAAGGGCCCAGTTCAGCGGTGCTTGAGACGGCGGTGCCCAGTGCAGCGGTGCTTGAGATGGCGGTGCCCAGTTCAGCGGTGCTTGAGATGAAGGGCCCAGTTCAGCGGTGCTTGAGACGGCGGTGCCCAGTGCAGCAGTGCTTGAGATGGCGGTGCCCAGTTCAGCGGTGCTTGAGATGAAGGGCCCAGTTCAGCGGTGCTTGAGATGAAGGGCCCAGTTCAGCGGTGCTTGAGACGGCGGTGCCCAGTGCAGCGGTGCTTGAGATGAAGGGCCCAGTTCAGCGGTGCTTTGAGACGGCGGTGCCCAGTGCAGCGGTGCTTGAGATGAAGGGCCCAGTTCAGCAGTGCTTGAGACGGCGGTGCCCAGTGCAGCGGTGCTTGAGACGGCGGTGCCCAGTTCAGCGGTGCTTGAGATGAAGGGCCCATTTCAGCGGTGCTTGAGATGAAGGGCCCAGTTCAGCGGTGCTTGAGATGGCGGTGCCCAGTGCAGCGGTGCTTAAGATGAAGGGCTCAGTTCAGCGGTGCTTGAGATGAAGGGCCCAGTTCAGCGGTGCTTGAGACGGCGGTGCCCAGTGCAGCGGTGCTTGAGACGACGGTGCCCAGTGCAGCGGTGCTTGAGATGAAGGGCCCAGTTCAGTGGTGCTTGAGACGGCGGTGCCAAGTGCAGCGGTGCTTGAGACGGCGGTGCCCAGTTCAGCGGTGTTTGAGATGAAGGGCCCAGTTCAGCGGTGCTTGAGATGAAGGGCCCAGTTCAGCGGTGCTTGAGACGGCGGTGCCCCCTTCAGCGGTGCTTGAGATGAAGGGCCCAGTTCAGCGGTGCTTGAGATGAAGGGCCCAGTTCAGCGGTGCTTTGCCATGGCGGTTCTGGACTGTTCAGCGGTGCTTTGCCATGGCGGTTCTTGACTGTTCAGCTGTGCTTTGCCATGGCGGTTCTGGACTGTTCAGCGGTGCTTTGCCATGGCGGTTCTGGACTGTTCAGCGGTGCTTTGCCATGGCGGTGCTTGCCCAGTTCAGCGGTGCTTGAGACGGCGGTGCCCAGTTCAGCGGTGATTGGGATGAAGGGCCCAGTTCAGCGGATCAGGCCATGGCGTGTAAGTCATTTGCCACCTGTCCTGTGGCTGGCGGGGCCTTCCTGCCCATCTGTCGGGTGGCTGGCGGGGCCTTCCTGGTCTGCAGTACCGGGCCTGTTGGTGTCCTCCTGCCCACCTGGGATGGGTCTGGCGGGGCCCTCCTGGCCAGGTGGGCTGATGGCGCTCTCCTCGGGCGTGTTGCCCTTCCCAGCCTTCCCTGTTCGCCTGTGGCCCTTCCCCACCTTGGGCGGTGTGCCACCTGTCTCCACACTTCGTGCCGGAGCCATGGTAGGGATTTTAGTGGCTGGTGTTTTCACCCTCTCGCGCCGGCCGCTGAATATCTTCGGGTGTTTCTCCGGGGGTGGGCTGCCCGTGCCTTGGCTCCGTACTGAATTGGCTGCCCTTGAGGGTGGGGGACTCCACAGTCCATGGCAGACTGTCATCACAGGGCCCGGTTTTGTGGTGGCTGAGGTGCTGACTGGAGTCCTATAAGATGGACGGGGTGGGGGTGTTGTAGGAAAGAGGTTAAGTTTGGACAGGAATAGCAATTTAGGACCAGTAGGACGGGTAGGTGTAGTGGGTATGGGAGTGGAGGAAGAGGTTGTGGTTGTAGGAGTTTGAAGTCTGGTGTCTTTGGGTGCAGGTGCTTGGGCTGGAGGCTGTCGTGAGGTGGATGGCTGTTGGGTGGGTGGCTGCCTGCGTTTGTGTATCTTGGAAGAGGGGGTGACAGACACACTGGGAGAGGACACAGGGGACGTGTAAATGGTAGTGGGGGTGGTGACTGCACGTGTGCGGGGGTTCTGGTGTGGGTGCTGGTGATGGACGTAGTGGCTGAAGATGTTGTGCATGCAGGTGTGAGTGGAGATGTGACAGGGAGGAGGGAGACGAGGAGGAGGGGGAATCAGTGGAGGCAGTGGGTGTTGGTATGTCTGTATGTGGATGTTGCTTGTGTGAATGCCTGTGTGATGTGTGGTGCTTATGTCTGCCTGAGCTTCACTTGGGTGTTGAGGTGTGTGCAGGCTGGTCTGATGGTGTGTCTGGGATAGGCAGAGGTACAGGTGATAGGTGGAGGAAGTTGGAGGGGGGAGGCTAGAGACAGGGACAATTGCTGCCATCAGTGCTGAGGCCAGAGTGTTGAACGATCGCTGAAGGGCAGCCTGACCAGAATTAATGCCCTCCTGGTATGCATTACTCTGGTGCACCTCTCTTTCGACACCCTGGATGGCATTCAAAATGGTAGACTGCCCAACAGTGAGCGTCCTCAGGAGGTCAATGATCTCCTCACTGAGGGCAGCAGGGGTGACTGGGGCAGGGCCTGAGGTGCCTGGGGCGAAGGAAATGCCCACCTTCCTGGGTGAGCGGGCACGGGGCAAACGCTGAGGGGCTACTGGGAGGGCGGTGCTGGTGCGCTGGGTGGCGGCTGTACCTGTTGCGGGGGGGGCACGGATGTTGCCGCCACCACAAGGGAGCTCCCTTCAGAGGACGAGTCTGTGTCACTTATGTCTGCCCGAGTCCCCGCTGTGGAGCTCCCCTTGCCCTCCGTCCCACTTGTGTATTCGGAATCCGTTGCATGGCCCTCCAGGGCCATGTGGGATGCAGCTCCCTCGTGCTCTGATGCCACTTCTCCTCCGCCTGATGATGCTAATGCACACATGAACAGAAAGACCACAAAAAAGAGGGGGGGGGAGAAAATAAAGACATGTTGAGTGCATGCATTGGTGACACCGTTGGCGGACAGGACAGACACAGAAGCCCCCTGCACTACGCCGCGCACTTGGGGTCCACTACTCAATCCGGGGGACATGGCCTACAAGCCTATGGACGACATCTGCACACATAGATGACACAGGGCCATGTATAGCTGTACTTGGCACCCTACAGAGGTGGGGGGTGGGGGCACAGGGCCATGCCTTACGGAGGGGCCTAGGCTACAGAAATCGCCCTGGCCTAGGGATACCCACAGCCCTCCTCCCCAACCCAGACACCTCCACTGCGCGCAGTCACCAGAATGAGAGTGTACTCACCCCCTTGTGTCTGCTGTGATGTCCTCACGCGCCCATCCAAATCGGGGTAGGCCACCGCCAGGATCCGGGACATCAGGGGGGTCAAAGTCCAACTGGCACCCCTCCCACGTTGGGAGGCCATCCCCAGCTGAGCCTCCGCCGTCTTCCTGCTCCAGCGTCGGATGTCCTTCTATCTCTTTCGGCAGTAGGTGCCCGGACGTCCTTGGCGATGGCACGCCAAATGTCGATCTTCTGGTGGGCACTGACCTATGTGAAATGTACAGGGGGAGAAAAAGAGTCATCACCTTCTGCACCCTCAATGTGAGTGGCCCCCCATTCCTACCCTTGCCATGTGGGACATCCTGTCATCCGTTGTTTGATGCATGCCTCATTCGCTCCCCTCCCCACCATCTTTCATCTACCCGACTCACCACAGCCATTGCCCCCAAAGCATGGTCCCAGTGTACTTACTTGTTGGTCTGGAGGACCGTAGAGTAGCGCATACTGGGGGAGGACCCCATCCACGAGTTTCTCCAATTCCTGAGCAGTGAAGGCAGGGGCCCTTTCCCCAGTCGCATGAGCCATTGTCTCTTCCAGACCGAGGTCTCAGCAGCACTTGCAGTGTAGGTCCTCTCCTGTCGAAGATCAGGTATCGAGTGATTAAGCAGATAGAAAATGGCGGTCACGCCCGCGGCGGTGCGTACCGCGGTGGTGCGTACCGCGGTGATGCGTACCGCGACCGCCGGCGCACATCGTCATTGGCTCCTGAGACCCATAGGGTTCAATGTTAACCAATGCTGTTTTGCGCTGCGGTCTTTGACCGCCTACCGCCACGGTGTGCCACGCCAGCGCATTTACCTCACATCCCATTGTCACACTTCACAGGTCAGGCAGCCGCCATTTCAAGGGCCCACATGGCTTACTTTTAACTGCGTCACACCTACCTAGGCCTTGCATCAACACTCATACAAACCATTCAATGCATTGGGAATCGTGTTTTGTGCAAGCTGTGGTTACGTACCTGTGGGTTGATTGACTCTGTGCTCGCTGTTGTCCTTCATAGGCACCGTCCGCTGGGACATGCGAGGAGATGGAGGAATCTTCCCGTGTACAGACCTCTGGTAGACCTGTCGACAATGGAGGAAAGACATGTCATACTGACATACATGCTTGACCGAGCCACTATTCATTAACTGTGTGCCCAGCTGGAGCCAGACCTGATGTCACCCATCCGCCAACCCACAGGGATCCCACCTCTAGTGCAGGTGCTGTCAGTACTCCATTTCTTTGCAAGTGGGTCATTTCAAACAACAGTGGCCATATCATCAGGGATGTCTCAGCCTATGTTTTCCAAGGTGTTGTCCAGAGTGTTGTCTGCCCTTCTGAAACACATGCGGAGCTACATTGTTTTCCCTGAGGTGGGGGATTTGCCTACAGTGAAAGGTGATTTCTATGCCCTTGGACATATCCCCAAAATCATAGGTGCCATTGATGGGACCCATGTGGCTTTAGTACCCCCCAGCAGGAGTGAACAAGTGTACAGAAACAGAAAGAGTTATCATTTGATGAATGTACAGATGGTATGTTTGGCAGACCAGTACATCTCCCATGTTAATGCCAAGTTCCCTGGCTCAGTGCATGACGCGTACATCGTGCGGAATAGCAGCATACCTTACGTGATGGGTCAACTCCAGAGGCACTGTGTGTGGCTAATTGGTGAATCTGGTTACACCAACCTGTCATGGCTACTGACCCCAGTGAGGAATCCCAGGACAAGGGCAGAGGAACGGTACAATGAGGCCCATGGGAGAACTAGGAGGGTGATCGAGCGGACCTTCGGCCTCCTGAAGGCCAGGTTCAGGTGCCTCCATATGACAGGTGGATCCCTACTGTACTCACCAAAGAAGGTGTGCCAGATCATCGTGGCCTGCTGTATGCTTCACAACATGGCTTTGCGACGCCAGGTGCCTTTTCTGCAGGAGGATGGTCCAGATGGTGGTGTTGCAGCAGCTGTGGAGCCTGTGGAGAGTGAAGACAAGGAAGCCGAAGAGGACGACATAGACAACAGGAACACAGTAATACAGCAGAATTTTCAATGACACACAGGTAAGATTGTGTGTCATTGAATATACTTAACCCCTACTACCTCTCTACTGTCTGTCCTCTTCCCCAGTGTATGGTAACTGAGTTGTGACTTTCCCTTCCAATTTCAGAGATGTGGGCCCCACTGCATGACATCTGCTTTGTTTCCCCATGGACTACAGCTGTGTGACAGTGGTATGTTCGCATCACAATGTAAATATGCATTTTGGGACAGTAATGTCTAATACATTAGTACAAATTCACAGCCAGACTCCTGATTGTTTTGTGCAATAACTGTGTTTATTTCAGTGCTCTATATTGGTGGGTGATTGCAAATCGGTGAGGGGTGATGGTGGAGGATTGTCTATGGCAGAGTCCAGACTATTAGTATCACAGGTGCATTGTCCAAATGCCTGTGGAAAGTGGAGCATGGGCAGTATAAGAATGGACAGGGTGTCAATGTGGGACAGTGGGATGACATTCAGGGAGGTATCCTTTCCTGGCGGGGGTCTTGGCATCTTACTCTGTCTTCTTCCTGGATCTCAGGGCCCGCTTGCGGGGTGGTTCTCCTTCTGCAGGGGGTAGGGTGCTGGTGGCCTGTTGGTCCTGAGGTGGGGCCTCCTGTCCACTAGCACCGTCAGAGGTGGTAGGCAGTTCTTGGTCCATGCTAGTGTCAGGGGCCCTTTGTCCTGCCACAGTGTCCCGCAATGTGGTGACTACCTGATTCAGAGCCCCTACAATGGTGGCCAGGGCGGAACTGATGTTTCGTAGTTCCTCCCTGAACCCCAAATACTGTTCCTTCTGCAGAAGCTGGATCTCCTGAAACCTGGCCAGGACCGTCGCCATCGTCTCCTGGGAGTGGTGGTAGGCTCCCATGATGGAGGAGAAGGCCTTGTGGAGAGTGGGTTCCCTGGGCCTGTCCCCCCCTGTCGCACAGCAGCCCTCCCAGTTCCCCTGTTTCCCTGGGCCTCTGTCCCCTGGACCGTGTGCCCACTACCACTGCCCCTAGGTCCCTGTTGTTGTTGGGGTGGTGGGTTAACCTGGGTGCCCTGTAGTGGTGGACACACCGCTGATTGACGTGTCCTGGGGACAGAGGGATGGGCCCGCTGGGTGGGTGCTGTGCTGGTGTTCCCAGAGGGGGGAAGGTCTGCTATGGGCTGTGGCTGTGTGAGGGGAACCGACTGTCCCGAGGTCCCCGATGGGCCGGGCTGGTCATCTAGATCCAGGTCAACAGAGGTGCTGGCCTCACTGTGGGCCTCCTCTGGGGGTGGAGTGGACATTTGTGGACCCTCCTGCGCGGTGACGTGGCGTTCGGGTCCTGCAGGGGTATAAAAGTATGGTTATTGCATTTGTGTGTGCCATAGCGTGTAATGGGTGGGTCCCCTTGTATTCCAGTGCTGGCATTCCCGTGTGGGGGCTTTTGTGACGGTGATTTGGTGGGGGATGGGTATGTGCAGTGGGCATGCTTAGTTGATGGGTGTCCATGCTTTGTGGTCGCATGCAGGGATTGGTGTTGGGATGGGTGGGCTGTGATGGTGAGACATTTGCAAGGAGCAGGATGTGATGGGGGTGAGGGTGGGGGTATGAGTTGGTATGCGGGTGGGGGGAATGAAGTAGTGATGATTTGACTTACCAGAGTCCATTCCTCCAGATACTCCTGCAAGGCACTCAGGATGCAGGATCGCCAAGACTTGCTCCTCCCATGTTGTAAATTCTGGGGGAGGACGTGGGGGTCCGCCGCCAGTCCGCTGCACTGCGATGTTGTGCCTGGATACCATTGAACGCACCTTCCCCCGTAGGTCGTTCCACCGCTTCCTGATGTCGTCCCTATTTCTTGGGTGCTGTCCCACAGCGTTGACCCTATCGACTATTCTGCTACATAGCTCCATCTTCCTGGCAATGGTGGTGTGCTGCACTTGTGTCCCGAAGAGCTGTGGCTCTACCCGTACAATTTCCTCCACCATGACCCTGAGTTCATCCTCAGAGAACCTGGGGTGTCTTTGCGGTGCCATGGGGTGGTGTGGATGATGTGTGGGGTGGATTGTGTGGTGATGTGTATTGGTGTGTTGTGTGAAGTGCGTGGAAATATTGCTGGGTGAAAGTAAAATGCGTGTCTGGGTGCTCAGTTCTCTTTTTCTCAGTGCGTGGTCCCAATTCTGTAGCAGTGTGTATTTGTGGGTGATGTGGGTGTGTGTTTTATATTGTATTGGGTGTGTGGGAGTGGTGTGTGTATGTGTATCAGGTGTGTGTATTTGTAATTGTCCAATGTGGCTGGGTTTTGTTTGTGTGTGTGTATATTGAGCGCGGCGGTGTGTACCGCCAATGGAATACCACGGTTGAAAGACCGCCGCGTGGATTCGTGGGTCGTGATAGTGTGGGCGTATTTCTGTTGGCGTGACGGTGGAGGTTTGGTCATCGCCAGTTTCTCGCTGGCCTTTGGTGTGGCGGACTTTTGTGGATGTCTGTATTTTGGCGGTTTGCCTGTTGTGGGTCAGAATGACCGTGGCGGTTTACCGCGGCCGCGGCGGTATGTTGGCGGTCTTCTGACAGCGGTAAGCGGCTTTTACCGCCAAGGTTGGAATGACCCCCTTAGTTTATTTAACACAACGCGATTCGGCTGACTAGCAGCCTTGGTCACGTGTATAATTCAACCAATACATACAGCATTAAATACCCAACAATCATGGTCACAGAAACAGGACTGAATTTTCTTCTCTCAAAATTACCGTTTTCTTTCTTTCCTAAATATAAATATAAATACACATGTAAACCTATTGTACTCATTCTCATTAAGTTTCTCAATGAAACACTTAGCCTCATTCTCAGAACCTTTCCAAATTATGAAGAGATCATCAATATATCTAAGCCATAATATGGCCTGGTTGGTTTCTGGGTATTTTTCTTCGTCTTTGAAGATCCCTTCTTCCCATGAGCCCATAAATAAACAGGCAAAACTGGGAGCAAAGCAAGTTCCCGTTGCAGTTCCGAGAACCAGTTTATACAGTTTGCCATTGAATAGAAAAATATTGTTCGTCAGACAATTTCTTATCATCTCTATTAGCATATCAGTATGTGCCAGATATCTTAAGGATCTTGTCTGCAAAAAATGTCTACATGCGTGTATGCCTTTCTCATGATCAATAATCGTATACAATGAATTCACATCTAGAGAGACAAGTAAGAAATCATCTTCCCAAACAATACCTTCTAATTTGCCTAGGAAATCTTTGGTATCACGAACATAAGAAGGTAAGCTCATAACAAATTCTCTCAGGAAAAATTCTACATATTTGGATACATTTTCCAACACATTGCCACACGAGGAGACAATTGGTCTCCCAGGAGGATTATCTCTATCTTTGTGAATCTTGGGAAGAATATATAAGATGGATAACTTAGGATAATCCCTTTTCAAAAAACAGTATTCTTCCCATAATAAAAGGCCCTTGTCCTTCCATTCTGTCAAAAGGTCCCAAATTCCCGTAATGCTATTCATATATGTATCTTTAGTTACAATCATATAGAATTGGGAATTGCTCAATTGGCGCATAACCTCATCAATATATCTTTGTTTTTTCCAAAGTACTATATTACCTCCCTTATCTGCCGGGCAGATGATAGTATCACTATCCTCTGCTAACAATCTAATAGTTTCACTTTGACTATATGTCATGTTACTATTACATCTAGGTTTGAACCATGTACGATGTCGAAAATGTGTCAAACTTTGAACTGCCATATCATAGAAAGTGTCAATATTGTCATGGTTCATATTCGGGAAAAATTTAGACTTGAGTTTAAAGCCAGACGGAGCTGCCAAATCATATATAATATCCAAATCGTCTAAAGTTTGATATAGATCTTTTTCATTAGTCTGTACCAATTGATCTTGTTCTAATTCATGGAGAGTTAACAATGTGTCAACATCACCAATGGATAAAACAAGTCCATCACTGTCTTTAATCATGCGAGATTCTGAACAATTACCAACATTTCCTTTCAGTTTAAACCATTTTTTTAGTTTCAGTTTCCTTATAAATTTAAACAGATCCATACGGGTTTCAGGTCGGTTTAGGCGCATAGAGAGCGCCCGCCTTTGATGCAGTGAGTGAGCCGGCCATCATTGGACGTACAGATAAGAATACTCTCATCTTTTCCTCTTTTCCTTCTCCCTTCCTCACTTCTTCCCTACTCCTGGCTGCCTTTCCTTCCCCTACTTACATATTCCCCACTCCTTCTTTCTCTTACTTCCTTTTTTGTTTTTGTTTTTGTTTTTTGTTTTTGTTTCTGTTTTTATTATTAATTTGCATTTTTACTTTACCCTCCTTTCTTCTCCCCCATTTTACTACAAGCCTTTTTACTATTACTTCCCTTGTATTTTCTTGTCTGTGCCTCAACCTTTACTCTTGGTTTCTGGACCCCAATAGGTGTCTAACTTTCCAGGGCCTTGCCCTCGTATCCTTAGGGGCCTCCATCCTTTCTTGCCCCCGTTTTCCCTCTCATGTGGCTTCTTCCCTTGTCTTCTTCTCTCTGAACCTTAGAGTCTGACTATAAGGGGACACTCCCTCTCCTGGACACCGGAGGCCAGTAGCCTCTTGTGATAGGGTAAGAATTTCTCCCCTTTCTTATTGTCCTCCACGCAATGACGTGCCATACGATTATTTATGTGATTTATGCCTTATGTACCCAGAACTGCTGCGTCCTGCATGAATCCTTTCACGTGTGTTGTGGATTGCTGTGTATTGCTGTGTCGCCATGTCACCCTTATTACCGGTCTGATTTGTTTTATTTCCTTTAGGTCCTCCCCAGGTATTTCCTTGGCAAGGTAGGCCCCTCCGCCCACTCGGGTATCACCCACTTATTATTCCTACACTATTGTTATTAATGATTCAGTGCTCACTGAGCATGAATAGCAGGGATCCTTCGCCCTGATGAATGCCCCGAGACCTTTCAGAGCTCATTTTTGAGGGCAGAAACATGTCGGCTTCTTCCTTTTAGATAGGCGACCCAGTGAGTCATTGCTCTCACATTGGTGTCCCAGTCTTCTTTTTAATCACATCAAACAGAACCTTCTATTAACCCCTTCGCTGCCAGGCCTTTTCCCCCTCCTGTGCCAGGCCTTTTTTTGCCTATTTGGGGCAGTTCGCGCTTAGGCCCTCATAACTTTTTGTCCACATAAGCTAACCAAGCCAAATTTGTGTCCTTTTTTTCCAACATCCTAGGGATTCTAGAGGTACCCAGACTTTGTGGGTTCCCTTGAAGGAGGCCAAGAAATTGGCCAAAATACAGTGAAAATTTCGTTTTTTTCAAAACAATTGGAAAAAGTGGCTGCAGAAGAAGGCTTGTGGATTTCCCCCTGAAAATGGCATCAACAAAGGGTTTGCAGTGCTAAACTCAGCAGCTTCCTAGCTTTCAGGAACAGGCAGACTTGAATCAGAAAACCCAATTTTTCAACACAATTTTGGCATTTTACTGGGGCATACCCCATTTTTGCAATTTTTTGTGCTTTCAGCCTCCTTCCAGTCAGTGACAGGAATGGGCATGAAACCAATGCTGGATCCCAGAAACCTAACCATTTCTGAAAAGTAGACAAAATTCTGAATTCAGAAAGGGGTCATTTGTGTAGATCCTACAAGGGTTTCCTACAGAAAATAACAGCTGAAAAAGAAAAATATTGAAATTGAGGTGAAAAAAACATCAATTTTTCTCTACGTTTTACTCTGTAACTTTTCCCTGCAATGTCAGATTATGGAAAGCAATATACTGTTACGTCTGCTGGACTCCTCTGGTTGCGGGGATATATAGGGCTTGTAGGTTCATCAAGAACCCGAGGAACCCAGAGCCAATAAATGAGCTGCGCCCTGCAGTGCGTTTTCATTCTATACCGGGTATACAGCAATTAATTTGCTGAAATATAAAGAGTAAAAAATTGCTATCAAGAAAACCTTTACATTTCCAAAAAGGGCACAAGATAAGGTGCTGAGGAGCAGTGGTTATTTGCACATCTCTGAATTCCGGGGTGACCATACAAGCATGTGAATTATAGGGAATTTCTCAAATAGATGTCTTTTTTACACACTCTCCTATATTTGGAAGGAAAAAATGTAGAGAAAGACAAGGGGCAATAGCACTTGTTTTGCTAATCTATGTTCCCCCAAGTCTCCCGATAAAAATGATACCTCACTTGTGTGGGTAGGCCTAGCGCCCGCGACAGGAAACGCCCCAAAGCGCAACGTGGACACATCCAAAATTTTGGGAGAAAACAGAGGTGTTTTTTGCGAAGTGCCTACCTGTAGATTTTGGCCTCTAGCTCAGCCGGCACCTAGGGAAACCTACCAAACCTGTGCATTTCTGAAAACTAGAGACCTAGGGGAATCCAAGGAGGGGTGACTTGCGGGGCTCGGACCAGGTTCGGTTACCCAGAATCCTTTGCAAACCTCAAAATTTGGCTAAAAAAACACATGTTCCTCACATTTCTGTGGCAGAAAGTTCTGGAATCTGAGAGGAGCTACAAATTTCCTTCCACCCAGCGTTCCCCCAAGTCTCCCGATAAAAATGATACCTCACTTGCGTGGGTAGGCCTAGCGCCGGCGACAGGAAACACCCCAAAGCGCAACGTGGACACATCCTAAATTTTGGAAAAAAACAGAGGTGTTTTTTGCGAAGTGCCTACCTGTAGATTTTGGCCTCTAGCTCAGCCGGCACCTAGGGAAACCTACCAAACCTGTGCATTTCTGAAAACTAGAGACCTAGGGGAATCTAAGGAGGGGTGACTTGCGGGGCTCGGACCAGGTTCTGTTACCCAGAATCCTTTGCTAACCTCAAAATTTGGCTAAAAAAACACATGTTCCTCACATTTCTGTGGCAGAAAGTTCTGGAATCAGAGAGGAGCTACAAATTTCCTTCCACCTAGCGTTCCCCCAAGTCTCCCGATAAAAATGATACCTCACTTGCGTGGGTAGGCCTAGCGCCGGCGACAGGAAACACCACAAAGCGCAACATGGACACATCCTAAATTTTGGAAAAAAACAGAGGTGTTTTTTGCGAAGTGCCTACCTGTAGATTTTGGCCTCTAGCTCAGCCGGCACCTAGGGAAACCTACCAAACCTGTGCATTTCTGAAAACTAGAGACCTAGGGGAATCCAAGGAGGGGTGACTTGCGGGGCTCGGACCAGGTTCTGTTACCCAGAATCCTTTGCTAACCTCAAAATTTGGCTTAAAAAACACATGTTCCTCACATTTCTGTGGCAGAAAGTTCTGGAATCTGAGAGGAGCTACAAATTTCCTTCCACCCAGCGTTCCCCCAAGTCTCCCGATAAAAATGATACCTCACTTGCGTGGGTAGGCCTAGCGCCGGCGACAGGAAACCCCCCAAAGCGCAACGTGGACACATCCTAAATTTTGGGAGAAAACAGAGGTGTTTTTTGCGAAGTGCCTACCTGTAGATTTTGGCCTCTAGCTCAGCCGGCACCTAGGGAAACCTACCAAACCTGTGCATTTCTGAACACTAGAGACCTAGGGGAATCCAAGGAGGGGTGACTTGCGGGGCTCGGACCAGGTTCTGTTACCCAGAATCCTTTGCAAACCTCAAAATTTGGCTAAAAAAACACATGTTCCTCACATTTCTGTGGCAGAAAGTTCTGGAATCTGAGAGGAGCTACAAATTTCCTTCCACCCAGCGTTCCCCCAAGTCTCCCGATAAAAATGATACCTCACTTGCGTGGGTAGGCCTAGCGCCGGCGACAGGAAACACCCCAAAGCGCAACGTGGACACATCCTAAATTTTGGAAAAAAACAGAGGTGTTTTTTGCAAAGTGCCTACCCGTAGATTTTGGCCTCTAGCTCAGCCGGCACCTAGGGAAACCTACCAAACCTGTGCATTTCTGAAAACTAGAGACCTAGGGGAATCCAAAGAGGGGTGACTTGCGGAGCTCGGACCAGGTTCTGTTACCCAGAATCCTTTGCTAACCTCAAAATTTGGCTAAAAAAACACATGTTCCTCACATTTCTGTGGCAGAAAGTTCTGGAATCTGAGAGGAGCTACAAATTTCCTTCCACCCAGCGTTCCCCCAAGTCTCCCGATAAAAATGATACCTCACTTGCGTGGGTAGGCCTAGCGCCGGCGACAGGAAACACCCCAAAGCGCAACGTGGACACATCCTAAATTTTGGAAAAAAACAGAGGTGTTTTTTGCGAAGTGCCTACCTGTAGATTTTGGCCTCTAGCTCAGCCGGCACCTAGGGAAACCTACCAAACCTGTGCATTTCTGAAAACTAGAGACATAGGGGAATCCAAGGAGGGGTGACTTGCGGGGCTCGGACCAGGTTCTGTTACCCAGAATCCTTTGCAAACCTCAAAATTTGGCTAAAAAAACACATGCTCCTCACATTTCTGTGGCAGAAAGTTCTGGATTCTGAGAGGAGCTACAAATTTCCTTCCACCCAGCGTTCCCCCAAGTCTCCCGATAAAAATGATACCTCACTTGCGTGGGTAGGCCTAGCGCCCGCAACAGGAAACGCCCCAAAACGCAACGTGGACACATCCCATTTTTTGAAAGAAAACAGTGCCTACCTGTGGATTTTGGCCTGTAGCTCACCCGGCACCTAGGGAAACCTACCAAACCTGTGCATTTCTGAAAACTAGAGACCTAGGGGAATCCAAGATGGGGTGACTTGCGGGGCTCGGACCAGGTTCTGTTACCCAGAATCCTTTGCAAACCTCAAAATGTGGCTAAAAAAACACATGTTCCTCACATTTCTGTGGCAGAAAGTTCTGGAATCTGAGAGGAGCCACAAATTTCCTTCCACCCAGCGTTCCCCTAAGTCTCTCAATAAAAATGGTACCTCACTTCTGTGGGTAGGCCTAGCGCCCACGAAAGGAAATGGCCCAAAACACAACGTGGACAGAACATATTTTTTCACAGAAAACAGAGGTGTTTTTTGCAAAGTGCCTACCTGTGGAGTTTGGCCTCTAGCTCAGCCGGCCCCGGGAGGGGGGGGGGGGGGGCAGAAATGCCATCTCGAAAAAAACAAACAAACAAAAAAAAAAACACAACAAAAAAATTTGCCCTGGTGCCCTGACGGTTCTGCCACCCCCTGGGGGCAGTTCGGCCTAATAATAGGCCGATCTGCCCCCAGGGGGGGCAGAAATGGCCTAAAATAAATTTGTCCCCCCCCCCAGCCCCCACCCCCCCCCCGGGAGCGACCCTTGCCTACGAGGTCGCTCCCCCTGTGTGACATTGGCGCCAAAAAACAAATCCCCGGTGCCTAGTGGTTTCTGCCCCCTTGGGGGCAGATTGACCTAAAATCGGCCAATCTGCCCCCAGGGGGGCAGAAATGGCCTAAATACAATTTGCCCCCCAAGGGGAGCGACCCTTGCCTGATGGGTCGCTCCCCATCTCTAAAAAAACAAACAAACAAACAAAAAAAAAATTGCCCTGGCGCCTAGAGGTTTCTGCCCCCCCCCGGGGGCAGATCAGCCTAATATTAGGCCGATCTGCCCCCGGGGGGGCATAAATGGCCGAAAATAAATTTGCCCCCCCCACCCCACCCGGGAGCGACCCTTGCCTACGGGGTCGCTCCCCCTGCGTGACATTGGCGCCACAAAACAAATCCCCGGTGCCTAGTGGTTTCTGCCCCCTTGGGGGCAGATTGACCTAAAATTGGCCAATCTGCCCCCAGGGGGGCAGAAATGGTCTAAATACAATTTGCCCCCCAGGGGAGCGACCCTTGCCTGATGGGTCGCTCCCCATCTCTAAAAAAAGAAACAACAAAAAAAAAAAACACACAAAAAAAATTTGCCCTGGCGCCTAGAGGTTTCTGCCCTCCCTGGGGGCAGATTGGCCTAATAATAGGCCGATCTGCCCCCATGGGGGGCAGAAATGGCCTAAAATAAATTGCCCTCCCCCCCAGGGAGCGACCCTTGCCTAAGGGGTCGCTCCCTTTGCGTGAAATTCACGCAAAGAAAAAATTCCCTGGTGTCTAGTGGTTTCTACCCCCCTTGGGGGCAGATTGGCCTCATCAAAATAGGGGGGCAGAAATGGCCAAAATATAATTTTCCCCCAAGGGGAGCGACCCTTGCCTAAGGGGTCGCTCCCCACCAAAAAAAAAAGAAATGAAACATTAAAATTTTTTTTTTTTAAAAATGGTCCCTGGTGCCTAGAGGTTTCTGCCCCCCCTGGGGGCAGAAAAGGCCTTCTCAAAAAAATGCCCCCCCTGGGAGCGACCCTTGCCCAAGGGGTCGCTCCCTTTTGTCTGTTTCAATAAAAAATAAAAAAATCCCTGGTGTCTAGTGGGGTTTCAAAAGCCGGATTGCAAGCAATCCGACTTTTGAAACCCTCGGAGGGACTTCAAAGGGAAGGAAATACTTTTCCTTCCCTTTGAAGCCCCTCGGGGCCTCCCAAGTGATTGAAAAAGAAATGCTTTTGCATTTCTTTTTCAATCGCGCTGGAAGCAGAGCTTCCAGCGCGACTAGGGAGGCCCCTGTGACAAATCAGCGCGCGCTGACGTCACAGGGGGGGGTGGGGGGGTCGGGGTGGAAGGGGAAGGTCTTCCCCTTCCATCCCGACTTGGGGGGGGAAGGGGGGTGCACGGGGGCGCGCTAGGGGCACAGGGGAACTGTAGCCTTGGACGAGATCATCTCGTCCAAGGCACAGAAGGGGTTAAAAAATTCACATGGTTATCTGTTTAGGTGTTTTTATTTCTTGGTCTAGCTGGATCCCTTTTCCAGAGCAAGAATTCATTTACGCACTCCCTCCTGTTCCTTTAACAGTGAGGTTGACTCAGTCCGCCCAGGTGGCATTGTCCTACCTGGGTGGGGCTAGGTGGTCATATGATGAAGCATGACACCATAGAGTGTGTGAGACCACCTAGTCCGTAAAGGAAATTCCCCTCCCAGACCATACACCACAGTCCACCCATGTCTCGCCTCTAGTTGAGGATTACGAGGGGCCTAGTGTTATAGTTGATATACTATTGACCCGCCCCTGTTACAAGAACCCCGTACTCCCAGTTGTGTTTTTGTATTGATTTTGGGAGCTGAGTAATGTTGTGTTCTCCGTTTGCCCCCATACTCCCATATTTCCTTTCTCAGTGTGTTTTGATGTTTTTTTTAAACCCAAGTCTACATTTTTCCAGAATATGAACCATGACAATATTGACACTTTCTATGGCATGTTCAAAGTTTGACACATTTTCGACATCGTACATGGTTCAAACCTAGATGTAATAGTAACATGACATATAGTCAAAGTGAAACTATTAGATTGTTTGCAGAGGATAGTGATACTATCATCTGCCCTGCGGATAAGGGAGGTAATATAGTACTTTGGAAAAAACAAAGATATATTGATGAGGTTATGCGCCAATTGAGCAATTCCCAATTCTATATGATTGTAACTAAAGATACATATATGAATAGCATTACGGGACTTTGGGACCTTTTGACAGAATGGAAGGACAAGGGCCTTTCATTATGGGAAGAATACTGTTTTTTGAAAAGGGATTATCCTAAATTATCCATCTTATATATTCTTCCCAAGATTCACAAAGATAGAGATAATCCTCCTACGAGACCAATTGTCTCCTCGTGTGGCAATGTGTTGGAAAATGTATCCAAATATGTAGATTTTTTCCTGAGAGAATTTGTTATGAGCTTACCTTCTTATGTTCGTGATACCAAAGATTTCCTAGGCAAATTAGAAGGTATTGTTTGGGAAGATGATTTCTTACTTGTCTCTCTAGATGTGAATTCATTGTATACGATTATTGATCATGAGAAAGGCATACAAGCATGTAGACATTTTTTGCAGACAAGATCCTTAAGAAATCTGGCACATACTGATATGCTAATAGAGATGATAAGATATTGTCTGACGAACAATATTTTTCTATTCAATGGCAAACTGTATAAACAGGTTCTCGGAACTGCAATGGGAACTTGCTTTGCTCCCAGTTTTACCTGTTTATTTATGGGCTTATGGGAAGAAGGGATCTTCAAAGACGAAGAAAAATACCCAGAAACCAACCAGGCCATGTTATGGCTTAGATATATTGATGTTCTCTTCATAATTTGGAAAGGTTCTGAGAATGAGGCTAAGTGTTTCATTGAGAAACTTAATGAGAATGAGTACAGTATTAGACTGACATATAATATTAGTTGCTCTTCAATTGATTTTTTGGATACAAGGATTAAGATCAAGGATAGGATGATTGTAATGAATCAAGATGTTCTTCCAGATGAAATAAAGATGCACAACGGCATGTAGTCATGAGGAAGCTTTATTCCAATATATAGGAGGTCCCATCCAGCCAAGATCCAACTGTGTCAGCCTCTCCTCACCAAGCTCTCTCTGTCTCACCTCAGCCATGACATCACCAGATTCCAATCCACTCTCAAGAGTTCTACATTCCTATGCATACTACACACCTCCCCCCTTTTACAAACAACAACAACAAAAAATTAAACAATAAAATACATTAAGAGAGCAAAATAAAATTAAAGAGCCCAAAAAAACGAATTGAACATATTACATTTGAGAACCACCACTCGATTGAGATTCCACATCTTTGAATCTTCTGTTCTTACGGCATTCTTAAATAACTTCACCACTTTTACAGGCTTGGATTTATGTGTACTTCTGCCTTTGTTGACCGGGCCACGAATAAGTACCCAATCTCCTACTTTAACTTTGGTTACTCGTGCTGATTTTTTTGAGTCGAAATATCTCTTCCTAGCTTCTACTTTCTTTCGTTCACACTCTCTCCAGCTGTCATCTGACACAATCATTCCTGATCTTGACTCCACATCGTTCACCCAACTGGGAGCTACTAAGGTATTTGGGTGTCTGGCTCTAAATAATTCAAAAGGTGTTTTTCGTGGTGGAGTGCGGGGAAACCCTGTATGTCTCAATCCTTTTAATAACTTCTTTTTTCCAATCCATACCATTGTCTTTGGCCAACACAATTGTTTCTTTCAAAACTCTGATGAAATGCTCTACCATGCCATTGGTTTCTGGATGGTAAAGAGCACATTTCTTGTGTCGTATGGCACAGTCTGCTAAAAACCGTTCCATTTCCCTTCAGAAACTCAATTACATGCCTCGTCTCAATACCTCTGGTAAATTTGATCTCCGGCCACCTTGAAAAAACATCTACCAGCACCAGGAGATATACGTCCACACCCCCTCCACGAATGGGTCCCAGAATGTCTAATGCAACTTCTTCCCAGGGTTGAGCGGGGCGTTCTCTAATCTCCATGGGTTGACTGTTTTCTCACTCAACACACATTGCAAACACTCCCTAATGGTCCTCTCCACCTGCCTATCCATTCCTGGCCACTAATATGTCATTCGCAAACGCCCTTTGGTTTTAGAAATTCCCTGATGACCCGAGTGGGCAAGAGAAATAAGCTCCTGTCTAAGCGTGGTAGGAGGAACTAACCTTGTGCCCCTAAACAGTAGGCCGTCTCTATTCGATAATTCCCCCTTTACATGCCAAAACTTCTGTGTCTATGCACTCCCATTATTTTTGTTCCACCAATCTTTCTCTAGCAAAGAAAGCACTTCTATTACTGTATTATCCAAAGCGCATTCTCTCCTCCATCTCTCTTCTGTGACCACATCGTTATCAAAACTACTGCCTCCTATTTCACATACCGCTTCACCGTCTGAATCATCATCACTCCCTTCTCTTTCCTGACTATTACCTGTAGACTGTACCAACCTTGATAATGTGTCAGCGACCATGTTCTGTACTCCAGGAATGTATTTTACTTCAAAATCAAAATCCTGTAACGATATCACCCACTTTGTGATCCTGCTTGATATCGCATCAACCCCTTTCCTCTTATATATCTCACAAAGTGGTTTATGATCTGTCCTGACTTCAAATTTGCTGTCCCACAATACATTTTTTAGTTTCTTCACTGCCCAATGCACTGCCAAAGCTTCTTTCTCTATAACAGAGTAATTCAGCTCAGCATTTTTCAAAGCTCGTGACAGAAATAAAACCACTTCCTCACACTTATGATTACCTTGTTGAAGCACAGCCCCAAGACCTTTCGCACTGGCGTCAGTAATCAGAACTGAAGGAAGATTAGGGTAGACATTTTTTAGCTTAGGAGCACAAATTAACTTCTCTTTGATGTCTCTGAATTCTCTTTCACAATTATTACACCACACAAATTCCACACCTTTTCGTAACAACCTCCTCATATTCACACAAAAATCCTCAAAATTCTTAATAAACTTCCCAAAATACACAGCCATTCCAATAAACTTCATCAGTTCTTCCTTATTTGAAGGAGATTGCAAATTCTTAATGGTGTCTACTAGTTCTCTCTTCGGTGATATGCCTTCTCCTGTGACCATGTGACCTAAGTATTCAATGGAGTCCCTCTGGAATTTGCACTTCTCCATTTTTATGGTTAGACCACACTCTCCCAGCCTCATCAAAACTCTACATACCCTCTCTTCATGTTCAGCATCATCTTTCCCAAAAACTAAAACATCATCTTGATATATTCTTACACCTTCAAATCCCTTCAAAACCCTTTCCAACATTCTTTGAAAGACTGACGCTGCAGAAATCAGCCCGAATGGCAATCTTATGTATCTGAATGTTCCAAATGGAGTTACACAGGCAGTAAGATTTTTAGATTCTTCGGTTAGTCTGATTTGATGATATGCTGATGTTAAGTCTATGGTGGAGAAAACCTTCGCTCCCTGCAATAACATTAACATATCTGAAATGTTTGGTAGGAGATATCTATCCACAATCACATTTTTATTCAGTTCTCTCAAGTCCACACACAAACGGAGACTGCCATTCGCCTTCCTGGCTGCAACGACTGGTGCCAACCATTCAGTTCCTTCAACTTCTTCAATAATTCCTTCTTTCTGAAGTCTCTCCAGTTCTACCTTCATTTCTTCACGCAAGGCCACAGGTACACCACAAACTTTACTACACACCGGCTTAGCTCCCTCCTTGAGGTGTATATGATGAGAATAGTTCCGAAGACACCCTAATTTGTTTTGAAACACGAAAGGAACCTTCAATTTTAGTTTCTCCACAAAGTCATTGTCTTTTTTAATTTCCTGGACAACAGATTCATCACGTTCCTTAATTTCGTTTATCTCATCTTGATCTTTGATCTTCACAGGAGGATCACTATTAGGATCAAGTATCACTCCAAGATCTTTCTGATGAAACCAACTCAGGATACTGTCTCCTCCTTTTGAACCATAGATCTTTGCATTGATCAACTTGTGTTTGAATTCCAGTAAACCTCTAAAGTAACCATACAGTTTGATAGGTTTTCCACCATACGCACGAGGAGTGATATCAGGTTTGTATAACTTAACTTTGTTTAAGAGTTTTTCGAAATAGAACTCTTTTGATATGATGGTAATCTTCGCTCCAGAGTCAAAAAGAACCTTTGTTCTTTCACCATCTACCAGAATTTCATCAATGGGCCCTCGCCTCCCATTGCCGACTTGGAGAATAATTTGGCCACACTCAAAATCATCTCCATCCATGTTATTTGAATCATCATTAACTTCATAGATACCTCCTTTCCTACTTTTGGTTCTGCAAACACTGGCAAAATGACCTTTCTTTTTGCACAAATTGCATGTTACTTTAATGGCAGGGCAATTTCTATCATTCGCCATGTGGCCCTGCTTACCGCAACGAAAACATTTCCCTTGAAAGTTTTTCTGTTCCTTTCTATAATTTTGTTTCAGAGAGATTTCATGTTTGTCTCCATGACTCTTGATGAGATGTACAGAGTCACATTTGTTCTCCTCTTTCTTAATTGCCTCGACACATTTGAGGGAATGTTCAATTTTCTTTGCCAGTATTACAACCTCATCTAGTGTCGGATCATCTTTTTGCCAAATTTCCTCTCTGACCTTCTCAATGTTGCAGCCCAGCATAAACTGATCCCTGATTCTCTCATCCAAAAGTGGCCCAAATTTGCATGATTATGCCAGTTTCCTAAGGGCTGTAATATAGCTCTCTACGATTTCACACTCTTCCTGGTTTCTCCTGCCAAAGTGGTATCTCTCGAGTATGGTGCTAACCTTTGGAAGATAATGTATATCCAACTTTTCTATGCACGTCTCATATTCATTTAGGTTCTCGTCAAATATGTCTGGAAGATTATCAAAAACTTCCTGACCTTCTGATCCTAAACAATGTAACAATAATGCAGTTTTCCTTTCAACGCTAAGTGATGCACCACACACTTTTGCGTACCTCTCAAAAACTTTCTTCCACTTTTGCCATTTTATAGGCGGTTCTCCTGGCAAAGCCAAGAAAAACGAGGGCGCAGTAACATTCTGCATAATTGGGTGTTCCAACTCACAAACTCCTGTCTCTGAATCCTTAATTTAAAGGTCTTAAATAGTTCGTTATAATAGTTATATTAAACGTATCTTTGTGCTTGGTAGAAAAAAAAATGGTCTCCTTTTTTTTAATCTTTTAATAGCTGTGAGAGAGCGTAGTATAAATATCATATATTATAGAGGTGAAACGCTTACATTTGCCAAAAGCAATATTAATAAATAATATTTAAAATGCATTAATATACGTGAGGATTTACTCATTTATGAACACTAATGTTGAAGAATAATAATAATAATAATAACAATAATAAGATATATGCATTATTACGATCAAAACTGTATTCATTAAAATTGTATGTCTTAAGTTAGCATGAGTTGCGAACTAGCTGTGTAACTCTCATTTAAAACCTGCTTTTTCTGTGTGCGGACTCGCAAAGGACTATGACCCAGCTATTGTTCTCTTCTGTATTAATTCGAAACATGAACAAATCTTCCCATCCGCATTCTAGCATCTTTTAGTATAAAAGATATGTGCTTCGAAACAGTAATGGACACTCTCAAGGACGATGAGACGAGGGGAAAAGAACTCCTGACCCGAGACGTGTGCCAAAATGGTGAAGTAACCCCGGACGTACCACCTACGAAAATGCTGATTATGAAGACCAATTGGAAGACGAACAAATATAGAAGAATGACAAATGCATTACTTAATGAATAATTTGATTGGTTACCAATGATGGGGTGTAGTTATTAACCAATAGAATTTTGGGGGAATGGATTACGAAAAGGGGATAAAAACTCATGACACAAGAGACAAGACACATTAGGTAGGGAATGATACCGATTGCATCCAGAAACTCTGTCACTCTATTTGGTGATTTGAGACTTAGACAAAATTACCCTAGCCCATAGACTACCCTATTACACCTTCCTCCATATGAGGAGAGTGACCCTTGATTCTCTTTAGATAGATTGACTATAAACCATCTGATGTCCTGAAGACGAAGACCGATCCTGTATGCTGACTTAGCTCGAGGAGGGTAATTATTAATGCTAACAGAATCTCTATGCCTTTCTTTCTAGGTATCAACTGCTGTATGTTTAATTAGGTATCTTAGTTAGATGTTTTCCAAATTGATGTTCTAAATTGTTTTGCATGAAGCCCAACATGCTAATGCTAAACAGAGGTTAGGTGAGGTATTCAATTGACTGACAAAACTGATGTGACTGACATGTAGCTATGCTGAACTGATATTCTGATGTTTATCATGCACTATGGTCTATTCTCTGCTAACGTATCTACCCTATGATTTTGATCATCGCATTATTGAAAGTTCATTGTAATTGCCACTCTGTGATTATGCTTTTATGCTTCTTGGTTTGGAGATTAATACGTTTAATATTAGATTGTAATCAATAGGGAATAAATTCACAAATTCTTCCTTTAAGGTGTGGTTATTTGAGTCAGGAACAATTGAATGCGCCGAAAATTCATTAATGGTTATTGTGAAAGATATTTTGATGTTTGATAATCTCGTCTTACGGAGACTTACCACTGGGTCAAAAGGTTCATCGACCTAAAACGAGTCCTGATGTGTATAAATTAACATAGACGGACGCGTTAACAGTTCTGGTAGCAGAGTTCGGTTTGGCCCTTGGAGGCCCTAGGACGGAGTTTTTGTTGTTAATTTTGTTTTCTATGATAATGAAATTTGGCAAAACGATGAGTGGCTAGGTTCACTATGGGCTCTCCTGGGATCTCGGAGCCTGCCTAAGATGAGTTGGGAATGTTCTCGGCGCCATAATATGTGTGGTTAGGGTTATTGCGCTTGCTCAAAAGCTTATGCAACTTGCAGGAGATTGTGAAGATTGTGTGTTTAGGCCAAGATAAGTGTCGTTTAGCAGGAGTGGGCGTACTCCACAGTATGAGAGTAGGGAAGTCGGCGTACTTCACGTGAATGCAGCGCTTATTGTTCAAAATTATCCACGTGGTTGGTTAAGGTACGGACCTGTTGAGGTCTAAGACTCCGGAGTAGGATGAAAAATATGGTTTATGTTGTAATCTGCGCGGTTTAATAGGTCAATCGGGCATGGTTGACAAATCAAGTTTGAGTCACAACGTATGTATGGAACCTTCGATGGAGATTTGACAAGCTCTAAAGTGCACTAGAGGGAGTCATTGACAAGTCGAGAGTAGGATTTGCGGGTCGAATGCTGCTTGCGCATGTGGGATCTGAGAAGGAGAGAGTAGCGGCCGAGGCTTCAAGTGAAATCTCTGTAAAGTTCTGAGGCGAATGTGTTACCCTTCCTGTAGTAAATCGGCAGATTTGTATTGTCATTTAAGGTGTCTGCAATAAATCGCATTAGTTTGTATGAGTTATAAGAAGTTAGTGAGGTGTGGATAAGCCGCAAGACTTTGTCAGCTGCAGTGTGTATGAGTGTGACGTCAGTGGTGCCGCGCTGGGATAGGTCAGATGTTGAGAGGGGTCGCGCACGGATTGGCTGCCGTCCGTGAGAGGCAATAGGGTGAGCAAAGGGCAGGTGAAGAGTGTCCTGGGAACTAAGCCGTTCCTGATTAAATCTAAAATAAAATGAATTTTTTTAAGGCATTCAAAAGCGCTTTGAGAGGAGATGTGTACATCGTTGCAACAGATGGGGAACCTACATCGCCCGAAGGTACTCCAGCTTATACTGTTATGGAGGAAAAGGGTGTTGCACCATGTTTGTGGTTAAAACAATGGCGCAAGTTGACAGAAAAAGAAGGGTGTCTAGCGTTTCCAGAACATGGGACGTTTAATCAAAAAGCTTTAGAAAACTTGAGGTGGATGTTAAGTACACAAAAACCACCTCCAAGACCAGCACAATATGAGGCTCTAGCGGTCTGGGATCTGATGGCTCTTAAACATAGGCAGGAAAGGTTTCACAGGAGATTGACAAGAGCAGAGAAACCTTATGCAGAAGCAAGGTGGGACAATGAGAATAAGATGTGGAGACGGGGAATAGTAGATGGGTTAAAACTATTTCCAGCGATAACACAGGAAGAGGAGAGACAGGGAAAGAAAGCTTCTTGCAAAACTAACAAAGACTCAGACAAAGTTAAAGAACAAAAAAGGACCTGGGAAGAAGAGGATGATTCAGAGGATGAGGAGTTTATGGATAGATTACTGCATGACCGACCACCACCTTATGCGGTGAGTGATAATGTTCCGAGCACTAGCTTGGATCCTGGGAACCAGACACAAGAGAAGGGAGCTACTGATACGGTACAGACTAGTGATACAGCTTTGATACAGAATGGTGACAGTGTACCTACTGCTCCAGACGTACCAACACAGTTACAACCTCCACCACAGATAAAAAGAATTTATCCCGATGTTCCAGTGCTCGAGACTACTACGAACTTAGTGGTGCCGTCAGACCCGATATATACAAAACCAAGATTGGTTCAGATCGAGTCAACCCCACAGTTGGTGTCACAACCGCCACAACTGATACCGGGGTATAACCCAGTAGCGGGTCCTTTGAAAGAACCTGCACCAGGATTATTAGAGTAGACCTATGGTGTTGCAGCTCCTAGAAGCCTGGGATCAGGTCAGACACCTGCCGCCATATCACTACCTATCACTGTTGGTCCCCCAGTACTGTTGTATGCCCAAGAGAGAACAAGGACATGTGAACAGGGAGTCATGACCCATGAAGCCATAAGAGGAGGGTCTATTAGAACTCCACAAATAATGGCCCAGGGAGGTCAGGTTTCCGAACAATCAAGACCCTTAATGGACCTCAGTCCAATAGGGGCACCTCTTGAGGCAATGCGACAAGCAGGGTTGGGAGTCCTGACTCCCCAAACTATGAGTACAAATACCTCATACACTCCAATGATACATACAGGGAACATTGCACTCCAGGGTTTTACAGTACAGCAGTTAAATGAGTGGTTAGAGAAAACTTGTACGTCACAAAAGGCTACAGCAACTACAGTAACCGAAGTCAATCCCGAAAAAGAAAAACAAGATGAATACCTGAATCTGGTACGGCTAGGTGCAGAAGCTGCTGAGTTGGTGGAAGGAACAATGGGGATGAACAGGTTAGAATCTTACACTGAGGCAGAATTGAGATACTTATGCCCTAAGATTAATAAAGAAGTGGGAAAAATACACCAGAGATTAACAAACTTGGCAGACAAATACAACATCGATATTGGAAACACGAAACATTTGAAACGAAGTTACAGATTAGACTTCGACACAAAAGATTTTGAACACATGAGATCCGCAGGCATGAAAACACACCTGAAAGAATTGCTGCAGAGTGCGCAAATCTGGGGAGCATTAGAAAAATGGGAAAACCGATGGGCAAAGAAAAGGGACAAAGGGAAGAGGGATAGTCCAGGGTCTATTGAAACGGCGACTACACCCAATCTAGATTCAGTAAAAATCTTGCCCATGAGAGAAACAGCTGGTGGTGTTCTAGTTCATGTGCCATGGTCCAGGGGAGATATTTTGTCCTTTACAAATGATTACCCGAGGTTGAGAGAGAAACCGATCGAGTGGTATCAGCAGACAGATAGATTCGTGAAGCTTGAAAAATGTCTTTGGGAGGACTTGAATACTTTGTTTGAGATTATTGTTCCACCGGATTTATGGCTTGAGTGCAAAAGAGGGGTGGATTGGCCCACAAAGGAACCGGCAAGGGATAAGGCAACCGGAGCACCTTCTGAAGAGGTGATGAAATATTATCATAAAGTCATTGAGTTTTTTAAACAAAAAGTGTCACCGAAGGTGACCGATTGGCAGAAAATCGACTGGACTTCGCAAGAGGTTAAGGAGTCAATACATGCCTATTATGAGAGATTGTTAAAAGCATTTAAACATTACAGTGGTACTGAAACGATCGAGCCGAAAGACATGAATCATCTTGTGTTCAGATTTGTTGAAGGGTTGAGACCAGAAGTTGGTCAGATGATTAAGAATAATTTAATTTGTTGGCAAGCTAAACCAATCGACGAGGTGTTGCAGTATGCGAAATACTGTAGTGATGAAATTGAGTTAAAACAGAAAAAGCTGAAAGAAAAGGTGATGGTGATGCAGATAAGAGCTGCACAGGCTGGAATTCAGGGAAATGGTGTTCAGCAAATGATGCATCAGCAACCGCAAATGAACAGTGGGTTTCAGGTACAGCCGAGAGGTAGAGGTCGAGGCTTTGTGAATCGTAATTTGGACATGAATAATGTTGTCGTTCAAAATGATGGACAAGTAGTGAAGAGGATGTCACCATGTCACGCGTGTGGGGCATGGGACATTGGAAGCGGGAATGTCCAAATATGGTGCATGATGGTACAGTTCAGCAGAGCATGAATGTTGGGGCACAACAGAATCAACGAGGTCCAAGAATGAGACAACAAAATCAGAATTATCAAAATAATTTGGCGCAGATGTCAAGGATACAACCCATGCAGCAAATGCAGACGCCACGTTTCCA
The DNA here is from genome assembly GCF_031143425.1 of Pleurodeles waltl. Taxonomy (NCBI): domain Eukaryota; kingdom Metazoa; phylum Chordata; class Amphibia; order Caudata; family Salamandridae; genus Pleurodeles; species Pleurodeles waltl. Next base: position 224,066,319 of record NC_090440.1, read on the forward strand.
AACTGTGTCAGTACAACCAATACAACAGCAGATTCCTATGGTGCCTAGACAGCAAATGCAGTTACCTTTAGCCCCGATGGGTCAGCAACAGGTGATGCTTCCTCAGCAGGTCACAGGTCAGGTGTCGAGTCAAAACAACACTGTACAGCAATTCCCATTGCGAGGTGAAAATGAGACGAATGACGAATGGTAAGATGACAGTTCAGACAGTGAAGAGTGTAGGCTCGCAGCCTCATTAGAAGTAGATCAGGGAGGCCCATATGTAGAAGGAAAAGTAATGGGCTATAAGGTTTCATTTTTGGTTGACACTGGAGCTACACGCTCTACAGTCCGCAGTGTGGAAGTACCAAGGTTACCTTTATCAAGACGCACAATACGAGTGGTTGGTGTGGCTAATCAGTATTTGACAAATCCAATTACCGATCCAGTACAGGTTGAAATTGGAAATTTCCAATGCCTGCATAGGTTTGTCGTATGCGACTCGAGTCCAGTATCCCTACTGGGAAGGGACTTACTATGTAAAACTAAATGTTCAATTACCTGTTCCAACGATGGAATAGAAGTTCAGACAAACAGTGATGATGAAGGTGATGAGGACCAGCTCATAGGAGGAGGGGAGACGAGCAAAGATTACCCTCTAATTACCTTATTCCCAGTGTTCACACTAATCGACTTACCTGCTGACCTACAAGGGTCCGTAACAGAGAGAGTGTGGGATTTGACAGGAAAGGAGGTTGGATTAATTAAAGGAGTTAAACCAGTCAAGGTGCAGATAAAACCAAATGCAGTATTCCCACAAGTACCACAATATCACATGACTCAAGACGTACTCATCGAAGTGACACAGATAATTGCAGATTTTCTCAGGCAAGGAGTTTTGAAAGAAGTTTTGAGCAGTCCATGTAACTCACCTATTATGGGTTTAAAAAAGCCCTGTGGGAAGATTCGGATTGTGCAGGATTTGAGAAAAATAAATGAAATTGTGATAAAATGCTGCCCTGTGGTTCCTAACCCAGCGGTAATAATGTTCCAAGTTCCTTGCGATGCTGAATGGTTTACCGTATTAGACCTATCACAAGCATTTTTCTCAATACCACTGCATGAGGAAAGCCAATTTTTGTTCAGTTTCAAATTCCTAGATAAGGTATACAGTTGGTGCAGGATCCCTCAAGGGTTTTCTGAATCGCCATCTATCTTTAATCAGATCTTAAAGAAGGATTTGGAACCTCTTGTACTGCCTTTTAATTCAACTCTTGTGCAGTACATTGATGACTTGTTGATTGCATCCAAAACCAGAGACAGTTGCAAATATGATACCATTGCATTATTGAACCATTTGGGAAGAAACGGGCATAAGGTGTCACCTAAAAAGCTGCAGTACTGTCAGAAAGAAGTAAAATATTTGGGACATCTAATTGAGAAAGGATCCCGAAGAATATCAAAGGAGAGAATAACAGCTGTCATACAAATGAATCTCCCAACAACAAAAAGAGATGTCAGGATGTTTTTGGGAATGGTGGGTTATTGCTGCCAATGGATACCCAATTTCTCAATCATTGCAAAGCCCTTAATAAAACTGACAGGGAAAGATGTCAAAGATGAACCATATACAATCACTTTGACAAAAGAAGAACTTGAGTCATTTTTGGAGCTGAAAGAATGCATGTGCAGGGCCCCAGTATTAGGGATGCCTGATTGTGAAAAACCTTTTCTGTTGTTTTGTCATGAACGTGATGCTTGTTCTTTGTCTGTTTTAACACAGGTCCACGGAGATGCAAATCGCCCTGTAGCATATTTTTCAGCTACTTTGGACCCTGTCGCAGCAGCCCTACCGGGTTGTTTGCGAGCAGTTGCAGCAGTTGGTCAAAGCCTTTCCCAATGTGAGGGCATAGTCATGGGATACCCTTTAACAGTTTTGGTTCCACATTCTGTTGAAATATTGTTGACAAGAACGAAAACACAGCACATGACAAATGCACGACTTACCAAATATGAGACGATTATTTTGGGGTCACCAAATGTTACACTGAAAAGGTGCATAGTACTGAACCCGGCAACTCTGCTTCCCAATGAAAATACAGAATTCAAAGAAGGGGAAGAGTTTGAGCATGATTGTCTCGAGGTGACTGACCTCTGTACCAAACCTCGCCCAGATATACAGGACACCCAATTAAAAGAAAACGATTGCATTATGTTCGTGGATGGGTCCTGTTTAAGAGATTCAACTGGAACATTAAGAGCTGGCTATGCAGTATGTACAATGTCTGGCATAGTCGAAGCCTCCTGGCTTGAAAAAGTATTTTCAGCACAAGTGGCAGAATTAATAGCTCTTACAAAGGCCTGCCATGCTGCTGTGAATTTGAAAGTTACAATTTATACTGACAGCAGATATGGATTTGGAATTGTACATGATTTTGGTCAGATCTGGTCACAAAAAGGTTTCATGACCTCTTCCGGATCACATGCAATTCAGTTACCTCTTGAAGTTGCCGTGGTAAAGGGCAGTGCTCACACCAGATCACAGGACTTTGTGTCAATGGGAAATGATTATGCAGATCAGGTAGCAAGATTTTGTGCATTAAATTGTATATCATTCAAAGAGCAGTGGGAATTGCTACCTCAGCCTGAAAATGACACAACTCTGAATCTAGCATTGCAAGTGGTTGATACTCTAGATGAGTTAAAGACACTACAAAACCGTGCTAACAAAGAAGAAAAACGCTCCTGGCAGAAAATGCAATGTACACAAAGAGCAGATGATATATGGGTCTCAGATGATGGAAAATTAGTCTTACCTAATAGCCTACTGTCACAATTTGCCCGGTTATATCATGGACAAGCACATTTAGGAAGAGACGCTATGATCAGATCTTTTCAAATTGATTGGTTTAATCTAAAAATTCAGACATGCTGCAGAAATTACTTGTTACAGATGCATTATCTGTCAACAGATGAATGCTGGAAAAGGAACAGTGGTAAATTTGAGCCACATTGGAAGAGCTGGAGGTCCATTTAATAGAATACAAATGGATTTCATTGAAATGCCTGTTTGTGGAGGATTGAAGTACGTGTTGGTGATTGTGTGTGTTTTCAGTCATTGGATTGAGGCATACCCTACACGTAGAAATGACAGTCTCACAGTTGCAAAACTATTACTGAGGGAATTAATACCACGATTCGGGTTCCCGGTTTCTATAGAATCAGATAGGGGAAGACACTTCGACAATGAGGTGATCAAGCTTCTGTGTGCAGCACTCAACATCGAGCAGAAGTTACACTGTAGCTATCGCCCTGAAGCATCAGGACTAGTTGAACAGATGAATGGTACCTTAAAGTCAAGAATAGCGAAAATGTGTGCAGCAACACACATGAAGTGGCCAGATGCATTACCGCTAGTACTGATGTCCATGAGAAACACACCAGATAAGAAAACAGGATTGTCCCCCCATGAAATCCTCATGGGTAGAGCAATGAGGCTACCAGCGGTACCTGCCAATGCACTAGTGAATATTACAGATGATATGGTGTTGGATTACTGCAAGAGTTTAGCTGACGTGATACGCTCTTTCTCTCACCAGGTAGAAGCTAACACGTTACCACCAATCGGCGAACCAGGACACTCTCTGCAAGCTGGAGATTGGGTGGTTGTCAAGAAACACGTAAGAAAATCGTGTCCTGAGCCGCGTTGGAAAGGGCCATATCAAGTGATATTGACGACCACTACCGCTGTGAAGTGTGCCGGGGTTCCTAACTGGATACATGCCAGCCACACAAAGAAGGTAACGTGTCCTGTTGAAGAGGAACTTGAAAATTCTGGTACAGCAACTTCAAGAGAAGAAGTCTCAGAATCAGAGATCAGTCAAGAAAGATCTGAGACTACAGGAGAGCCCGCTGAGAACAGCTGCGTCCCTCACACTATCAGAGAGTTCGAGAGAGGTGACGGAGTGCCAATCTCAGTGGAGGCAGCAGGAGAACAAAGACAAGGAGAGGTTCTCCCAGAAGCAGACGAATACAATTCAGAACAAGAATACAGTATTGAACCAGAAGGAGAGAGAGACGGAATAGTGACAAATCCAAATCAAAACGAATCAGACTATTCTGATCGAATTCCAAGCCTACCGAGAGAAAACACCATATCACAAGAGGAGGGTACTGTCCAACGTCCTGAAGGAAGACACCAAAACAAGACTCATAGAGGTGATACATGGCCAGAAAGGTCGCCCTTTAGAATAAGAGAATTAACGAATGAGTCAATAATAGAAGAAAGCGATACCTCACAGGTGGATGCTTTGAGTGAAGGGGAACAGCAAGGTGAACGAAGATTAAAAAGAAAGAGAATAGCAAACCGAAGGTATACAGGTCCTGAATGGGCATATGCTACAACCTCTGAATGGCAACAAGAATTCTTAGCATTTTGCTTTGATCGAGAAGTGCCTGGCCAATACTACGGTACCTGAAGGAAAACATCAGGAAAACTCTGCGAAAAATATATTAAAAGGAAAGAGACTTTATAAACCTACCGGAAAGAGACAATCAAACCTGGATTTGACATCAAGAAACCTGATTACGACAAGCTGTAACCTGAATTGACAAAAAGGGTCCTGGAGTGAGAGAAGACGCTGTAAATACCCATAAAGAGTTTGCCATCTTAAGTTGATTGTTGATCTGCTATTCTGATTCTATACAAACATGGCTTATAGCAACAAAGGAAGTAAAGTGTGTGGTTGGTTAGGACTTATGATAGGTGTTGTATGCGCAATAATGATTGTGGGAGTGATTGTGGGAATGCCGTGGAGAGAGAGTGAAACTATTAATGCAACTTCAAAACCTGAGACTATCACTACAACTAATAAATTATCACTGTGGGAGAAATTCGAACAAGATACTAAACATCTACATGAGGGAACTAATACAAAGGGGGAACTTTCTACTAATGTCTTCTATCGCTTATTAAATGAGTATGTGGAAACTATGGATACGAAAGATTGTTATGTGTGTACTAAAATTCCTTCATCTGTGCAGGAGGGGGTTACTTATCATAGTCTCCCTCTTACTTATGGAATTAGCTGTAGTTTGTTACTAACGAGATTCTATAATCAAGAGCATGTACAATACTTCTATTCGAATTTGGATGTTGTGTTCTCTTTTGTGCCTGTAATTGAATTCCTAAATAAGCTAGCTAAAGAGCATGATATAAAATTAGTCAGAGGATTCTTTGAGCCAACACTAACATTTGGAACTGCTTATGCACACCGCAACAATTTAACATGCTTACTGTCTTCTGTAGAAAAAAGCTTTTTAGATCACACAGATGATAGACGCAAAGCATTAAAAGAAAAGTTAGAAAAAGGCTTAGAAAAACGTACTTATGCAAATGATTATGCTTTCACTGCCATTAAAACACAAGGCAAATTAGCTATAGATGCTTTACACGTAGGTAGGCTATGTATATACAGACCAAAATCTGATCAAGACAATTTGTTTTACGAATGTTCTGAACAACGAGCATGCGTGGTTAAGGTACAAAGAAGGGAGTTGGCGAAGGTAAGTGGTGGGTTTAGGTTTTGGGGAGGGGGTGGGGGGCCAGGGGGTTTTAGGTTTTGGGGTGGGGTTGGGGGGGTGGGGCGTTTTTTGTTTTGGGGAGTGGGTGGGGGGTCAGGGGGTTTTTGGTTTTAGGGTGGGGTTGGGGGGTGGGGCGTTTTTGGTTTTGGGGAGTGGGTGGGGGGTCAGGGGGTTTTAGGGTGGGGTTGGGGCGTTTTTGGTTTTGGGGAGTGGGTGGGGGGGTCAGGGGGTTTTAGGTTTTGGGGTGGGGTTGGGGGGGTGGGGCGTTTTTGGTTTTGGGGAGTGGGTGGGGGTCAGGGGGTTTTAGGTTTTGGGGTGGGGTTGGGGGGGTGGGGCGTTTTGGTTTTGGGGTGTGGGTGGGGGGTCAGGGGGTTTTAGGTTTTGGGGTGGGGTTGGGGGGGTGGGGTAAGGGATGTAGAGTGAATGGTGCCTATTGCTAATGATTTTATCAGGAATGCCTTTACAGCGAAATATCGTTGTTAAGGCATTCGTGGTAAAATCATTAGTAGTAGCAACGAGGTCGGTGTTCCGACCTCGTTGTTAAGTCAGTATTTGTTTTTTAATTCGTTGTTTCGTCGTACAATCACTTAAATGGAGTATCCCTTATGGAGAACTGTTAAGGGCTAAAAGAATTAGCAATACAGATGAGATTTTTGAAAGAGAACAGAAAGACATGACTAGGAGGTTCAAACAAAGGGTTTACCCGGATTGGGTAATCAAAAAGGCTATAGATAAAATTAAGAAAGTGGAAAGAATACATACACTTTTTGAAAATACTGAGAAGAGAGAAAATGAGAAGGGTGATGATATTAGATTAGTTCTAACCTATAATGAGGATATTGCACAGATTAAAAAGATCATTTCGAAACATTGGAATATTCTGAAATGTGATCCCATTATTGGTAAGGAGATTCAGAGGTGGCCCTTAATTACTTATAGAAGAGGCCGTAATCTTTATGATAGATTAAGATCAAACAATATTACATCGACCTCTCAAATAAAAGAACATAATTTGCAGGGATTCTTTCCATGTGGCCACTGTAAAGCATACCGTAATAGTGTGTCTAGAAAGGAGTATCCTATAAGCAAACCAGGAACCAACAGACAAATTAAGCAATTCTTGACATGCAGTACCCCGTTTACTATATATGTATTGGAATGTCCCTGTCACCTTAGGTATGTGGGAAGTATGAAACATGCAGTAAAAAAACGCATTTTAGAACATATGCTTGCTATTACAACAAGGGATCCACATTATCCTGTAGCAAGACACTTCCAGGAAAAACACAACTCTGATTCCACTCAGTTATCTTATTATGGTGTCGAACATGTACCATTACATCATAGAGGTGGTAATAGAGAGTTGGTTTTAAGGAAAAAAGAATCCCGGTACATTGTGGATTTAGAAACTAAAATACCGAACGGATTGAATATTGGTGAAGAGCTGAATACCCACCTATTTGATAATTGAGATAATTAATATGATGAAGCATTAGATATAAGGAATTGGTGATTCTGCAGTTATGACTTTAAGGCATTAGTACTATGAGTAGCAGGGTTATTTGATTTTAATCAATTGTTATTATTTTTCGTTAATCGATTTTTCTAATAATCTTTTAGTATAATGTGTTTATTGTATTTATTTCTTTTCAGAATGATGGGGTCCGGATGGATTCCAGACTTGTGAATTGATTATTGATTATTGATTATTTCTCCACATGGTGATGGGTATTGGCCTTATAGAAACAGTGATAAGTACTTTCTTTACAAATTGAAAAAAATTAAAAAGGGAAAATTAATTTTAATAATTTTTCTAGAACAAGAATAATATTCATGTTACCTAATAGTTGGGGTCTTTGGCTGAAGGAAGATGTTTTAATCATTACATCATATACATGATACTTAATTTGTAAACATCTTGGATAAATAGGAAGGCGATTTTAGAATTATGATACTGGTCTTACATATATTTATGAAAAACAGTTTATTGAAGCGAATTATTTTAAATGATATATGTAAGCCCCAGTTATGTTTTGATTCATACTTATATTTATATGGATATTTGTACATTTATATATTTATATGATTATGTATTTATTTATGTATTTATATTGATATTATTTATTGGTATATGAGCATTCCTTGATATTCTAATGATAAATATATTTATTTATATATGTGGTGATATGTGGATTTATATGGATTAAATTGATATATATTTTCTATTTATTCAGCCTTATGTCCATCCTGTTTAGGTTAACATGTGTATTTATATTTATATTTAGGAAAGAAAGAAAACGGTAATTTTGAGAGAAGAAAATTCTGTCCTGTTTCTGTGACCATGATTGTTGGGTATTTAATGCTGTATGTATTGGTTGAATTATACACGTGACCAAGGCTGCTAGTCAGCCAAAACGCGTTGTGTTAAATAAACTAACTCTTTTTTACCTCCTTCGAGTGTGGCTATTATAAAATATTTTTGATGTTGAGATAAGATTAACCGGAGTGCTCTGCCGGTTTTTGCCGCACCACCCCTCTGGGGCCGCTTGGAGCTTGTTTGTGAGCATGTTTATTGAAGATATATGTATATATATATATATATATATATATATATATATATATATATATATATATATATAATTGAATACTCGTTGCTGATATTTACCGGCTATTTCCCGGCTATTTCCACACTGTCAGGGTCGGTGCGAAGAGCGGAAACCAGCCATCGCTCAAATATATACAAAGAAAGAAACCAGGCACCTTCATGCTTGGTGCCTGGAAAAAACGCACTTCACAGGGTAATGGTACTTGATCTCTCCCAGAGATCTTCCTCACAGCGAACACAGTTAAAAAGCACCACCCTCCTAAAAAGGCATGCCCCACCATAGAGCTAATAAAAAGACTATAGGCCTTCCAGGAAATAATAGAAAGAAAAAAATTCAAATTCCAATCCCCTTCACAGAACCAATTAAATCCATATTATTCTAATTATACAAGAAATAATAGAAAGAAAAACAATTTTTTAAATTCCAACCCCCTTCACAGAACCAATTAAATCCATATTATTCTAAGTATACACGCATTTAGTACTGTTGTCATGAAACACTTATATTTTAGGGGTTGATAGTGTTGTTCGGTACTTCTTTTGCTTTTTGATTTTATGTAGATATTAAAGCACTTCTCAAGTGAGTGCAGTGGTGTGTTGTGCCCTTTCTCTAATAAGTAATACAAATGGTTGAGCCATATGAGTTATAAGGAAGAAGTGGGGACCTAGATCCAAAAAATACACATGTGGGCCGAGAAGACCAATTATATGATATATAGTTTGAAAGACTTTTGGGTCATATCAAATGGCCACTTGGCCAGGCATAGATAGCATTGTTTAAGATTGTTTAAAATTGTAGAAATGATAGAAAATAAGTGTTTCATGACAACAGTACTAAATGCATGTATAATTAGAATAATATGGATTTAATTGGTTCTGTGAAGGGGATGGGAATTTAAAAATTGTCAACCATTTTTTTAAAAAACCTGAAGGGTAAACATACTATATGTAAATACAGCTACTCCCAATCATTATATCTATGGTGATTTGTTCTTATACAGTGTGTGACTACAGGGTGGTGCTCCCACCCGGCTTTGATGAAAGCGAGTGTTAATGAAACTCGGTAAGTGCACACACACACGCCTTCTATTTCTGTCTATGGACCTGGATATATGTATATATATTTATGATAATTAATTGACACAGGTGGATTAGGTTTAGTTTTAGTTCTTCCACAAGGTATTGAGATAATAACCATGGGATCTTTATGCACAAGTTTAATAACTATTTTTCCCTACACATAAAGGTGAAGGTCTGGGGATAATTTACATTACTAGATACCGTATCTCACTGAATTTTGGGTATCATGCCTATTTCTTCCTACAGATAACTGAGTGTGCTGACAAACACAAGTGTACCTAGCGGCACGAATCAGTGAACCTCCTGATTAAAGGACAGGTAGGGACTTTTATAAATACAGGGACAGGACGAAGGTCCTGACGAAGGCCGCATGACCCAAGTTGGCATTTTGAATAGGCTGAAACATGTTGACCCTCTACAGAGATCGGGGTGTACAGGTAACTAATTCCTGAAAACACCACCAATAACATTTTTAATCCTGTCCAGGCTGCACTAGAATAAAATAGGATAAGTGGTCAGCCTGAGTCCGTTTTATGTCTCTTTCTGTTGTCCGTCTTTGGTCCCTGTGCCATGATTGTTGGTTTTGTCTAATGTGCTTTTATGTTCCCCCACCCTTACTGCTCCAATCCGAAGGGGATTTATATCTCGGAGTGTGTTAGTAGGGCCCTATGATGAAGCATGCCACAAATTGTGGGTGAGGGACGTTTTTTCAAAATATTGATGTTTTAACTAGTCTGGTTTTGACACCAGACATCATTCCTTGTCCTCTTTGTGAGAATATTATTGGTTTAGGGAGGTCGGACAGGAATTCCCTCTCACCCCTTTATAGTGTTTTGATGAAGAGTTGTAGTGTGACATTCATGTTGTGACCAGACACTCGTGCATGTCTTCCACAGGTGACAGTGTATATGCCTTATGGTCCTGGATACTGACACCATACCTTTCACCAAATAACCCCATTGAGCAGCGCTACAATGTTGCAGATAAATTGATTTTGGTGTTTACATAAAAGTAGAGGAGCACTACAGTATGCACCAGCAACAACATGCAAAATTATTGCAACGCTGCACAACTTGCCACCAGGACAGGTCTACACATCACAGTGTCAGACTCTGAGTCTGAAGATGACAATATTACAACTCCAACACAGCAGAGAGCAGAAAAAAGCAGTACAGTGGAGAGAAGACGGCGATGGGACCACATTGCCAACAGTTATCATGGAAGGTAAGTCAACAATTATAGTGCAATTGACCATGTTAACAAAAAACAAAAACTTGTCGATGCTTGAAAGCGAATTCCCTTTAATGGCTGGTATGTATGTTAATTTCTTCACTAAAAATCAAAGATTTAGCAAGGTATGCATGATGGGTAATTCACCAGATGTGACTATTACCAAATACTATAAACACACACAAAAAACACATCAATGCTTTCAGCCCCTGCAGAATAATGTGAACTCTCATGATGTGTGGCAGCATGTGTCCAGCTGCTGCTGCATCTTTGGGATACAGAATCAGTAGCAGTTCTTGTTGCCCTGACCGTCACCAGCTGTGCCACGTGCAATGAGGTCAGTTTGCATTGCTTCAACTGCTGTTGTGATTTGTTGCAAACCCCGTGATATGTCGCCACTGAAGTAGCCAGTTTCAACTTGGACATTAACTGTCCTCCTACAAAGGTTATTTGTGGTATATGCCAATCTGCCAATTGAATGACTTAGAGTGTCTATTCTTGTAGCACTGTGCTTCTCCCTGCATTTTTAGTTTGTGTCAGTGTCAGTGTCGTCTAGTTAGACACACACATTTCTATTGCAGCTATCATGCTGTTCATCTTGTTGTTCACTTGCTTTTGATTTTCTGCTAATTGTCTGGACACACTGGCAAATCCAAAGGAAATTGTTTGTTGCTTGGTTCTTGATGATTTTTATTTGTTTTTGGTGCAGGTGCGAGTTCTCAATGCCTCCAAACACCTGGGTTTGTCAACTGCTTGTGGAATGGACGGAATTGTTTGTGACACAGATCTTGGCCTATGTCGTGGTCGACCATGTCCCAAAAGGCGCTTTTGGTGTAGTTTCACTACATGAGCTAAGTCTAAGCTTGGCTGTGGTTGGCCAGCAACCTCCCCTCCTGAGACAGTCTGTGGGTACATACAGCACTACTGGTGTGCCCAAGTGATGTTGAGGGTCCACAGTAGGTCGCATTATGATCTTCCTCCTATCCATAGGAATGGCAAATCCTCCCTCTAAATTTGCGCCTTCTGTGTGAAGTGTCATCTGTGGTGTAGAAGAAACTTACAAGTTTGATTTGTATACACATAACATTAATTTGTTTTTTAATCACAATAGTATCTAAAACATACTCTATGTACTACATGTCCAATAATGCACTTGTACGGCTGCAGGGAATGCTAACTGTACACGTCTGAATACATATTAATTGATTTTAAAAGTACAATGGACAAGATGCACTTACTTGGGTTTAATCCTTCTGTTGAAGTGTCTATGTGCCCGAACCTGCAAACTGCCTCTGGCTTAAGGGTGTCTTCCACTAGCGTTTCTATGGCTGTGGGTGGGTGTACTCTGAAAGGTCTTCCTCCTGTGGCACGACTCTGACAGGTGAGTGGCCATCTTTTCTTTTATTCTTGACCTGAGGTCGTACCAACATTTGTGGATTTCATCCAGTGACCACTGTGTCACTCCAACTGCATTTATTCAGGCCTGCATGTCCAGCCAGATTTTTTGGGGGGCTTGGGGACAGTGATAGAGACCTTGCCAAACAGCTGGTCATGGTTACTGCAGCATTTCTGTGTAAGGATTTCTAACTCCTTTTCAGAAAATTTTATTTGTCTTTATCTGCCCCCAGCCTCCTTATCAATATCCTGCCTTGCCATAACTTGTAAGAGTTGTGTCCTCTTTGTCCCCAAATGCATATATTTCAGCAGACGTCTGCACCACCTCCTCTCTCTATGCTTCACTGGATGGCAATGATCAGTATATCCTGGCTTGAGGGTCATTCGCCTCAACCAGGAAGTATTTTTTCTGTAATTGCGGGGGCGTGTGCAATTTGCGACTGTTCGCAAATTGGAAAATGCAATTAGTAATGCCATTTGCAGTTTCGGTAATCGCTATTTACGAACCTCACATTTGTGACTTGCATGATTTGCGAGTTGCACCCAGGGACGCATAACCGTACGTACATTTCATTTTGCGATTACTTAAATGTGATTGTCAAAAAACTCACAATCAGGAAATCGGAAAACGGACTGTTCGTACATCTAGCCCCAAATGTTTCACCTTCGTTTTGTGTTCCAGTATGGAATTCATACTTTTCTAGAGCTGAACTGGAATACGCATTGAATCTATTTTCTAACCTTAATAGTCCCTCATCAAATTCACTAATTTCACATCGTTCATTCCTGGTTGGTGCCCTTGGCAATGCTCTAAATACCACCTGACCTTCTGATCCTAAGAAAAGTAATAAAATACTTTTTCTTTGTTATACAGGCATTTTGTCCCCTTTAATCCCTCGTACGTCAGATTCGCCTTTCCACCTGCTACACGTTATTGGTGGCTCCCCTTTTGTTTGGTGAAAGAATGGTGCAGGATCAAATTGCATAAGTAACATAAATGTTAATACTGTAGTTGAAAAGTAATTACATTCTCAGTAATACAATGTTGCAATATGAACAACAAATACATTTAATTTCCAAAAATAAAAAAGCAAAAACGTGCAACTTAGTATGAATAGTACAATGTGCGCAAATCACAGAAGAATTTCATACACCTGGTGGTCATTTTATGTACAGATCACAGTTGGTTCAATAAAGTTAGAATAGTGTGTGCAGATCATTTATGGGTCACTAAGATATGCATTCAGTTAATGCTTGTAGATCACAGGGTGCTACAACCTTCCCTATTATCAGTCTTCTTGCGCATGTGGTTTCACAGGAGTCAACTTTAAAATATCTATGGCTCTCCTTAAAAACCTTGGCGATCCGGGTGGCTGCAAAGAAATTCTCCATCACACCTCATCATAAGGGCCAGTGAATGAAGTTCTGTTTAGTGGGCACTAGCAAGCAACACCACCCCCATGCACAAGCTCAGTGAATTATGTTATTTAGCTTGCAGGTCATCAGCTGATATTGAGGTGCACGTTGATACCTGTAGATCATGAATAATGGTTATTCGAGCCTAACAGAACAAGACAGGAGAGTGCTTCTTGAAGGCCAACAACACTCTCAAGAGACAGCTCAAGAGAAGGACTAAGTATCCACCTAGCTCTTGAAATGTTATCCTGGTTAGGCAGGCTGGATCACAAACCCTTGAGCTGAAGGCTTCCTGTGACATTAAGCTTGTTTCGGTAGAAGATTTCCTTCTTGGTGACCATAACCTTCTATAGATTGAAACATTTCACTATGTACCATAGGAACTTCCTGGGGAGGGGGAGGGGTATAGCTGCCTGTTACAACGTTTCTTCACCTTCTCATTTGTTGTGGAATCTACCCACATGCTGAAACCCTAGAATGACCCAGGACAAAAGGGTCAAGTTCCTTTGATCGTGATTTTGTTAACTTTAAGTTGATATGTTTTCCCCAGTTTTCTACAACTTCTGGACCACCCCTCAGGTATAGGTCACAACAAACACTATATGCTCATTTTTTTCAAAGGAAACCAGACAGGAGACATATATGCCCATCGTTTGATGGCATGCTGCATATGTTGTCCACGTGCTTTGTTGAACTAGCGTGTCCAGCTCTAAATTAACAGGTATAGAAGCAATGTTTGGTCCCTCAGAATTATAACTGAGGCAAAATTGTATAGGAAATGGACATGTGAACCTAGTGAAGACAAAGCATTGGTATATATTGTTGGGAGAAGGTTGTTGCTCAGCAAGGGAAAAAAAAGAGGACAAAATCCTGCAATCTACATGATGGCTTCAAAAAAAGAAGAAGGCAGCCAGGTATAAAGAGACTGTGGAAGCTAAGGAAAATGGAAAGTGCAAAGGAAGGCAAACTCATATAAAATGTATGTATGAGAACTTATAAAGTGTAAATCAAGCACAGGCACCAAAAGACACAAGTGGGAAGGGATGTTAGGAAAAATCTCAACGATTTCAGACACTCATACAGTCTTTAGCATCGGGAATTTCAGTGATGTAACAAACTATATTGAAATTTGTTGAGTGGAGCATTTTAAGATTATTTATGAATACTGGTTTTGTTAGTGTGTCTGACCTTAATAAGTAAACTTACAAGGGGACACGACTAAGTCGATGAACCTTTTGACTCACAATTAAGATGTTCTTACAATAGCTCCAGTACATAATCAATAATCGTTAGCATTCAATAACATCAATAATCAATGGAGTCAGTAATTGTCACACACCCTGACCTTTCAGTCATGAATAACCACACCTTTTAGTAAAAGTTAGAATATTTATTTCCCTAAATTAACAATGCTAAGGTCATGTAGATTAATCTCAACATCATATGAAACACATACAGAAACAACACTGGCTGTCCAAAGCAGTGGAAGTAGTGAAATATAATCAAAGCTTGAACTATAACACATTCTAAGGTTATGGTTCAAATCAATAACAAAGTCAACTGCGTCAATGTAATTATATACATGAAGTTTAGCAGAGAAATTCATCAAGCATTAATCCCTGTTATCATATTTTCATTAGCAAGGAACCTTAACTAACATCAGATTAGCATCAGCATGTTTAGCTTCGTGCAAAACAATTTAGTAACACAAATTTGGAAACAATCTAACTATGGCTCTATTAAAACAGTGCAGTTGGTACCTAGAAAGAAAAATGCAAATGCAAATCAAACAACAGTCTGGATCATAATACCTATCCTCAGAGTGGATCAGCAAAACAGAGTCAGACTTCGTCCTCGGGAGATCACTCGATCAGCAAGGCATCAGGATTCAGCATTAAAGTTCAGAAAATGCAAAGTCTTTAAGCATTTAAGTTAAGCATGTCTCTTATCAAGACGCACAACGCGCAAAATGTAAGGGCAGAATGTCTGGCTAAAATGCGTGCTTCTTTCTCAGTGTAATCCGGTTAAGTCGAAACTGCTAAAACTACCCCCCAAATCCCTATTGGTCAGTTAATCGTATGTTCACACTTTGTCTAATAAAACTAAAACTCCAAATCTATGAATTCTACTATTACTCCATTCACGTCGTTGATTTGTTTGTCTTGCAATGTCCTCATCATCCGGCTTGTCAGGTAACAATATTGTTGCAGCTTCCACTCTAGTTCCGAATCTCCATTGTTCTTGTCCTTGGAAAGTCAGTCTCACACACATTGCACACAAAATGTTCCATTAGCAAGAACATCATCTTCTAGCAGTCGGTTCTCATGAGAAAGCTTGCGTTATGAGCACATTTAAACAATACAATAGAAATCAATGTTTAACTTTCTAGGACAGCTATCTTATTGAACGTTAAGAAATACAGCTTTCACATGAGGCCCGGCAAGTAGGCCAAGACGCTCGCTAAGTTAAGGCCCACAATTAATAAAGCTAAAGCTTACTCATAACCTTCAATATGACATATTATTACATTAGTCAAACGTATATTCAGCATTTCATAATATTAAATCATTGATTTGGTTAACATTGCTGGCCATTCTTCATGATTACATTTTCAAATGCGTGCATTATTTTTCTATGTTATTTTATTTTCTACATAAACTTATTATTCAAAATACATGATCACTCATTAATATTTTTTTTAAAACACCTGCGCTACCAGTTGTATGGTGCCAAAGTTTCCAACTGGCAAGACTACTCGGCCTGACCCTAGATAGATTGAACTTCCTAATTGTAGTCTAGTCAGCTCTGCCAGGTCCCAGCAATATGCTGAAAAGACAGGAACACTGCTCAATGTCAATTGATGTTGCCATCGTTTAACGTAATGTCCCTACAAGAATCAGTGAATGGCTGAGCCGGAATCATGGCCGAAGGAAGAGCATAACTGCCTGAATCCGAAGACCAGGGTAAGGGTCAAGATAAAAGAAAAGGCTAAGTGTGACCAGTGATGTGAGCAAAGAAAATATGAAAACTGGTACAAGGTTCCAAACCAACAATTACTGAGTAGGAAGCTATTCAACAAAAAGTCCATGTAGTCCCCAAAATGTCAAAAGCCTCCTCAGAATTTAAACTAAAGTCCAAATGAAAATATGAACTAATCCACACTGCTTTATAAGTAAGAATCACCCTCTATTGGAGTCCAAAGGCGCATCTTCTGTTTCCTGAGCCATTTTGTCTCTCTGCTGCCCCAACCCTCTACCACCCCTGATGCCTTTCTCAAACCCTACAGACCAGACATCAGGGACGTGAATGCCACGTTAACTAAAAAAGAGCAGTAGTCTCTGCGT
Source organism: Pleurodeles waltl (assembly GCF_031143425.1). Classification (NCBI taxonomy): domain Eukaryota; kingdom Metazoa; phylum Chordata; class Amphibia; order Caudata; family Salamandridae; genus Pleurodeles; species Pleurodeles waltl. Next base: position 224,082,951 of record NC_090440.1, read on the forward strand.
TCTAAGGAAAACTACTGGGTTTGCATGGAGCAGTAAGGATAGAAGGGTAAGACTGTGCAGTCTCGTTGACTGGGCCAGGGTTCACCCAACTGGCGCTTGTCTGCCTTTTAGAGAGTAAGAAGAGCCCAGTGCATGCCCCATGCTAAAAATGTTTGTCTCTTTCGACTAGGAGGAGTTAGATAAATCTGGACCTTTAAAGATTCTGCAATTTCTGCTCAGGGAGCCATATATAATTGCTCTTTCTCTTCTTTCCGTGCTTATTTATGAGATGCATTTGTACAGCTACAGCTTTAAAACCTTCATGGCTACTGTTCCTGTTACCAACTACTATTTTTGTCCCTTGTGGCATCATTTTATTTATTCAGTGACGGCATTTCTGCTTTGTATATCTTACCTTATGGAGCGCTGGTCCATTACCACCAAACCCTTTTTGTTCTCTCTTCATATTTTTTGTAGCTTTCCCCCTCTCATCCGCCGCTTTTCCCACATACCTTAACCTACCAGTCCACCCGGCGGTATGAGAAGGCATAGGGTGATAACAAATTACTTTCGCAGCAACCAACATATAATTATGGATTTCTAAATCTAGACTTTGCATACGTTCCTGTAGCAACCACATGGAGGTGCTAGTACCACGTGTTCATGATGATAACGGCATTTCTTTAAGAATAAAATATGTGACAGAACACGCGGTAGATAGTTGATTAAGCCAAATCACCATTTAGTCGTTACCTTTTTAGGGTTTCAGCACTGCTGTCTGTCTGCATTTCCCTTTTAAAACCACTGAAAACTACATCACGCTTCGTGTAAACACTGTGGACCGTTATACCCCACAGGTGATAGATACACTGGGAGATACTTTAGCGCCGAATTTTCGTCATGTTTTGACGCAAAAGCGGCGCAAACCTACAAAATACAATTGGGCCATATTTATACTTTTTGACGCAAAACTGCGCTAACGCAGTTTTGCGCCAAAAAACTTAGCGCCGGCTAACGCCATTCTGAAGCGCCATGCGGGCGCCGTATTTATTGAATGGCGTTAGCCGACCGGTGCTGCCAGGTGTGCGTGAAAAAAAACGACGTACACCAGGCAGCGCCGGCGTAGGGAAAAATGGAGTTTGGGCGTCCCAAAATGGGGCAAGTCAGGCTGAGGCAAAAAAATCGTCTTAACCCGATTTGCGCCATTTTTTTTGGGCGCCCAGACGCCATTAACATGACTCCTGTCTTAGCAAAGACAGGAGTCATGCCCCCTTGCCCAATGGCCATGCCCAGGTGACTTATGTCCCCTGGGCATGGTCATTGGGCATAGTGGCATGTAGGGGGGCACAAATCAGGCCCCCCTATGCCACAAAAAAAATAAAAAAAAATACTTACCACAACTTACCTTTTCTTCCCTGGGATGGGTCCCTCCATCCTTGGGTGTCCTCCTGGGGTGGGCAAGGGTGGCAGGGGGTGTCCCTGGGGGCAGGGGAGGGCACCTCTGGGCTCATTCTGAGCCCACAGGTCCCTTAACGCCTGCCCTGACCCAGGCGTTAAAAAGAGGCGCAAATGCGGGGTTTTTTGCCCCGCCCACTCCCGGGCGTGATTTTTGCCCGGGAGTATAAATACCACGCACATGCCTGGGAGTCATTTTTTAAGACGGGAACGCCTACCTTGCATCTCATTAACGCAAGGAAGGTGTTCACGCCAAAAAATGACGCTAACTCCATGAACTTTGGCGCTAGACACGTCTAACGCCAAAGTATAAATATGGAGTTAGTTTTGCGTCGAATTTGCGTCGAAAAAAACGACGCAAATTCGGCGCAAACGGAGTATAAATATGCCCCAATTGTATTTAGTAAGTTTGCGCCGTTTTTGCTTCAAAAAACAGCGCAAACGCGGAGCAAAAAAAGTATAAATAAGGGATGTGTTGGATTTCTGACTGTATGCCTTTCTCTCAGTTTTAAGACACGCTATAAACATGAACACAGTATTTTATCACATAATGTATCAATGTTTAGAATATTTTCTATCGCATATTCTCGCTCGGACAGGCTTGAAAACATGAGTCGCCACACCCTGGATTTCCAAACTATCTAGGTCTCAGACATTTATGTGCTTTCCCCAATAGAATTACTCTTGAGGTGGAGATACTCCGAAAGTGCCATTAACTGCATTTTTATCAGTAATGTTATCTGAAAATCATACTTGATTTGGTATAGCAAAGTTTCACATGGATTTCCTGATATGTGTTTTTTAGTGACAGCGCGCAGATGTGTGATTTACAATCGCTCATCTGATGAATCTTTTTAAATTGACTGAGATGCATAGGAAGTTAACAATGATGAAACAACCCAATTTTCATGAAGCCTATTTTGCCTCACATTAAGGACTGGGAATTGGTGATTAAAGTTAAGTAACTTTATTATTATCAATTAATAATCAGTGCAGTACACATATGCATAAAAAAGATAAAAGATGACATCCGGCAAGCTGAAATATCACAATAGGTTCAGTCTCAGTAAAATAAGATACAAAATAACAGCCACAACAATACAAAAACTGAGGATTAAAAATAGGTGTTCTTTCTTTAAAGAAACTCAGATTCTCTTCCCTAAACATGAATACATTCTAAAGTCATCAAATCAAGGTTCTAGGAATAAGGATGATTTATAGATTGGGGTCTCAATGAAATTTGGAAATGCAGGAAGGTGTCATCATACTGAAGACTACAATAAAAGTCTTCCAGAATTGGAACAAGTGTTTTGTTTAGCATGAAGCTTCACACTTGGAAGAATAAAGGAAGCAGAGAGGTCTGTACCCCTCAAACTCTAAGAGAATCTGTTCTCTTCTAACAGTGTGAACATTAATTATAACAAACAAAACCTTCAGTAACAATCGTATCTCTTACATCCCCACCATGAACCAATCATTTCTCTTCGCGTGATATGCATTTACAACACCACCTGCAGTGATATGCATTTACATCTCCTTCATTTCCTATCCCACTGAATTTGAACAGTTGCTGCAACCTTGAGCATCCCCAGATCCTGATACACAATGAATAGCTGGCTTCCATCTGCTATTCTTTCCAAGATTTCTCTTCTCAGGCCTTGCTATCAATAAGTTAATACATACAACAGTGCTCATTTTGCTAGCTAATGCAACCTTGAGAATGCACCTGCAAAAGAAAGAACATGCTAACCAAGCAAACTACATTTAAAAAGTAAGGCCTTTAGTCAGGCTAATTTTAATTAAACATTTAGGTGCTCATTACGACTTTGGCGGTCTTTTGGAAAGACCGCCACTGCTGGCGGTCCGAAGTCTGCCATTTTACAACGGCACCGCCACACTAACAGGACGCCACCCGCCATATTACAATCTGTAATACGATGCAGCTGTTTCCTGCACTGCAGTGCTGGTAGTGGAAAGTACTAGGACTCATCCGCTCCCAGACGGCCACCTCGCCAAAGCAGGTAAGTTGACCGTCCGAAAGTGGGCATGGTGTTGTGTGAATGTGAGTGGTGTCTGTTTGGATGAATGAGTGCAGGGGAGGGGGTGTATGTATGTGCGTTTGTGAGTGCATGTATGCTGAGGGCGGGAAGGGGGTGCCTGTTTGAGTGTGTGCAAGCCGGTGTATGTGTTTGAGTGCGTGCATGCCAGTGTAGGTGTCTGTTTGAGTGTGAGTGTGCGAGTGAATGGATGTATCTGAGTGCGTATTAGGGTGCAAGTGTGTGGGGGTGTATGTGAGAGAATGCATGGGTGAGTGGGGGTGCTTGAATGTAGGTGTGTGGTCATGTGGAGGGTGCCTGCCGGCGACAGGAGTGGAGATTCCTGTCGCCAGGTGCATGACCGCCAGCATTTTTATGGCAGTGCAACCAATGGCGGTATTACGGCTACCACAGGGCCGGGGGCGCCAGACTCATAATGAGGGCCTTAATGTGCATTTTTATATATGATTATACATGCACACATATAACTTTGAAAATAAATGCAGAGCATGAACAAAAGAAACATGTTACTTCTGGAAATACAACTTAAAATGTAAATATGAACATGAATAATGAATACATGAAAACAATTTAGATGAACATTAGTGTGCACATTTATAAAGCTTAAATTTCTCAATAGTTATTTTTCATTAATGCGTTTAAAAGTTCACAAGTTAATATGACTAAGGCACACAATAGGTTTACTGTAAAAAATAAATGTGAAATTGCACAAAGATAACGTGTAAAAGATGGAACCTAAATTGTGCTACTCAAATCCCCCCTCTGATGGCAATGTTATCCATCACAATAACACATATGAATCCTTGTCAGGTGAGATCAAATCAAAGCCTTGAAGTTCTCAACAACTTTCATCTAGTGTTTTCTAGGTGTTTCATGTCATCATAGAGCCTACACTGATTCGTCTACATTTCCATATCCCTTCTAGTTTATCATAGCCCCTTCCCATGTTGTCCTCCCTTACCTGCTTTTCTACTCTTGTATCCTTTAAAAATAATGAACAGACATATCAAACAGATGGCGATAACAATTAGAGGTCTCAAGATAGAACACACTATTCCACTACCTGGGTTTCCAGATCATTTGCCAATTCTAGAAAACCAATCTCTGATTGCTTCCCAACGCCTGCAGCTTCTACTTCCTGCAAATCTCCTTCCACGTGAGTAATGTTCTTCATGTATTTTTCTAAGTACTCACTCTTGTCAGGGATATAGCTGCTGGACCTTTAACATTTTGCAGACTCTGCCTTTTTTTCACAAGAAGGATGTCTAATGAAAGACGATTCTGCAACCCTATGGATCTCATAGCCATCATTCCAGTATCTACAGCCAACAGGAACTTGCTGTACCTGTGGACAATTTATCCACTGTGGTTGACAATTTTCTAATCATGAGATTATTCAAAATTACACCTAAAGATGGGATCACTGCACCAAAAATGTCTCCCACAATTTCAGCACCTTTGCTATCTTGTTTAATTCTAGTTTTAATTTCCCACACAGGATCATTCAAATGTTCCACATAATAAATGTTTGGGAAAACTACTCCTAAATAGCATGTACCATACCATCCCCTGGACAATTTAAAGTATGCATGCTCCCCACAAACAAATTAAGCTCCAGGAATAATGGGATCTGGTCATCCCAAAAACAGGAGCCAAGTTACTACATATTTGAAAATATTGTCACAATCACTTCTACCTTTGTACTTAGTGTTAAGGGAAGATTAATCTCTACTCACACATAATTTCCCTTTGTGTTGCTGATCTAGAAGCAGTGCAGGCATAACTCGTAATTCCAGGTCCTTCGTGGTTCTAATCCCATCCTGTTTCCCCATTGCATCTGCTGCTCTCTTCCTATCTTCTGTTAATCTAAAAATGTCTTCCCAACCTCACTTAAAGAACATATCAAATTGTTTCTATGCACATAAGCCATGTCCACTGTCATATTCTGTTTAAGGAAACAGCTAACTGTATCCATTGTCTTAGCACGAAAATAATGATTCAGATTCTTGAACAAATGAACTTCAGAAAGGACCAGATCATCATTCAAGTAAGAATGTTGGAAATATCCCTTTCCATTTAAGACTAAACAGAAGGCTACATGTAACATCATACATGAGAGGAATATCATGATAGGTAATTCCCTCTGCACCTGACGCAGGTAACTGCGTACATACATAACAGTCCATTGCATCCATAGTGATAACAAATTCATAAAGTAATATAAAATAGAAATTTGAAGAACAATCTTTTTTAGATGAACCTACATGCAAAGCTTTGTAATCTAGTATATGCAAACAAAACTATGATCTGTAGGACTTGGTGTCTCAGGAGTAACAATAGGCGTTAAACTTGGCTACTTTGGAAAATGGCGGTGGAGATAATCCTACAAGTAGAACAATTAGTACTGCAATAAACAATAACCCTCCTAATATAAATCTTCATCTATTTGTGTTATTAGTTTCTATAACGTCTCTAAAATTAGACAGTTGAATAAAGATTAGCATCAACAGGGTTTTCTCTGTTTCCACTTGTGCAAATGGTAAACAAAGTTCAAATGATGTGCAATGAAATTATCGTGAGTATTCCCTAGCCTTGCACCATCTTCTTCTAAATGACACCCTTATGCTCCTTTTGATTCCTCGGGTATGAAAAAGAATCTTCTTAATTCCTTTAATACAATGTTCTTTTTATTATTTAAAAATCAAAGTTCAGTTCACATGATCATGCCAATAGTTTTTTCAAATCAGTTTGTTTAATGAGAGTGCATGTTCAAACTCAGTTTAGGTTGCAACTCTGGTTCACAAAGGCTCAACTGGGATCTTACCATTGCTCCCCAAATCACAGACTTTGTTTTCATAATCGTTATCAGTAAAATATCTCCATTTAGGGGATTAGTACCTCCAACACAGCATTCTAGTTCTTTTGATGTCCTGAGTACAGTTTGTTCACTTTCACTGTCACTCAGGCCAGAATTGTCAGTATCCTCCTGGACAGTACTCAGTCCTGGTTCAGTAGGAAATCTTAATCTCTTTCTTTCTTGCCTTCTTGGTCAACGGTCCTCAATCTCCACTCGGCGTGACACAGCACTAGGCCCTTCATCAGGGTCTGAGTCTAGCTCTGGTGGCAGTTCAGGCCAAGATAACTCAACTGTCAGTTTATTAAGACCCCATTCAAGCTGAGGATGTGCTGTCACAGGCTCTTCCGGAGTCTCAGTACGCTATGCACCCTCTTAGTGCTGTTCTGTCAGGTGTGAGTTGCACTTCAGGAAGAGGTAATGTCTCATCATCAAGAGGGTACTTCACTCTATGAGTGTGGGCTGCATGAATCCAGCTGGGAAGATCCCCATACTTAACAGCAGTATTCGTCACTAGGATGACCAGGTACGGTCCATGCCACCTTAGCTCCAGACACATTTTCCTAACGTGTTTCTTCACCAAGTCACCAGAGGTCATAGCACTACTGCAGAATTGGCGAGGTCAGAACAGCTTCAACCCGGCAGAACACAGAATGGACCACATCAGCTAGTCCCATGCAGTAGTAAAGAACCATGTCATCCATAATGTTCACAAACACATTTGCAGGGCCTGCAGGCAGTCTCATTGCTCTCCCCATGATTCTCAGGAGGGGACAATCCTGATTTTCTTTCAGGAACACTATAAAACCTCATCAGCACAAGAGACAAAGCATCTGGCCACTTCAGAGATGTTGATGCACACACTTTGGCCAACCTGACTTTCACTGTTCCATTCACCTGCTCCACAACACCAGAAGCCTCTGGCCAATAACTGCAATCCAATCTCTGCTTCATTCATAACGCTACACACAACATTTTAAGGACCTCATTATTGAAAGGAGTCCCTCGGTCTGACTCCAGTGAAGTAGAAAAATGAAACCTAGGTATCAAATCCCTCAACAACAACTTGGCTACTGTGAGACTGTCATTTCTCCTAGTCAGGTAGGCCTCCGCCCAATTTGAGAAGATGCACACAGTCACTAGGACATATCTCAGCCAGTTGCACACAGGCATTTTGATAGAATCCATCTGCATTCTATTTAATGGCCTTTCTGACCTTCAGATATGACTCAATACCAGTGGAGTTCTTTTCCCTACGTTCATCTGTTGACACACAACACATCTGTGGCGCAATTTATTTTCATGACAGATTTTATTAAGTTTCATAGTAACAAATAAGCTGGCTGACAGGTATACAAGAAGGGAAAATGATCTCAGTTACGAGCATAGAAACACAAAAAATGCACAGAGAAACTGCCCGCCACACCCCGCTGCAAGCCCAGATGCATTGAGATACCAATCAGTTATTTTACACTCATGCCACCTGCCTTCCATCCACCTGTCCATGGTTTTGAATCTCATCGTATCGCAATGAACACTTTGAGGAGACACGTGGGAAAGTAATCCCTTAGTCGTCTGGCCAATACTGCCTCATCTTGTTATGTTTTTGAGGGCAGCCCCTGGCCTGATAAACTACCACTTCCAAACCCATACAGTGACCCAGGTCTCTTTTCCACGCCGCCAGGGAAAGATGGCCTCTGCCTTCTACTCCCTAGCTGTGTCCCTCTTTGCCACTTTTAGCCCCAGAGACAGGAGCGCTCTTTTGTACCTATTGCCCTCAATGTCATTCAGAATGTGCAAGAGAGACAATTTTGGGGTCGTAGGTATCACCCAGGAGAGCATTCAACTCAGACAGGAGATCACACCATTCACAAATATACATAAGACGGACCACTCACACACTGTGTGAATGAAGGAGTCCTCCTCCTCAGCTCAACAACATAGGCATAGTGAACAGTCTACCATCCCCATGTACTTGTGTAGTAGATCTTTTGAAGGTATTTAGGCTGTTTGAGCCGCAGGCACACCAAGATGGCTGCTTCCTGATGCGATCTCAGTGCATCAGCCCAATCATCATCGTCAAGAGCACCAGGGCAGCTTCCCAGGACATGTTAAGGGCTGGCAATGTGTGGGGGCTAAGTAGAGGAGGGTGTGACATAATTTCGCCAACTTGTGATCTTCCAGGTCTTCGGCTAGAAGCTTACCCTCCCTCCAAAGGGTTGTACTCCAGAAGGGAGTCAAGGCTGCCTATTTATGGGGCAAGTGCATAGCCAATTTGCAGATGGAAATGAAACTGACTGCGTGGAGCTCCATACATTTTTTCAGGACTGTGTCCGACATCACATCCCTTAGGGTTGATATTCCAATCACATCTCACTTACAAAAACTTTCCAGCTGTGCCACTTGCTCCAGTACGGTACCATGCCATGCCTGTGCTGTGAGCCTCCCCCACCATCCCATTCAGTGCAAAGTAGTACTCCTCATATTCATAACCACCTGCATAGCTGGGGGGAGGTCGCCAAGCCGACGCCCCTTGTAAAGGTCATCCAGTAAATGAGAGGTGCTGTCATCCACTTCTCCACAGCATACAGTGGATCCCCACGGTGGTCACACCACCATTTATTAATGATGAGCAAATGGGAAGCAAGATAATAGGAAGCAAAGTCGGCTGCCACAATGCCGCCATTGAAAGTTCAATGAAAACATTTAGCTAAGGTGATATGTGGGATTCCACCATCCCAGAGAAAACTAGTGAGGATTGTATCAATTTGGCGAAACCATGATCTAAGAAATTAGTGGGGGCGGTTCTGTAGTTGATAGAGCAATCAGGGTAAGGACACCATTTTGAAACTTGCTGAGCGGCTAGTATAGAACAGTGGTAAAAGGGACCAGGTCTGCATCTCCTCCCTCACCTGTGCCAAGGCCATCTCCAAATTGTGAACCCAAGAGACACCAGTCTTGGGCGTAATATATACGCCAAGGTATTTTAAACCTTTGGTCTCCATCCACAGAGCCCATGTTATTGGCCCGGTATATCCACTGACTGGGAACACTACAGATTTGGAAGTGTCAATATGGAGCCCTGTTGCCCTGCCAAAGATACGCAACATCTGGAGGAGTCTTGGCCCTGTCTCCTCAGGGTCACGAAGATAAAATAGCAGGTCGTCTAAATGCAGGGTGACTCTGTCGGAGCAATCTGGACTCCACTTGAATACTTGCACCTGTGCATCCATTTGAACCCAAACCGCCAAGGGCTCCATGACCAGGGTGGATAAGAGTAGGGAAAAGGGACACCCCTGACATGTTCCCAGTTGAATCGGGAATGGATCAGATATGTGACCAGCCACCCTGACGCGGCAGTAAACATACACATTGAAGGAATCTGGGACCAAAGTTCAGCCAAGTAAGCAGCAGGAAACAGTAGTCTAGCTAACAGAATCAAATGCCTTATCAACGTTGGCTGGTAATATCGCGCCCAATCGTCCGAGATGGTTGGCGAGTGCCAGGGCATAGGAGATGTGACGACTGTTGTGCTGAGTGGCCCTTCCAGGCATAAAACCATATATATGGACCAGATCGGATATATGGCACACTAATCTATTTGTCAAGGCCTGTGCAAGGAGGTTAGCCTCTAAATTAAGGAGGGATATCGGGCGGTATGAGGAATGCTCATCTGGTGGACGGCCAGGTTTAGGAAAACTCACAGTTTCTGCATGACACCCATCAGTGGGAAGCAACTTTTCTACACAACAGCAAGTCTAACATCTAGGAGGTGCTTCCCAAGTTTAGGCATACATAATTTAAAGAACTCACACAGCAGCCCATTGGGCTCTGTGGCCTTGCAGATTGGAGCCCGGAGAAAGCAGCAGAGAGCTCCTCATCTAGTTGGGCCTTTGCTAAGTCTGAGAGGGCTAAGAGAAGCAAGCCATCAATACATTTGCGTATTTGTTCCTGGGAAAGGACTTCTCGTCTGGCATATACTCCAGCGAAATATGCTGCGAAGCTGCCTGCAGTCGCCTGGGGATCCAGGATCGGTGCTCCATCAGGGTCTCGTAGGAGGGGAAGAACAGTAGTCCGACAGGCTGTCTGACATAATCTATATAATAAGTTACTGGACTTGTCGTCTCATTGATATATGCAGCTTTGTGTCACCCACAACATCAATTTAGCTTCATCCATCAAAAGTTGATGGAGTTGCTGCCGGGCCAGTCCCATTTGTCATCATACTATATGACCATCAGCATGAAGTCTGTGGTACTCCAAGTCTCGTATTTGAGACTCAAGGGCTCAAATTCGTTGTTTCTTAAGACAGTGTTCACTGTTGCAATAGATTATGTCTTCTCCACATAGCTCCGACTTAAAGGCCTCCCACAGGGTTGCCATAGAATCCCCTGTGCCTACATTTAAGAGGAAGTATTCCTTTATAAATTTCATGAAGTGGGTCCTTTATGCCAAAAATCAGAGATGCCACAGCAAGACCCTCCAGCGGAAAGCAGATAGTTGGGGACCAAGGTGCCCGGTTATAGCTATCAGAGAGTGCTCAGATAATCCATGTGTTAAATGTCAGTGCCAGATGTTCATTGTATATAGGAAGTGGGTACATAAAAATAATCCAATCTGGAGAAGGGCCCACAGGTTGTCAAGAAATATGTATATTCCAAGGCTAATGGGTGGTGTACCCTCCAGGCATCTGAAAGCCCCAGTGCTGTCATTAGGGAAGCAATTTTAGTGGACCACTGGGTGCCATGGTTTTTATGGTAGCTTGGTCGAGCAGTCCTCGACTGGGGCTTCCTCTTGGTCCTTTTCAGTCTGAAATGGACTGTCCTTCTGGGGACCTAGGACTATTGCAATTGGTGGTCTGGTCACTTTGTGGCGCAGTAACACCAAACGTGGCACATTGGCAAGGTTTGTTCTCACGGTCTGACGGGTGAAGTTTGGTCTAGCTGCGGCATCCGGTTCCTTGGTCAGCTGCCAGTCAGTGAAGTGGCTTTCACTGGGTCTTATGTTCCTTGGTGTTGCAGAGTGATGCTTTCCCTCAGAAGGGAGATCTTTGGTGATTTCTGAAGAGTGGAGGTCCTCTGGGGGCTTGTAGAGTCCATTCAACGTCCAGGCAACACCTCAGTAGGGATTGTCGAGTCCTGGGTGCAGCAGGCAGGGTTCGGCTTCTTTTCTTAGTGTGGCAGGAATTTCAGTTCTCGAGCCTTGGGTCTTCGTTTTTGCTAGTCTTTTTTTGTCCTTAGGATCTGATGTACTGGTCTAGGGATGCCCAGTAAATACTGTATTAGTGGATGTTTTTTGGGGGTACCTATTAGTGACCTATGGTCATCTACCTTAGGGTTGCTACACCCACTAAGTGACCACTTCCTGTGGGCAGGGGTCACTTCCCTACACCTGAATGGCTATTTTCCTTCCATGCAAGATGGGGAATATGAAATTGAGACGTCACCTTGCATGCAACACCTTAGGGGTGGTGCAAGCCAGGACTGACCACTCCTCTTGTCCTTTGTCTGGTTTCCCGCCATTGCTCCCACAAAAAGTTGCGACAGGGTGACCATCTGCTGCTAGCAGTAGGGCTGGGGATATAGTTTCAAGGGTGGTATTCTCTTTTGAAGCTTACCAGCAGGGCAGTGCACATTCCTGGATGAGGGGGTGTTAGCAACTCCACCCAGGAAGGGCTTTGTTCTGAATCCCAGAGAGTAGGATGTCTCCCCCCAGAAATTCATAATCTTATCTGGTGGTGGAAGGCTGGTTGTGACCAGCCAGCAACCATGCCAAGGTAGTTTGCTTTTGCTGGGAGCACCTCTAAGGTGACACCTGGGTACCTTTTGTAATAACTCCAATTCTGGTACCAGTTTGGATCTATCGTTTTGAGTTGTGTGATACCAAACAACCCAGGGTTCAGGGTAGCCATCATGTAGCTGTGAAACTCATACTGACCCGTGTCCAGCACATGCACTAACATGGATGCCCTGATCACTTACTGTGTCCCAGGTTTTGCAAGGACGCAGTAGGGGCATACTGCTAATGCATCTATTCCCACACATACCATATAGTGCACCATGTCTTAGGGATGGAAGGTCTGCCAGAGGGGTGACTTACCTATAGTGCATGCAGTGTATAGTGGACTGAGCACACAGGCTGAGTGCCATGTCAGGTTTGTCTTTTATGATTGCATCAGAACACTGCAATCACAGTGTTGGGTACTTCTGAATGCATGGCTTTAGAGGGTGGCACAATCTGTGCTGCTGCCCTCAGGGGCCTACCCTTAGTACCCCATGCTCTGGGTCCCTAAGTACAATTTACTATGGACTTATAGGGGCAGCTACAGGTGTTGCCAAGTGTGAAAATGCATTACAACATTTTTAGGAAAATAATCTGGTCCAGAGAACATGGGTAGCAGGGGCCCTAGGCACTAACAACTTTGGGGCTACATCACATACCAGGCACAAGGGGGTAACCATGACAAAAGAGAACTTTTCTCATATGATTGGCATATGGCAGTATAGCTTTGTAACAGTATAGCTTTGTGCAGTTTCGTTCTGTGCATACGAACAGTAGGTAACAATAAACATTCCTAAAACATTATCCCCCAGCACATACTTCAAACAACTAGAATAACCTATTGCGGACTGCAGCGTTAGTTGGATCCAACAGGGAGCCCCCAGCACCGCATCCAATGGATCCCTGTTCCCCATCTAATCCTAAACTAGTAGTCCAGGAGAAGTTTACCGTTTCCCAGGGTGACAGTAGTGTCAACAAAGTGGGCCTCACAGCTGTGTATGCATTCAGTACAACTGTGAATGAATAAGCAAAGTACAACAAAGCAAAGCAAATCTGCTCAGTATCAAAGCCTTTTGCATTAACGCAATAGTAAATCAGTGTATCTGGAGGCACATTTTGTGCCAGGAGAATCTGGAGTGGTTACACTGCTTTCAGGCCAACATTAGCTGTGCAGCCCCTCGTTTGGCTGTGACAGGAATCAGAGCTAATGCGGGGTGGCGTATGGAAACTGAGCACCATTTTCTCATCTGTCCAGTGGAACACCTCCTCTAGAGTTTTGAAGAAGAGGGTTTTCCCATTGAAGAGGACTTTCAGGTGAGCCAGGTGTAGGAGATTATAATGAAGATTTCAATCAGAAAGGTATTGTTTGGCCACTGTGAAGGATTGGCATTGTTGTTGTACTAGGCAGGTATATTCCAGGAAAAACATGATGTGGTTGGATTGACACATTACCTTGTCTTGTTGGTGGGCATACTGAGTATTGTATCTCTGTCCATGTATATCAGGATCCATGCAATCACAGACCTCAGTCTCGTCCCTGGAGGGGGCTATTGTGTAGAGGTCCTGTGGACATGTACTACAACAAAGCATGCTGAGAGTGATTTGCAGGGATTATGGACTTTAGCCACTGTGTCAGGAAGGGTTTCATGGATTTACCCTCACAACCCTCCTGGAAGCCTACAAACCACAGGTTGTTCAAGGGGCCCTGCTCTCTGCATCCTCGAACCTTAAGGCAACTCTTTTGTTGCGGTTTCCAACTTGGCAACTCTCCTCTGAAGTGTGGTCACCATGTCTTCCACTCCCCATACACGCACCTCAGCTTCTGTTATCCTCTCCAATGCACGTTTAAGATCTTGAAGGAGGAGTGCCATGCCAGAGCCCAGCGCTTCTATCTTTGCAATAAGAGCATCACAAGATTGCACAATGGCCTCCAGAACAGCAGAATTATCTGGCACCGTAGGCCCAGGGAAGGCAGGACCAGGTCCCTGCGCCATAGTACCCGGCTGTGCAAATTTGTCCATAGTGCTTTGTTTGGTGGTGGAGGACGGTTTGTCTTTTGTCAGGATTATGTCTCTCAGGGCAAATCAATCCCTAGAGCAGCGAGGGATATCCAGGCTAGACCAACAAAGCCCCTCTGCAGGATCACAAGGGCGCAATGAGCAGTCAGCCAGCAGGGACACCACAGGGAGTGTAATTAAACAGGGCACTGTCAGATCCAATAGTCGTATGGCCTAGGTCCACAAAGCCGGGTCCCTGAACCATGCCACTAGTAAGGAGTTTTACAAGTACAGTTCTCACAGGTGAGCCAAGAGACCACTTGGGGGACACATCCATCCACCCCTCTGACAATCTCCCCGTCTCAGAACACTCGACATGTGTGCCAATAAGACACCACGCAGTTCCCCTATGGTGCAGCACATTGGGCATATGCCAGACAATCCACTCCTGCCAATTATATTAGGAGCAGCAAGGTTTGTTCTATAGACATAAATGGTATTGTAGCCAATGTTCTGTTTTCCCCGGGGGTACACATGCAAGAGGTTGGTGGAGCGTTCAACATCAAGTCTGGTTATAAGGGGGGGGGGGAGGTTGAGGGCCATGTACTGAAAATCACAGATATGCAGCAACTGTGGCTGGCGCTAAGAACATTTTACAAGACGCGCCCACAAGAGGATGTAATGGGGTAAGGGGCCACTCCAGGCTGGTATCAGGCGCTCGGCTGCCCACCACAGCAAACGGCCTGTCAAGCTCCCCCCAGTCCAGTCCCTCTGCCATCAGTTTCACCTAGGTTGCAGTTGGCCTCATGGTCCCAGCAGGGTGCTGCTGCATGCGTCGATCCTGGGGGGGGGGGGGAGGATTTTGTCGATGCAGCACAGCACTATGCCAGGTGATTGGCACAGGCCCCTCAAACAGGTGTGCCGGCCCACTTGCCTGCTCACCTGTTGTCCATCAGCCCGCTGGTCCCCCTCGCAGGAAAAGGCAGGCAGCAGCCGCCACAAGAGCCGCATCCCACGGTCTGGCCAACAATTCTTCCCCCAGTTTTTGGGTAGGTGTTCAGGGGAGGGCCTGTGGGGGATTTGTCCCCGCCAACCCAGCTACATGGCTAAGGTCGGTCAGCGTCTCTAAGCTAGGCCATCTGGGTCTCTTCTGGCCAAAACGTGGCCCCCTGACCATGTAAAATCTTGCAGAAGAGGCCACTGCAGGTCACTCCGCTGCATGCAAAACAGCCCACAATGTTTGATCTGCAGTAGGGAAACCTTAAGGAGGGATGCAGGGTGATGATGGATTCCGTTGTACCTCAGGGGCCGAGTTACAGTGCTGCAGCCATGTTTCTTGGCTCGACAATGCCACCTCTTTGGCACAATTCTTCAGCAACCAATCCAAATCATGGGTTAAACCAATGTTGTCTGAATAACCTGACCATGGCATTCCTCCAAATATATGCTGGTCCACTAAAATGTCTTAGCATAGGATATAGCATGCTGTCTGAAAAAATTAGTCTGCCATCTACAGAAACCCATCATCATCTCTATTCACACAACCTGCTCAGATACAACCCTGATGTTCTGTCTCTGTCACTTCCTCCTGCAATCTCTTCAAATTCTCCTATGTATTAGTTGCTAATAACAGAAGGTTATAGTTGGTCTCACCTTCAGATTCATTTACACATTCACCATTGAATGTTTGTGTTCCATGAGCACAGTATTGTGCAACTTCATCAGCTTAACAGTTGTCCCCTGTCACATAATCATCACCACTGCGGTGAGAGGAACACTTCATAACTGCAGTGTGTGCAGGCAGCTGTAGTGCTCCAAGCAATCTCATGACATGTTTCCCGTGGCTGATCAAGGATCCAGATGATGTCATAAATCCTCTTTGTGACCATAACTGTCGGAAGTCATGAACGACATAAAAGCCATAATGACTATCTATAAATATAGTTACTTTCAGCTGTTCAGAAACAGGGCAGGCTAGAGTAAGAGCTATTAGTTCAGCCACTGGTGCAGAGAACACCCCTTGAAGCCAGGTGGCTTTGACTATCCCTGAGACTTTACATACTTCATAAGCAGATCTCAAGTTTCCTTTATTGTCTCTTAAATATGACCGATTCACAAATAGTATGTAATCAGATTCTACTAGTAGAGAGAGATCAAACAAACTTTTATTTGGTTCAATGGTAACCATAGAAGAACTAGCAAGATAAATACAGTTAATAAACACAATATACAAAAACATTAAAATATTACATTCCATGAAATAAGTAAAATAAATGAATGGTGCACACACTGCCCAGCAACATGAATGGAGCTGAGTCACACAGCATCTCACATGAAATAAAAAGGGACAACAGCAATCGCGCTGTAACTCGAGTCTCTTACACTTGTGGCAGCTTTAAGGAAACAGCATACATTAAAAATGAAATGGGTATCAGGTAATAGTTGCAGAGCCGGCAGGACCATGCAAGCTTGTTTACAATTAAAAAAACACAATAAAGGTTAAATCTACATATTCCTCGGGCCTAAAAAATACTGTCAGAACAGATTAAATGAAGGGTATCTGGAAAGCACTTTAAGTTGCAGTCACAGGGACCCAAAGTGCTTGGGTGGGAGCTCCAACCCTTCAGTACGGCCAGAAGATGGTTTATCATATTAAATTTAAATCTGGCCAATAAAAATCTGCCCCTGTCATTCGGAAAATTGTATAAGTATGGTTCTTTGCCAGATACAGTTTTAAGCAGCAGGAAACCTCAGACTGAAATTTTCAAAATCTCCAAGTGTTTCCTGCTAAGCGCCTTTTGCTGAAAAAAGTGAGTTTGATCCCTTTTTTCTCAGTGAGATTAATAGAATCTGGTCTCAAGAAAAGGGTGGTCATTATGACATTGGCGGTGAGTGATAAAATGGTGGAAATACCGCCAACAGCCGGTGGCAATTACTGCCAAATTATGACCATGGCAGTGAGAACTCCCATAGACAGCCAATGTACCACACCATCCGCTGGGACATTAACACCACGCACGGTGGCGGTAGCCATCACCAGCCAGGTTGGAAGACAAAGTACTGCCCACCATATCACACCACGCTATGATTTCCGGGGCAGAACCAACGCCATCAAAAGCCTGGCAGAAAGACTGCACAGAAGATGAAAAACTCACCATCAGAGACACAGAGAAGGACAATGCTGCCATAGAAACGGAACTGCAAGTCTACCCGATGCTCTTCCACGCCATGCTCCACCTGGAACACCAACTTCAACGAAAACGACGACGGGAGTACAGCCGCAGAGCACACAAGGGAGGGAGGGAGGAAAAGGAGAGTGAAACACACACGTACAACAAACACCAGACACACCCTCCATACAACCAGCTGCCGGCGAAAAACAATGGCACACGACACACATCATATAAATACAAGGACTACAAGAAGGCAGTAATGAGAATGTATTGAATGGGAACAGCCACCAACTGAACCAATTGGATTACAAAAATATATGTACAAATGTCCACAAAGGGTCAATGCCCAGTCCAAAGTACTAAGGGCCCACAGGGGGGCACAGTCCAAGACCCAACTTGTTTCCTGATATCATCGCACAGAACTCTGCAGGGGCATCATTTTTCAAGTGGGCAGGCACCTCAGGGGGATGGAGGGTGAGGGGGCACCTCAGCCAAAGTTGGAACCTTGCCCATTAGTTCTGGAGAGGGCTCCATGCCCATTATCTATGCTGGGGAGTGCAAGATCACAGTCTCTCAGGTGGGTGACTTTCCCACTGGTTCTGGAGAGGGCTCCATGCCCATTATCTTTAGTGGGGAGTGCAAGGTCACAGTCTCTCAGATGGGTGACTTTCCCACTGGTACGGGAGAGGGCTCCATGCCCATTATCTTTGCTGGGGAGTGCAAGGTCACAGTCTCTCAGGTGGGTGACTTTTCCACTGGTTCTGGAGGGGACTCCATGCCCATCATCTTTGCTACGGAGTACAAGGTTACAGTCTCTCAGCTGGGGAACTTGCCCACTGGTTCTGGAGGGGGCTCCATGCCCATTATCTTTGCTGGGGAGTGCAAGATCACAGTCTCTCAGGTGGGTGACTTGCCCACTGGTTCTGGAGGGGGCTCCTTGTACAGCAGTCCCTGGAGGGTGGCCTACATGCCCTCTGCTGGAGGTGAGGGCTGCACTGTCTCCTCTAGAGGTGAAGGCTGCACTGTCTCAGCAGGTGAAGGTGCAGCCTCTGCACGAGGAGTGGGCTGCACTGCCTCAGCTGGAGGTGAGGGCTCCGTGACCACTGGTGGTAGTGGTGGTGGTGTCACCCTGCCAGCCTCTGCTGGAGATGAGGGCTGCACTATGTCAGCAGGTGAAGGTGCCTCCTGGGCAGACTTTGTTGGAGTTGAGAGCTGCACTGTCTCATCTGGAGGTGAGGGCTCCACTGTCTCAGCAGGTGAAGGTGCAGCCTCTGCAGGAGGAGAGGGTTTCACTGTCTCAGCTGGAGGTGAGGGCTCTGTGACCACTGGTGGTGGTAGTACCCTGCCAGCCTCTGCTGGAGGTTAGGACTCCTTCCCCTTCATAGCAGGAGTCGAGGGCTCCTTCCCCTTCATGGCAGGAGTCGAGGGCTCCTTCCCCTTCATGGCAGGAGTCGAGGGCTTCTTCCCCTTCATGGCAGGAGTAGAGGGCTTCTTCCTCTTCATA
Source organism: Pleurodeles waltl (assembly GCF_031143425.1). NCBI lineage: Eukaryota > Metazoa > Chordata > Amphibia > Caudata > Salamandridae > Pleurodeles > Pleurodeles waltl. The sequence goes on from NC_090440.1 coordinate 224,101,751, forward strand.
GCATGAGTTGAGGGCTTCTTCCCCTTCATGGCAGAAGGTGTGGGTTCCTTACTCTTCCTGGCTGGTGGAGTGGGATCCTTTACTGTCTTGCCTCACGACTAGGAGGTGCCTCCACTATGCCCGTGGACTGTTTGGCTGAGGTGCTGGGCTGGGTCGTTGGGACCCTGCTCTTACGGGCATGACGGAGGGGAGGGGGACGGAAGAAGTCAAGTTGGGCAAGGAAAAGCTTCTTAGGCACGGTGGGGTGGGAAGAGGGAGGAGGGATGGGAGTGGAGGTTGAGGGAGTGGTTGTTGGAGGTGTATGTCTGCTGGACTTGGGTGGAGGTGCATGGGCAGTGTGCGTGTGTTAGATGGATGGCTGTTCGGTGTCTGAGTGCTTGCGTTTGTGTCCTTTAGGAGGGGAGACAGACAGGGTGGCAGAGGATACAGGGGACGCGTGGATGGATGTTGTGGAGGTGTCTGCTAGTGAGGTGTGTGTGCTGATTGTTGTGGTGATGGTAGTGGTGGATGTTGATGCAGTGCATGCAGGTGTGAGTGGGCATAGGCAACTCTCTGAGGAGCTACTGGGAGGGCAGTGCTGGCACGGGTGGTGGCTGTCGCTGCAGCTGGGGTGGTCACAGAGGTGTCCGCCACCACCAGGGAGCTTCTATCGGAGGAGGTATATGAGTCTGTGTTGTCACCTCCTGTCTCCGCCGTGGTACTCCCCTCGCCCTCCGTCCCACTGGTTCCATCGGCGTTGGTGGACTCTGCCTCCTGGGTCCTGTGGGATGCAGCTCCCTCTGCCATCTGTGCCCCTCTCCTCTGCCAGATGATACTAATGCACACATGGACAGGATGACAGAATAAAAAAGGGGGAGAGAGAGAAAGGGAGCACTAGGTCAATTGCTGCACCAACACCACCTAAGTCATACACAGTATCATCACACACAGGGATCAGGATTGAGCACTACCAAACAATTGGCTAGATGCCACAGCAAGATGAAGGCCAACCATTGCCAACTGCACCCCTCCTGGGACCCACTAAGCCCTGTCTGACCTGGAATGCAACCTACCTAGGTTACCTTGATTTCCCTTTCAACCATTACCCTTGAGCTGGATCACACTGCAATGTATAGCCTGGCGTTGAGGGACACACGCTAACTGACACCCACCACCTGGATCCCATGCCATCTAACAATTATTGTTGTAACTGCCACTGTACTCACCCCCTTGTGGCTAATGTGATGACCTCAAGTGGCCATCCAGCTCTGGGTAGGCCATCGCCAGTATGCAGGCCATCAGGAGGGTCTGATGCTGCCCCCAGCTGGGCCTACGCGGTCTTCCGTGCCCAGCATCTCAGACCTCTCACCGTTTCCGACAGTGGGTGCTCTGCCTGCCATAGACCGCCAGGGTCCGCACGTCCTTGGCGATGGCACGCCATAATCCCTTCTTTTGATGACCTGCAGAGGCGATACAGATGGGAGGACACCATTACGCATACAATACAGCCTGACACACATATGGCCCACCAATCCCGTTTCCATCACCATTGACACACACATCACCCGCCATCCACCATGTACACCACCACAAGACATTTCCCCCCGATGACATGATGCTTGCGCACACTACTCCATGCATTCATGCCACATGCATCGTGCCCACAGTGTACTCACCTGTTGGTCTGGAGGCCCATACAGCAGTCCGTACTGGGGTAGGACCCCATCCACCAATCGCTCCAACTCCTCTGCAGTGAAGGCAGGGGCCCTTTCCCTGGTCACACAGGCCATGGTAGGTTCCAGACACAGGTCACAGCAGCACACGCAGTGTAGGTGTTCTCCTGTTGAAGGTCAGGAAACAAGTGAGGATTCAGATAGAAAATGGTGGGAAAGTCCATTGCGGTGTACACCGTAACCACCGGCACTGATCCCTGTACTCCATAGAGCCTCATATTATCCAATGAGGAATTGCATGGTAGTGCAAGACCGCCTTCCGCCACAACGCCCAACGTCGACGGAGTTACCTCACTTCCACTTGTCCCTCCATACAGGACAGATGGTTTCCATTTCATGGTGGTGGACAACGATCAGATAACCTTAACTGCGTCACTGCCTAGATTTGCACATACCTGACCATTCCCACTGTCCCGTTCACTATGTACACTGAGATGGGGGTTCAATTGTTCAACTTGTGACAGCGCACTGTTATGTCCCTTAGATAATTACCGCTGCAGATGCAAGGGAGGACAAGACAAACCCTGTGTACAGAACACTTGTGGACTTGGCTACTCTGGAGGACCGGTACATTATACTGACTTATAGACTGGACAGGGCCACAATCACAGAGCTGTGTGCCCAATTGGAGACTGACCTGATATCAGCTTTCCATCATCCCACTGGGACCCCCCCTCTTGTGCAAGTGCTGTCAGTGCTTCATTTCCTGGCAACTGGTTCTTTCCAAGTGACAGTGGGCTTGACAGCAGGAATGTCACAGCCAATGTTCTGAGTCGTGCTGGCAAGGGATTTGTCTGCCCTGGTGAAACACATGTGCAGCTACATTGCTTTCCCCCAGGTGGAAGATTTGGCCACTGTGAAGGCAGGATTCTATGCAATGGGGCATATCCCCAATGTTATTGGGGTGATTGATGGTACACATATTGGGTTTGTCCCCCACCACCAGAATGAACAGGTGTTTATGAATCGTAATAGTTTCCACTTACTGAATGTGCAAATAGTGTGCCTGGCGGACCTGTACATCTCCCACGTCACTGCCAAGTATCCTGGGTCGGTGCATGACGCCTTTGTCCTGAGGAATAGAAGCATTCTAAATGTGACTGTTCCCAAAATGCACATTTCCAACACATAAAACAGTGTCATTCAAATTGTGTTCAAGGGTTTTTATTTTGGTGTAAATAATTGACTGAAAGTGCAATGGAATGGGGTGATGGTGGAGGAAAGTCCAGGGTATTGTTCCAGTCTTTTTGTAGCACAGGTCCGGTGTCCAAGGGGCCATAGGAAGGGGAGCAAGGCAGCTGAAAGTGGACAAGGTGACAGGTTGGAACACAAGGGGGACAATCAGGAGAGTCTCATTTCCTGGTGGTGGTCTTGGCAAGTAAGTGTCTCTGGCTTCTGTCTGGGTCACAGGGAAAGTTTGCAGGGTGGTTCACCTTCTGCAAGCGGAGGGGTGCTGGTGGCCTGTGGGTCCTGTGGCAGGGCCTCCTGTCCACTAGCTGCAGCGGAAGTGGTCAATAGACTGGCTAGTGGTAGGGGCCTACTGCTGTGCTGTCCATTCCCTCATGATGTTGGCCATGTCTGCAAGCACCCCTGCTATGGAGATCATGGTGGTGTTGAGGGTCTGCAAGTCCTCCCTGATCTCCTGATGGTGTTCCTCCTGCAGCCGCTTGTTCTCCTGCATGTTGTTCAGGATCTGGCCCATCGTGTCCTAAGATTGTTGGTAAGCCCCCAGGACATTAGTGAGGCCTGTCCTCCCCCTGGGGCACATCTGTTCTCCCATTGTCCCTGTTGCCCACGTCCTCAGAACGGTGTGCCCACTGCCACTGAACCCAGGTCCCTGATTGTCTTGGGGGCAAGGTGTGGACAGGGGCGCACACTGCTGATTGACGTGTCCTGGGGACAGAGGTGTGGGACACTGGGTGGGTGCTGAGGTGTTGGATACTGATATGGGATACTCTGTGGTGGACTGTCAGTGGGCTGGGGTGACTGAATATCCAGTGGTTCCTGATGGGCCAGGTAGTTCATCCAGATCCAGATGTCCAAAGTTACTGTCATCACTGGGGGCATCTTCTGTTGGGGGACTGGATAGTCGTGGCACCTCCTCTCTGCTGAAATTAGCTGGGGCACCTGTGGGGATATAAGTGATGTATTATGCTTCATGCCTGTGATATATTGTACATCCTTATCTTCTGCTCTATCGTTGATGTTGCCACCTTTGAATGTGTATGGTGATGTATTGTGGGATTGTAAGTACCCCTATGCTGTGCATGCTTTGGTGATGGGTGTCCATGCAGGGCTGGGGGGGGCTGTCCATGCATTGGTATGGAATGCAGGGCTTGGCATTGGGGTTAGTCATCTGCATTGGTGGACTGTGTGGGATGGAGTGGAGTGATGGGAGTGAGGGTGTGAGATGGCATGCAGATCTGGGGGGGTGATAAGTGGCAAATGTTGACTTACCAGTGTCCAGTCCTCCAGCTACTCCAGTGAGTCCCTCTGGATGCAGTAATGCCAAGAATTGCTCCTCCCGTGCTGTGCACTGTGGGGGAGTAGGTGGGGTTCCACCGCCAGTCCTCTGTATTGCAAGCTCGTACTTTGCTGCCACGGAACATACCTTCCCCCATAGGCCGTTACACCTCTTCTTGATGTTGATCTTTGTTCTTGGATGCTGTCCCACGGCGTTCACTCTGTCAACGATTCTCCGTCATAGCTCCATCTTCCTTGCAATGGATATCTGCTGGACCTGTGCTCCAAAGAGCTGTGGCTCTACCCTGACTATTTCCTCGACCATGACCCGCAACTCCTCATCTGTGAAACGGGGGTGCCTTTGTGGGCCCATGGGTGTTGTGTGGTGTGTGTACGTTTCTTGGTGTTGGGTAGTGTGGTTGGGTGTGCATAGTGGAGTGCGTGAGGGATGTATGGGTGTGTGTGTGTGTAGTTGTTGCAGTGGTCTTGATGTCTGTCTGGTGGCAATGATTTGTATTTGTAAGGGGTTGTGGGGATGCGTTTTGTAGTGGTGTGGGTGGGTGGGTCTGGTGTGTGTATGAGTGTCAGGTGTGTGTTTTTTGAATTGGCCAATGTTGTGTAGTTTAGTACTTGGGTGTCTGTTCTGAGTGCGGTGGTGTGTACCGCCAATGGTTTACCTCCAACGGTTTACCTCCATTGAATGTCTGTCGTGGTGATTCTTGGGTAATGATGTGGTGGCCGTTATTTTGTTGGCGTAACGGTATGGGTGTTGGTACTGCCACTTTAGCACTGACCTTTGGGCTGGCGGTTTTGTGTATGTTGCTGTATTCTGTTGGGTTGGTGTGTGTGTCATAATATGGTGAATGGATATCCGCCACCGCTGCGGTATGTTGGCAGCCGTCACCGTGGCGGTAAGCAGGATTTACCACCAATGTCATAATGAGGGCCTAAGTCCCCCCTCCCCAGGTTGCTCAGGACTCCCTTCATGTACACAATCCATGAGATCTTTGTAGCATGCACCATGGACAAGCAGACTCTCAAAATAAAATAATTTAACTGCAATTCACTGCCTGACCACATTTTGATCCAACAAATGCATCAAAGCAATCTTGTCTACTAGATACTGCACCCCCATTTCCTATGTACAGTAAATGCTGGAGTGCTTTGGGGGACCTGCAATACTCACCTGAGAAGTGAGTTTTAAATAAGCTAAATGTTATGGACTTATATATGCCCCCACACTTCACTCCCATATAGCACCTTAGATAAAAACTTAGCTATGTGCACCTTGGTTAGTACCAGAGGAGGGCGGGACCCCAAGCACTGTGCGAATCTCTGGATAGCAACTGATGTCTTTAAAGGCTCAAGTTTTTTTTTAATTCCACCAGCTGTTTCTACTTATTCTGACAGTCAAACAGTATCCCCTGATACGGGATACTGAAACTTTAGTTAGTATATGAGAGCACACCTGGTATATTTTAAAACAAGTGATTCTGGGGCCCACATCCATCACTTGTGATTTTGTGAAATTAACTGCCAAGTCCAAAGTAGCTATAAAATTAACAAACCTATCCAGCAAGAGTTGTAGCCCCAGTGCGTTCCTTGCCATCAGGACTGCATCGTTACCATAGACTAATACAGGTAGTGACCTGGTACCCACCCTCAGTTCCCACTAAAAAAGGTCCTGCGCCAAGCCATTTATGTATAAAGTAAACAGAAAGGGGAAAAGAATACAACCTCATTGCACCCCTCTGCTTGTGCCAAATGCTTGTGTTCGGGCCCCTCCATAGAATACCAAACTCAGGTTGAGGCTGAGTCGTGTAAGTCACTTAGTAGGTGCACAATGTTAGGATCAATCCCCAATGTGTGAGAAAGTAGCCTCTTTCTAGCATTGTTACCCCCACATTTGGCCTGTTTGTGAGAGTGTGTTTTGCCTTTCTCATAGTTTGTGGCCTAATGTGTGTGTTGTCAGTAGTGCTTGATTGTGTCACTGAGGCTCTGCTAACCAGAACCGCAGTGCTTATGCTCTCTCTGCTTTTAAATTTGTCACTGTAGGCTAGTGACTTCATTTATCAATTTCAATTGGCACACTGGACCCACCTTATAAGTCCCTTGTATATGGTACCTAGGTACCCAGGGCATTGAGGTTCCAGGAGATAATTATGGGCTACAGCATTTCTTTTGCCACCCATAAGGATCTCAGACAAACCCTTCCACAGGCCTGCCATTGCAGCCTGCGTGAAATAGTGCACACACTATTTCACAGCCATTTCCACTGCACTTAAGTAACTTATAAGTCACCTATAAGTCTAATCTTCATTTAATGAAGGCTGATGCAAAGTAAGTGTGAGAGCACCCTTGCACTAGTAAAGGTTCCCCTATATAGTTCAGGGCCATTTCCCGGTACTTTGTGAGTGCGGGGACGCCATTACACGTGTGCACTACATTTAGGTCAATACCTATATGTAGCTTCACAATGGTAGCTCCGAATATGGCTATATAAGGTGTCTAAGATCATGGAATTGTCCCCCCCATTCCAAATCTGGTATTGGGAAGCGAATTCCATGCATCCTTGGGGCTCCACCATGGATCCCCAGTACTGCCAGCTCTCTGAGGCTTGCACTGCAGCTACAGCTGCTTCCACCTCACAGACAGGGTCCTTCTCTCCTGGGATCTGAGCAGCTCAGTCCCAGGAAGGCAGAACAAAGCATTTCCTCTGAGAGCAGGGTGTTATACCCTCTCCCTTTGGAAATAGGTGTTACAGGCTGGGGAGTGGTAGCCTCCCCCAGCCTCTGGAAATGCTTTGAAGGGCGCAGATGGTGCCCTCCTTGCATAAGCCAGTCTACACCGGTTCAGGGACCCGTTGTCCCCTGCTCTGGCGCAAAACTGGACAAAGGAAAGGGGAGTGACCACTCCCCTGTCCATCACTGCCCTAGGGGTGGTGCCCAGAGCTCCTCCAGTATGTCCCAGAATTAAGCCATCTTGCTTTGCAAGGTATGGGGGCACTCTGGAGGGCTCTGAGTGGCCAGTGCCAGCAGGTGACGTCAGAGACCCCTCCTGATAGGTCCTTACCTGATAAGGTAGCAAATCCCCCTCTCAGGGCTATGTAGGGTCTCTACTGTGAGTTCTCCTCAGATTCTACTTGCAAGTTTCCAGCAGGAATCCTCTGCTCCAGGAACCGCTGTAACAGCAACAAAGTATCCACAAGGGATACTTTTCTTCTGCAACTTCAGCTCCAGCCAGCAACTGCAACAGTTTCCACAGTGTGCACGCACTGAGGACTCCCTGTCTTCACCCTGCATCAGAAGGACCGAAGAAATCTCCCATGGGGTGACGGAGCTCACGCAGGCAGCTTCTAAGTCGACAACCGGTTCTCTTGGACTCCTCTCACAGTGACGGACGTGCTCCTTGGAACACAAAGGGTGGACCCCATCGACACAGACTTTCCTGAGGTCCTGCTGTCGCAATTTTGAGGAGGTAAGACCTTGCCTTCCCCCAGAACGACAGTACCCCCTGTGCACTGCGTCTTCTTCACCTCCCGAGGCCTCTGTGCATTACTTGTAAAATTCCTTCGTGCACAGCCTGGCCCAGGTCCCCAGCACTCTATCCTGTGACGCTCAACTCGCTGAGTTGATCTCCAGCGGCATGGGAACTGCCTTTGTAGTGCTGCACCAACCTGATTGACCCTGTCAAATGCAGACTTTAGGTCCATAAAGGCATGATAGATAGCTTCAGGCCTGGCCACAGTATACTTACTGATAATCAGATAAAGGTTGAGGCACTGGTCTATGTAGATCTCGCAACCTAAACCCGTACTGAATGTCAGAAATGATATCATGATCCTCTGATCACCTGCAAGAACAGTGCCAGGTCCCCTATCTCACAGACCTGATCTAAGTCCTCCCAAGTTTTCCTCCTTAGTTTGTCCTTTGGGGAGGCAAGTTCCATTTGATAAATCCTTCAACAAGCACGGATAAGATCTTTTGCCCTATGTACCATTTTCAGGGCAGCCTTCAGGTCTGACAAGGCTTTAGTGTATTACTGTCAAACCATTTGTTCTCACAAAGCGAGGCCTGCCTTGGCGGGGCCTTCAACAGTGAAGACACTCTGAACAATGCCCTCAAAGGCACTTAAAATTAACTCACTTAGGGCATCTGATTCCAAGCCTATAAGAAACTGATCTCAACATTCAGAAAGAAAGGATTTCTTAAATAGCGTGGGCTTCACTTGGGCGCACTTGACTTGCCTTCCCTGATCTTCCTGAGAGAACAACCCTGAAGTATCAAGCAAGATCCTAGTGCCCATCCCTGTCCTATTCAAGCCCTATGTGAGGGGATTATGGTCGCTGAAAGCACTGTGAACTATATCAAAATTAACAACAAGTGAAAAGAACGGGGCACATCGCCTGCCTCTAAAGGAAGGGTCCACACTAGGGGCCGTATTTATACTTTTTGGCGCACAACTGCGCCAACGCAGTTGTGCGGCAAAAAATTTAACGCCAGCTAACGCCATTCCAAAGCGCCATGCGGGCGCCTTATTTATGGAATGACGTTAGCCGGCGGAGCTGCCTGGTGTGCGTAAAAAAAAATGACTTACACCAGGCAGCGCTGGCGTAGGGGAAAATGGAGCTTGGGCGCCAAAAAATGGGGCAAGTCAGGCTGAGGCACAATTTTCACCTCAACCCGATTTGCGCCATTTTTTTTTACTCCCAACCCCCACTGAAATGACTCCTGTCTTAGCAAAGACAGGAGTCATGCCCCCTTGCCCAATGGCCATGCCCAGGGGACTTATGTCCCCTGGGCATGGTCATTGGGCATAGTGGCATGTAGGGGGGCACAAATCAGGCCCCCCTATGCCACAAAAAAAAATAATAATAATACTTACCTGAACTTACCTTAAGTTCCCTGGAATGGGTCCCTCCATCCTTGGGTGTCTTCCTGGGGTGGGCAAGGGTGGCAGGGGGTGTCCCTGGGGGCATGGGAGGGCACCTCTGGGCTCCTTCCGAGCCCACAGGTCCCTTAACGCCTGCCCTGACCAGGCGTTAAAAAATGACACTAAAACGGCTGGACGTCATTTTTTTTGACCCGCCCACTCCCGGGCGTCATTTTTGCCCGGGAGTGTAAATACGGCGCTCATGCCTCAGAGTCATTTTTTAGACGGGAACACTTACCTTGCATATCATTAACGCAAGGTAGGTGTCCACACAAAAAAATTACGCAAACTCCAAGATCTTTGGCGCTAGACGGGTCTAACGCCAAAGTATAAATATGGAGTTAGTTTTGCGTCGGAATTGCATAAAAAAAAATGACGCAATTCCGGTGCAAACAGAGTATAAATATACCCCTAGGAGTTTTAGCACCAAGACGTTTATCTAGGCAAAAACCAGATTATGATTATTTAGGATAGCATTTATAGCAGTCCCTTCGATGGTGTGTACCATATGGAGACCTTCCATCGTTGTACTCTTAGGCCTACTACCCGGACGGTCCAGAGGATTCACACATAAATAACAGTTAAAATGTCCTGCCAGCATTAATTTTCAAGCCCTCTTTGCTTTTTGACAAAATATCAATAACAGTGCTTACTGTCTGAAAGCTAGTCGGTAGACACACCCAGGATTTCGCGTTCTAAAAATATATTAGCACTAATGGTGCAAAGCCACGAGTGGTTACTTTCACCCCCATGCAAAGTACTTAGGTGTTCCACCTAGCTCCAGTGACACAAAAATAATCAGGCCACCCTTTGCCTGCCCCACCTCACTAGTCAATGCTACCACAAAAAAGGCTTTGTAGCCTTCTAGAAAAAAATTATTTTACTCTCCCCATGTTTCCTGAAGACAAATGATCTGAAAATGTCTAACAAATTCATCCCAATTGGGGTTGTTAAACTTGGCTGATAAGCAGTCAATGTTCCAGGACACATAGAGCTTGCTGGATTTAGATTTAGAAGGCAGGTCCGTAGGGTAAACTATGACAGGATCTGGCATGCCCTGGGAGGCCACTCCAGGTTGAGGAGGAGTAGGCAAAGGAGACAAATAAGGCTGAGCCAGTCAATCAGAGAAGTCCAGGTGACTTAAAAGTTCCACTTCTGGTAGGGCAAACAACAAGGGGGAACTATTGCCCCCTGGGGCCATATCTCCCACCCCTGCCTTCTGGGTGAGTGCTTGAAATAATTCTGGGTTGTAGAAAAAGCCCAAAGGAAGGGGAAGGGCCAGAGTTTTCAATGCTTTAGCTGGTTTGCAGGAGGCTGCAGCAGACAGAACACGGGCAGCAATTAAAGGATTGTTAAAGTTAATTTTATATTCCCCAGACCAGCTTTTCCTGTCTTGCCCTATCCAGCTCACCCTTTAAACCATATTGATATCGTTGGATATCTGTGTCCCCAAGTTTGCATAATTGTCCATCCAATGCCCCACCTTGTCTCTCAGTTTGGCAAAGGATTCCACAGCACCATCCTTTAACAGTCAAACGTTCTCCAGGACTACAACAAGTGGTGTGGCTTCAGGTAGTAGGTTAATGGCAAGACCATGGATGGTGTGTCAGGCTTAAGTTTGAAGACCAAGTCCAGCCGAGGGTCTAGAGAGGAGGTTGGCTCGCTAGAAGTAGAAGATGCATGGGGTGCGACAGTTGCCGGTTTGGAAAAGGAGGCTTGTCCAAAATCCTGTCTCCCTAGCCAATAAAGCAATCATCAAAGTCTTATTTATTCTGCCAGCAGGACTTGTACTGGGTTTGACTTGCTGAACCTCGCCCCTAATATGACAAACCACCTCCTGAGCCTCCATGTGAGTCTGTTGCAAATTTGGTCCATGCTGTAATTGATGCCCATTCTCAGCCTGTACAATGAGGCAATAAGCCACGTATTCTTGGATGGAGAAGAAAGATCAAAATGTTTGTTTGCGTGCCCACATTGATACACAACAAACTACCCTTCGGAGCAGGATCCAGTTTCCTTTGCTTTCTGGCCGGGCTTGTGTCAATTAAGGCAGGTTCCAGTAATGAATCTGATGTAATATCCACCCTTCCACAAGGGCAATGTGACGCTGATGCCTCTGGCAGGCAATCTAGTACGGCAGATTCCATGGCCAAATTGTGCGTGCTTTGCGGGACAGGGTCACCACCTGTTAAGAAGCGTACACAACAGTAGGCATTATACCCGCACCCGTCAAGGATAATCGTCTTTCCACCAGTTCAGTTTCCTTCAACACTATCCCCACAGCATGAATTAAGGACCAGAACGTGTCCAGCAGGAGGCAGGAACATGGCGATCAGCTAGCTGCAACGACTGCGAGTCCCTGCCCTCCGATAGCCCGTGCTCGCCTACCTTCAGCAGCCTCCTGTGGATTCAAGCCATGCTTAAGAGCGGCAGCGCCGGATGGGCAAGGGGATCCCACTGGGCACGATGAGACAGTGCTATGCCTCTCTTCCTCGTTCTGCTCTCATTGGCTCCAGACAGCCTGGTCGATCCGTCAGAACGGAGGGGCGGTGGCCAGGCTATACTACCGGGGCGGCTAGAGCAGAGTCAGCACAGGTTCTCCTACGGCATCTTCCTGGTATTCTTCCGGTTGGAAACAGCAGCTGGGTGGAAGGCTGCCCTTAGAGCCTTCCTTCACCGGAGACTTTGCCAGCATCAGCCAGGATTGTTTTTCTACTCACCAGGGTGCCCTGCTGGAACAATCCTGTATGACCCCAAGGGGCCCATCGAGGCCTGGAACCAGGACACAGCAGCAGGGGCAAAGATGACTTCCTTCTAGGCCCAGTTTGGAACATTTGGCCCCCACCAGTTACATCTAACGTGCCGGCAGATACTGGGCCCAAGAACAAGCGAGCCATTAAAGATAAGCCCCCCCAATTTATTAATGATATCGGCAACACTCTGCAAGGAATATGTGACAGAACAACTAGGTCCTAAACAACTATAGCCTAAACCACTACTGCTAAACAACTAAAAAGTCTCTATAACTAAGTACTGAACAACTACTGTCTAAACAACAATTGTGTCTGAATAACAATTGCCTGAATAACTAATTTTAATATATATTCTAAACAACTAATAAACCATAAAAAAAAAAAAGAAAACCTTACCATAAATTAGTTGTTCAGACAATTGTTATTCATGCACAATTTTTGTTTAGACAGTAGTTGTTCAGTACTTAGTTGTAGAGACTTTTTAGTTGTTTAGCAGTAGTGGTTCAGGCAAGTAGTGGTTTAGACCTAGTTGTTCAGGATGTTTCCCGCCAGGGTGGGCCTATGTCTCGCTGTACAGCCGAGTGATCCGACAGATGACATGGCTGGTGAGAAACTCCTGCTAGTTTGTTTCAAAGTTTTGCATCTATCCGAAAAAAAATCAATTCTAGAGGTGTGACCGTATATATGTTCCAAAGGTAAACTCCTTAGTCTGCCCCATTCTAATTTGCCGGGGGTCCAACAGGCTAACATTCATTATTATCTTATAGACAGTTCCTCCTTTTAATTGTGCTAACAGTAGGTCTGGGGGTGGATCTATCTATAATGGGATTGAGCAAAACATTGAAGTCCCCTCCAACTATTATCTGGTTCTTAGCTGTCTGTTAATTGCTCATATAGATCCATAAGTGGACCAGGGTCATCCACGTTGGGTCCATAATATGAGACCAGAGTGTACTTAACCCCATCTAGATATTCGCCAATACCCATCTCCCCCTAGGGTCGGCTCTTACATCCGTCAAACAACCTCGAATCTAGTTTTTCACAATAATAGCCACCCCTTTCAAATTGCAAGATTGTTTAGTGCAGGCAAACTGAGAGATCCATTTTTGTGTCTTAAGAATATTCATCCACTCCTCATATCTTAAATGTGTCTCCTGCAGCAGACAAATATGGCTGTGAGATAGTCTTAAAAATGCAAGGATTCTTCTTCTCCTGCTGCTTACTCTGAGACCATTTACATTCCAGGTAAGAATTTTAAGATTAGAAATAACTTAGGGCACTTTTCTGATTCAGGTAGCTGTCTCCTGTTCAACCCAAAAATTATATTAAGACGTCAGGACTCTTTTTTTCCTTTTTTCTCCCTTCTGCTCCCCACCCAGTGAGAATTTAACCAAATCATTTTGCTGCGTGACACCCCAAAACTACCCATCCCTAGACCTCCCCTGGAGAACCCTCCTATTAACCATAATGGGTGGATCATTCTACCCAAAGGCCCCGCTGCGCTAAAGCCCGCTAAGTCTCATTTTTCATCTGTTCAATTAGTGCCATAACTTCTTGGAGATCTCTTATATTGTACATTTTATCCCTCCACATTTCCCTCAGGGTAGCCGGAAACTTCTATTGTGGGGTGGCACCTGGGGTTTTATGCTCCTGCATTTACTTTCCCAGCTCCCATCGTCGATCTTGCGTCACCCTAGACATGTCGGACCTTACTGAAAAAGACCAACCATCATGCTTAAAGCCCTGTACTTTGAGAGCCTCTGTAAGAATCTGCTCCTCCACTCGGTATGAGGCAAAGTTAACCAAGACCTTCCTGGGTTTATCCCTTTTGGGATTCCTACTGAAAGGATCCAGATTAATTCTATGTATTTCCAGGTCCAAGTCAGTGGCAGCTACCGTGGGAATATGTTCTTGAATTAGGGCTATAATAAGGCCTTCAATACTGTCTCCTCCTATTCCCTCTGGAAATGCTAAAAAATCTAAGGATATTCTGCCTACAGTGGTTCTCCAATGACTCTACTTTATCTCTCAGATCTTTCTCATTTTGTTTTAAGGCTTGACGTTCTTGCCTATTAGCCTCCACCTCAGTCTGCAGCACACCATTAGAAGATTTGATAGCCCCTAATCTCTCCGTCAAATTAGTTATTTTTGCATCGAGACTATCACAGACTCCTTGAATTTTAGCCTAATTAGACACAGATATAGTGAACTTGTGTCTCATCTCTCGCAATATGGATTGAAAGTAAGGAGTCCATGCAGATTGTGCTGCTCCGTGCAATCTCCACCTCCTGTGATAACGTAAAATCCCCTCCTAGCATAGTTTGTCCTGTTTCTTGAGTAACTTGACTATGTGATAGGTCCAACAAGGTAGATGTTCCTTCTGCTGTGATAGCGTCTGTATTTGCTGGCAGGGTAGACATGCTTTGTTGAGGGGGGCAATATGCTCCTGTACCTTAAAAAAGGACCTAAGTGAGGGATTGATTTTAATTTTCTTAGTAGTGAGTTTCGCTATATCTCCTATTTCTCTAATATTTTTAGTTAGTAGGGCTTTATTGTTTTGGGTAGGTGCCCCCCTCTTGCAGAGGGGAAACATCCTGAACAACTAGGTCTAAACCACTACTTGCCTGAACCACTACTGCTAAACAACTAAAAAGTCTCTACAACTAAGTACTGAACAACTACTGTCTAAACAACAATTGTGCATGAATAACAATTGTCTGAACAACTAATTTTATGGTAAGGTTTTCTTTTTGTTTTTTATGGTTTATTAGTTGTTTAGAATATATATTAAAATTAGTTGTTCAGGCAATTGTTATTCAGGCACTATTTAGGCACTATTTAGGCCGCTATTTTCCAAAGAATATGGTCCCTCGCAGTTACGGGCACCAACAGGCAGCTTTCGGGAGCAGGGTACGCATTTTCTTGATAAATTTGGCCATCCCAGATACTACAAAAATGTAAGATTAAAAGTTCTTAATATCCCTTGCAGGATATTGTTTGCATTGAGAACGAGGTTGGGAATCCCATACTATATGAGTTGGCCCCAATTTGGAACTCTCCCGGTACACCAATATGTTTACAAGATGCCCTAGCTACCCCACTGACAAAGGGAGGAATTGTACGATGGGGACAAATAGTTACCAGAGGTTCTGTGATCTCATGGGAGTCCCTATCTGATGTGACAAATGCTAAGTTATCTAGATTTAAATATGTACAAATTAAATCCTGGGTACAA
Source organism: Pleurodeles waltl (assembly GCF_031143425.1). Lineage (NCBI taxonomy): Eukaryota > Metazoa > Chordata > Amphibia > Caudata > Salamandridae > Pleurodeles > Pleurodeles waltl. Next base: position 224,116,846 of record NC_090440.1, read on the forward strand.
GGAGAGCCCGCTGCCAGGCGTGTTACAGATTGGGAAAGGTAAATTATAGGTGCACAGGGATTAAAGAAAGAAGTTTCAAGATGGTATTGGGTACTAATGCAGGCCAAGGATGCCTCTCTTCCATCACCCGTACAGGGGTGAAAACCTGATTTTCCAGCACTTGACCTTCTTCATTTTTGGAAGTCATTCATGAAGACGCTTTGGTCTGTGGTGAAACCCGCTTCCTTGAGGAGGAATCACTTGTTCACTCTGTACAGGGTCTACTGGACTCCCAGAAGGTTAGTTAAAATAAGCCTTCAAAAGAAGAGCAACTGCCCAAAGTGCGGCCTAGAGGGTGTAGATGACATACATTTTTGGTGGCGATGTCCGGGAATCAAAAGATTTTGGGAAAAAGTGGGTAAGATGATTTTATCCATTATAAATAGACAAGTTGAAATTAGTCTACCAATGATTGTATTTGAGCTATACGAGGATCCAGAGCAAAACATACATGATAAATTGGCAAAACCCGGGGCACATCTTTTCTTTTATTTAATATTGATAGCACAGCGGGAAATATGTACTAAGTGGATATCGAGTTTCCCCCCTACCCATACTGATTGGCTGTTGTTGGTGAAGAGAATGTGTGAACCTTTTTTGACTTTCTATAGAATTAACTCCTCTTGTTTGTAGGCTGGGAAGATATATCTGGGACAATCTTTTTGCTTTTGACTATGGTAAGAGTCCAATGATTAATTTTCTTAGATGCAACATAGAGGAGGAGGGAAGGTGGATCGGTCCCTACTTTCTGCCTCCCTCGTACCTCCTTTCCTCATATTGGTTAGAGGCCGCACCTCTGGGGCCCACTCCTGGGTCTGGGACCTGACTAGAGCAGGGACACGGTATGGCTTCTCCTATATTTTGTTATAAATGAGGGCTAAAAAATAAAATAAAAAAAAAACACTATCCCCACAGCATGTGCCGGCAAGCCATCAATAGTAGTGCTTTGTGCTCAAACAGGGACACTGGTTTCACAGCAGACTCCTTCTTTTTGCCCATGGTTCTTTTCCACATGCATGTTGGAGCCAAAGAAGACTGCTCTCCCAAGATGAGAGAAAGATGACAGGAAATACAAACTACCCCACTAGGAACTACAAGACTCAGACGGCCTTTCAGGTGCGCTGGGGCAGAGGGCCAGGACTGGTGCAGAAAAAAAACATACCCGCACTACACCCCCTGGGGCTTAAGACAGAATTACATGTTCAGTCAAAGTATCATTGTTTCAACCACCACAACAAAAATGGCAAGCTGAGGATGAGCAGGTGCCCCCTACCTGTCCTTGGATGGCCCAAGTCCCTGGTTTGGGGGCAGAAAAACTTGTGGTGCAAACATCAGGGGTGGGGTGGTGGCCCCAACCCAGCTCTTCCTGGCATTGACGGACGCAACACAAGCCCACACATGGCCCTGGCTGTGCCCAGAAGGCCCATTGGCGTCCCACACCTTGTGGGTAAATGATGTAGAGCTCCTCCTCCTGCTGTGTTTGTCACTGGGACCAGTAGTACCTCACCAGAATACCACTGCGGCCCTACTAGTATTTCATCTTGTATATCTGGTCTTGGCTTGGTACACAGTTCAGTGACATCAAGATAATCATGCTCAGCCTCCCCTTCATCATTTTCATTGTAAGAGACAGGCATTATGTAGCAGGGTTCAAAGTGGTACAACTCTTAAGGGTCACAATTTCTGCAACCAGTAAAATCTGTTCATATTTTGTCAACTGGCTATTTGTCAAATGCTGTGTGCGGGTATGTGCCAGCAAAATCTCAACCGAATGTGAAATAAGAACAGTCAGAGGATGTCTAATCACAATGATCACAATACTTTCACACGGTTCTATGCTGACACCAACAGCTGCCACGGCTTTAGGCATCCTGGCAGTCCTGCGGTTACAGGATCAAGATTAGCAGAAAAATGAGCCATAGGTTGTCTTGCATTTTCTGTGCTTCTGGGTGAGCACTTAGAGAGCGCACCCCTCCCTCTCACTGCAGAAAAGAGTAAAAGCTTTATTGTAATCAAGTATTCCTAGTGCTGGGTCACGACAGAGACTTTCTCTCACCTCTAGAAAGGCAATCAAGCAGTTATTATGCAATGGTATTGGGTCAGACACATCCTTGAGTGTCAGCCTCTGGAAAGGCTTGGCCACTAGGGAAAGTAGCTCACCATTCCAAAAAACATTCTGATTTCTCTCTGGGTGGTTGGTGGGTTCATTTTAAAACTCACTGAGGTGGTCATTACAACCCTGGCGGTCGGTGTTAAAGCGGCGGTAAGACCGCCAACAGGCCGGCGGTAAAAAATGTGCAATTACGGCCATGGCGGAAACCACCAACAAAGACAGCCACTTTAACACTCCGACCGCTACGGCGGTACAAACAAACAGCGCGGCGGTCACCGCCAACAGACAGGCGGGAGACAATGTACCGCCCACACTATTATCACAGGCCAATCCGCCACCTTTTCCGGGGCGGATTCCCGTGGATAAAAACACGGCGGAAACAGGAATCCCGAAGGAAAAACGCTCACCTCTACACACTCCACGAGGAACGAGGACGCCATGGACCCGGAACTCCAAATTCTCCCTGCAATAGTCTTCCTGCTCCTCTACCAGGAGCACGAACGCCGGCGGCGAAGACCACGGTGAGTACTGCACCTATGACACAGGGGAGGGGGGAGGGAAAAAACAGTGACACACACACGCAACACCCCGACCCCCACCCTCACCCACTACAACACACACACTAATGCATATCAATACATCACAGTTACACACCCCACACCCCCCGGAAGAATGCAAAGACAATAGAAAATGAGTGTAACCATTGCAATATCTTAAAAGCAAGTAGGCAGAAATATATATACACCATGTACATAATATATACCAAGCATAGTAGTCCAGGTAGTGCTCTAAGAAAGTCCATGGAACACTTGAACCACACGGTATTGGCGAGGCCCAGACAAGATCCCCGACCATGACGGAGAGCACACTTCAGGGGCATCAGACAGCAACTAAACAGGCACCCCAGGGGGAGGGAAAGGGGGGCCACCTCCGCCGCTTGAGTGCACAACGCCAAATCCACGAGGGGGCAACATGCCCACTGTTCAATCCTGGGGAGTGCAAAGCCACAGTCTCTCAAGTCTCTACAGTGGGTGGTTTGCCCACTGTTTAATCCTGGGGAGTGCAAAGCCACAGTCTCTCAAGTCTCTACAGTGGGTGGCTTGCCCACTGTTCAATCCTGGGGAGTGCAAAGCCACAGTCTCTCAAGTCTCTACAGTGGGCGGGTTGCCCACTGTTCAATCCTGGGGAGTGCAAAGCCACAGTCTCTCAAGTCTCTACAGTGGGTGGGCTGCCCACTGCTCAATCCTGGGGAGTGCAAAGCCACAGTCTCTCAAGTCTCTACAGTGATGCCGATGCCGCATCTCCCACCACCTGAAAGACCTACACTGGCTCCCCGTGGACAAAAGGATCACCTTCAAGCTCCTCACCCACGCACACAAGGCACTCCACAACACCGGACCAGCCTACCTGAACAACAGACTCAACTTCTACGTCCCCTCCCGCCAACTCCGCTCCGCCAACCTCGCCCTCGCCATAGTTCCCCATTTCAATCGCAAGACCTCCGGCTGCAGATCCTTCTCCCATCTCGCCACCAAGACCTGGAATGCCCTCCCCACCACCCTGCTACAGACCCAGGACCTTCTCACCTTCAGGAGACTCCTCAAGACCTGGCTCTTCGACTAGTAGCAGCAACCCCCCCCTCAGCGCCTTGAAACCCTAACGGGTACGTAGTGCGCTCTATAAATATTGTGATTGATTGATTGATTGATTGGGTGGTTTGCCCACTGTTCAATCCTGGGGAGTGCAAAGCCACAGTCTCTCAAGTCTCTACAGTGGGTGGGCTGCCCACTGTTCAATCCTGGGGAGTGCAAAGCCACAGTCTCTCAAGTGGATAACAGTCCCCACTGGTTTTGGAGGGGGCTTTGTGCCCAGAGTGCTTCATCCTGCTAAGGACAGAAGGAGTGGATGCCTTTCTCCACTGGTTCTGGAGGGGGCTTTGTGCCCAGAGTGCTTCATCCTGCTAAGGACAGAGGGAGTGGATGCCTTTCTCCACTGGTTCTGGAGGGCGCATGGTGCCCAGAGTGCATCATTCACCCCGTGACGGACTCAGTTGCGTCATTGCCCTTGCTGCTCATGGGCCAGCGGTGCTTGAGATGGCGGTGCCCTGTTCAGCGGTGCTTGAGATGGCGGTGCCCTGTTCAGCGGTGCTTGAGATGGCGGTGCCCTGTGCAGCGGTGCTTGAGATGGCGGTGCCCTGTTCAGCGGTGCTTGAGATGGCGGTGCCCTGCTCAGCGGTGCTTGAGATGGTGGTGCCCTGTTCAGCGGTGCTTGAGATGGCAGTCTCCATTGCAGGGTCTCAGCTGCTGGCGGTCCTTCATGGCCCAGCGGGGCTTTTGCTGGCGGTCCCTCATGGCCCAGCGGGGCTTTTGCTGGCGGTCCTTCATGGCCGAGCGGGGCTTTTGCTGGCAGTCCTTCATGGCTCAGCGGGGCTAGTGCTGGCGGTCCTTCATGGCCCAGCAGGACTAGTGCTGGCGGTGGCCTCCTGGCCAGGTGGGTTGGTGCTGGTGGTGGCCTCCTGGGCAGCTGGGCTGGTGCTGGCGGTGGCCTCCCGGGCAGCTGGGCTAGTACTGGCGGTGGCCTCCTGGGCAGCTGGGCTGTTGCTGGCGGTGGCCTCCTGGCCAGGTGGGCTGGTGCTGGCGGTGGCCTCCTGGGCAGCTGGGCTGGTGCTGGCGGTGGCCTCCTGGGCACCTGGGATGATGGCGGTCTTCTCCGCCGTGCTGCTCCTCCCAGACTTGCTGGGTTTCTTGTGGCCCTTTCCCACCTTGGAAGGTGTCACAGCTGACTACACACTCCCACCCCTACCCCTGGGAGCGGCTTTGGTGGCTGGACTCTTCCCCCTCTCCCGCCGGACACTGGCCAACTTCTGATGCTTCACTGGTGGGGGACTGTCTGTGCTGTGGCTCCGTGCCACACTGGCTGCCCTGGTGGCCGGTGCACTCCAGATTCCGGTGACTACAGGCATCACTGGTCCCGGAGATGTTGTGGCTGAGGTGTTAGTTCGGGACCTGTGAGATGGACGGGGTGGGGGAGGTGTGGGAAAGAGGTCAAGGTTGGACAGGAAAAGTTTTTGGGACACACTGGGACGGGTAGCTGGAGGGGGTTTGGGAGTGGAGGAAGAGGTGGTGGTTGTAGGAGGTGTACATTTGGTGACTTTGGGTGAAGGTGCATGCGCTGGAGGCTGTCGTGAGGTGGATGGCTGTTGGGTGGGTGTGTGCCTGCGTTTGTGTATCTTGGGAGGGGGCGTCACAGACACACTGGGAGAGGACACAGGAGACGTGTGAATGGTAGTGGGGGTGGTGACCGCACATGAGCGGGGTGTGGTGGTGGGTGTGCTGGAGAGGGACGTAGTGGCTGTAGAGGTAGTGCATGCAGGTGTGAGTGTAGACGAGACTGGGAGGGAGGAGGGAGACGAGGAGGAGGGGGACACAGTGGAGACAGTGGATGTTGGTGTGTCCTCATGTGTCTGATGCTTGCATGAATGCCTGTGGGATGTGTGGTACTTATGGCTGCCTGAGCTTCTCTTGGGTGTTGACGTGTGTGCATGTTGGTCTGTAGGTGTGCTTGGGATAGGCTGAGGTACAGGGGATTGGGTCGGGGTGGAGGAAGTTGGAGGGGGGAGGCTAGAGACGGGGACAATGGCTGCCATCAGTGCTGAGGCCAGAGTCTGAAAAGCTCGCTGAAGGGCCGCCTGACCAGAATGAATGCCCTCCAGGAATGCATTGGTTTGTTGCAACTGCTTCGCTACACCCTGGATGGCATTCAAAATGGTAGACTGCCCAACAGTGAGGGACCTGAGGAGGTCAATGGCCTCCTCACTGAGGGCAGCAGGGGTGACTGGGGCAGGGCCTGAGGTGCCTGGGGCGAAGGTGATGCCCACCCTCCTGGGTGAGCGGGCAAGGGGCAAAGGCTGAGGGGCTGCTGGGAGGGCGGTGCTGGTGGGGGGGTGGCGGCTGTAGATGCGGGGGCACAGATGTTGCCACCACCACAAGGGAGTTCCCATCAGAGGACGAGTCCGTGTCGCTGGTGTCAGCTCCTGTCCCCGCAGGGGAGCTCCCCTCGCCCTCCTTCCCACTGGCGAATTCAGACTCTGTAGTGTCGCCCTCCAGGGCCATGTGGGATGCAGCTCCCTCGTGCTCCGGTGACACTGCTCCTCCGCCTGATGATGCTAATGCACACAAGAACAGTGAGACCACAAAAAGGGGGGGGGAGACAGAAGAAAGACATGTTGAGTGCATGATTTACCGCTACCGTTGGCGGACACGACAGACACAGAAGCCCCCTTCACTACGCCACGCTCTTGGTCTCCACTTTTCAATTCCTGGGAAATGGCCTACAAGGCTCTGGACGACATCTGCACACATAGATGACACAGGGGCCTGACTAGGAGTACTCTACAGAGGTGGGGTGGGGTGCCACATGGCCTACCTTACGGAGGGGCCTTGCCTACGGAACTCGGCCTGGCCTAGGGAAACCCACAACCCACCTCCCCCACCCAGACCCCTCCACTGCGCGCAAAGTCAGCAGAATGCGAGTGTACTCACCCCCTTGTGGCTGCTGTGATGCCGTCAAGCGCCCATCCAACTCCGGGTAGGCCACCGCCAGGATCCTGAACAACAGGGGGGTCATGGTGCGATGGGCACCCCTCCCACATTGGGAGTCCATCCCCAGCTGAGTCTCCACCGTCTTCTTGCTCCAGTGGCGAATGTCCTCCCATCTTTTCCGGCAGTGGGTGCTCGTCTGTGGTAGACCCCCAGGGTCCGGACGTCCTTGGCGATGGCACGCCAAATATCTTTTTTCTGGTGGGCGCTGACCTACATGAAATGTACAGGGGAAAAAGAGAAGTTATTACCAACTGCACCGTCAAAGTGATTGGCCCCCATCCCTACCCTTGCCATGTGACACATGCATTCACCGTCTTTCATGCATGCAGCACTCTCCCCCCTTCCTTCTTACATCCAGCCCTCTCCACACAGGCATAGCCCATACAACATGGTCCCTGTGTACTTACCTATTTGTCTGGAGGACAATAGAGTAGCGTGTACTGGGGGAGGACCCCATCCACGAGCTTCTCCAACTCCTCCGATGTGAAGGCAGGGGCCCTTTCCCCAGACACTCGAGCCATTGTCTCCTCCAGACCGAGGTCACAGCAGCAATTGCAGTGTAGGTCCTCTCCTGTCGAAGATCAGGTATTGAGTGATTGAACAGATAGAAAATGGCAGTCACGTCTGCAGCGGTGCGTACCGTCACCGCCAGCGTACATCGTCATTGGCTCCTGGGACCCATAGGGTCCAATGTTAACCAATGCAGCATTGCGCTGCGGTCTTCGACCGCCTACCTCGACGGTGTACAACGCCAGCGCAGTTACCTCACATCCCATTGTCCCACTTTAGAGGTCAGGCAGCCGCCATTTCATGGGCCCACATGGCTACATTTCCAACTGTGTCACACATACATAGGCCTAAACTCAACTCACATACAGGCCACCTTTTGTGTATGATTGGTGTTCTGGGTAAACTGAGGGTACGTACCTCTGAGTTGTTTGACTCTGTGCTCGCTGTTGTCCTTCATAGGCACCGTCCGCTGGGACATGTGAGGAGATGGCGGCATCCTCCAGTGTACCGACTGTTGGTGGACCTGTCGACAATGGAGGAGCGACATGTGATTATCACATACAGTCTTGACCGTGCCACAATCCAGGAACTGTGTACCCAGTTGGAGCCAGAACTGATGTCAGAAAACCATCCCACAGGAATCCCCCCTCAGGTGCAGGTGCTGTCAGTGCTCCATTTCCTTGCAAGTGGGTCTTTTCAAACAACAGTGGCCATAGCATCAGGGATGTCCCAGCCTATGTTTTCCAATGTATTGTCCAGAGTGTTGTCTGCCCTTCTGAAACACATGTGGAGCTACATGTTTTCCCTCAGGTGGAGGATTTACCTACAGTGAAAGGTGATTTCTATGCCCTGGGACATACCCCCAACATCATAGGTGACATTGATGGGACCCATGTGGCTTTGGTCCCCCCACACAGGAGTGAACAGGTGTACAGAAACCGGAAGAGTTATCATTCTATGAATGTACAGATGGTATGTTTGGCAGATCAGTTCATCTCCCATGTGAATGCCAAGTTCCCTGGCTTAGTGCATGACGCCTACATCCTGCGGAATAGCAGCATCCCTTATGTGATGGGTCAACTCCAGAGTCACCGTGTGTGGCTATTAGGTGAGCACCTTGAAGCAAGTCAGTGGGAATGGTTGTCTGGGTCTGGGGATATCCCTCCAGGTTGGTGTGTGTCTAACAGTTGTCCCTCACCATTTGCAGGTGACTCTGGTTACCCCAACCTGTCATGGCTACTGACCCCAGTGAGGAATCCCAGGACAAGGGCAGAGGAACGCTACAATGAGGCCCATGGGCGAACTAGGAGGGTGATCGAGCGGACCTTCGGCCTCCTGAAGGACAGGTTCTGTTGCCTCCATATGACAGGTGGATCCTTATTCCACTCACCAAAGAAGGTGTGCCAGATCATCATGGCCTGCTGTATGCTTCATAACTTGGCATTGCGACGACAGGTGCCTTTTCTGCAGGAGTATGGTCCAGATGGCGGTGTTGTTGCAGCTGTGGAGCCTGTGTACAGTGAAGATGAGGAAGCAGAGGAAGAAGACATGAACAACAGGGACTCAGTGATGCAGCAATATTTCCAGTGAGACACAGGTAAGAGTACAGACCTGCCTACTACATGTACTTTAACACTACCACCTCTCTACTGTCTGTTGTTTTCACCCAGTGTATGGTCACTGAGTTGTCACTTTCCCTTACGATTTCACAGATGTGGGTCCCACTGTGTGACATCTGCTTAGATTCCTCATGGACTAGAGCTGTGTGACATAGGTATATTGACATTACAATTGAAAGAGCATTTTGTCACTGTGATAGCTAATACACTATTTCGAAATCACATAGACTCCAGATTGTTTTGTGCTTTAAGTGTGTTTATTTAAGTGCTCAATATTGGAGGGGGTAGTGAAATGGTGAGGGGTGATGGCGGAGGAATGTCCATGGCAGAGTCCAGTCTATTAGTCTCACTGGTGCATTGCCCAAATGGGCTTATGAAGTGGAGCTGGGGCAGTTTAAGGATGGACAGGGTGACAGAGTGGGACAGTAGGATGACAATCAGGGTGGTCTCATTTCTTGGCGGGGGTCTTGGCACCGTGCTCTGTCTTTGTCCTGGATTTCAGGGACCGTTTGCGGGGTGGTTCTCCCTCTGCAGGGGGTGGGGTGCTGGTGTGGTGGTCCTGTGGCAGGGCGTCCTGTCCACTAGCGCCGGCGGAAGTGGTGGGTAGTTCATCGTCCATGCTAGTGTCAGGAGCCCCTTGTAGTGCCACAGTGTCCCTCCTGGTGTTAAGTACTTCCTTCAGCACCCCTACGATGGTGCTCAGGGTTGAGCTGATGGTTCTGAGTTCCTCCCTGAAACCCATATACTGTTCCTCCTGCAGGCGCTGGGTCTCCTGAAACTTGGCCAGTACTGTTGCCATCGTCTCCTGGGAGTGGTGGTAGGCTCCCATGATGGAGGTGAGGGCCTCGTGGAGAGTGGGTTCCCTTGGCCTGTCCGCCCCCTGTCGCACAGCAGCCCTCCCAGTTCCGCTGTGTTCCTGGTCCTCCGTCCCCTGGACCGTGTGCCCACTACCACTGCCCCCAGGTCCCTGTTGTTGTTGGGGTGGTGGGTTATCCTGAGTTCCCTGTAGTGGACACACTGCTGATTGACGTGTCCTGGGGACGGAGGTATGGGCCCGCTGGGTGGGTGCTGTGCTGGTGTTTCCAGAGGGGGGAAGGTCTGTGGTGGCCTGTGACTGTGTGAGGGGAACCGACTGTCCCGAGGTCCCCGATGGGCCGGGCTGGTCATCTAGATCCAGTTGGACAGAGCTGCTGTCATCACTGTGGGCCTCTTCTGTTGGTGGTGTGGACATGTGTGGACCCTCCTGTCCAGTTACGTAGGTAGGGGTCCTGCAGGGGTATAAAAGGATGGTTATTACATCTGTGTGTGTCATGGTGTGCAATGGGTGGGTGACCGTGTACCCCAGTGCTTGCATTCGTGTGTGGGACCTTGTGTGATGATGGTTTAGGGGGTTGTATGGGTATGTGCAGTGGCCATGCTTTAGTGATGGGTGTCCATGCTTTGTTGTTGCATGCAGGGCTTGGTGTTGGGATGGGTGGTTTGTGATGTTGGGACATATGTGAGGAGTTGGGGTGCTGGGGTGAGGGTGAGGGTGAGGGTGGGGGTATGTGATAGCATGCAGGTAGGGTGGGGGATGTAATAATTAAGATTTGTCTTACCAGAGTCCATTCCTCCACCTGCTCCTGCGAAGCCCTCAGGATGCAGAATCGCCAAGACCTGCTCCTCCCATGTTGTTAGTTGTGGGGGAGGAGGTGCGGGTCCGCCGCCAGTCCGCTGAACCACCAGGTGGTGTCTTGAGACCATGGAACGCACCTTCCCCCTGCGTTGACCCTGTCCACTATTCTTCGCCATAGCTCCATCTTCCTTGCAATTGAGGTGTGCTGCACCTGTGCTCCAAATAGCTGTGGCTCTACCCGGATGATTTCCTCCACCATGACCCTTAGCTCCTCCTCCGAGAACCTGGGGTGTCTTTGCCGTGCCATGGGGTGGTGTAGGTGATGTGTGGGGTGGAATGTGTGGTGATAAGTGTGCTGATATGTAGTAGTGTGTTGTGTGAGTTGCGTGGAAGTTCTGTGTGTGATGGTGTTGTGTGCCTGTGGATGCTGTTGTTCTTGCTTGTGCTGTCTCTCTCTGGCCTTCTTTCGGAATTTTTTGTCGTGGGGGTTTGTGGGTGATGTGGGTGTGTGTTTTATATTGTAATGGGTGTGTGGGAGTGGTGTGTGTATGTGTATCAAGTGTGTGTATTTCGAATTGTCCAATGTGGTAGTGTTTTGTATGTGTGTGTGTGTGTACAGTATTTTGAGCGTGGCGGTGTGTACCGCCAATGGAATACCGCGGTTGAAAGACTGCCGCGTGGATTTGTGTGTCGTGATAGTGTGGGCGTATTTCTGTTGGCGTGTTGGTGGAGGTTTTGTTTTCGCCAGTTTATCACTGACCTTTGGCGTGGCGGACTTGTGTGGGTGTCTGAATTTTGGCGGATTCCGAAATGTGGGTCATAATAGCTGTGGCGGAAATCCGCGGCGGTGTGTTGGCGGTCTTCTGCGCAGCGGTAAGCGGTTTTTACCGCCAATGTTGTAATGACCCCCTGAGTTTCTTTCTTGTGACACCTTTCTTGCTGCTTTTTCAATGTGATGTCTGAGATACAAAACTTCCTTTGACAATACTGCAACTTACTCTGGATACTTTGGTCCTCATTATGACATTGGTGGTAAATCCCACTTACCGCCACGCTGACTGCCGCCACGGATATCCGTTCACCATATTATGACACACACACACCAATCCGTCACTATACAGCCACGGGCACAGCTCCGCCACAAAGGTCAGTGATAAACTGGCGGTATCAAAAGCCACACCGTTACACCAACAGAACTACGCCCATCACATTATGACCAACGAATCACCACGGCAGACATTAAACAGCGGTAAACCATTGGCGGTACATACCGCTGCTCTCAAAATGCACACACTCAAACAAAGCAACACCACATTAGACAATTCGAACTACATACACCTGACACCCATACACACACCACACCCACACACCAACACCACTATAAAACACCCACCCACAACCCTTTACCATTACAAACAATTGTCAAAAGAGAGAGACAGCAAGAGCACACACACAACCAGAGCCACATACCACCATCACCTATACACCTCCCATGCACCTCACAACACACACCCTATACATCACCCTACACACCCTCACACACACCACTCACACTACACCCATGGTACCACAACGACACCCCAGAGTCTCGGAGGAGGAGCTAAGGGTAATGGTGGAGGAAATCATCTGGGTAGAGCCACAGCTATTTGGAGCACAGGTGCAGCAGATATCCATTGCTAAGCAGATGAAGCTATGGCGGAGGATCGTGGACAGGGTCAACTCCGTGGGACAGTACCCAATAACCAGGGATGACATTAGGAAGAGGTGGAACGACCTACGGGGGAAGGTACATTCCATTGCTGCAAGACACCAGCTTGCAGTACAGAGGACTGGCAGTAGATCCCCATCTCCTCCCCCACAACTAACATGGGAGGAGCGAGTCTTGACAATCATGCATCCTGAGGGCCTGGCAGGAGTAGGAGGAGGACTGGACTCTGGTAAGTTAACTCTATACTACTACTACCTCCCCATACCTGCATCACTGCGTCACTCCCATCACTCCACCACCTCCCACGCACCCCACCATCACAACCCTCTCATCCCAATGCCAAGCCCAGCACGCACCACCAATGTATGGACACCACTCACAGACCTGCATGGATACCTATCACTAAAGCATGCACACTGGAGAATCACCTAGCCCACCACATAACAACTCTCACAAGGAAAAGCTGCCAGGGCAATAACAACCGTAGAGGGCAACCCATCCATGCACAATATATCACACACAGAAATAATAGCACTGCATATACATCCCCAAAGGTATCCCAGCCAATGTCACCGGAGGAGAGGTGCCAGCAACATCCAGTCCCCCCTCAGAAGAGGCCCACAGTTATGACAGCGACTCTGCTCGCCTGGATCTGGATAACTAACCTGGCCCATCAGGGATCTCCAGACAGTCGGTTACCCAGGCACAGTCACACACTACCACAGAGCCTCCCCCCTCAGGAAACACCACCACAGCACCCACCCAGCGTGCCCATACCTCTGTCCCTAGAACACGTCAATCAGCAATGTGTCCACCACTACAGGGACCCCAGGGCACCCCCCATACCCAAGACGATCAGGGACCTGGGTCAGAGGCAGTCGGCACACAGGTCACCGGACAGAGGCACATGACAACAGTGAAGCTGGGAGGACTGTTGTGCGCCAGGGCGAGGATAGGCCCACAGAACCGACTCTCCAGAAGGCACTCACCGCGATCCTGGGAGCATACCAACATTCCCAGGATACACTGGGCCAGATCATGGACAAGTTGCAGGAGAACATGCGGCTGCAGGAGGGACAGTATCAGGGTACCAGGGAGGACTTGAAGGCCATTAACACCACCCAGGTCTCCATTGCAGGGGTGCTAGTAGAGATGGCCATCATTATGAGGGAGGCAGTGTCACACCAGTTGGCCCCTGCCACTAGCCAAACATCTGAACAGCCCTCTACCTCCGCTGCCGCTAGTGGACAGGAGGCCCCGCCACAGGACCAACAGGTAACCAGCACTCCTCCCCCTGCAGAAGGAGAACCACCCGCAAACATTCCCTGCGATCCAGGCAGAAGCTAGAGACTATTGCCAAGACCCCCGCCAGGAAATAAGACTCTCCTGAATGTCACCCTTATGTCCCACTCTGTCACCCTGTCCACCTTGAACTGCCATTGCACCCCTTCATATGTCCCCTTGGACAATGGACCTGTGCTGCCAATAGACTGGACTCTACCCTGGACTTTCCTCCATCATCACCAGAGTCAACTGCACTACCCCCTTTTCTTCATAGCACTTAAATAAACACCCTTTGAAGAAATACAAGTAAGGAGTATGTCAAATGATTTAAGTATGTATTTGTTTAACAAGGTTTAAACATTGCAATTCAACTGTACAGTAATGTATACATAGGAAAGACCTGTAGTTGGCTGCAGTGAACACACCAGGAGCGATAGTGGGGCACCAACATCTGCAAAAAGATTTGCCAAGGGGTATAGTGAGTGGGCATAGAAGTGGGAATTCACAGCCTGCCATGACAATGTCAAACACAGAACTGTCAATGAAATGTGAAGTTACACTGTCTTACTTGTGTATTGACGTATCACGGCAGTTCTGTTGTCCTCATCCTCTTCCTCTGCCTCCTCATCTTCACTGTCCACAGGGTCCACTGCTGCCACACAGCCATCTCCAGCCTCCTCTTCCTGCAGAAAAGGCACATGGAGTCTCAAGGCAAGGTTGTGCAACATGCAGCATGCCACGATTATCTGGCAGACCTTCTTGGGTGAGTAGCACAAGGATCCACCTGTTAGATGGAGGCCCGAAACCTGGCCTTCAGGAGGCTGAAGGTACGTTCTATTATACTTCTTGTTCACCCATGTGCCTCATTGTAACGTTCCTCTGCCCTTGTCCTGGGATTCCTCACAGGGGTCAGTAGCCATGAGAGGTTGGGGTAACCAGAGTCACCTGGAAATTTCGAGGGACAACTGTTAGCCATACTATGCCATATGGCCCACGCCATACCCATATACCAATAGCCACTGGGTAGGAACCAGGGCTCACCTATTAGCCACACCCTGTGCCTCTGGAGTTGGGCCATCACATTTGGGATGCTGCTATTCCTCAGGATAAAAGCATCATGCATAGACCAAGGATACTTAACATTGACATGGGAGATGTACTGGTCCGCCAAACACACCATCTGCATATTCATCGAGTGAAAACTTTTACAATTTCTGAAGACCTGTTTATTCTGGCGGTGGGGGACAAATGCAATATGTGTTCCATCAATTGCCCCAGTGATGTTGGGGATTTGTCCCATTGCATAGAAGTCAGCCTTCACTGTGGCCAAATCCTCCACGTGGGGTAAAACAATGTAGCTGCACATGTGTTTGATTAGGGCAGAAAACACTCTGGTCAGCACTATTGAGAACATTGGCTGTGACATTCCTGCTGCCAAGCCCACTGTCACTTGGAAAGGACCAGTAGCCATGAAATGAAGTACCAATAGCACTTGCATAAGAAGGGGATCCCAGTGGGGTGACCGATAGCAGATATCAGGTCAGGCTCCAATTGGGCACGCAGCTCTGTGATTGTGGCCCTGTCAAGTCTGTAGGTGAGTATAATGTGCCTCTCCTCCATTGTTGCCAGGTCCACTAGAGGTCTGTACACGGGGGGATGTCTCCATCTCCTATTCATCCACAGCAGTTGCAATCTATGGGGCAAAAGAGTGAGGAGCCTATCATAACCTGTACATTGTAGCCACTACAGTTCAATGCACGATGTGATTTATGAATGTATTAGTGGCATATGTCTTGAATGTACAATTGTGATCTGTGACGCAGTTAGGATCCATGGTCTACCACCCCCTTGAAATGGCGTCTGCCTGTTCTGTATGAAGGGACAGGTGGAAGTGAGGTAATTCTGCTGACGTTGTGCGCAGTTGCGGGAGGCGGTCGGGAACCGCCATGCAACTCATCATTGGTTATAATTGGGCCCTATGGGTTACAGTGGCCAATGGTGATGTACACCGGTGCTGACGGTATGCACCGCCGCGGACGTGACTGCCATTTTCTATCTGTTTACTCACTTGCTAACTGACCTTGAACAGGAGAAGACCTACACTGCATGTGCTGCTGTGACCTGTGTCTGGAACCTACCATGTCCATTGTGACTGGGGAAAGGGCCCCTGTCTTCATGAGTGTAACAGACAGGACAGTCTAACTAATACCTTTCACTGTGCATATTTCCTCTGCAGGTCAGAGCCCTTCAAAAAAAGGGTATATGGCGTGCCATTGTCTACGGCAGGCGGAGCACCCACTGTCGGAAACGGTGGGAAGACCTGAGACGCTGGGCATGGAAGACGGCAGAGGCCCAGCTGGAGATGGCCTCCCAACGAGGAAGGGGTGCCCGTTGAACCCTGACCCCCCTGATGGCCCGCATACTGGCAGTAGCCTATCCGGAGCTGGATGGGTGTTTGGGGGCATCACAGAAGCCACAAGGGGGTAAGTTCAGTGCCCATCATTACTACTTACGTTTGGTGGGGTGGTATCCGAGTGGGGGATGTGTGCCGCTGGGTGCCTCTAGGCCAGGGCTGACATTGCAGTGTAGGTCTCATGTTGGGCGGAGTTCTGATGTGATATTCCTCCAACCTAGCTAGTAGGCATCCACTACTGGGCAGGGGTGTGTGGGTCCCAGGTATGCTGTAGTGGGTGATATGTGTCCCTCCCTATGCCCTGGTGACTAGCATTGTTACTGGTAGTGCCATGCATAATGCGTAGGGCTGTTCCCTGTGTGTGAGGGTGCTCTGTATGCCAACTGTAGTGTTGGTGCAGCTATTGACCAAGTGTATCCTTTGTCTCTCTCCCCCTTTCTTCTTTTATCACCCTGTCCTTTTGTGAATTAGCATCATCTGCCAGAGGAGCAGAGGCACCGGCGATGGAGGGATCTGCATTCCCCAGAACCCAGGAGACTGAGTCCACTGACGGTGAGGGCACCAGTGGGACGGAGCGTGAGGGGAGCACCACTGCAGAGACTGGAGGGGACAGTTCGGACATGGATACCTCCTCCGGTGGAAGCTCCCTGGTGGTCGCGGACACCTCTGTGCCCACCCCGTCTACAGGTAAAGCCGTCACCCCGTACCAGCACTGCCCTCCCAGCAGCCCCTCAGGGAGTAGCCCATGCCCGCTCACTCAGGAGGGTGGGCAGCTCCTTTGCCCCAGTTAGCCCTGCTGCCCTGAGTGAGGAGGCTATTGACCTCCTGCGATCCATCTCTGTTGGGCAGTCAACCATTCTGAATGCCATCCAGGGGCTGGCAGCCCAACATGCAACAGTCCAATGCATTTCTGGAGGGCATTCACACTGGCTTGGCGGCCCAACAGAGATCAATCCAGGCTCTCGCCTCCTCTCTGATGGCAGCCATTGTCCCTGTTTCCACCCTCCACTCCAACTTCCTCTACACAATCCCATTCCCCTCAAATCCAACCTATTCCAAGCACACAGGCAGACGAGCATGCACACAAGGCAATACACAAGAGTGGCACAGGCAAACACAAGCATGACACTTCATCCCACAGGCACTCACACAAACACCATCCAGATGCAGACATACCAACATCCACTGCCTCTACTGTGTCCCCTACTCCTCATCCTCTACCTCCCTCCCAGCTGTGTCTACACTCACACCTGCATGCACTACATCCTCATCCATTACCCCCATCACCAACACACCTATCAGAACACACCTCACTGGCAGTCAACACCCCAACATCCATGCACAAGTCCCCTGTGTCCTCTCCCACTGTGTCTGTGCCCCTCCTCCCAAAGTACACAAGCGCAAGCACTCAGACACCCGACAGTCATCCACTTCTCAACAGCATCCAGCCCATGCACCTGCACCCAAACACAGCAGACAGACACCTCCTAAAACAACTCCCTCTTCCTCCACTCCCAAACCTTCTCCCTCCTCCCGCCCCAATGTTCCTAAAAAGCTTTTCCTCTCCACCATTGACCTCTTCCCTACCCTCCCCCCCGTCCTTCACGTCTGGTCAGGGTGTGTAAAACCCAGGCAAGCACCTCAGCCACCCAGTTCACGGGCCCAGTAGTGTTCTCAGCAACTCGTGGTGGGAAGGGATCCTGGATACCAGGCAGCCACTCAGAAAGAGTGTACGCCCCACGTGCAGCCAGGATGGTAAAGATGCTACCCCCAGCTGCTACCGTGAAGGTAAAGGTGCCACCCCCAGCTGCTGCCAAGAGGAGCAAGGAGCCATCCCCAGCTGCTGCCAAGAGGAGCAAGGAGCCATCCTCAGCAGCTGCCAAGAGGAGCAAGGAGCTATCCCCAGCTGCTGCCAAGAGGAGCAAGGAGTCATCCCCATCTGCTGCCAGGAAGGGCAGGGGCCTGCACCCACAGGCAGAAAGGACAAGGGGCCTGGTGCTGGGACTCAGGCGGAGCCCCCACCACCAACCATGGTGGTGCAGCCGTCCGAGGCTGCAGGGGATGGGCAGGAGCTTCCCCCCACAAACACATTAAGCAGCAGCAGCACCACCACCAGCAGTGGGTAGCCGTCCGTGGCTGCAAGGGATGGGCAGGAGCTTCCTCCCACAACCACCACCAGCAGCACCAGCACCACCCCCAGCAGTGGGCAGACGTCCAAGGCTGCAGGGGATGGGCAGGAGCTTCCCCCTACAACCACCACCTGCAGCAGCACCAGCACCACCACCAGCAGTGGGCAGCCACCCGAGGCTGCAAGGGATGGGCAGGAGATTCCCCCGCACAACCACCAGCAGCAGCACCAGCACCACCACCAGCAGTGGGCAGCCGTCTGAGGCTGCAGGGGATGGGCAGGAGCTTCCCCCCACAACCACCACCAGCATCACCAGCAGCACCGCCACCAGCAGGGGGCAGCAGTCTGAGGCTGCAGGGGATGGGCAGGAGCTTCCCCCCACAACCACCACCAGCAGTAGCAGCAGCACCAGTGGGCAGTAGTCCAAGGCTATAGGAGCTTCCCCCCACAACCAGCGGCAACTTCACCATCACCACCATTACCACCACTGAGCAGCCATCACCGGCGGCGGACAGTGTGTAGTCCTGCATCCATGGGCTGTTGTGGAGGCTGCCCCTGCAAATCCTGTGGGATTGACACCCACCTCAGAGACTGTGACCTTGCACTCCCCAAGACCTGCATCACAGGGCACGATGCCCCCTCCAGAACCAGTGGAGAAGCCATCCACTCACCCCATCCTCCCCAGGATAAAGAGCAAAGGGCACGATACCCCCTCCAGAACCAGTGGAGAAGCCATCCACTCACCCTATCCTCCCCAGGATCAGAAGCTCAGGGCACAATGCCCTCTCCAGAACCAGTGGAGAAGCCTTCCACTCACCCCATCCTCCCCAGGATCAGAAGCACAGGGCATGATGCTCCCTCCAGAACCAGTGGAGAAGCCATCCACTCACCCCATCCTCCCCAGGATCAGAAGCACAGGGCACGATGCCCCCTCCAGAACCAGTGGAGAAGCCATCCACTCACCCCATCCTCCCCAGGATCAGAAGCGCTGGGCACAATGCCCCCTCCAGAACCAGTGGAGAAACCATCCACTCACTGTAGGAGGCTGGCCTGGTTTATAGTAGGTACCTGATGGTACTGACACCTTGTGCCAGGTCCAGTTATCCCTTATTAGTAAATTAGTACTGTTCTAGCAGCTTAGGCTGATAGAGGTCGCTATAGCAGAGCAGCTTAGGCTGAACTAGGAAACATGCAAAGCTCCTGCTATACCACTTATATCATATAGCACTATATCATAAGAATCACAATACTCAAAATAAAGGTACTTTATTTTAGTAACAATGTGCCAAAAATATCTCAGAGGATATACTCCCTTAGGAGGTAAGTAAAATACACAAAATATACACACAAACCAAAATCAGGTAAGTAAAAAGTTAGAAAAGTAGTGCAAACACTGTAGAATACAATAGGATGCAATAGGCCTGGGGCAACACAAACCATATACTAAGAAAGTGGAATGCGAACCACTTAGGGACCCCTGGTCGCTGGTAGTTTAAGAAAACACTAAGGGTGTCCAAGATACCCCACCACAAGAACCTGAAAAGTAGGAGTAAAGTTACCCTATTTCCCCAGAAACACACTAAAGTTGTGATAGGAGATTCTGCAAAGACCAAAACTGACTGCAAAGCACTGAAGACAAGTTCCTGGACCTGAGGACCTGTAAAGGAAGGGGACCAAGTCCAAGAGTAAAGAAAGTGTTCACGGGGGTAGGAGCTCACTAAACCCAGGATGAAGGTGCAAAATGGTAGCCTCTGGGTGGAGGAAGCTGAAGATTCTGCAACAATGGAAGATGCCAGGAACTGCTCCTTTGCACAGAAGATGTCCCACAGCATGCTGGAGGATGCAGAGTTGTTTCACCGCAGAAAGACCGCAAGCAAACCTATCTAGCTGCAAAGGCCGTAGTTGAAGAAAAAGGGTGCTGCCCAGGCCCAGGAAGGACCAGGAGATCGCCCCTTGGAGCAGGAGACAGAGGGGGCGCTCAGCAACACACAGAACCCACGCAGAAGTAGGCAGCACCCGCAGAAGTACTTGAACATGGGTTCAAGAAAACTGAGCACGGCGGCCATCTCAACACTACACAAGAGGGTCCCACAGAGCCGGTGGTCAACTCAGCGAGTTCAGCAATGCAGGACAGAGTGCTGGAGGCCTGGGCTGTGCTGTGCACGAAGGATTCCTTGCAAAAGTGCACAGAAGCCCTAGCAGCTGCAGTTCACGCAGTACACAGGATTACTGTCTGGCGTGGGGAGGCAAGGAATTACCTCCATCAAATTTGGACAGATGGATCACTGAACTGTCGGGGTCACTTGGATCCAGCTCCTGTGTTCCAGGGACCACGCTTGTCACGATGAGAGGGGACCCAGAGGACTGGTGAAGCAGAAGTTTGGTGCCTGCGTTAGCAGGAGAAGATTCCTTCGACCCACAGGAGATTTATTCTTGGCTTCCTGTGCAGGGTGAAGGCAGACAGTCCCCAGAGCATGCATCACCAGGAAACGGTTGAGAAAGCCAGCAGGATTAGGCGCTACAATGTTGCTGGTAGTCTTCTTGCTACTTTGTTGCAGTTTTGCAGGCATCCTGGAGCAGTTAGCGGTCGATACTTGGCAGAAGTCAAAGATGGAGATGCAGAGGAACTCTGGTGAGCTCTTGCATTCATTATCTGACGAGAAGCCCACAGGAGAGACCCTAAATAGCCCTCAGAGGAGGATTGGCTACCTAGTCAGGTAAGCACCTATCAGAAGGGGTCTCTGACGTCACCTGCTGGCACAGGCCACTTAGAGGCCTCCATTGTGCCCTCACACCTCTGCATTCAAGATGGCACAGGTCTGGGACACACTGGAGGAGCTCTGGGCACCACCCCTGGGGTGGTGATGGACAGGGGAGTGGTCACTCCCCTTTCCTTTGTCCAGTTTCGTGCCAGAGCAGGGGCTGGGTGATCCCTGAACCGGTGTAGACTGGCTTATGCAAGGAGGGCACCATCTGTGCCCTTCAAAGCATTTCCAGAGGCTGGGGGAGGCTACTCCTCCCCAGCCCTTAACACCTATTTCCAAAGGGAGAGGGTGTAACACCCTCTCTCAGAGGAAATTCTTTGTTCTGCCTTCCTGGGACTGGGCTACCCAGACGCCAGGAGGGTAGAAGCCTGTCTGTGGGTTGGCAGCAGCAGTAGCTGCAGTGAAAACCCCAGAGAGCTGGTTTGGCAGTACCCGGGGTCTATGCTGGAGCCCCGGGGATGCATGGGATTGGCACCCCAATACAAGATTTGGCATCGGGGGACAATTCCATGATCTTAGACATGTTACATGGCCATATTCAGAGTTACCATTGTGAAGTTACATATAGGTATTGACCTATATGTAGTGCACACGTGTAATGGTGTCCATGCACTCACTAAGTCTGGGTAAATTGCCCTGAACTATGTGGGGGCCCCTTGGCTAGTGCCAGGGTGCCCTCACACCTAGTAACAGGTGCCCTCACACTTAGTAACGTTGCACCTAACCTTCGATAAGTGAGGGCTAGACATATAGGTGACTTATAAGTTACTTAAGAGCAGTGTGAAATGGCTGTGAAATAACATGGACGTTATTTCACTCATGCTGCAGTGGCAGTCCTGTGTAAGAATTGTCTGAGCTCCCTATGGGTGGCAAAAGAAATGCTGCAGCCCATAGAGATCTCCTGGAACCCCAATACCCTGGGTACCTAGGTACCATATACTAGGGAATTATAAGGGTGTTCCAGTGTTCCAATTAGAATTGGTGAAAATGGTCACTAGCCTGCAGTGACAATTTTAAAGGCAGAGAGAGCATAAGCACTGAGGTTCTGATTAGCATAGCCTCAGTTACACAGTTAGGCACCACACAGGGAACACACATTCAGGCCTCAACTATGAGCACTGGGGTCCTGGCTAGCAGGATCCCAGTGAGACATATAAAATACACTGACAATAGGGTTTTCACTATGAGCACGATGCCCCCTCTAGAACTAGTGGCGAAGCCATCCGCTCACCCCATCCTCCCTAGGATGAAGAGCACAGGGCACGATGCCCCCTCCATAGCCAGTGGAGAAGCCATCCACTCACCACATCCTCCCCAGGATCAGAAGCAAAGGGCACGATGCCCCCTCCAGTACCAGTGGGTAATACACCCACCTACCCTAGCCTTCCCAGGATCAAGCACAGTGCATGTTGCCCCTTCCACAGCCAGTGGGCAAGTCACCCACTTGAAAGACTGTGGCCTTAAACTCCCCAGGGCAGCACACAGGGCATGTTGCCCCCTCCAGATGCAGTGGGCAAATCACCCACTTGAGAAACTGTGGCCTCGCACTCCCCAGGACCAAGCACAGGGCATGTTGCCTCCTCCAGGACCAGTAGGGTTGTTCCATCTGCCGGCTGAGGTGCCCCCCGTTCCCCGTCTCCTGAGGTGCCTGCCTATTTTTGATCTGATGCCCCTGCAGTGTTCTCTCCGTGTTGGTGCAGGAGACAAGTGAGGCCTTGGACTTCGTGATGTGCCCCTGTGGCCCACAAATGTTGAGTACTAGGCATTGTCCCTTGATTTGTAAATATGTATATACTTTTAGATTGGATGCACGTATTACTACTTTATTTATCTTATTACACTCACATTTATCTATTCGTGTTGTCCTAGAATTATTCCTGAGGGGTACGTGGTGTATATGTTATGTTACTGCTTCTGCTTGGGTGTATGGTGTTGGGGGTGGGGGTGTTGCGTGTTGCACTTTTATCTATTTGAGTTGTCCTTTAATTATTCCTGAGTGGTACAGGTGTATATGTTATGTTACTGCATATGCTTGTGAGTATGGAGTTGGGGGTGGGGGTGTTGCGTGTGTGTCTCTCACTTTTTCCTCCCCCCTCCCCTGTGTGCTAGACGGCTGTACTCACCGTGGTCGTCTTCGGCGTTGTTCGTGTTCGTGGTGGAGCAGGAAGTAGAACAGCTTTGGGAATATATGCAGTTCAGGCTCCATGGCAGCGTGGTTCCTCCCTGAGTCTCCAAAGGTGAGTTGTTTCCCTTCTGGGGACTGTCTCCACCAGGCTTTTGATTTCGTTGGTACCGCCCCAGAAAAGGTAGTGGATTGGGTTGTCTTGATATGGTGGGTGGAACATTGACTTCTGCCTGGCTGTAGGCGGCTACCGCTGTGGTGCCTGTCGATTCCACCCTGGCAGTCGGTGTGTTAAAGTGGCTGTCTATCTGAGCTCTTTTTGCCATGGTCATAATTTGGTGGTATTTACCGCCAGCCTGTTGGCAGTATTACCACCACTTTATCACCGACAGGGTTGTAATGAGGGCCTTTATGTCCATTTTCAGCTAAGTGGTATAACAATGTAATGGTGTCTCATTTGCAACCTTCTTGAGTATTAGACACTAGTAACAGATCGGCAATATACTGAATTAGGACAGAGTTACAGGACATGATTAGAGCCTCAAGATTTTTTGGGAGGATCTGATTAAGATTGAGGGACTCTCTGTATACCCTTGCCGGATTCTGCACCATGCCAAAACATGGTTCTGTAAACGGAAGGCAAAGAGGTACTGACTGTGTCTGACACAAATCAATGGCAGTGATCCACCCAGCCTCACAAGTAATTTGAAACAAAATCACAGCTGGATTTGGAACCACAGGACAACAGGAAACAACAATATCGTTAATCCTTTTCAGGTCCTACACTATGCAGTATTTACCCCTAGGATTCTGCAAGCCCATAATGGGTAAATTACATGGACTCCCCATTATCTCCTTCAAAATGCCTTGTTGTATCATTGATTCAATCACTGGAGTAATGCCAGCAATTGTTTCAGGAGTCAGATTACACTGTGGGGTTCTTGGTACTCAACATTGGGTTTTATTTTTTATGCAAACAGGCTCAAGTTCCTTTAAGGAACAAATATTTTTTTCTGAAAAATCCCAGACCTCAAGCTTCACCATATCCTTAAGGTCCGGTGGTAAGTCCTCAGATGTTATTACAGGATACAAACCAATCTCTGGCTCTTGACTCATCAGTTTAAAGTCTACATCTTCATCAAGGGGCTGAAACTCTTCTCATTTCAGAGTACAATAGATAGTGAAGTTTAATTTGCACAATAAATCACGTCCTAGTAAGCTCAGATGACTCAAATCACACACTATTAACTGGTGATTCTCCTCAAAGGACCCTATTTTAACAGGTACTTCTGTTACAGTTCATCATTTGCTCATTTGCAACTCCTACAACTTGGTTCCTTTTTCTCTAGAAGGGTAGGTTTGGAACTTCCACTGTTTTTACAGTTGGCAGGTAGCGCCACTATCGATCAAGAATGATACAGAGTGGTCATTCACCTACCCATCTGCAAATGGACCACTCTGGTCTATCTCTAAGACTGCGCCAAGTACGCAACCCCCCCCCCCAGACATTGCCATTGTGACTAATCAGCGCTGTAGCCTTCAAGTGCATCAAACATAGGAAAATACAGAAACTGATTCTAATTTTTGAAGGAATTCTAATTTAAATTTGGGACTTCATTTGAATTAAATAGGGGACCATTTGCATTTTGCTGCAGCATAAGGCTTGTTGAACCTGCAACACTGGAGAATTCAGAACCTGGTTTTCATTCATCACTCTGTTGGGATTAAGACTACATTCCTGATTCCAATCCCATAACCTATTGCAAAAATGACAAGGATTCGATCTCTTCAAAGCTGCCACATCAATCCCAGTACTCAGATCACCTGGTGTAGTATAGCTATTTTAGCTGGATTTTAGATACAACATTTTAGCTTACTAGGCTTGCCGATGTGCAGTTTAAACCTGTTACATTTTATACAGCATTACTTTACTTTTCTACCAACAGTACATTTGCGGTGCTGTTTTATTTTCTTTATCTCATTCTACTTTCGCCTAGGAAAGCATCACATTCTTAGAGGGACATTTATTTCACTTTGTGCTTTCTCCAAGGCTACAGTCAGATAGGGTTGCCGACAAACATGGTATGCTCTGTCTCCAACATTCATGGTTAACACACACTCATTCATAGGGACCATTTCTTAGAATGTCGGTTGTTTTATTATAAAACACCCCTTTGTCCTAGACACGTTAGAGGGAGATTCCAGCCAGATGGCCACAGCTGTATGCTGATTGCTTTGCTGCAGATACTTGCTTAGACTGCCGGACCCCTGATCCACATGGGGACGGTGTCTCTCTAGACTACGGGCTTCTTCCTCTAGGTATGAAGGATGATGTACCCCCTGGGGGGAACTCAAAGGGCAGATTAGGCTTATTATGCTGTGCTCAAACATAGTGTAGGTAGGATACATATATATATATATATATATATATATGTATCACTCCTAGTGACAGTATGGTAGGACTGTTCTTGTGTTTCACTCTGTTAGTCACCTGCTTGTTTTTATTCTGATTTATCATCCTAGTTATTGCAATACATATCTTTTTTTTATCTAAGATGCAGTTACTTCAATAAATCCATGCTAACCAGGTTCCCAGTGTTCTATCCCTAAAACATTGTAAAAGTAATTGGATACAAATTTTGCTACCACTATAAGTCCCTTGTAGAAGGTACTTAGGTACCCAGGGCTTGGGGTACTATGGGTAGGCCCGAGGGCAGCAGCACTGATTATGCTACCCTCTAGAGCCATGCATCCAGATGCACCCAGCACCGCCATTGCAGGCTGAGTGTCCTGGTGCAAACCTAAAACTTAAACTTGACATGGCACACTACCTGTGTGCCATGTCCACCATACACTGCATTTACTATGGGTAAGATACCCCTCTAGCAGGCTTTATAGCCCTAAGGCAGAGTGCTCCATATTACATGTGAGGGCATAGCTACATGAGCTTTATGCCCCCACTGTGCCCCTGCCAAACCTGGGACATAGTGAGTGAACAGAGCAGCCAATTTAATGTATGTGCTGGACACTGGTTAACATGAATTTCCCAGCTACATTATAGATACTCTGGGCCATATTTATACTTTTTGACGCAAAATTGGACTAACGCAATTTTGCGTCAAAAACATTTGCGCCGTCTAACGCCATTTGGATGTGCCATGCGGGCGTCAAATTTATACTTTGGCGTACGGCGGCGCAACCAACAGGTGGGAGTCATTATTTCGTGACGCACACAGCATCGGTCTGTCGTAAAGGAAACCAACGTAAATGCGACGCACATCACTGTGGGTCGATTTACGACAGCGCAATCGTGAAAACGCCGGTTTTTTTCACGCAATAGCGTCACATTTTTGTGCGAAAACTGCCCTTTCAGGAGAGCAGACCAGGAACCAGCCAGGAGGAAGCATACAGGACCCAGGACATTTAAAAAAAAAAAGAAAGTGTCGCTTCAGTGCAGAGGAGCAGGAAATCCTGGTGAAAGAGGTGACGGAACACCAGCACCAACTTTTCATCTCCTCAAAATTGCCACTCAGTAGGAGAGAGGCCATCTGGAAACAAATTGTGGACAAGATTAACAGTGTGGCTGAAGAACGCCGGACAGTCACCGAGTGTAAGAAACGCTGGCATGACTGCAAACGTAGGACCAAAGAGAAAATGGCCAGGAACAGGAAGGCAGCAATGCAGACTGGAGGGGGGAGTCCAGCACAACAGGAGGCCCTGGACCACATGGAGGAGATGGTCGCAGCCGTCATCCCGGAGGAGATCGTCACAGGGATTCAAGGACTGGACAGCGCAGACTACCACGTCACTACGCACATGCAGGGTAAGTCGCATGGGGAATCATAATACAATAATGGGGACTGTAAGCGGGGGGGGGGATACCTACTACACAATGCATGTAAGTCAGCACATATATGAAGTGGCATGGGGAAAGGGGCACGGCAGGGGGGCATGCCCAGTACTGACCGAAGCTGGGGCACGACAAAATACAGCAACCACAACAGTCCCACGGGGACATCCTGTAATTACAACAAGAGAGCCAAGGGAAAGCAGTGACAGGTGGGAAGGACACTACCTCAAATCCACATCCAGGCACTTGTATTGCAAAATCTATTCTACATCAACTAGGTCCCTATCTGTAATGCAGTAGCAAATACAACAACTGTAACTTAACTGCAAACACAGTTGACAATAACACCTCTCATCTCTGTGCAGATATAGTACCAAATGGCAGAAACCCCACCCTGGAACATACATACCTAAATTAGGGGGTGAGGGTGACATCTGCAATTACTCCTAGAAATAAGACAAAGGTACCAGTACACTCAAATGCCGAATGTCCATAACTGACACATACATAAGCCTAAGTAAACAGCAATAGGAGCCACACAGCACTAACGATACACACATGCTGCATACGTCAGGGTC
Source organism: Pleurodeles waltl (assembly GCF_031143425.1). NCBI lineage: Eukaryota > Metazoa > Chordata > Amphibia > Caudata > Salamandridae > Pleurodeles > Pleurodeles waltl. The sequence continues at coordinate 224,144,191 of NC_090440.1, forward strand.
CCTCACGTGCCTGGCTAACAAGGCTACATCACTAATGTCATACTGCTCAGACAACAACATTGAGGAGGGGACACAGGCAACTGGTCACTGAAACACACCTGCAAAGTCGGACAAACAAATAGGACCTTCATACGATAAACAGGCCAATCCAATTCAAAACACATCACCCAACACCATCTCAAAACATCAAGAATGTTTACATCCATACCACATCCTAACATTGACATGCATAGGTAATGCCACGTTACATGTACAGATCATGCAATGTGAATAAAAAGTGTATGGGGCAGGGCCTGAGAGGCAAGTGTGCTGGCAGGGCAGTCACAACACCCACAGTCAGTCAAAGTGTAGTGTGGCAAGTGAAACGTATACTTTGCGCATTAGCCTCAGGCTGGAGGCCTTTGTGCATCTTACCCTGAATGTACTTATACTCATTTGCTCACATCTAAGTGCCTCAGAGCACTTTGCACTAAATGATACTCATTGCCCTTCCTATCAGTTAATGTAGCAAATAGTCAGTCCTAAGGTGTTGTCAATTAGTCAAATCACACTGTTTTGCCTACTTCTGCACTGGAGTTTGCCAGAACATATTCACTCTGTGCCCCAGTCAAGGATACCGTCTGGTACGTTGCTGATAGATGTGGTAGGGGTCAAGGTTTGGCATTCCTGCTTAGGGAAACTTTGTCATCACCATGACATATGTCTTTTACATTCACTCCCTTGTCCCAAGACACGCATGGGGGAGTTTCCAAACAGAAAATAACAACTAGATGCTGCCTGCCTTGCTGCTGATGCACAACCAGATCCTAGCCCATTCCTCTGATATGAGGGATGATGTCTCCCCTGTGATTCTGACAGGCAACCTCCAAACTTAACAAGCTGTGCTATACATAGAACATGCAGGGGGAGAGTAGAAACAGTTAGGCACCATGAAAGCTGTGTACTAATGTATTACTCTCCTGCGGACTATTTCAATTCTAACAGTGTGTATTGTTTGTGTAAATGGGGCTCACACCTAAATTCCTACAAGTCAGTTGTACAATGAAACTTCATATCAAACTAATACTGTCTATGTCATTTGTGTATGGGAACCTACCGGAAAAGATACAAATGTGTAGGACCTGAGTGACCACCACTTCCCTGAGAAGTTCCAAAGATGTCATGCGCTCGGATGTCTAAACATTCCTTTGATGTGGGAGACCAGAGGCACTGCTAGTGAGTCTTAGCTAAATTGAATATCTGGGTGACAGAGTTATTTTCAAGTGGGTCAAACTTAGTCCCCCACACCATTAGCTATCCTGCTGCCTAGAAAGCCAAGAATCACATGTTGGATAATGAGAGCCCACCCTACAAAATGTCCCTCCATAACAATAGTGAAACACCGAGTGAGGAGTTGGAGAAAAAAACACCTATTCCTAAATAATTACAAAGCAACACCTAGAGGCGACCTGGCAGACATGTCTGAAAGATCCATATCAAACATGTGACACACAGGTGGGCCATAGGTCTACAACAATGCCCTATGACGGACAGCAGATACCTAGACAAACACAGAGTACAATGTTAAGGCATCCAAAGGCTTGTATCTTACTGCAAAATTGTCACAACACAGACACACTAATTGTACCCTGTTTCATTGCAGAGGAACACGGATCTCCTGCTGATCTGCCTGTCCATGAGTTCCCTGATGACATGGATGACGACACCATCAACCTCCCACAAGAGACCATTGACATGGTCCTTGAAAGCCTCCAAACCCCACCTTCAGTCACAAGGAGGAGCACAGAAGAAGCAGCCACCACAGTAGACCCACCCGCCACCCCAATTGTAAGACCTGCCAGCTCCAACACAGCTGAGGACTCTGACGACACTGGCACCAGCTTCGAAAGAACTGTCGTTGGGGTCCAGCGGGAGCTGGCCAAGGAGGTGCGGGTGGGGATGCAAAATATGGCAGCCAGCCTTGAGGGGGTGCGTTCGTGCATGTTGTCAACTGCTGATCAGGCAGCTGCAATGCAAGCCAGAAATTTTCTCTTGGAGGACATTTCAAAAACACTGAAGGAAATTGGCACAGCTGTCATCCAGTTGACACAACAACTCAAACTGCAAGCCACTCAACGTGTGCACGAATGCAACATAGAACCCCTCAGGGCCGACCTGGCTGCCTACCATCGGGATGTGGCTGCCATTCTGAAAAACCAGCAGGCCCTCCTTGCTGCAGTACTGCCCTTCCTTACTCAACAGGGATCAGCCCCCGGGATGTCTGCCTCCATGTCTTCTAACACTGAGGTGTGTGTTGCCCCTTCACAACCAACAACAACAAGGACACACCAGGCAACACACACATCAGAAGAAGAAGACATGGAACAGATAACATTCACACGCAAGAGTACCCGGAAGCCCTAGTCCCTGCACCATGCCCTACTCTGACCAAGGTCCTACGTTTTGACACATGCCAGTCTCACTACAACTAACCTCAATGACTGTTCGGCAATCCACTGTCTGACTTGTCCACCTTGCCAGTGAATGTTTCTCTCCTACCATTTGGCATTTCATGTTCCTCTGCACTGTCTGTGACATCACCCCAGCATGTCAGGAGCATCATCCACACCCCTTCTGTAGGATCACCATGTAATAATGCACCAGAAAGGAGTCAGCAAACATGGTGAATGGACATTTTGCACAACACCACTTATAAATAAATATCACTTGCACACCTATTGTGTCTCTGTGTCATTTCAAAATTCAACTGTGCAGTAGATAACTCCAAAGTGGCTGTGTGGAAACCATGTCGATTCTCTATACTACTGTCCTGATTACATGTATACTGAATCATCTGTGCAGTGGCCAGGATTGCATCATAGCTTTACTATACTGAGGAAAATAACTGATGAAGGGACTAAGCACACACAATCATGCTGTTGGACAGAATGATGCACCATCTATAGCTATTCTACACAACTAATGGTGGCTGAGAAATGTAGGCACCATGCAATACTAAAATTTGAAATTATGCTGTAGAATGAAAGGAATGATAAACAAATTACACTGCATCAATCACCCTTACGGCGTTTACTTCCATGAAGGAAAGTCATGCTGAATCAGTACACACATGATGTAGGTCAGCAATGATAGCAACAAGACAAGACAAGACAAGACAAGAGTGTGAACAAATCATCATCTATAAAGCTCTCCCTGAACTTCACAATGCTGTCCGACCTATCTATTTACCTACAATAACAAGTCTGGAAGCACTCTTTGTGAAGTAGGATACATACCAACCCCACACCTTGATGATCAATGCACACTACCAATGGTGGCTCTCCAACATGTCTTACCAAGTTAGCACACGGGTAGCTGGCATGTTAAACCTCATAAGCCTGGGGATAGGGAGCATGGAACACAAATGTCATACTTAACATTTCTGCTACACTGATGTCAAGGCCATGAAAAGGTAGCACCTAACGCATCAGGTAAAGGGTTAACAAATGTTTTATTTAAAAGTAGTAATAAAAGAGGCAACTAAGGGAAAGGTAAACCTACACTAATCTAACCTGACTACTACTAACCCACAACTGTCCCTAACTAACCTAAGCTAAACTTACTCTACACATGTAACGAAACGATCTAAACATCAACCCCCCACCCACCATTAAGAGACAAGACACATGCAGGACAACACTTACTAACCTACACACATACTATACTATCCTAAACAAACATATTTTTTTTTGTATTTTTTATTTTTTATATTTTTATTTTTTTATTTTTTATTTTTTATTAAACAGGAATCCCAACATTGCCCCCCACCCACCCACCCACACAAAAATATTAGATAGAAAGTATAAGGACCCCCCACCCTCTTACCTAAGACTAACTAAGCTAATTACCTATACTTATCCTATAACTAACCCCCCAAACCCAACTAACAGTATGAAAAGAGGAAAGAGGGGAGAGGGGAGGGGTAAAAGTTCAGGAGGGCAAAAGAACTAAAGATTTGCCCTCTGAAGTGTGCGCCGGATGGAGCGCACCTTCTTTTTAACCTCCGCCATGTCCTCCGTCAGGTTGTCCACCTTTTGAATTAACCTGTCCAGTTTCCTAGACAATGCCTGGAAGGCTGCAGGGTCAATTGGAGGGTCACTGCTGGTCTGCGTGCCGGTGGAGGTGGAGATTGTCGCTGGAGTGGAGTGGCCACGGGACAGCCCTGCTCCCAACACACGGCTGGGTCCAGGTCTTGAGGAAGATGGCTGGTCCGTCGCTGGGTCCCCTTGGGCAGACCTGGTGGTTGTAGGTGGCACTGTTGGTGGAGCCTGTGGTGTGGCATACCACGCCCCGGAGGCCCGATCGGAATTGTATCTGCGGGCCATCCTCTGATACCCACACTGCACCTGCAGGATGTGCCTGTACCTCATTGCCCTGTGCTCAAAATGGTTGTGCTCTGCGGCACTCAGGTTTGCAGCTGTGAAGAGAAAAGGGAAATATTGAGCATTGAATTTACAGTGGGTTGAATCCCACAATGGCTCATTTGTCCATTACTAGAAATATATTGTATGCAGCAATTGTTACAACATAGTTCACGGAAATGCTCAGAGGAAGTACATGTGAATCATGCATCCCTAAGGTCATATCACACCTAGCATATCCATGTCTCTACATGATGGATGACATCACCCTAAACTACTCATCCAAATCATACCTAAGGCATTTGACATTATGGCACCAGCTCTTCCGCATACTGACTTCAGTACATATGTCATTCTATGTGATTACACTCACACTCCTCACTCAATAGCATTTTTAATTAGTTGTGTGCTAAGATTGAACCCCTGGCCCAGAATCATGTGTCCACACTAGGTGTCAGATGTAGGAAATTAGGAAAATCAACTAGCAAATTGCAAAGCAAAACGGTGTCTCTGACACCGTCTGCGAGTCGCTATGGGGTCCATAAAACCCACCTCATGAACATCAATGATGTGGGTTCCAAGTTGCCCCACCTTAGCAACATGGGCACTCACAGGGATGGTGGCCTGCTGGGACCAGCAGAACTCCATAGACGTGACTGTTTTTAAATTAAGCAAGTTATTTCTCCCCAAGTGTAGGCCGTTTACCGGAAAGAAAAATGAGCAGCAATTATTTTTAAATCACAACAATTGTACTTGGAAATGTTCACGGTAATTATTGGTCCCTTAGACCACTGGCTTTTTTGCGCAGGATTCTTTTAGTCCACTCACAAAGGCTGAAGCTTTACAATGAGGACCCCTTCCAGTCAGCAAGGTGGTTACCATCCACTTCAAGTGGATGATAACAGCTACTCACTTTGCAACCACGTACTCGGTTGCAAATGGGATTGCCTACCACTGTGATTTGCAAGTAGGTCTGGTAAAACCCTTCATTATATCAATTTTTAAAAGCATTTTCCTCATATGTACATGACCACCAAAGACATTTTGGATTAGGAAACAGACGTTTGCAAATCCCACACAGATATTTATGCCATTTGCAACGTGTAGACATTTTTCTCACTCTGGCCCAAGGTACTAACTCAAGTCACAAAAGGTGTTAAGTACGTGTAACATACTGGTTGCTACAGTCCTAGGTACCCTGTTTCACAGTAACATCCCAGTCTTTGTGGGTGGTGTGGGAAGAACAACCAACAATCCCATGTTCAATGCACACCCAGGAGTGTACAGAAAGTGCAACAATTATGTGCCTTCACACACAACACCTATGAAGGGCTAGCAACACGTTGTAGTCAGCCCAACCTTGTCACATCCCAGGTCCACACATGTCAAAATGTTATGACTTAGCCCAACATAACATACTATTAGTGAGGCATGTTTAACAACACACACAGGGGAGGTAGTACACCCATTCACATGATTCAACTGAACACCTAGGGCATTGCACTCAAGTCACACACACTTCGAGTTCACCTTGTGGAAGTACATGCCCATGGAAGATCCAACCTACAGTGTACACAGTCCATCCTCAACTAGGAAGAAGCACTTGTCATCAATGCCATGTGCCTAAGCTATCTGGGAGACTGTCAGTCTGATATGCAGACTCAGTTCATGGCAAGTCCCTGACCAAATCTAACATTGACCAGTCTATTCGAAATGAGTCATACCATTCCCAATTGCCGCCCTAATTGAATGGGCTACAGCCCCTCAATCTGAGAGATGACTACGTATTGCTTGGCAGAAACATAATTCTAATTTGATATCACACTAAAAGAACAAAGCAAATGAACGGCCAGCACATCAAATCATGAATTCTCTTGAACACACAGTAATCCATCATGCGTCATTACCAAACAATGTAAATAGCACTCAGGCGACACTCACTGTAGGTATCGGGGTCGTCAAAATGGGCCACCTCTCCCACGGTGTACGGGGTTGGTCCACCTGTAAAGCATGAAACAAAGATTATACTCAGACTGGGTGAACGGACAAAAGATTTCTGTTACAATGACACTGTGTGAAAATGACATGGTAATGATAGACTTTCACACATGCTCATCCTGCATGGATCACTTTGTATTCAACATTAACATTGGATGAGTCTCCTGCTCCAGTGTCACACCCTACTACACTCATGCAGTGGTCAGGACAGTCAGGTGTCGTCCAAGTTAATCCTCCATTAGTATGCCCCAACAATAATGTTATCCATACATCTCAGCATGTGCATCCCCGAGAGACATTCCAAAACTGGTTCCATGAGGACTGCATGACCACTCACAATAAAACAGGCTATTTGGACAGGGTCAACAGACAGCAACCAGACACACATGTGACATATGTGTGAACAACATGACTGACTTCATGTGACGTGACGGCAACACACATGTATAGCATCATCATGTGTTTCCAATTTTCTGTCTAGCTATGGCGTCTGCATCTGTAGGTATGTTGTTTCTACATGACGTACTCACTGGCCATTATGACCAGTGGAGTACAAATGGAGCAGTTCACGTGTTGCATTTCTGACACACAGGCAACACTACATTACATGCAGCTACAGGCATCTGGTATGTGTTGCAAAAATGATCCATCGGACTGGTAGCATAGGTCTTCATACACATTCTGCAACAAATACACATTAGGACACATATGTATACCTTTGTAGCGCAGCATTTGAAACATTTTGGGACGCAGAGAGGGGGCGACTTAGCATAATACAAATAGATGTTGAATTTATAAAGCTGTCATTGCGTGTACATGTGTTGCAAGAATGGGGATTAATGTGTATAACTATGGGCCTAGGTTTCCCTGGCATTACACACACTCAGCTACTTATTTTGCAGATTCGCTAACAATCATCACATGTTCACACACCGATTTCTGTAATTCCCATGTAATTGTTTTTTACTCACCAACATGGCCACCAATCTGGAGTCCCAGGTGGTCCAGCAGGTCCTGTTCCCTGGTGATCAGATCTGCCCAGCGGTGCTTGAGTTGGTGTACATTCCTGAGACTCCCATAGACCCGGACCAGGTGATGGCGCACCTTCTCCCACCGGATTTTCCTGGCCTCCGTGTGATACCCCTGTATCACACGGCCCCCAGCTTCCAGCATTAGTGGGAGGAAATGGCTTACGAGCCATATGAACCCCCCCCAATTCGTCTTCCCCCATCCTGGACAGGCGAGGTCTACCTGACATATTGAGAGGGATAAGAATGTACCAACAAAATATAAAATATAAAGGGGGAAATGGGGAAAGGTAGAGGTGTGAAAGAAAAAGGAGAAGTAGAAAAATAGCCCAACTAACCCCCCAAACTATGCTACCCACAACAGACTCCCACAGACAATACAAACTATCACAGGTATAGACAAAATAACACTAAACAGACTGAGACAATGTGATACAACAATAATAGATTGACACTAAGACAAAATACAAGGCACACAGGACACTAGAGCAGTAAAACACAGGACAACACCTTTCACACAACCACACAGTCTAGAGAAATCTGAGACTGCAAAGTGAAAGTGAAAGTTACCTCCCAGTACAGATTTTGTAAACAGGATATCCTATTACATCACTTCCTGCATAAAATGGCCGCCGTTTTTATTTTCCCGTTATGCGTCATATTTTCACGCATACACAGTTGTACGTCAATTTTTTATGACGCATTACAGTGCACATGATGCGGAGTGAAAAAATATGAATATTAATAATTAATACTGTACATGAAATGACCAATATATTGTGCATGTAGCGTCAATTTCACCACGCATACATCATGGGCGTCGTTTTTTTAACACGTACAGTGGTGCACATGATGCGGAGTGAAAAAATATGATATGAATATTAATAATTAATACTGTACATGAAATGACCAATATATTGTGCATGTAGCGTCAATTTCACCACGCATACATCATGGGCGTCGTTTTTTTTACACGTACAGTGGTGCACATGCTGCGGAGTGAAAAAATATGATATGAATATTAATAATTAATACTGTACATGAAATGACCAATATATTGTGCATGTAGCGTCAATTTCACCACGCATACATCATGGGCGTCGTTTTTTTAACACGTACAGTGGTGCACATGATGCGGAGTGAAAAAATATGATATGAATATTAATAATTAATACTGTACATGAAATGACCAATATATTGTGCATGTAGCGTCAATTTCACCACGCATACATCATGGGCGTCGTTTTTTTTACACGTACAGTGGTGCACATGATGCGGAGTGAAAAAATATGATATGAATATTAATAATTAATACTGTACATGAAATGACCAATATATTGTGCATGTAGCGTCAATTTCACCACGCATACATCATGGGCGTCGTTTTTTTTACACGTACAGTGGTGCACATGATGCGGAGTGAAAAAATATGATATGAATATTAATAATTAATACTGTACATGAAATGACCAATATATTGTGCATGTAGCGTCAATTTCACCACGCATACATCATGGGCGTCGTTTTTTTTACACGTACAGTGGTGCACATGATGCGGAGTGAAAAAATATGATATGAATATTAATAATTAATACTGTACATGAAATGACCAATATATTGTGCATGTAGCGTCAATTTCACCACGCATACATCATGGGCGTCGTTTTTTTAACACGTACAGTGGTGCACATGATGCGGAGTGAAAAAATATGATATGAATATTAATAATTAATACTGTACATGAAATGACCAATATATTGTGCATGTAGCGTCAATTTCACCACGCATACATCATGGGCGTCGTTTTTTTTACACGTACAGTGGTGCACATGATGCGGAGTGAAAAAATATGATATGAATATTAATAATTAATACTGTACATGAAATGACCAATATATTGTGCATGTAGCGTCAATTTCACGACGCATACATCATGGGCGTGTTTTTTTTTACACGTACAGTAGTGCACATGATGCAGAGTCAAAAATATTGTGGATGTAAATAATAATTTGAAGGTGAAATATCAAGACACTTTTGGATACATTTTTATCTGAGTCTGCATTGTGTGCACTCATGTACGTGAACAAATTATGACGGCCATGCTGTATGCGTAGAATATGGAGCAAATTTATCCAAATGTCTTCATGTGTTTAGCTTTGGAAAGGTGATTTGTCATGGTCAAACGGTGCGATGTGAGACACATTTGTGTTTGTATATGACAAATGTCCGTACTTTTATGTATAGACGGCCTTCACACTGTGATGTTTGGGATACGTTAACTAATGTATTGACCATATTTGACAACATATTTGGTGTAATTGCTGATGGCTATTTTGAAATGATGTTTTTGATACCATTATGTATTCCGTCTCCAAAATGTCCCCACCTTTATGATGGGGATGCTTTTATCTGTAGTCCTAACAGGGAGTGGGAGAGTCACTTTCAGTTTTTATGGGGCTGACCATGTCCCATTATGATTTTGTGTTTCATATTTGTGTAGGACTTGTGACATGGAGGCCACACATGTGCCTTATGCATGTGTTTAGTTCACAAGTACATGATTCTTGTATGTTTTGGGGGTGGTAGAGGTGGAGTTAGGCCCCCAGCACCCTAGGATTTGACCATCCAGAATAGCTACTGTATCCATGGAGTATTTTTATCATATCCTGGCAAACCTGCAGCAGCGGGCGAATGTAAGGCCATATGGTATGAATGACTGTTGACCATTCATTCATCTCATTAGCCCATTTGACGTTTGCAGTAATGATGATTTGGAGCTAAGTTGCATACCATTTTCATATGACTAAGGGGGTCATTCTGACCGCGGCGGTCGGCGGTCGCCGCCCGCCAAGCGGTTCCCGCCGAAAGACCGCGGCGGTCATTCTGGCTTTCCCACTGGGCTGGCGGGCGACCGCCAAAAGTCCGCCCGCCAGCCCAGCCCAGCGGGAAACACCCTTCCCACGAGGACGCCGGCTCAGAATGGAGCCGGCGGAGTGGGAAGGTGCGACGGGTGCAGTTGCACCCGTCGCGAATTTCAGTGTCTGCAAAGCAGACACTGAAATTCTTTGTGGGGCCCTCTTACGGGGGCCCCTGCAGTGCCCATGCCATTGGCATGGGCACTGCAGGGGCCCCCAGGGGCCCCGCGGCACCCCCTACCGCCATCCTGTTCCTGGCGGGAGACCCGCCAGGAACAGGATGGCGGTAGGGGGTGTCAGAGTCCCCATGGCGGCGGAGCGCGCTCCGCCGCCATGGCGGATTCTCAAGGGCAGTGGTTGTATGACATATGTGTACATGTGTGTGGGAATGTGGATCCAGTATGACCTGTCTGTGTGTATGTTGTCACTGTAACTTCAAGGTCTCCTCCTGAGTTAGTGGCAGCTGATGTTGTTGCAATTGTGTATTGCTCACATCATACACTTGAGAGAAGCCATTGATGACATGTTCACGTACACATGGATGGTCCCACCCTGTCTCTGAACACGTGTGATGTGACTTTCAAATGATCTCCAATTTTGGGCTGGATGAGAGACTGTTTCAGTTGTTTGGATCCGGCATGTGTAATTGTCACATTTGTACTCTTGTTGGGCTCTGTGTATGGTAATGTAACATGTCACATCCTACCCTCTGTGCATACAGTTGTGATGTTTATTTTTGGTGTGATGAATTTTAATGGCATTCTTGATCAATGAGACGACATTCATCTTCAGCTATTTCAAACTAAAGGTGGTCAGAAATGAATAGGCCAAAGCATGATGTGGTGTTTGTTATCTGTGTTTATTTACAAGTGTGGAATACAAGTGATTATAATAACTTAAGTAAAAAAATTGTTCACAAGCTGTTGGCGCCTACGCACTCCTGCTGCGGTGTTAGGTTGTTCCCCCTCCTGTTGCAGGCCAGCATCCTCCTCATCATCATCCTCAGGCATGTCTGGGTCCGGTTCAAGGAGGGGAATGTTCCTTTGTACACAAATATTGTGTAATATGGCACAAGTGAGTATGATTTTGCAGACCATCTCTGGGGAGTAGAGTAGGCTTCCGCCAGTGATGTCAAGGCAGCGGAACCTTGACTTTAGGATCCCAAAGGTCCTCTCCACAATGCTACGGGTCCTCTTGTGGGCGTCATTGTATGCCCGCTCAGCAGCAGTATTTGGGTTCCCATATGGTGTCATTAGCCAAGGCTGGATGCCATACCCCTGATCAGCTGAAAGAGAAACACTGAATGGTATCAATTAGATGTAGGAGGCACTGTTGTACGTATCTTTGATGGCAGTAGTTGTGTTGTGTTGTCTGTGACTATTTTGTGTACTAATTTGACAACCTATGGTTGTTGGTGGAAACTTTGGCATTGTTTTTTTCCCTTGGCTGAGCAAGTGTTTGTTGTCTAACTGTTTGTCAGCAGGATGTATTGGTTTCTCAAGTACAGTGTGCCCTCCCTTGCATTGTGACTTGTGACACAGGTGTCCGTGTGTCCTCACTGGGGGTGTGATGATAGTTCCATGCAGAGTTGAAACATGAAAGGGTATTAGAAACGTTCATATGAACATAGCCAGGCCATCCCATCCCTTAAAAGTTATGCATTGTATTAGTGTACAGGTTATTGTGAGACTTCCAATTTGCAAGGTGACATTTAGGCAACCACAGTCATGAATGTCTTCACACTAAGCTGTGGAGTAAATTCAAATGTGTGAGAGGTTCAATGGTGACTTGTGACACATGGCTAGTGATGTGAGTACCTCAGTGTGTTCCTGTCTAGGTGTTGCTATTGTGGTGTATGTGTTGTTTATCCTAGAGGGTTTCTGTGCAGTGAGTATATAAGTAGATTTTTGTCCTTACCAACAAGTAGTCCATTGCCATACCGTCCATCCTGGAAGTGTTGGTTGATGGTGCAGTGACGGAAGATGAATGCGTCATGTACACTCCCAGGATATTTAGCCACAATGTTGCTGATCAGTCCTTGGTGATCGACTATGGCCTGCACGTTGATGGAATGTGTGTGCTTCCTGTTGTGGTAGAGGTGTTCACTCGCAGCAGGTGGCACAAGGCGTACGTGTGTGCAGTCGATTGCACCAAGGACGTGCGGAAAGCCACTGATGGCGTAGAACCCCTGTTTTGTTTCCTGCTGCTTCTGCACTGTGTTAGGGAAGCAGATGTGGCGGGGTGTCAGTCCAATGATGGCATCCAGTACTTTAGGCAGGAATGCGGAGAAAGATGGTTGTGAGATTCCACCAACCAGGGCACCAGTTGTCTGAAAGGAGCCACTTGCCAGCAGGTGAAGTACGGCAAGCAGCTTTGTTTCGGTTGGGATAGTGCGTGGAGTCACTAAAGTGGGGGCCAATTGTTGTTCAATATTTGTCAGCAGCTGCTGAATGGCCTGCCAGTTCAACCGGTACCTCTGGATGATGTCTCGTTCCCTGAGGCCATGCAGGGTTGTTCGTGGGCGGAATATCCTCTCCTGCCTTCTGCGCTGTCTTTGGGGTCCCTGCTGTTGTTGTTGTGGCTGCTGTTGTTGCTGCAGGGCTCTGCGTCTACGTGCACGTTGAAGAAAAAGCACCTCCATGTCTCCCTGTTGCTGCTCTGCTGCTCTGTTGTTTGTTCTGTGTGTTCTGATTAAGTACAGGTGTGTTTGCCCCATTTTAATGCCTGCCCTGACCCAGGCGTTAAAATTTCACGCTATTCGTGCTTTGCGCCATTTTTTTGCGCCACCTGCCGCGCGGAAGTGATTTTTGCCCTGGAGCATAAATACCACGCACCGCTATGTGCGTCTGTTTTTGGACGGGAACGCCTACCCTGCATGTCATTAACGCAGGGCGGGGTGCCGCTTCCAAAAACTGGCGCACATAGCGCCATTTTCCTGGTGCGCCGGATCGGGCGTCAGGGTTTAAATATGGGGCAACGTTTGCGCTGAAAGTGCGTCAAAATTTTTGACGCACATTCGGCGCAAACGGAGTATAAATATGCCCCTCTGAACCCTGGGTTGTTTGGTATCAAACAACTCAGAATTATAAATCCAAACTGGTACCAGTACTGGATTTATAAAAAAAATGTACCCAAGTGTCACCTTAGAGGTGCTCTCTGCATAGGCTAACTATACTGGCATGGTTGCTGATTGGTTCCAGCCAGCCTGCCACATCCAGACAGCCAATATACAAACTTTGGGGGAGAGCCTTGTCTCTCTGGTTTGTAAAACAAAGCCCTTCCTGGGTGAAGAAGGTAACACCCCCTCGGTCAGGAATGTGCACTGCCCTAATAGTGAGCTTCAAAGGGCTACCACCCTTGAAACCCGATCCCCAGGCCTGCTGCTAGCAGCAGATAGCCTCCCCCTTTGCAAACTCACACCTTTGGAAGGAGCAAAGGCGGGAAACCACGAGTGGCCTCAACTAGCAAGTACCACCCCTAAGGTGTTGGCTATGAAGTGGACCCTCAACTTCAGTTTCCTTCATCTTGGAATGGAGGAAAATAACCAATCAGGTTTAGGGAAAGTGAATCTTCCCACAGAGAGTGGTCACTGTAGTAGTAGTAGCCACCCAAAGGTAAGTGTCCCATTGGGTACTACCAGCTTCCCCCTAAAAACTCCCACTAATTTCAGTATTTAGTGGGATCCCATTGACCAAGAAATCAGATTAATCTGGAAGAAAAGAAGACAGCACCAAATAACCCAACATGATGAGAACCGAGGACCTCCTGCATCAGAAGAGGCTCCAAGACCCCTGCTTGCTACACCAGAGTTCCAACAATAGCAGCTGCAGAGGAGCTGACTACTGGACCAACCTTAAAAGACCAAGAGGACCACAAGGCTTCGCAAATTGCCTAAATCTCCCTCCTGAGTGGAAGCACCACTCAAGAAACCAAAGAAACCTGCAAAGGACCAGCAAACCGGTGAGTGTCACTTCACAGACCGGACGATACTTCTGCAACCGGAATTCATAGCCGGACCCAACAACACACCAACAGCCCGAACGAGACCTGCAAGTGTGCCCCCTTTGGTAGCACTGTGCCCTCACGTGGCCTAGTTGTGCCAATACTCGAGGTACTGGTCAGTGCACGTTGGACAATAGCAAAAACAGCTCTCTCAGAGCTGCAACTGGACCAGGAAGAAGCCTCAGTCGAGGGATTTCAGGAACACCCTGGACCATAGTGCTCATGTCATCTTGCAAGGCCCCCGGAAGAACACTTACCTCCACCTACAAAGGGAGCCATTGTGCATAACCTCAAAGACCTCCAATTCGCCCTGCATCCGGCTGCCCTGGGCCTTGCATCACAGGATCTGCTGTGTGCCCCAGGTCCCTAACCTCTTGCGACCTCAACAGCCTAAGGGGACCCCAAGGCACCATCTTTTAATTTGCAAACAAGCTCCTTCTCCAAGTGGCTCCTCCAAGTGGCCCGGTGCCAAGAGACATTCCTGCTCTGCTCCAGCCAGAACCAGGAGCCACCGAGACTCTCCAGCTGGCACAGCATGCCCGACTTCGTTGACCATCCTGCAAGAGAAGAGACTGGTAACTCAACTGTGTGATTTTTTATGCATTTTTAAAAGTGACTGTGCTTTGATTCCTATGGTGAGTAATTAGGCACAGAAAAACTAACTTTATTAAAACTTTGAAAAGCCATATCTCAAAAAGTACTTAACGTATCTTAAAGATCTTGGTCTTAAAACTTATATAAAAGTCTGAAGTATTTTTATAAATTCTAGTCTCAAGTTATTCACTGAGTGTGTGTGGTGCGTGATTAGATGTGTGAGTATAACAAATGCTTAGCACATCTCCTGGATTAGCCTAACTGCTCGACCCAGCACCTTAAAAATTGGAGCATTAGGTGGTCTAATAATTACCTCTAAAAACCAAAGTTTGGTTGCCCGGACCCCCTGCACAGTGTGCCTAGTTTTGCACACTATATAGAAGGCCAGCCTGCTACAGTATATACCATTCCACTGGTTTTTCTTTTGGGAAATCATTGGCTATTGACACAAGTTCACACCTACTCCGAGACACATGGACATAACCCCCACCTTGCATTTCCCTCAATTGAAAATTTTAAGTGCCCTCATCATCCATTAAAGACGGAGGTGCCTCTCCCTTTGGTTTCTTTTAATCTTTCTTCTTCGTCCATCTGCCGTCCCACTTATCTAGCTCAATCCATTTTTGGATGCTACTAATTAATTCCTTAATGTACATATTCATTTGTGATGTTCTCATACTGCAAATATTCTCTTCAAAACGTGCACAATAACTTTTTTGTCTTGACTTCGGTTTAAATCTACATCACAAGTTCAGGCAAATTCAGACAATTTATCATGAGCTTGTCCTGCACACTTGTGATGTCTTTACCCATGAATACAAGTTTGTTCTCTTGATAGGTATCTAATCAGGAAAGATCAAGGTTTCCTTGTATCATCTCATCCATTTCTAACTTTAGTCTGACCACATTCACTACATTTTCCCTCACCGGGTACTGAATTATTTCTCTGCCTAATCCTGAATCTTCACTTTCTCTCAGGGACCCAGTGAAAGATCAAATCATATAGTTTTCGGGAATTAGTACCATTCAGTGCTACAGAGGTATTGGACACTATGCTTTCTCTGGGACTACTGTTAATGAAATTGAGGTGAATTCCAAATAGACATTTTAGAATGCTGCGATTTTGGAGTGGACTTTCCTTACAGGAGTACATTCTGTCTGATTCATGGTTGATGCTGGGAAGGCAACATATGGAGTATTCACCTGAGTCAGGACTGAAGGGGTTTCTCTTATTCCTGGGATCACAGCAGCATTAGCTGATATATCTACCTTGGTAGGGACTTTCAAAGTATGTGTCATGGTTCCTGGTGACTCAGGTTTATACAAAGGACCTGCTGGACCAATAATGACTAGAACAGCAATTGCATCTGGGATATTGGGTATAGTGGAGTTAACAGGGGCAATAATCCCTGAACTCTGTACCATCAGGTTCTGACTCTAATTTACTGGTGCTGTGGCTATTCCAGAGTTTTCACTGGCAAACACACCATTTACTTTCTCATTTTGGGCCACGTTATATGGAGGTGGATGCATTTATGACAACACATCTAGGAAATCATCACTAGAATCAATATCACTGCCTGTACTCTTTGAGTTTCCTGTCTTATCCTCCTTCTTCTTCCCTTTTTTTTCTTTATTTTTCTCAAGTTCTTCATTTCTTAATGCAGGGTACAGTCTAGTTCCCTCTATCATCTCAGTTCTCCACCATTGTTGTTCTGCATCCCATCTAGCATCTGCCCAGCAACGCATTTGCTTTTTGGACTCTTCCCTGATATTTTTCCCTTTCCCTAACATAGGCTGTGTGCTCCCAATCATCAAGTGCCTCGAAGTGTGCAGGCTTAGGAGGTGGCATAATTTTGTACAACACCCAGCTCAAGTTTTCAATAATTCTCAAATTAAATGTGCCATAGCGTGGAAACATAAATGCACCATCTTCCTCTGTGATCTTATGCCATTGACTCAGCCGAATACATGGGTTAAGGCCCACATTTATAGCCATATAATGATCTGGCGTATCTCTGGGTGGTGCCTCTTGCCCCTCTCGAACAGGCATTCTCACATCTCCCTAATCAAATTTCATATAGCCTTAAAAAAGTTCATCTTTCAACAATAATATCAATAATCACAAATAGAATGCAATTTCAAATAAGGAATACATTATTTTTGGTCACAATTTTCATCCGTTGTTAACAACCAATAACAGCGTGGCACTCTACGAAGTAGTCAACCAATAACATCTCGCCACTAACACCAACTGTCCAATCTGAGCACAGTAAACTGTGAGGTCCTTCTCATTCCTGTTAGTGGCTCAACCTCCTTTACAATTCCTTGCAAACAATGCAATAGAAGCACAACATAAATGCCATGCAAATGCAACAAACTTTGGGGGTCATTACAACATTGGCGGTAAAAGGAGCTTACCGCCGTGCAGAAGACCGCCAACACACCACTGCAGCGGCGGAATTCCGCCACAGCTATTATGACACACATCACGGAATCCGCCGAAATTCAGACACCCACACAACACCGCCACACCAAAGGTCAGCGATAAACTGGCGGAAACAAATCCTCCACCTCCACGCCAACAGAAACACGCCCATGCCATTACGACCCACGAATCCACGCGGTGGTCTTTCAACCGCGGTATTCCATTGGCGGTACACACCGCCGCGCTCAAAATAAACACACAGCTCCAAAACACCACCACATTGGACAATTACAAATACACACACCTGATACACGTACAAACAACACTCCCACACATCCAACACAATATAAAACACACACCAACATCACCCACAAACCCCTACGACCCACAATTAGAGAGAACGCCATAGAGAGACAGCACAGAATAGAGAACGCCATCACACAGAGGCACACTACACCATCACCCACACAACATCCACGCACAAAACAACACATACCACTACACTCACCACACTCATCAACACATACACCACCCCACACCTCACCCACACCACCCCATGTCACGCCAAAGACACCCCGCTTCTCTGAGGAGGAGCTCAGGGTCATGGTGGAGGAAATCCTACGGATAGAGCCACAGCTATTTGGCTCACAGGTACAGCACACATCCATAGCCGGAAGATGGAGCTCTGGCAAAGAATAGTGGACAGGGTCAATGCCGTGGGACAGCACCCAAGAAATAGGGAGGACATCAGGAAGAGGTGGAACGACCTACGGGGGAAAGTGCGTTCCACGGTCTCCAGGCACCACATCGCGGTACAGCGGACTGGCGGCGGACCCCCGCCTCCTCCCCCACAACTAACAACATGGGAGGAGCAAGTCTTGTCCATCTTGCATCCTGAGGGCCTTGGAGGAGTCGTTGGAGGAACGGACACTGGTAAGTCAAATCTTAACTATCATATCCCCCATCTTACCTGCATGCAATCACACACCCCCACCCTCACACCCTCCCCTATCACCCTAACTCCTCACTAATGTACCCATAACACCAACCACCCATCCCAACCCCAAGACCTGCATGACACAACTAAGCATGGATATCCATCACTAAAGCATGCCCACTGCACATACCCAGAACACTCCCCAACCATCAGCACACAAGCCCCCACACAGGAATGCCTGCACTGGGGTACACGCACACCCAACCATTGCACACCATGAAACACACACATGCAATAATCATGTACTTATCCCCCCGCAGGAACCCAAAGGAACGTCACCACACCAGAGGGTCCAGACAACACCACTCCACCCCCAGAAGAGGCCCACAGTGACGACAGCAGCTCTGCCCTACTGGATCTTGATGACCAGCCCGGACCATTGTGGGCCTCAGGACAGTCGGTTCCCCTTGCCCAGCCACAGCCCAACACCAAACTCCCACCCTCTGGTAACACCAGTACAGCACCCACTCAGCGGGCTCATACCTCCCTACCCAGGACAGGTCAATCAGCGGTGTATCCACCACTACAGGGCACCCAGGCTAACCCACCACCCCAACAACAACAGGGACCTGGGGGCAGTGGTAGTGGGCACACGGTCCAGGGGACGGAGGCACTGGAACACAGGGGAACTGGGAGGGCTGCTGTGCGACAGAGGGAGGACAGGCCAAGGGAACCTACTCTCAACGAGGCCCTCTCCTCCATCATGGGAGCATACCACCACTCCCACGAGACGATGGCAACGGTCCTGGACAAGTTGCAGGAGACCCTGCGTCTGCAGGAGGAGCAGTATTTGGGGTTCAGGAAGGAGCTCAGGACCATCACCTCCGCCCTGGGCACCATTGTAGGGGTGCTGACGGACATTCAAAAGACTTTGAGGGACACCGTGGCACTCCAAGGGGCCCCTGACACTAGCCACGACGATGAAATGCCCACCACCTCTGCCGGCGCTAGTGGACAGGACGCCCAGCCACAGGACCACCACACCAGCACCCCACCCCCTGCAGACGGACAACCACCACGAAAGCGGTCCCTGAGATCCAGGAACAGGACAGAGCAAGATGGCAAGACCCCCGCCAGGAAATAAGACTACCCTGATTGTCCCCCCACTGTCCCACTTTGTTACCCTGTCCAGATTGGAACTGCCCCAGCTCCACTTCCAATGGCCAGATGTGCAATGTACCTGTGAGACTAATAGACTGGATTCTGCCATGGACATTCTTCCACCATAACCCATCCCGATTTCACAACCCCCCTTCATTTTTCTGCCCTTAAATAAACACCCTTGAAACACTAATAAAACTGGAGTCAGTCTATGAATTTGAACTTTGTATTGTCAATTACAGTGTCAAAAAGGGTTATCTATTGGAAGGACAACATACCAATGTCACACATCACAAGCCTTTCAAGGGTGCAAGTTGTTGACACGTAGGTTACCACATTAGTGAAACTGAAATGGAAGGGGACAACTCAATTAACAAATAGTGAGTGAAATGTAGGTACAGGATAGAGGTAGACATGTGAAAGTTAATGTAATGTTAAACCTGAAAATTTACTCACCTGTGTCTCACTGGAAATATTGCTGTATGACTGACTCCCTGTTGTCGTTTTCGTCTTCCTCAGCTTCATCCTCATCACTGTCCACAGGCTCCACAGCTGCTACAACACCGTCATCTGGATCATCCTCCTGCAGAAAAGGCACCTGGCGTCGCAATGCCAAATTATGGAGCATGGAGCAGGCGATGATGATGTCACACACCTTCTTCAGTGAGTAGAATAGGGACCCACCTGTCATATGGAGGCACCTGAACCTGGCCTTCAGGAGGCCGAAGGTGCGTTCGATCACCCTCCTAGTCCACCCATGGGCCTCATTGTACCGTTCCTCTGCCCTGGTCCTGGGATTCCTCACTGGGGTCAATAGCCACGAAAGGTTGGGGTAACCAGAGTCCCCCAATAGCCATGCACGGTGCCTCTGGAGTTGACCCATCATATCAGGGATGCTGCTATTTCGCAGGATGTAGGTGTCATGCACAGAGCCAGGGAACATAGCATTTACTTGCGCGATGTACTGGTCTGCCAAACAGACCATCTGGACATTCATCGAATGATAACTCTTCCTGTTCCTGTACACCTGTTCACTCCTTTGGGGGGGGACCAGAGTTACATGGGTCCCATCAATAGCACCTATGATGTTGGGGATATGTCCAAGGGCATAGAAGTCACCTTTAACTGTAGGAAAATCCTCCACCTCAGGGAAAATGATGTATCTCCTTACGTGTTTCAGCAGGGCAGCCAACACTCTGGACAAGACGTTGGAAAACATAGGCTGGGACATCCCTGATGCCATGGCCACAGTAGTCTGAAATGACCCACTTGCAAGGAAATGAAGCACTGACAGCACCTGCACGTCAGGGGGGATTCCAGTCGGATGGCGGATTGGTGACATCAGGTCTGGCTCCAACTGGGTACATAGTTCCTGGATTGTGGCACGGTCAAACCGGTAGGTCACGATCAAATGTCTTTCTTCCATTGTCAACAGGTCCACCAGCGGTCGGTACACCGGAGGATTCCGCCACCTTCTCATATGTCTCAGCTGACGGTGCCTATGAAGGGCAACAGCGAAGAACCAGTCACTATTCCTCCAGGTATGTACCCACAGTTACACACAAGACTACACCACTCACAAAACCCCTTCCTGTATGTGTGTTGATTATAGGCCTAGCTATGTGTGACGCAGTAGTAAATGAAGCCATGTGGGCCCCTGAAATGGCGGCTTCCTGACCTCTAAAATGGGACAATGGAATTGTGGGGTAACTGCGCTGGCGTTGGACACCGTCGTGGTAGGCGGTCGTAGAGCGCGGCGCAATGCTGCATTGGTTAACATTGGACCCTATGGGTCCCAGGAGCTAATGAACAGGTGCGCCGGCGGGGATGATGCGCCCCGCCGCGTACGTCACCGCCATTTTCTATCTCTTCAATCACTAGATACCTGACCTTCGACAGGAGACGACCTACACTGCTAGTGCTGCTGTGACCTCGGTCTGGAAGCGACGATGGCTGCTGCGTCTGGCGAAAGGCCCCTGCCCTCACTGCACAGGAGTTGGAGAAACTTGTGGATGGGGTCCTCCCCCAGTTCATGCTACTCTACCGTCCTCCAGACCAACAGGTCAGTACACAGGGAGCACGTTGGATGGGCTATGCCTGGGTGTAGAGGGCTGGTTGGAAGAGAGAAGGGTGCAGAGTTCATTGAACATAAATGCATGGGAATGAATGGGCCACATGGCCAGAGTAGGAAGGGGGCCACTCACATTGACGGTGCAGTAGGTAATGACTGTTCCTCTTTCCTTGTGCATGTCATGTAGGTCAGCGCCCACCAGAAGAGGGACATTTGGCGTGCATCGCCAAGGAAGTCCGGACCCTGCGGGCCCACCAGAGACGGGGCACCCACTGCCGTAAGAGATGGGAGGACATTCGCCGCTGCAGCAAGAAGACGGCGGAGGCTCGGCTGGGGTTGGCCTCCCAACGTGGGAGGGGTGCCCGTCGCATCATGACCCCCCTGATGTTCCGGATCCTGGCGGTGGCCTATCCGGAGTTGGATGGGCGCTTAAGGACATCACAGCAGACACAAGGGGGTGAGTACAACCTAATTCTGTGGACTTTGCGTGCAGTGGAGGTGTCTGGGTGGGGGAGGTGGGCTGTGGGTGTCCCTAGGCCAGGGCGAGTTAGGTTGGCAAGGCCCCTCCGTAATGTAGGCCATGTGGCACTCTAACCCAGCTCAGAACAGTGGCAAGTTGATGTATAGTTGCCCCTTTGTCATCCATGTGCGCAGATTTCTACCATTGCCATGTATGCCATATCCCAGAAATTGCATGTACAGAGGCCAGGAGCACGGCGTAATGTATGGGGCTGCTGCGTCTGTCTTGTCCGCCAACGGTAGCGGTATGCCATGCACTAAAACTCTCTTTCTTCTGTCTCCCCCCCTTTTCCTGCTCTCCCTGTCCTTTTGTACATCAGCATCATCAGGCGGAGGTACAGTGGCACCGGAGCACGAGGGAGCTGCATCCCACATGGCCATGGAGGGCCACACCACAGACTCTGAATGCACCAGTGGGACGGAGGGCGAGGGGAGCTTCACGACGGCCACAGGATCACCAACCGGCGACACTGACTCGTCCGCCGATGTGAGCTCCCCTGTGGTGGCGGCACCATCTGTGCGCCCCACTTCTACAGGTACAGCCGCCACCTCCCCTACCAGCACCGCCCTCCCAGCAGCCCCTCAGCATTCGCCCCGTGCCCGCTCACCCAGGAGGGTGGGCATCACCTTCGCCCCAGGCACCTCAGGCCCTGCCCCAGTCACCCCTGCTGCCCTCAGTGAGGAGGCCATTGACCTCCTCAGGTCACTCACTGTTGGGCAGTCTACCATTGTGAATGCCATCCAGGGTGTAGAACGAGAGTTGCAACACGGTAATGCATTCCTGGAAGGCATTCATTCTGGTCAGGCTGTCCTTCAGCGAACCCTGCAATCTCTGGCCTCAGCACTGATGGCAGCCATTGTCCCTGTGTCTAGCCTCCCCCCTCCAACTTCCTCCACCCAGACCCAATCCCCTGTACCCCAGCCCATCCCAAGCACACCTACAGACCAGCATGCACACAAGTCAACACCCAAAAGTAGCTCAAGCAAACATAGGCACCACACACACCACAGGCACTCACACAAGCATCACATCCAGACAGACACAGCAACATCCACTGTCTCCACTGTGTCCCCCTCCTCCTCTTCTCCCTCCTCCCTCCCAGTCTCGTCTACACACACACCTGCATGCACCACATCTACAGGCACTAGGACTCGCACCAGGACACCCAGCACCACAAGCCGCTCACCTGCACTCACCACCCCCACTGCCATTTACACGTCCCCTGTGTCCTCTCCCAGTATGTCTGTGACGCCCCCTCCCAAAGTACACAAACGCCGGCAATCACTCACCCAACATCCATCCCCATCACGACAGCCTCCAGTACCTGCACCTGCACCCAAAACACCTAAAGTGACACCTCATACAACCACCTCCTCTTCGTCCACTCCCAGACCCCCTCCAACTACCCATCCCAGTGTCCATCAGAAACTGTCCCTATGTCAAATTGACCTTTTTGCCCCCACCACCCCCACTCTAATTCATCAGTCCCGTCGTAGCGCCTCAGCCAAAAAGCCTCCAGTACCAGTGGTGCGTGTTCCAGGTTTTTGGAGTGCACCGTCCACCAGGGCAGGCAGTAGGACCCGGAGCCAAGGCACCGTAAGCCCACCCCATGTAAAGTCTCCGAAATTGGAGAGTGGACAACGGGACCGTGTCAAGACTCCTGGTGGGACTACAACTGAAATGGGATCGAAGGCGATTGGTGAGTCAGCTGTAACTCCAAAAAAGGTGGGGAAGGTCGCAAGGAAGTCTCCCCAGCCTGTTGTGAGTGTCACTGCGGAGAAGTGCGCCATCATTTCCGGCGGTCCAGACGCACCGTCGTTACTTGTCAGGAGACCACCGCCGGAGTCACAGCCCAGGAGGGCCCAAGTATCGTCACTGGTCAGGAGACCACCGCCGGAGTCACGGCCCAGGAGGGCCCAAGTATCGTTACTGGTCAGGAGACCACCGCCGGAGTCACGGCCCAGGAGGGCCCAAGTATCGTTACTGGTCAGGAGACCACCGCCGGAGTCACGGCCCAGGAGGGCCCAAGTATCGTCACTGGTCAGGAGACCACCGCCGGAGTCACAGCCCAGGAGGGCCCAAGTATCGTCACTGGTCAGGAGACCACCGCCGGAGTCACAGCCCAGGAGGGCCCAAGTATCGTCACTGGTCAGGAGACCACCGCCGGAGTCACAGCCCAGGAGGGCCCAAGTATTGTCACTGGTCAGGAGACCACCGCCGAAGTCAGTGCCCAGGAGGGCCCAAGTATCGTCACTGGTCCAGAGACCACCGCCGGAGTCACAGCCCAGGAGGGCCCAAGTATCGTCACTGGTCAGGAGACCACCGCCAGAGTCACAGCCCAGGAGGGCCCAAGTATCGTCACTGGTCCAGAGACCACCGCCGGAGTCACAGTCCAGGAGGGGCCAGGATGCCACAGCCCCGCTGGGCAATGATGGAACGTCATGCCACACACCAATGTCCAGTGTGGAGATCGTCATGCCACACACCAATGTCCAGTGTGGAGATCGTCATGCCACACACCAATGTCCAGTGTGGAGATTGTCATGCCACACACCAATGTCAGTATCAGAACCGCCATGTCAAAGCACTGATGAACAGTCCTGAACCGCCATGGCAAAGCACCGCTGAACAGGGCACAGACCGCCATGGCAAAGCACCGCTGAACATAGCAAAGACCGCCATGGCAAAGCACCGCTGAACAGGGCACAGACCGCCATGTCAAAGCACCGCTGAACAGTCCTGAACCGCCATGGCAAAGCACCGCTGAACAGGGCAAAGACCGCCATGGCAAAGCACCGCTGAACAGGGCAAAGACCGCCATGGCAAAGCACCGCTGAACAGGGCACAGACCGCCATGTCAAAGCACCGCTGAACAGTCCTGAACCGCCATGGCAAAGCACCGCTGAACAGGGCACAGACCGCCATGTCAAAGCACTGCTGAACAGTCCTGAACCGCCATGTCAAAGCACTGCTGAACAGGGCAAAGACCGCCATGGCAAAGCACCGCTGAACAGGGCAAAGACCGCCATGGCAAAGCACCGCTGAACATAGCAAAGACCGCCATGGCAAAGCACCGCTGAACAGGGCACAGACCGCCATGTCAAAGCACCGCTGAACAGGGCAAAGACTGTGTAGGTATGAATAGGCCGCCACATCAGGCATCCTTATCCCATGTGCAGCTGGGACAGTGACAGGACAGGAACTTTCACTGGGAGACTCATCCAGTCTGGGCACCAGTCCTACCCAGTACCAGTAGAGAACTGCATCTACTTGAGAGACTGTGGCTTTGCACTCCCCAGGATGGCACAGTGGGCAAGCCACCCACTGTAGAGACTTGAGAGACTGTGGCTTTGCACTCCCCAGGATGGCACAGTGGGCAAGTCACCCACTGTAGAGACTTGAGAGACTGTGGCTTTGCACTCCCCAGGATGGCACAGTGGGCAAGCCACCCACTGTAGAAACTTGAGAGACTGTGGCTTTGCACTCCCCAGGACACATCAATGGGCATGGAGCCCCATCGTGGATCTGGCTTCGCATTCATGTGGCTGAGGTGCCCCCCCTTCCCTTCCCCCTGAGGTGCCTGTAGTGTTTCTATCTGATGCCCCGGCAGTGTTCTCTCGGATTTTGGTCAGGTATCTATTGTGGGCCTCGCCCATGCATTTTTGGACTGTTGTTGCACGGACATTGTTGTGTACATATCTGCACTACTTCTTGTATTGTATATATAATTATGACAGATTTCGAGATATATATCAGTATATTTTTGTATGTATATTGGCACAAAACAATGTTTGACCGCAATTCGCTTTGTCTTTGCATTCTTCCGGGGGGATTGTGGGTTGTTCATGTGATATTTTTGACTGCATTGGTGTGTATGATGTGTATGTTGTGATATGCGAGGCTGGGGGTGGAGGTGTTTGGTGGGTGTCCCCCTAACTTTTGCCTCCCCCCTTCCCTGTGTCGTAGGTGCAGTACTCACCGGTATCTTCGGCGCCTACGTCGCTGTTGGTCGTAGAGGAGCAGAAAGACAAGGGCAGGTAGTATTTGGAGTTGCGGCTCCATGGAGTCGTTGTTCCTCGTGGAGTGTGTTCAGGTGAGCGTTTTCCCATAGCAAAAGCTGTTTCCGCCGTGTTTTTATCCGCGGTGAATCCGCCCCGGAAAAGGTGGCGGATTGGTGTGTTCTGATACTATGGGCGGTACATTGTCTTCCGCCTGTCTGTTGGCGGTGACCGCCGCGCTGCTTGTCTGTACCGCCGTGGCGGGCGATGTGTTAAAGTGGCTGTCTTTGTTGGCGGTTTCCGCCAGGGTCATAATTCCCTTTTTTTGTCCGCCGGCCTGTTTGCGGTCTTACCGCCGCTTTAACACCGTCCCCCAGGGTTGTAATGACCCCCTTTGTCTGCTCCACTAAACAATCAATGGTATTCAATCACACAACAAATGGTCCGGAGCAAAACTTTCTGGCCTACTCTGACTCACAATCGTGTCTAACCTCAACAAGCAGACTATGACCCGGATTAGTGTAGCTTTACCCCTGCGCAAAAGGATCCACCACACCAACCACACCTTACTCTCAACACAAAGATATTTGTCCATATCTCAAGTTTGTAGCCAACAGCACCTCACGACTAACACCACCAAACTTAGCAGACAATTACAACACAGTGTTTACTATCCTGGGATATTAGGCTATGTCCAGCCCGATAACCACTTCAACTTCTTTGCATTAGGCGCTTCCACATCCACACAACAACTTAAAACATTACTGCATCACACCACACAATCTCAGCAAAACAACGCAAGCCAGACCCTATTGATACTCACTCATCTGCTGGTACAACTTCATTCCAATTTCTAGAATACCGCTACTCCTCCTAATAGGGACATGAACTTTGGGGTCAGGAATGGGCTTGGGCAAGACTGGGCTCTCACATGGATACAGTAACTCCCTCTGACTCAATAACTAACCCAGCCAACATGCTACCATCTTATACCAGACAGGTGCGTGGTTTATGATCTCTTATTTGATGGATCTTTTTAAGTTGATAGAGACACCAAGGGAGTTAACAGCAATAAAACAATCCAATTTTAATGAAGCCCATTTGGCCACGCAATAAAGACCAGGAATTGGTGATTAAAGTTAGGTAATTTTATTATTACAAATTAATATTCAGTCCAGTATATATTAGGGGTGTGCAGGGTGCTCCACTCTGCTGGGGGGGCTAACAGAATGTTGGGAACTCCACGCTCTTCTTGAAGTGCAGAGTTGTCCAAAAAACTTTGTTAGCCCCTCCAGCAGAGCAGTTGGGCTGCACAGCACAAGTGCAGATAGTCTGCGCTTGCACTGTGCAGCGCATAACTGGGCTGCAGCACGCACTGGAGCAAAGGAGGAAGGCAGCCACTGAAGAGGAGGACCCCCTGGGAAGGCCCAAGTAAGTCCTTTACTCTCCTCTCCTCTTGGTAGTTGTTTGTGCACACTGGTGTACAAAGAAGGACTGAAATAGCAGCTTTCACTGCCTACGGCCCGGCCTGAATTCGGGCCAGGCCATAGGCTGTGAAAGCTGCCATTTGAGGCCTCTTGTGCACCAGCCAGTCCTGTGGGCACAGCACACCGGGCAGGCCAGTGTACAACAGGCCTGGCAGTTTTCACTGCCAAGGCCCTCTCCAAAATGTGCCTTATCTTGGAAGCACAAAGCAGGGTTCGGCCTGGCTGACCAGGCCCAACCCTGCTTAGTGCTTCTGAGATCTGGAGCATTCAGGACTCCACAGTTCACGGAACTCGGCAGAATTTGTTTTTATCTCTGCAGAATTCCACAGAGTTGGACTCCGTGAACTCCGCCCAGGCCTACTATATATATGCATTCAGGAGAATAACAAAAAGAGCTTACAGCTGGCAAGCAGAAATATCACAATAGGTTCAGTCTCAGTAGAGGAAGATACAGAATAATCACAACTACAACAATACAGGAACTGAGAATTAGAAATGTGTTCCTGAAAGAAACTCCGATTCTCTTTTCTAAACATGAATACATTCTAAATTCATCTAATCAAGGTTTTAAGTTTAGAATAAGGATAATTTATATAGGGAGTCTCAAGGAAATTCAGAAATGTGAGAAGGTGTCACCATAGTAAAGACTCCAGGAGAAGTCTTCCACAATTGGAATAAGTGTTTAGCTTGAAGTTTCATACTTGCAAAAATAAAGGAAGTAGAGAGATCTGTACCTTTCAAAGTGTGAGGGCAATATGCTCTCTTCTAACAGTGTCAACATTAATTAAAACAAACGGAACCTTCAGTAAGAATTGTATTTCTTCCCACCCCACCATGAACCAATCATTTCTGTTCCTGTGACATGCATTTGTAACATAACCTAAATTTCCAATCTTCAAGAACTTGGACAATTACTGCAACAGTGTTCTTCCCCAGTTCCTTATATATGATGAATAGGAGGCTTCCATCTGTTCATTAGGTCTTTATGTTTCTTGCCAAGATTTCTCTTTTCAGGCCTTGCTATCAATAAGCTAATACACACAACAATACTCCTTTCTCTAGCTAATGCAACCTTGACAAAGCACCAGAAAAATAAAGAACACGCTACACAAGACAAATAAATTTAAAAATTAAGGCACTTAATCAGGCTAACTTTAACTAAACATTTAGGGGGTTATTCTAACTTTGGAGGAGTGGTAATCCGTCCTAAAAGTGACGGTAAAGTGACGGATATACCACCAGCCGTATTACGAGTTCCATAGGATATAATGGACTCGTAATACGGCTGGTGGTAAATCCGTCACTTTTCCGTCACTTTTGGGACGGATTAACACCTCCTCCAAAGTTAGAATAACCCCCTTAATGTGCATTTCGAATATATAATTATACATGCACACATGTAAGTTTCAAATAAATGCAGAACATGACAAAAGAAAAGCATGTTACTTCTGCAAATACAACTAGTTATGAACATGAATAATGAATACACGAAAGTATTTAAATGTACATTAGAGTGCAAGTTTATAAAGCTTCAATTTCTCAATAGTTACATTTCATTAATACATTTAAATGTTTATACACGCTAATAGGATTAAGGCACACAATAAATACAATGTAAAAAATAAATGTGAAAATGCACAATGATAACGTGTAAAGGATAGAAGCCCTCATCCTGACCTTGGCGGGCGGCGGAGGCCGCCCGCCAAAGTCCCGCCGTCAGGTTACCGTTCCGCGGTTGAAAGACCGCTGCGGTAATTCTGACATTCCCGCTGGGCTGGCGGGCGGCCGCCTTCAGGCCGCCCGCCAGCCCAGCGGGAAAGAGGCTTCCACGATGAAGCCGGCTCGGAATCGAGCCGGCGGAGTGGAAGCTGTGCGACGGGTGCAGTTGCACCCGTCGCGTATTTCACTGTCTGCGCAGCAGACAGTGAAATACATTTAGGGGCCCTCTTACGGGGGCCCCTGCAGTGCCCATGCCAGTGGCATGGGCACTGCAGGGGCCCCCAGGGGCCCCACGACCCCCCCTACCGCCATCCGGTTCCCAGCGGGCGGACCGCCGGGAACTGGATGGCGGTAGGGGGGGTCGGAATCCCCTCGGCGGCGCAGCAAGCTGCGCCGCCTTGGAGGATTCCAAGGGGCAGCGGAAAACCGGCGAGAGACCGCCAGTTTTCCTGCACTGACCGCGGCCAAAGCGCCGCGGTCAGAATGCCCTGCGGGGCACCGCCGGTCTGTCGGCGGTGCTCCCGCCGACCCTGGCCCCGGCGGTCTAAGACCGCCGGGGTTAGAATCACCCCCAGAGTCTAAATGTTGCTACTCCATTCATTTTTTGAAATCACCAATGCTACCACTTACCTCTTCCAAGAGAAAAACCAACTGAATATCTCACTTCCAAGATTCAGATCACAAACTTATTCCAAACATCACACACTATTCCTTTCAGTCTGTCAAACCAAAAGAAAGAATACACTACCCAAGAAAAATACATTTAAAAATTAAGGCCTTTAATCAGGCTAACTTTAACTAAACATTCAGGCCCTCATTATGAGTTTGGTGGTCTTTTGGCAAGACCTCCACGGTGGCGGCCTGCCAAAAGACCGCCAGTGTTGGTGATAATCCACCTGCCGTATTAAGAGTCCACAATGAAGACCGCCAAAACACAGCCACAAATCTGACACCGCCAGGATACTTGTGGGCGGGAAAGATGCGGTTCCACCACCAGCACCGCTATGCTGACAACTTTCGGGCCACCGAAAACCATTGGTGGTCCGAACCACCACGGTCAGAACACACTCCTGCCAGAACACAACACCACATTGGACAGTTCAAACACCCCACACCTGACACACATACACAGACCAGACACACACACTCCAAACACTATATAACACCCCGACACAACCCATGCGCCTTTGTGACTAAAGCCACAGATGGAGAAATGTGAGCAGCCACAATCACAAATCTAGCACCGACACACTAGAGGCACATATACACTTCACACTCATCACACACCTTTAATGCCAATACTATACACATAACACAACTACATACAAACACCACAACCTACCAGCACCCACAACCAAACACCCACACCCCATCTATCAGCCGACAGTGCAACCTACACACACAAAACTCACCTCCACCCAGAAACACAACCACCATGTCCCATCAAAAGCACCCACGCTTCACTGACAAGGAGTTGCAGGTCATGGTAGATGATATCCGCAGGGCAGAGCCCCGACTCTTTGAAGCACAGATTCAGCAAACCACCATAGCCAGGAAAATGCAGTTATGGCAGAGAATCGTCGATAGGATCAACTCAGTGGGAGACCATCCACGCACTAGGGAGGACATCAGGAAGAGGTGAAACAACTACAGTGGGAAGGTGCATTTCATGACTGGCAGTGGGCCCCCACCTTCTCCCGCAGAGTTCACATTGTTGGATGAGAAGGTGTTGGGCATCCTGCATCCTGAAGGCCTGACTGGAATACCTGGAGGACTGGACTCTGGTGAGTAACTAACACTCCCCTGGCACTAATTTATCCTGTCCAGCATGCTTCCTCACCTCCCAAACACTCCCCAATTCACTCC
Organism: Pleurodeles waltl; assembly: GCF_031143425.1. NCBI lineage: Eukaryota > Metazoa > Chordata > Amphibia > Caudata > Salamandridae > Pleurodeles > Pleurodeles waltl. The sequence continues at coordinate 224,175,315 of NC_090440.1, forward strand.
ATCTCCCATGACACCTCCCACCCAGTCACCTAATGCCCCTCTCCTGCACGCCCAAAGTCCACACACTCCCTGCCAAGTGCCAACTGCCAAGCACAATCACTATGACTGTCACAATGCACTAGCTCATCCACATCCAAACCTGCAATTTGCACATCACATCACACCTATTACATGTATGACTATTGCACTAGCTACAACAACTAGATGCTTCAACTGAGGACCACTACATGGCAATAACAGCCATGCAATGGCACTACACAATGCCAAAGTAGCCCAAACACAGACACAGCATTGCTACCAATCCTAAGGGCCACTAATCCAGGCCTACTACCGTGAAATGGATTAATCCTGGCCTTGAAAGAAAGAAGGTATAATCCATGCACAACAGGCAGACAGAACAAACAACCTTGCATACACACACACCCCTCCCATTTGGATACCATGCTGCAATGTACAGCCATTGCCACTCACATATACTAAGCCAGAATGCCCACCAGCTAACAGGGCAAACCTGTCATGTGAACCATCACACAGGAACAGAACCCACCCACCTAGCTAATGTGACCACGACTGATTCCCAACAACCCCAAGAAGCATGGTACCCATGTCACTATCCACAAACAGTGTTAGCAGTGCTGCACCTGTCATTGCCATTGCTGGAAATCAAGTGAAGGCACTTTATGCATCAGACTAACAGAAAACCATAAACAACTCCAACATTTACCTCTCTCTCTCTCCATCCACAGATACCCCTGCTACAGACACCATGGAGAGTTTACCAGAGACTGCCACCTCTCCTCAGGATGAAGGCCCCAGTGAGGACAATGCAGCTGAATATCTGGACAGTGACAACCTACCTGGCCCATGTGGGACCCCTGGTCAGTATACCACTCCTTGTCTCACCCTCCCCACATCAACCCCCACCCTCTCACCCCCCCCAGCCTGTGGCAACAACATCTCAGCCAACCCTTCGTCCCCAAACCTGTGCCCCAAGAACCGTTCAATCAAGTGTGTGCCCCACAGTACAGGGACCTGAGTTAACCCCTAACACCAATGACAATGAAGGTCCTTGCGAAACTGGGAGTGGGCACACTGTGACAGGGGCACAGGCACATGCGGGCAGGGGACACAGGAGGGAGTCTGTGGGCCAGAGGAGGGGACAGCCAAGGGAGGCCTCTGAACAGGAAGCCATCTCCCAAGTCCTGGGAGCATATCAACAATTCCAGGACAGGATGGGCCAGATCATATCCATGTTGGGGGAAAACCAGAGGCTGCAGAGGGAATACCAACAGGAGGTCATGCAGCAGTGGCAGGCCCACAATGCCACCATGGCCTCCATTGCAGGGGTGCTCAGGGACATTAACACCACCCTGCCTACTTCCTCCATCCACCAGCAAGCCCCTTCCACAAACCACATCACACCCGAGCCTTCTACATCTGCGGCTGCTAGTGGAATGGATGCCCTGCCAGAGGAAGCACAGGCCTCAGACACCCCTCCCTATGTAGCTGAAGAACCCCCGCAAACGTAGACGTCCATTCAGACATCCAGCTGGAGCAGATGCCAAGATGAAACCCACTGCCAAGAAGTGACCGCCCTGATTACTCTCCCTTGTGTGCCACTGAGACACCCTGTTAACTTTTCATTACACTACTCCTTTTTCCTATGGCCCATAGACACTGGACCTGTGCTACCTACAGCTGTGCCTCCTACTCTGAGGATTTCATCTACCATGACCCCACTCATCACCTGTTTGCCACTCTATTCACAATAAACATTATAGATCACAGCAACTGCATATGTGTCTTTATTTTTACAGATACAATTGTATGTTTACCAAATTGTCAATGTGGAATGGGCCACAACACAACAGGCAGTGGAATGGACTGCATGGGGAGGCATCCTCTGCAGCAGACACAGTACAACAGATATGTACCAGGGCTGATGTAAGGGAGTCATTAGTCTTGCCACACACCAGAGTAAATCCACTTATCCATCCTGCAAAAAGACCATGACAGAGACTACCATAAGGATAGTAGGCATGGTGCCACACAAAGCCCATATGTAGTCCAGAGTTGGCGTGCCCACTGTAGTAGGCAATTAAACAGGGAACAAAAGATTACACTCCTACATCACCAGTCACTTGACATACATCAAAAAACACTGTAGATGAGCATGAGCATGTGCATGCTTCAGAAGATCTACGAATGGATCACCACTGAAACCAGAAGAACAGTCACCCAAGCCCTCGTAAGCAGCAAACTGGACTACGGCAATGCCCTCTACACCACGGGAACCACGGCCAAACTCTAGAAAAGACTGCAACGCATCCAGAACTCCTCTGCACGCCTCATCCTGGACATCCACTGCCACATCACAGCCCACCTGAGAGACCTGCATTGGCTCCCCATCAACAAGAGAATCACCTTCAAACTTCTCACCCACGCTCACATGGCACTGCACAACACTGGACCAGAATACCTCAACAGACGGCTCTCCTTCTACACCCCGACCCGACAGTTTCGCTCCGCCGGACCTTGCCCTCACCACAGTCCCACGCATCTGCAGAACAACCACCGGCGGCAGATCATTCTTGCATCTCGCTGCCAATATGTAGAACACACTTCCTACCCACCTGCGTCAGACCAAAGACCTCCTTACCTTTAGGAGACGACTCAAGACTTGGCTGTTCAAGAAGTAGCAGCCCCTCCCACCCCCCAGTGCCTTGAGACCCTCACGGGTGACTACAAATTCCCTGATTGATTGATTGATTGCAAGACACCACTTTGTGAACAGTAATCAAAGGATATTGAACAAGAATGGTGTAAGCAATAGGTAGGAGTGACAAAGATGAACAGTGCACATTCAGTCACTGGAATGACATGAGAACAGGAGAATGCAGGACACATAACAAAATACAGGCCTGTCCATAGGAGATGTGATTCTTGCAACCTGCATACAGTACACATGTTAGAGATGAGACATTTCAACCCAACACCTCACATGCAGTCAGTCACCTCCCACAACACACGCATAGGGATAGGAACACATTACGTCACCACTGATATTCCAAATCAGGAGGACCATTGATACCAAAGTACCTTGATATACTAGACATGCAAATAGACACATAGCTTACCTGTATGTTACTGGAAGTACTGATTGATGAGCTCAGCCCCTGAGTCAGCTGCACCTTCCTGATCTGCCTCCTCATCCATTTCCATTTCAGCATCACCAGCCACTGGTCCTGCTGCCTCCTCCTCATCAGCTAGTAAGGGTATCTGACGTCTCAGGGCTAGATTGTGGAGCATGCAGCAGGCAACTATGATCTGGCGTACCTTTTGGGGGGTGTAGAGGAAGGCACCTCCAGAGACGTGCAGACACCTGAATTTGGCCTTCAGGAGGTCAAATGTTCTTTCTATTACAAGCCTCATCCTTCCGTGGGCCTTATTGAAACGTGTTCCCCTTCAGTGGCAAGGTACATCACTGGTGTCAACAGCCAGGGAAGGTTTGGATTGCCAGTCACCTGTTTGCACAGAGATAGGGCCTGTTACAGCCACAGGGAACACAGCGACTGGTACAGCCACAGGGAACACTGCCATCACAGGTGCTATAGCAGGGACCTACATCCAAATGCTTACATACCAATGAGCCAAGCCCTTTCCCTCTTTAGACGTGCCATCATGTGTGGGACATTGCTGTTTCTCAGAATGTAGGAGTCATGCACAGATCCAGGAAACTTGGCTGTCACTTGGGAGATGTACTGGTCTGCCACACACACCACCTGCACATTGATGGAGTGATAGTTTTTCCAGTTCTTAAACACCTGTTCATTGGCAATGGGAGGGACCAAGGGTATATGTGTGAGATCTATGGCCCCTATCACATGAGGGAAGTGTCCCACATCATAGAAGTCTGCCTTCACATAGGTCAAATTCGCTTGTTAGGGGAACCTGATGTAGCTGCCCAGGTGTTTCAAAAAAGTACACAGTACATCCTTCAACACAAGACTAAACATGGGCTGTGACATCCCTGCTGCCAAGCCCACTGTAACCTGAAAGGATCCTGTGGCAAGAAAGTGTAGCACTGACAGGACTTGAACTGTAGGAGGGATGGCATTGGGATTATTTATGGCAGGCAATAGATCTGGCTCCAACTGGGTGCATAGATCCATGATGGTATGACGGTTCAGACGATAGGTCTGAATTTAATGCCTCTCCTCAAGGGTTGCAAGGTCCACAAGCGGATGGTACACTGATGCATGTCTCAATATCCTCATGACAGGGTATCTAGGCTGGAAAGGAGAGATTGTATAATGTGATATGCACACCACACATGTTAGCAGAACATATCAAAATTGCACACACCTAACCTCATACACATGCTGCAAACTGCTGACACATATGATATTGTGAAAGCTGAAGAGACATGGACTCCACCCTTGATGCACATTGCTGTTCCCCCTTATTAATAGTTTCTGACATACATCACATGTATTATGTACTGTGGTACACTGACCTGTCTTGCACTGAGCATGTATGCAGTCATGCCATATACCTATACGGTCACTGCGCCAATCAGTCGACAAGTATCTGGAAATGCTGATCATTAGACAACCAGCCACAACGTCACTGTGTCATACACGTCACATGTATATACCAACCCATGATAGCACAATGGAGGCCTACTCCGCATTCTGCAAAAAAAGTGTATTGCACACTTATTTTGCTGCATCAAGGCATGATATGCGCATAAAATGGCAGCTGCCTGTCCTGCAGCACTGGACAGGATGAAGTGACCTATGTCCGTCAGCGTATGTTATCATGGCGGTAGGCGGTCCCAACCGCAGTGCAACATCTCATTGGGTAACATTGCTGCCTATGGGGGACTGGGGCCAATGGCGATCGCCGCTGGCAGTGACGGTGCTGTACGTGGGGCCGTGACCGCTATTTTATGCTGACTTGCTCTATTGACTCCTGACACTCTAGCAAGCAAGACCTCTACGTGCTGAGCTCTTGTGTACTGTCTCTGGAGCCACCATGCCACGTCCTGCAGGTGATAGTGCCCATGTCTTCACTCAAGAAGAGCTGGAGAAGCTGATTGAAGGGGTCCTACCCCTATATGGACAGTTGTATGGGGCACCAGAGGAGCAGGTGACCCCAATCCCATAGTCATGTGTGATAGGGGTTTGTAACGGTCAATGACATTCGTGTACCGGTCAGGGAGTACATGCATGCAGGGGCCATGGAGTTTAGGCGTGTTAACCGTGAGGTGGGTATGTGTGGGCATTTGATGGGTCTGCTGTAAATAGTCCACTGCTGTTGGTATGGTGCAAGTATACATTACTTTCTGTGTCAAACATGCAGGTCAAGGTCCATCAGAAGAAGGGAATATGGTGTGCGGACCCTGGGGGTCCGTTGCCGGCAGAGCACCCATTGTCGCAAGCGATGGGAGGACCTGAGGCGCTGGGCCCGGAAGACCAAGGATGCCCAGCTGGGGATGTGTTCCCAATGAGGGAGGGGTGCTTGTCGGACCCTGACCCCCATAAAGGCCCGCATTTTGGCAGTGGCCTACCCTGAGGTGGATGGGCGTTTGAGGACAGCATAGCAGCCACAAGGGGGTGAGTACTGACTGTATCCTGGGACTTGGCTGGCCCTAATTGGGATTGGGTGCCTCAATGCTGGCAAAATGCCAATGTAGTTAATGTTCCATGTGCATCAACATTTGGAAATTGGCAATAGGCACCCTGACAGAGCATATTTTGTAGATGTGTCCCCTTGCTTTACTGTCAGTGGATTTACATCTCCCTGTTCCTTATCTCTCCAAATCTGCAATGTGGAGATGCACTGATGACATAGGCACATGTGTGACTCCATCCTGGCCATACAATGGATATGAGTGTCAGTAGCACCCTAAGCATTGTGTATCAGAAGCTCCATCCATCTGCAATAGTGGCTATGAGGTGTCAGTCCACTGCCATCTGTGTAGGCTACCTGTATATGCGACTGTGTGACTCTCCTTTCATCACTGGGACTATGTAAATCATATACTGTTTCTGGACTAGACAGATTGTGGAACTGGCATTCCAGTTCTACCATAGAACTGGCCTTCATGGGACAGAAGTACTGGCCTGAGAACTGACTAGTCCTACATAGGTGATCTTCTGACTGAAGGGTATGTGTAGGTAGGAAACCTGGAATACTGTTACATGTAGATATGATGAGGTCTGATTGCACAGATGTTGCTTTCCTAGGAACAGTGGCCTTCCAAACTATGAGTTGGTACTGGTGGTGGTAAGTGCCCTGGGAGATCCCATATGTGTCACTGTGGTGTGTATATTGCATGTATTACAAAACCCCAAGCTTGTCTTCTGCTGCATTGCTGACTGACTGCCTACATCATGTCGACATGGATAGTTGGGGGCACATCAGATGGCCTGTGACTCTTACAGCTTGGCTTGGCTAATAGGTTGGGGCAGATTAAGAGTGGTTTGGGTACTGCATGACACATGGGCCCTCATTACAACCCTGGCCGTCGGTGTTAAAGCGGCGGTAAAACCGCCAACAAGCCGGCAGAAAAAAAAATGGAATCACGACCATGGCGGAAACCGCCAACATAGACAGCCACTTTAACACTCCGACAGCCACGGCGGTACAAACAAACACCGTGGTTGTGACCGCCAACAGACAGGCGGAAGACGATGTACCGCCCACAGTATTAAAACAGGCCAATCCGACACCTTTTCCGGAGCGGTTTCACCGCGAACAAAAACACGGCGGAAACAGGACTTGGAAGGGAAAACGCTCACCTCTACACACCCCACGAGGAACCAGGATGCCATGGAGCCAGAACTCCATATTCTACCTGCCTTTGTCTTCCTGCTCCTCTACCAGGAGCACGAATGGCGGCGGCGAAGACCACGGTGAGTATTGCACCTACGACACAGGGGAGGGGGGAGGGAAAAGAGAGTGACACACACACGCAACACAAAACACCCCCACCCCACCCTCACCCACTACAACTCACACACTAATACATGTTGATACATTACAGTTACACCCCCAACCCCCCCCGGAAGAATGAAAGACAAAAGGAAATGATTATAATGATTGTAATCAATTAAAATCCAGTACTCAAAAATATATATACACTATAAACAAATATATACACCAATAATACAAGTCCAGGTATTGCACCATTTATAGTCTGTGGACCACTGGGCCCAAAATGCATGGGCGAAGCCCACACAAGATACCCGATCAAAACGAAGAGAACACTGCAGGGCCATCAGATAGAAATACAACAGGCATCTCAGGGGGAAGGGAAGGGAGGCACCTCAGCCGGATGAGTGCACAGCGCCAGATCCACGAGGGGGATCAATGCCCACTGCTGTATCCTGGGGAGTGCAAAGCCACAGTCTCTCAAGTCTCTCAAGTGGGTGGTTTGCCCATTGCTTTATCCTGGGGAGTGCAAAGTCACAGTCTCTCAAGTGGATAACAGTCTCCACTGGTTCTGGAGGGGGCTTTGTGCCCAGAGTGCTTCATCCTGCCAAGGACAGAGGTAGTGGATGTGAATCTCCACTGGTTCTGGAGGGGGCTTTGTGCCCAGAGTGCTTCATCCTGCCAAGGACAGAGGTAGTGGATGCCTATCTCCACTGGTTCTGGAGGGGGCTTTGTGCCCAGAGTGCTTCATCCTGCCAAGGACATAGGTAGTGGATGTGAATCTCCACTGGTTCTGGAGGGGGCTTTGTGCCCAGAGTGCTTCATCCTGCCAAGGACAGAGGTAGTGGATGCCTTTCTCCACTGGTTCTGGAGGGGGCTTCGTTCCCAGAGTGCTTCATCCTGCTTGTAGCGGCCTCAGTAGCGGCAGTGCTTGCAGCGCTTATTGGCCTGATGTGCTGGTGGGTGGCTCAGTGAGCGTGCTGGTGGCGGCGATGTCCTGGGCAGCAGTGCTGGTGCCAGCGGTGTCCTTGGCAACGGTGCTGGTGGCGGGGGTGTCCTGGGCAGTGGTGCTTCTGGCGGCGGTGTCCTGGGCAGCGGTGCTGGTGGCGGCGGTGTCCTTGGCAGCGGTGCTGGTGGCGGCGGTGTCCTTGGCAGCGGTGCTGGTGGCGGCGGTGTCCTTGGCAGCGGTGCTGGTAGCGGTCTTGTCCGCCGTGCAGGTTGGCGGCAACTTCCCTTTCTTTCTGTGCCCCTTCCCCACCTTGGATGGTGGCACAGCTTTCTTCCCACTCCCAACTGTAGTTCTGGGAGGGCCCTTGGTGGCACGTGTTTTACCCTTCTCCCTCCGGGCAGTGGCCAACTTCTTATGCTTCTGAGGTGGGGGACTGTCCGTGGGCTGGCTCCTTGGCACACTGGCTGCCCTGCTGCTTGGCGCACTCCAGAAGCCGGTTACTGCTGGCACCACTGTTCCCGCTGATGTGGTGGCTGAGGTGCTGGGTTGGGACCTGGAAAGGCATGCCCTAGTGGACTGAATGGGTGGGAGAGGTGAGGGGAAGAGGTCAAGGTTGGACAGGAACATTTTTTTAGACACACTGGGACGGGTAGATGGAGGGGGTTTGGGAGTGGAGGAAGAGGTAGTGGTTGTAGGAGGTGTACGTTTGCTGACTTTGGGTGAAGGTGCATGGGCTGGAGGCTGTTGTGAGGTGGATGGCTGTTGGGTGAGTGTGTGACTGCGTTTGTGTACCTTGGGAGGTGGGCTCAGAAACACACTGGGAGAGGACACAGGGGATGTGTGAATGGTAGTGGGGGTGGTGAGTGCACGTGAGCGGTGTGTGGTGATGGGTGTGCTGGTGATGGACGTAGTGGATGAAGATGTAGTGCATGCAGGTGTGAGTGGAGACGTGACAGGGAGGGAGGAGGGAGACGAGGAGGAGGGGGACACAGTGGAGGCAGTGGCTGTTGGTATGTCTGTATGGGTATGATGCTTGTGTGAGTGCCTGTGGGATGTGTGGTGCTTATGTTTGCCAGAGCTTCCCTTGTGTGTTGAGGTGTGTGCATGCTGGTCTGATGGTGTGCTTGGGCTAGGCTGAGGTACAGGGGTTTGGGTCTGGGTGGATGAAGTTGGAGGCGGGAGGCTGGACACAGGGACAATGGCTGCCATAAGTGCTGAGGCCAGAGTCTGAAAAGCTCGCTGTTGGGCTGCCTAACCCAAATGAATGCCCTCCAGATATGCATTGGTCTGTTGCAACTGCCTCTCTACACCGTGGATAGCATTCAGAATGGTAGACTGCCCAACAGTGAGGGATCTGAGGAGGTCAATGTCCTCCTTACTAAGGGCAGCAGGGCTGACAGGGGCAGGGGCTGAGGTGCCTGGGGCGAAGGAGATGCCCACCCTCCTGGAGGAGTCCGTGTCGCTGGTCTCAGTTCATGTCCCCACCATGGAGCTCCCCTCGCCCTCCGTCCCACTGGTGCCTTCAGACTCAGTTGTCTCGCCCTCCAGGACCATGTGGGATGCAGCTCCCTCCTGCTCCGGTGCCACTGCTCCTCCGCCTGATGATGCTATTGCACACAAGAACAGGGAGACCAGAAAAAGGGGTGGGAAAGACAGAAGAAAGACATGTTGAGTGCATGTAACACTGCTACCGTTGGTAGACACTACAGACACAGAAGACCTCTGCACTACGCCGTGCACTTAGAGTTCCCTAATTAATCACAGGGACATGGGGTACAAGGCCTATGCCCGATTGATGCACACATGGAAGTCACACGAGCCTGACTAGGTGTAGTTGGCTCTGAACACTGGTGGGGTGGGGTGCCACATGGCCTGCCTTACGAAGGGACCTTCCCTACTAAACTCGCCCTGGCCTACCTCCCCCACCCAGACACCTCGTAATGTGCGCTGAATCAGCTGAATGAGAGAGTACTCACCCCCTTTTGGCTGCTGTGATGCCCTCAAGCGTCCATTCAACTCCGGATACACCACCACTAGGATCCGGAACATCAGGGGGGTCATGGTGTGACAGGGTCATGGTGTGACGGGCACTCCTCCCACCTTGGAAGGCCATCTCCAGCTGGGCCTCCGCCGTCTTCTTGCTCCAGCGGCGAATGTCCTCCCATCTTTTCCGGCAGTGGGTGCTCCGTCTGTGGTGGACCCCCAGGGTCCGGACTTCCTTGGCGATGGCACGCCAAATATCCTTCTTCTGGTGGGCGCTGACTTACAGGAATAGTACAGGGGAAAAGGAGAAGATATAACCGTCCAGACCATCACAGTCATTGGCCCGCGTTCCTACCCTTGCCATGACGCACATGCAATCAGCGTTGTTTCATGCATGCCTCATTCTCCCCCCCTATCTTCCATCCACACCACTCCACACAGGCATTGCCCATACAGCATGCTCACAGTGTACTTACCTGTTTGTCTGGAGGACCATAGAGTAGCGTGTACAGGGGGAGGACCCCATCTACTAGTTTCTCCAACTCCTCCATGGTGAAGGCAGGGGCCCTTTCCCCAGACACATGAGGCATTGCCTCTTCCAGACTGAGGTCACAGCAGCACTTGCAGTGTAGGTCCTCTCCTGTCGAAGATCAGGTATCAAGTGAGCGAACAGATAGAAAATGGCAGTCACGTCCACGGCGGTGCGTACCGTCACTGCCGGCGTACATCGTCATTGGCTCCTGGGACCTATAGGGTCTAATGTTAACCAATGCAGGATTGCGCTGCGGTCTTCAACCGCCTACTGCGACGGTGTACAACGCCAGCGCAGTTACCTCATATCCCCTTATCCCACATTACAGGTCAGGCAGCCGCCATTTCAGGGGGCCACATGGCATTAATTTTAAATGCATCACACATATCTAGGCCTTGCATACACATTAAAACAGGGACATATCGGATTGAAAAATGTGTGCAATAAAGTAGTGTTTTCGTAACTCAGTGTTGGCTGACCCTCTGCTCGCTGTTCTCCTCCATAGAGCACGTCCGCTGGGGCAGGTGAGGAGATGGCGGCATCCTCCGGTGTACAGACCACTGGTGGACCTGTCGACAATGGAAGAGCGACAAGTAATTGTCACCTACAGACTGGACCGTGCCACAATCCAGGAACTGTGTGCCCAGCTGGAGCCGGGCCTAATGTCAGCTGTCCGCCATCCCACAGGTATCCCCCCTCTAGTGCAGGTGCTGTGGGTACTCCATTTCCTGGCAAGTGGTTATTGTCAGACGACAGTGGCCATAGCATCAGGGATGTCCCAGCCTATGTTTTCCAACGTGTTGTCCAGAGTGTTGTCTGCCCTGCTGAAACACATGCGTAGCTACATCGTTTTCCCTCAGGTGGAGGATTTGCCTACAGTGAAAGGTTACTTCTATGCCCTGGGACGTATCCCCAACATCATAGGTGCCATTGATGGGACACATGTGGCCTTGGTCCCCCCCGCAGGAGTGAACAGGTGTACAGAAACCGGAAGAGTTACCATTCTATGAATGTGCAGATGGTGTTTTTGGCCAACCAGTACATCTCCCATGCGAACCCCAAATTTCCTGGCTCAGTGCATGATGCTTACATTCTGAGGAATAGCAGCATCCCTTATGTGATGGGGCAACTCCAGAGGCACCGTGTGTGGCTATTAGGTGAGGACATGGACCCTATACAGTGTGACTAGATGTCTGGGTCTTGGGTTGTCCCTAAGGGTTAGTGTGTGTCTAACAGTTGTCCCTCGACATTTGCAGGTGACTCTGGGTACCCCAACCTGTCATGGCTACTGACCCCAGTGAGAAATCCCAGGACAAGGGCAGAGGAACGCTACAATGAGGCCTATGGGCGAACTAGGAGGGTTATAGAGAGGAACTTCGTCCTCCGGAAGGCCAGGTTCAGGTGCCTCCATATGACAGGTGGTTCCCTATTCTACTCACCAAAGAAGGTGTGCCAGATCATCGTGGCCTGCTGTATGCTTCACAACTTGGCTTTGCGACGACAGGTGCCTTTTCTGCAGGAGGATGGTCCAAATGGAGGTCTTGTGACAGCGAAGACGAGGAAGCAGAAGAAGAGGATATCGACAACAGAAACACAGTGATTCATCAGTACTTCCAGTGAGATACAGGTAAGAAGACATCACTGCCTGCTACATCTGATACACTTGTTCTACCTCTCAGCTGTCTGTCACTTTCACCCAGTGTATGGACCCTGAGTTGTCACTTTCCCATTCGATTTCACAGATGTGGGTCCCACTGTGTGACATCTGCTTTGTTTCCTCATAGACTAGAGCTGTGTGACATAGGTATGTTGACAACACAATGGATATATCATTTTTCTTCAGTTATTGCAAATACACATTTTCGAAAGCACAGACTGGCTCCAGATAGTTTTGTGATTTAAGGGTGTTTATTTAAGGGCTAAATAGTGGAGGGGGTTGTAAAATGGTCAGAGGTGATGGTGGAGGAATGTCCATGGCAGAGTCCAGTCTATTAGTCTCATAGGTGCATTGTCCAAAGGGGCATAGGAAGTGGAGCTGGGGCAGTTGATGGATGGACAGGGTGACAAAGTGGGAAAAAAGGATGACAATCAGGGTGGTCAGATTTCTTGGCGGGGGTCTTAGCATTGTTCTCTGTCTTTGTTCTGGATCTCAGGGACCATTTGTGGGGTGGTTCTCCATCTGCAGGGGGTGGGGTGCTGGTGTTGTGGTCCTGTGGCGGTGCCTCCTGTCCACTAGCGCCGGCTGAGGTGGTGGGCAGTTCATCGTCCAGGCTAGTGTCAGGTTCCCCTTGTTGTGGCACAGTGTCCCTCTTGGTGTTCACGAGTTCCTTCAGTACCCCTACAATGGTGCCCAGGGTGGTATTGATGGATTTGAGTTCCTCCCTGAACCCCAAATACTGTTCCTCCTGCAGCCGCTGGGTCTCCTGAAACTTGACCAGTACCGTTGCCATCGTCTCCTGGGAATGGTGGTAGGCTCCCTTGATGTTGGAGAGGACCTTGTGGAGAGTGGGTTCCCTGGGCCTGTCCTCCTCTTGTCGCACAACAGCCCTCCCAGTTCCCCTGTGTTCCTGGGCCTCTGTCCCCTGAACCGTGTGCCCACTGCCACTGCCCCCAGGTCCCTGCTGTTGTTGGGTTGGTGGGTTAGCCTAGGTTCCCTGTAGTGGTGGACACACTGCTGCTTGACATGTCCTGGGGACAGAGGTATGGGCCCGCTGGGTGGGTGCTGTGCTGGTGTTTCCGGGGGGGGGGGGGGGGGCTCGATTGTGGGTTGTGCCAGTGTGAGGGGAACCGACTGTCCCGAGGTCCCCGATGGGCCGGGCTAGTCATCTAGATTCAGTTGGACAGAGCTGCTGTCATCACTGTGGGCCTCTTCTGTGGGAGGAGTGGACATGTCCGGGACCTCCTGTCCGGTGACATTGGGTAGGGGTCCTGCAGGGGTGTACAGGCATAATTATTGCATCTGTGTGTGCCATGGTGTGCAATGGGTGGGTGACCCTGTACCCCAGTGCTTGCATTCTTGTGTCGGACCTTGTGTGATAATTGTTTAGGGGTGTGTGTGTGTATGTGCGCTGGCCATGCATTGGTGATGGGTGTCCATGCTTTGGTGTTGCATGCAGGGCTTGGTGTTGGGATGGGTGGGTTGTGATAGTGGGACATATGTGAGGAGTAGGAGTGAAGGGGGTGACGGCGAGGGTGGGGGTATGTGATACCATGCAGGTAGGGTAGGGAATGAAGTAGTGAAAGATTTGACTTACCAGAGTCCATTCCTCCAGCTAGTCCTGTGAGGCCCTCAGGATGCAGTATTGCCAAGACCTGCTCCTCCCATGTTGTTAGTTGTGGGGGAGGAGGTGGGGGTCCGCCGCCAGTCCTCTGAACAGCGATGTGGTGTCTTGAGACCACGGAACGTACCTTCCCCCGTAGGTCGTTCCACCTCTTCCTGATGTCATCCCTAGTTCTTGGGTGCTGTCCCACTGCATTGACCCTGTCCCCGATTCTGCGCCATAGCTCCATCTTCCTAGCTATGGTGGTGTGCTGCACCTGTGATCCGAATAGCTGTGGCTCTACCCAGATGATTTCCTCCACCATAACCCTGAGCTCCTCCTCAGAAAACCTGGGGTGTCTTTGCGGTGCCATGGGGAGGTGTGCGTGATGTGTGAGGCGGTGTGTGTTGTGATGTATGGGGTGATGTTTAGGGGTGTGTGGTGTTTTGTGTGTGGATGTGGATGTGTGATGGTGTTGTGTGTCTCTGTATGGTGAGGTTGTCTTTGCTGTGCTGTCTCTCTGGCCTTCGTCTAAATTTCTGGTCATAAGGGTTTGTGGGTGATGCGGGTGTGTGTTTTATATTGTATTGAGTGTGTGGGTGTGGTGTGTGTATGTGTATCAGGTGTGTGTATTTGGAATTGTCCAATGTGGTATTGTTTTGTAAATGTGTGTGTATTTTGTGCGCGGCGGTGTGTACCGCCAATGGAATACCGTGCTTGAAAGACCGCCGCGTGGATTCGTGGGTCGTGATAGTGTGGGCGTATTCCTGTTGCCGTGACGGTGGAGGTTTTGTTATCGCCAGTTTATCACTGACCTTTGGTGTGGCGGACTTGTGTGGGTGTCTGGATTTTGGCGGATTCCGAGCTGTGGGTCGTAATAGCTGTGGCGGAATTCCGCGGCGGTGTGTTGGTGGTCTTCTCCACAGCGGTAAGCAGCATTTACCGCCAATGTTGTAATGACCCCTGTGGTGTGTTGATGTGACAGAAATGTTGCTATCAGTCTCCTAAGGCTGCTTATGTGGTAGCAGGATGTGTCTTAGGTGTACTGGCAGTTGGTGTTTGTCCATGTGTGCCTAATGCATCCAGATATTTACCTCCTGAGATGTGTGCTGCCTGGCCTAAGTGACAGGTTTAGCCAATTGTTGTATGGTGTGTGTGAGGGTGGAGTTGTCATGGTGCATAGTCCAATTGGTGTAACAGCATGTGTGGTGGCATGGGAAGTGGTCCATAATGTGGTATGTCTTGCAGTGGTACATTTGTTGTGACACAGCACTCAGTGGATGTGTTTGTATGTTTGACATGTGGTACATGGCCCATTGTAGATGCACTTAGTAGTATGCTGA
Source organism: Pleurodeles waltl (assembly GCF_031143425.1). Taxonomy (NCBI): domain Eukaryota; kingdom Metazoa; phylum Chordata; class Amphibia; order Caudata; family Salamandridae; genus Pleurodeles; species Pleurodeles waltl. The sequence continues at coordinate 224,190,321 of NC_090440.1, forward strand.
TTGGTGAAATATGTGTTTTAGGTCAGCAGCTCTGGCTCTGTAATAGGGTCTGATTACTTATATGGCTAAAGCACACATTCACATAGTACACTTCTGATGTGAAGTGTTTGGGTGTCTGACTGGTATTGGCTAAATCTGAGTTGTCCTCCATAATGGCATCACTATACAGAGTGGCCAGCCATGTGTAAGGACAGGTAGGTGATGTGTGTGGTCAGTGAGTGGCGTTGCCGTCACTGTAATGGACATATTACAGAGGACATGGACTAATCAGGTGTTGTCACTGCAAACATCCACTGCCACCACGACACCCCCACATGCAGCACTTGTACCATACCTGCAGACACCATCCCAACAGTCACCCATCCACCACGGCATTTCCCAGCATTTCCTTCCCCCTTCCCAAAACACCTAAACGACCGCACTCACCCACCCAACATACACCCAGCACCCACAAGCATTCTGCTCATGCACTTGCACCCATGACATCCGGACCAACACATCTGACAACCACTCCCTCTCCCTTCACTCCCAAACCCTTTTGCCATGACCGCCCCCATGTGTGTAAAAAGGTGCTCCTGTCAGAGTTTTCCCTGTTCTCTACCCCTCTCCCACCCGTGAGACCCTCAAGCTCTCTGTGTCCTTCCCCAAGTCTACCCCTTCTCCCACCAAGTCCTCCCCTGCTTCCCTGGTAGTGCCTAGCAGACAGTGAAAAGCACGACGGGTGCAACTGCACCCGTCTCACGCCCGCAACACCGCCGGCTCCATTCGGAGGCGGCTTCTGTGTTGCAGGCCTCCTTCCCGCTGGGCCGGCCGGCGCTAACATGGTTAGCGCCGGCCGGCCCAGCGGGAAGGGTGGAATGCCGGCAGCGGTCTTTTGGCCGCGTAGCGGGCAAATGGCGGTTCCCGCCTGGCGGGCGGCTACCGCGACCGCCGCCCGCCAGACTTGAAATGAGGGCCTTAATCCCACAAGCACTCACGCAAACACCATATGGTTGCAGACACAACAACATCCACTGCCTCCACTGTCTCCCCCTTCCTCCTCCATCACCTCCCTCCCAGTCACTTCCACACTCACACCTGAATGCACTCCATCAACATCTACTACCAGCATCACCAAACCAAACAGAACACACATCTCACTGGCAGGCACCTCCACAACAGCCATGCACGCGTCCCTTCTGTCCTCTCCCATCCTGTCTGTCCCCCCTCCAAAAGGACACAAGCACTCACACACCCAACAGCCATCCACCTCATATCAGCATACAGCTAATGCACCTTCACCCAAAACCAGCAGACATACACTTCCAACAACCACTCCCTCAACCTCCACTCACATTACTCCTCCCTCCTCCGCCCCAACGTCCCTAAAAAGCTTTTTCTTTCCCAACTTGATCTCCCTCCTCCCCCCTGTCCTGCCCGTATGAGCAGGGTACCAAGAACACAGCCCAGCACCTCAGCCAAACAGTCCACGGGGACAGTGGTAGCACCACCTACTCGTGCTGGCAAGGATACCACACCTCCATCGAAGAAGGGGAAAGAGCCTGCAAGAAGGGGAAGGAGCCTGCACCACCAGGCAAGAAGGGGAAGGAGCCTGGACCACCAGGCAGGAAGGGGAAGAGCCCATCCACCCATGCTAGTAAAGGTAAGGGATCCAAGCCCCATGTACTGGAGTAGACGAAGCCCTCTACTCAAGCTGAGGCCGTTAGGATGACACCTCCACCAGCTGTCTTGGGGCTCCCACAGCCAGCTGATGAATTGCAGCCATCAGAAGGTGCAGAGGCTGCCCATGAGGCTCCTCCATCCACCACCACACTGCAGCCATCCGAAAGTGCAGAGGCTGCCCAGGAGGCTCCTCCATCCACCACCACACTGCAGCCATCCGGAAGTGCAGAGGCTGCCCAGGAGGCTCCTCCATCTACCACCATCCTGCAGCCATTCAAAAGTGCAGAGGCGACCCAGGAAGCTCCTCCATCCACCCACACTGCAGCCATCTGAAAGTGCAGAGGCTGCCCAGGAGGCTCCTCCATCCGCCACCACACTGCAGCCATCACCGCAAGCAGACGCCATGTAGGCCACAATCCAGGGGCTGCTGTGCGAGTCACCCACCTGAGGGACTGTGGCCTTGCACTCCCCAGGACAGAGCAATGGGCAAGTTGCCCCATCCAGAACCAGTGGGTAAGTCACCCACCTGAGAGACTGTGACCTTGCACTCCCCGGCAAAGAGAAATGGGCATGGAGCCCCCTCCAGAATCAGTGGGAAAGTCACCCACCTGACAGACTATGACCTTGCACTCCCCGGCAAAGAGCAATGGGCATGGAGCCCCCTCCAGAATCAGTGGGAAAGTCACCCACCTGACAGACTGTGGCCTTGCACTCCCTAGGACAGAGCAATGGGCATGGAGTCCCATCCAGAAACAGTGGGCTTGTTCCCGCATCCGGCTGAGTTGCCTCCCTCCCCCTGAGGTGGCTGCCTATTTGCAAACTGATGCACCTGTAGTGTTCTATCTGGATGTGGTCAGGATTCGAGTTGGGCCTCAGACTGTACCTTGTGGTCATGTGGGCCCTTTGAACATTGAACTGGGCAGTGTCCCTTTGTGTACATGTGTGCATATCTGTTTCATTGACAAATCAAATTAGTTATTTTAATGTTGCTCCGATTACAATCTCTTTCATCCATTCCTGTTGTCCTTGCATTTGCCGTTTTTCGGGTACAAATTGTTTTTCGTGTGCAGCTGGATGTGTGTGGTGTGTGTGTCTGGTGTGTGTTGTGTGTGTGTGTCACTCTCATTTTCCTCCCACCCTGCCTTGTGTGCTAGGCGGCTGTACTCACCGTTGTCGTCTTTGTTGGCGTTCGTGTTCCAGGTGGAGCATTACGTAGAAGGTCATCGGAAAGACTTGCAGTTTGGGTTCTATGGCGGCATTGTTCTTCCCTGTGTCTCTGATGGTTAATCCTTTCTCTTCTGTGATGTGTTTCCGCTAGGGTTTTGATGGCGTTAGTACCGCCCCGGAAAAGGTGGTGGATTGATTCGTCTTAATATGGTGGGCGGTACTTTTTTCTTCTGCCTAGCTGTTGCCGGCTACCACCGTGCTGAGTTTTGTTACCACCCTAGCGGTTGGTGTGGTACATTGGCTGTTTATGAGAGTTCTCACAGCCATGCTCATAATTTGGCGGTACTTACCTCCAGCCTGTTGGCGGTATTACCGCCACTTTACCACTCACCGCCAGGGTCATAATGAGAGCCTGAGTGTTTTGTTTCATGTGTGTAAGTGCTGTGTGACTAAAGTGGTATTGCATGAGCTTTGCAGGTCTCCTAGATAAGCCTTGGCTGCTCATTCACAGCTACCTCGAGAGAGAGCTTGGCATCTAGACACTGCCTACATTTCACTGATAGGGGAACCATGGACCTGGTATAAGGTGTAAGTACCATAGGTACCCACCACACACAAGGCCAGCTTCCTACATGGGTGTGTATTAATGCCTTTCACTTCAGTGAGTGCTAGTGGGTGTACTTATGGTTGTTGTCTTCGTCGCCGTTTCTGGAGGTCCTACGAGCAGGAGCAGTGGGAGGACTTAGAATTAAGGTTCCATAGCGCCTCCGGGCAGCTCTGTGTTACAGAAGGTGGGTGTTTCCTTTTATAGAGTTGGTATCTGCCAGGGTTTTGGTGGAGGTGCGACTGCGACAGAAACCCTAGCGGTGTGCAGCCTCGTAATATATTTGGCGGAAACAGGTGCCTACCGCCGTCCGTGCCGGCCTGACCACACTGGCGGTGTATTGGTTGAAAATTGTTGGGAAGACCACCATGGTCCAAATTTGGCAGTCTTCACCATTACACAGGTTAATATGGTTGTGCACACAATAAATATATTGTTGAAAATAAATGCAAAATTGCACAATGATAATGTGTAAAGGATGGAGCCTAAATTGCACTACTTATTTTCAGAAATTACCAGTGCTACCATTTACTTCTCCCAAAAGTAAAAAAACAACCGAACATGTTGCTTCTGAGATTCAGATCACAGACTTAATCCAAACATCAAGCACTTTTCATACTTTTTCACCAAGAGGATTGTGGCAATGCCAGATATTATTTTTCTTGCTAGCACGATGTTTTGCCTGAAGGTATTGGTGCAGCGACATGCAATACGGAATAGTTTCTTACCTGTAACTCCACTTCTCTCGTACTGGTATTTCCATGATAGTCATAAGCGTTGAATAGTTATGCCCGCCTGCGGGGACCCCGGAGCACTTTTTCCAATATAACTTCTCGAGCGTTCATGTTTGCTTTACTTCAGGAAGGCCTGCAAAGTCACTTAAGAATGCCCATATGCAGCCTAGAGGAAAGGCTACAGTGTCCAAAATTATTCATCCAGTTTGCTTTAAAAAGGACAAAGTTAAGGCTGATGCATTCAAATGCATGAATGAGTTGAAAATGTAGCAGAAAAAATCCTTCACAAACCTTTTTATATTGCAAAACAATGAATTTTTGTAGGCAGTCCTAGCTGAGAGTAATGATAAGCCTGACATATTATTTTGTCTACTCCACAGGGGAGGAGGGAGGGTTGCTTACGACTATCATGGAAATACCCCTACGAGAGAAGTGAAGTTACAGGTAAGAAACTATTCCTTCTCTCGTAGGGGATTTCCATCTATAGTCATAAACGTTGAATAGAATAGCAAGCCCATCCCATAAACAGCGGAGGAGTAGACAGAACAATAATGAAATAAACTGTCAAACAAAGAGTTTCCTGAGAAAAGCCTGTCCTCCTTGAGCATCTGTCCTGGCATCAGAGTCAAGACTGATGTTTAGTGAATGTGTGACTAGACTGCCAAGTCGCAGCTCTACAGATGTCTGCTAAGAGAATATTCTTTATTAAGGCAGTTGTTGCGGCTTGCCTCTGGTAGAATGTGCTCTTGGTCTGCCAGCAAGGGTTTTGTTAGCTATTTGGTAACAAAATAGAATATAGGAGACAACCCATCTAGAGATGGATTGTTTGGAGGTGGCCAGACCAGTGCGAACTGGACCATAATTAACAAACAATTGTGGAGATTTTCGAAGAGATCTGGTCTTATCTTAGTAGAATTTTAAAACCCTCTTTACGTCTAGAGAGTGGAGAGCCCTCTCTGCTGGAGTAGATGGGTTTTGAAAGAAAGTTGGCAAGGAAATCGACTGGTTGACATGAAAGTCAGAGATAACCTTGGGCAGGAATTTAGGATGTGTTCGCATCACTACCTTGGAGGAGTGGAATACCGTGTAAGGCTCGTGAGTACAGACAGCCTGAATCTCGCTAACTCTTCATGTTAATGTAATTGCCACAAGCAAAGCAGTTTTCCAAGTTAGGTGTTGGAGAGATGCTTTGTGTATGGGCTCCAATGGATTTTGCATGAGGCGCGAAAGGACCACATTAAGCTCTCGTGGTGGAGAAGGACCCCTAACTGAAGGAAAGACCTTCTTTAATCCTTCTAAGAAATCTTTGATGACTGGTATCCTAAAGAAAGAGGTTTGCAAAGGACCCTTTCTGTAAGCAGTCAGAGCTGCCAGATGAACCCTATTGAAAGAGAGTTGCAGACCAGACTTAGCCAGATGTAACAAGTATAGAAGAAGGACATCTTCCTGTCAAGATGTAGGGTCTATCTATCATTTTAGAGGAACACCAGATGCAGAATCTCTTCCATTTGAAGGAATTTGTGATACAGGCGGATGGCCGTTTCGCCTCTTTTAAGATTTCCATACAATCATGTGGAAGATTTAGGTGTCCATACTGTACTAACTCAGAAGCCATGCTGCCAAACTCAAGGAGGAGAGATTGGGGTGTCTCATCTGCCCTCCGAACTTCATTAGGAGATCTGGCCTGCATGGGAGTCTGAGATGTAGTCGGAGCGACCAGTGAAGGAGGTCCGGTTACCACATTTGAGAAGGTCTGCTGGGAACAGTGGAATTGGTGGAAAGGCGTACAGAAATTTGTTGGACCAGTCTAGCCACGGAGCATTCCCCAACGATTCTGGATGATAAAACCTGGCGGCGAAGTTGCAACATCTTCGTTGACAACCCACTCGTAGTTCTCTTTGAGGACTCTGCTGAGGGTATCCGCTTGTACATTCTGAGCATCTGGAAGGTGAGTTGATACTATGTTCAACCTCCTGTCTAGGAGCCAATGCCATATTGTCCGGGCCTCTTGAGACAAGTCTCTGGATCTGGTTTCCCCCTGCTTTTTCAGGTAATACATGGTGGTTGTATTGTCAGTCTGTGGTGAAGGATGGGAGAAATGCCTTGGGAGCTAGGTGCACCGCACGGAGCTCGGGGAGATTTATGTAGTATGACGTCTCCTTGTGTTTGCAGGTGACCCATATGGCTCCCCATCCGAGGAGAGAGGCATCTGTCACAATAGTCTGTGCTGGAGGCTGTGGATGGAAAGTCATCCCTTGTAGGAGATTGGTTGGAGAACACCACCAAGCGAGGGATCTGAATGCGTGGGTGGACAGAAAGATTTGGGCCCTCATTCTGACCTTGGCGGTCTTTTCGCGAGACCGCCGAGTTACCGCCGCGGTGAAGACCGCCGACTGCGGCGGTATGCCGCTGTGCGCATTCCGACCGCTGGGAGCGTACCGCCGGGAAACCGCCAGCAGCCACACTGGCGGTCGGCGGAAAAGTGGAGACTGGTCAACCTCCACCGCCACGCCAGCAGAACACCGCCCACAGAATTACGACCCACATATCTGTGTGGCGGTCTTCTGTTGGCGGTGTTCTGTTGGCGGTCACCTCCCCATGGCTCCCGTCGCCTCCCGGAGGACCAACGCACAAGGTAAGTTGACCGTCCGTGAGGGGAGGGGGGGTGTTGTGTGATGTGGGCGTGCATGGGGGTGTGCGTGTGAGTGTGTAGAGGGGGTGTGTGAGTGCGTGTATGCGGGCTGGGGGTGCTGCTGTGTCTATGGGTAATGTGTGCTGTTCGGCAGGTGCGCATGTCTGCATGTATGTGTGCGGGTATGTGTCCCCGTTGTGTATGTGTGTGTAGGGGGTGTGTATATGTGCATGTTGGGGGTGTGTGCATGTCGGGGTGCATGTATGTGCATGTCGGGGTGGGGGTGGGGAGGGGGTTCGTACCACCTCTGGGGGGTGGCAGGGGGGTGGAGGGTGTGGGGGGAGGACTCGGGTGGGTAGTGGGGGGAGGGGGAGACCCCTATCAGTGCCAGGGAAGGAATTCCCTGGCCCCGATAGTGCTTACCGCCATGGTTCGCATGGCGGTTCCCGACCGCAAGAAACCGCGGCGGTAGGCAGGGTCATGATACCGTTGGCGGTCTTGGGACGACCGCCGGGCCGGAGTGCGCAAACTCCAGCCCGGCGGTCATGACCGCCGTGGCGGTCGGAGTGGGGAAGTGGCGGGCGATCGCGGCGGTGACCGCCGCGGTCAGAATGCCATTTTTCTGACCGCCGGTCTGTTCGCGGTCCGACCGCCGCCTCTCCGCCGACCGCCAGGGTCAGAATGAGGGCCTTGGTCTTCTCAGTTTCCAGACAGTTGTTTCCATTTGTCCTCGAGGCACTCCTGAAGAGGTCGCATGTGGAGGCGAGCGTTGGGTGTCAGAAAGATGCAGGAGGCCATGGAGCCTGGAAGTGAGGAGACTGTGCGCACTGTTGAGCAATGCATAGTTTGGAGTGCACAAAACGTCTGGAGAATGGATAAGCGTTGTTCCTCTGAAGGACACACTTTTGCCTGTAGTGTGTCTATGGTAGCTCCTAAGTAGTGCAGTTTCTGGACAGGAACTGTTGTGGTCTTGAGATAGTTGACATGAAGCCTTATCCGATAAAGGAGATTGCATGTCCATTCGAAGTGCAGTTGGGCTTCAGCACAGGTGGATGCCTTGATTAGTCAGTCGTTCAGATATGGGTAGGCGAATATTCAGGACATCATTCTGGCGGTGGGTTATAAATCGGCGGTAACACCGCCAACAGGCCGGCGGTCCAAAAAATTGAATCATGACCACGGCGGAAACCGCCAACATATACAGCCACTTTAACACACCGACCGCCACGGCGGTAGCAACAAACACAGTGGTGGTAACCACCCACAGCCAGGCGGAAGACAATGTACCCCCCACTGTATTATGAGAGGCCAATCCGCCAGCTTTTCCAGGGTGGTACCAACACCATCAAAAGCACGGTGGAAACAGAACACTGAAGGGAAATGACTCACCTCTCGACACTCAAGGAAGAACCACGACGCCATGGAGCCTGAGCTGCACTTTTTTCCAATGCTGGTGTACCTTCTCATACACCAGGATCACGAACGCCGGCGAAGGCGACCACGATGAGTACCGCACCTAGCACACAAGGGGGTGGAGGAAAAAGAGAGTGACATACACACATGCAACACGCAACACGCAACACCCCCACCCCCAACACCATACACAGAAACAGATTGAACAACATTACATATACACCACGTACCCCTCAGAAATAGCGAAAGGACAAAAGGAATGGAGTAAAATGAGTGTAATAGTACAGTTTTAGATATTTACGTCCTTAAACAATAAACAGTATGTACAATATATACAAAAGGAGGGACAATGCCCACTCCAAAATGTCAGTGGCCCACTGGCCCATAACACATAGGCAAAGGCCACACTTGACTCCTGTCTCAATACGAAGAGAAAACTGCAGGGGCATCAGGTCGAAAAAACACAGGCACCTCAGGGGGATGGGGAAGCCAGAAGCTTCTCAGCCGGAAGATGGTACAACGCCACTGGCCTGGAGGGGGCTCCATGCCCACTGCTTGGTCCTGGGGAGTGCAAGGCCACAGTCTCTCTAGTGGGTGGTGTGCCCACTGCTTGGTTCTGGGGAGTGCAAGGCCACAGTCTCTCAAGAGGGTGGTTTGCCCACGGCTTGGTGCTGGGGAGTGTAAAGCCACAGTCTCTCAAGTGGATGCTTTCTTCCACTGGTTCTAGAGGGGGGGCTTGTACCCAGTGTGCTTCCTCCTGGCAAGGAGGGGCTGAGTGGATGCCTTCTTCCACTGGTTCTGGAGGAGGCCTCGTGCCCAGTGTGCTTCATCCTGGATGGGGCAAGGTCACAGTCTCTCACCTGTGTGTCACACCGACAGGTGTTGCAAGGGCCAGGAAGCACTGCAGCACATGTAGTCACCACTACACACTGCTTGCCGGTGGTGACGGCTGCTCAGAGGATGCCTGTTGCGCTGCAGGTGGCAGTGCTGTCAGTGGAGGTAGCCTCTAGGCCTTCACCTGCAGCCTTCTGCTGCTGGCAGTGGTGCTGGTGGCGGCGGTGCAGGAGGCGGTGCTGGCAGCAGTGCAGATGGCGGTGTTGGCGGTGTTGGTGGTAGCCTCCAGGACTTCACCTGCAGCTTCGGACGGCTGCCCACTGGGGCTGCTGCTGCTGGCAGTGGTGGTGCTGGCGGCGGTGCAGGTGGCACTGCTGGCCGCGGTGCAGGTGGCGGTGCTGTCATTGGTGCTGGTAGCCTCCAGGCCTTCACCTGCAGCCTCGGAAGGCTGAAGTGCGATGGCTGGTGTTGTGTGCCCCTTCCTGTCCTTGGCAGATGGTGGTGCCTCCTTGCTTCTGCTAGCTGGTGTCTTTTTCTTGCCCTTGATGGCTGGTGGAGCCTCCTTCCCCTTGCTGGCTGGTGTCCCTTTCTTGCCCTTGCTAGGTGGTGGACCATTCTTGGTCTTGGCAGGTGGTGCTGGCACACTGGCTGGGCTGACAGGTGCCTCCTTGGAGCCTCTCATACCTGGAGTTGCTGCAAAAATCACAGTGGCCGTGGACTGGGTGGCTGAGGTGCTAGGCTGGCTTCTGGCCACCCTGGCCCAAGGTGAAGGACGGAGGGGAGGGAGGAGAAGGGAATAGGTCAATGTTGGCAAGGAAAAGCTTCTTAGGGACACTGAGGCGGAAAGAGGGTGAAGGTTTGGGTGTGGAGAAAGAGGGAGTGGTTGTGGAAGGTGTCAGTCTGCTGTGTTTGGGTGCAGGTGCATGGGCTGGATGCTGTTGTGAGGTGGATAGCTGTTGGGTGCCTGAGTGCTTGCGTTTGTGTACTTTGGGAGGAGGGGTCACAGACACAGTGGGAGAGGAGACAGGGGACTTGTGCATGGATGTGGGGGTGGTGACTGCCAGTGATGGGCATGTAGTGATAGGCGTGCTGGTGATGGAGGTAGTGGATGAGGATGTAGTGCATGCAGGTGTGAGTGGAGACGCTACTGGGAGGGAGGTGGATGACAAGGAGGAGGGGGACACAGTAGAGGCAGTGGATGTTGGTGTGTCTGCATGTGGATGGTGCTTGTGTGAGTGCTTGTGATGTGTGGTGCTTGTGTTTGCCTAAGCCACTTCTGTGTGTTGATTTGGGTGATTGCTGGTCTGAAGGTGTGCTTGGGATAGGCTGGGGTTGAGGGGATTGGGACTGGGTAGAGGAAGATGGAGGGGGGAGGCTGGAGACATGGACAAAGGCTGCCATCAGTGAGTTAGCGAAAGCCTGTGATGCTCTCTGTTGGATCGCCACACCAGAGTGAATGCCCTCCAGGTATTGCATTTGTTGGAAATGCCCTGCTACACCCTAGATGGCATTCAGTATGGTTGACTGCCCAACAGAGAGGGATCTCAGGAGGTCAATGGCCTCCTCACTGAGGGCAGCAGGGCTGCTTAGGCAGGGCCTGAGGTGCCTGGGGCAAAGGAGATGCCCACCCTCCTGGGTGAGCGGGCACGGGAAACACACTGAGGCGCTACTGGGAGGGCAGTGCTGGTACGGGAGGTGGCGGCTGTACCTGTAGTAGGGGTGGGCACAGAGGTGTCCGCCACCGCCAGGGAGCTTCCATCGGAGGAGGTGTCGCTGTAGGTACTGTCCCCTCCTGTCTCTGTCGTGGTGCTCCCCTCACCCTCCGTCCCACTGGTTCCCTCACCGTTGGTGGATTCGGCCTCCAGGCCCATGTAGGCTGCAGCTCCCTCTGTCGCCGGTGCCTCTGCTCCTCTGCCAGATGATGCTAATGCACACAAGGACAGGGTGACAAAACAAAAAGGGGGGGGAGAGACAGAGGATACACTTGGTCAATGCCAGCAACAACACAATGGTTGGTGTACACAACTCACAGGGAACAACCCTATGCACTTGGCCATGCACTAACAGTTACAATGCTAGTCACCAGCCCATGGGGTACAAAGCCTAAGCCATTAGCTGCACACCTGAAACCCACAGGACCCTGCCAAGTAGTAGATGCCCACTAACATTATTGGGGTTGGAGTGCATCTGAGCTTGCCCATCATTGAACACACACTGCCATGTTCGCCCTGGCCTAGGGGCACCCACAGCCCACATCCCCCACCCAGGCAATACCTTAACGAGCACAAAATCATGATTCAGAATCTGTACTCACCCCCTTGTGGCTGCTGTGATGCCTTCAAGCGCCCATCCAACTCATGATAGGCCACCGCCAGTATGTGGAACATCAGGGGGGTCAGGGTACAACGGGCACCCCTTCCTCAGTGGGAGGCCAGCCCCAGATGGGCCTCTGCCTTCTTCCGTACCCAGCAGCGCAGGTCCTCCCACTGTTTGTCGCATAGGGTGCTCCGCCAATCAAAGACCCCCAGGGTCCGCACCTCCTTTGGTGATGGCACGCCAAATACCCTTTTTCTGATGGGCGCTGACCTGCAGAATAAAAACAGCAGCAAAAGTATTAGTCCTATCGTCCGGACTGTTATACTCATGGCCCACCATATCCCCTGTCCCCTTACGCACATACATTGACAACCATACATGCAGCACTCTGCCCAGGACCCCTCAGACCCCCCCACATGAGGCTTACACACACAGCAATCCATACATTCATGCCCCTTACTCACCTGTTTGTCTGGAGGACCATAGAGTAAAGGGTACTGGGATAGGACCCCATCCACCAGTCTCTCCAACTCCTCTGAATTGAAGGCAGGGGCCCTTACCCCCGACACTCAAGCCATTGTCCCTTCCAGAGACAGGTCACAGCAGCACTTGAAGTGCAGGTCCTCTCCTGTGGAAGGTCAGGTAGCAAGTGAGTGAACAGATAGAAAATGGCGGTCATGTCCGCGGCGGTGCGTACCGTCACCGCCGGCATACATTGCCATTGGCTCCTGGAACCCATAGGCCCCAATGATAACCAATGCGGTGCTGCACAGTGGTTGTTGACAGCCAACGGCAATGGCGTACAACGCCAGCAGAATTACCTTATTTTTACTTTTCCCTCCTCACAGGTCAGGCACCTTACTGCGTCACAGCAGACATTGGCACATCAACTGACTTACGAGTTCACATACTGTTTCTGTAAAGCAAAAATTGCATATTAACGTGGAAATATGTTTGAATATGACCTTCCACTCACCGTTTTTCACTCCAGAGTTCAACCACTAAGGATGAATAGGAGATGGAAACATCCCCCGTGTACAGACCCCTGGTGGACCTGGCGACAATGGAGGACAGGCACATTATCCTGACCTACAGACTTGATAGGGCCACAATCCAAGAACTGTGTGCCCAATTGGAGCCAGACCTGGTACCAGCTATCTGCCACCCCACAGGTATCCCCCCTCTAGTGCAGGTCCTGTCAGTGCTCCATTTCCTGGCAAGTGGTTACTTCCAAGCGACAGTGGCCATGGCATCAGGGATGTCACAGCCTATGTTCTCAAACGTTCTGCCAGAGTGTTGTCAGCCCTGATGAAACACGTGGGCATCTACATCGTATTCCCCCAGGTGGAGGATATGGCCACAGTGAAGATGAACTTCTATGCACTGGGACATATCCCCAACATCATTGGTGCCATTGATGGTACACATACGCATTTGTCCCCGCCCGGAGAAATGAACAAGTGTTCAGAAATAGAAAAAGCTTTTACTCTCTGAATGTTCAGATAGTGTGTTTGGGGGACAAGTACATCTCCCATGTCAATGCAAAGTATCCTGGCTCTGTGCATGATGCCTTTATTTTGAGGAATAGCAGCATCCTATATGTGATGTCTCAACTCCAGAGGCACCTGGTGTGGCTAATAGGTACGCCCACGGTTCCCACCCAGTTGATGTAGGTATATGGGTGTGGGTTTGGCCCTAAGGGTGAGTGTGTGGCTAACAGGTATCCCTCGATATTTGCAGGTGACTCTGGTTACCCCAACCTCTCATGGCTACTAACCCCAGTGAGGAATGCCAGGACAAGGGCAGAGGAACGTTACAATGAAGCACATGGGTGAACAAGGAGGATCACTGAACGAACATTTGGCCTCCTGAAGGCCAGATTTCGGTGCCTCCATCTGACATGTGGATCCCTGTACTACTCACCCAAGAAGGTGTGCAAGATCATGGTTGCATGCTGCATGTTGCACAACCTGGCCTTGAGATGCCAGGTACCTTTTCTGCACGAGAATGAGCCTGGGGATGGTCGTGTGGCAGCGGTGGAGCCTGTGGTCAGCGACGAAGAGGAGGCAGAGGAAGAGGATGTGGACAAAAGAAGTACACTCATTCAACAGTACTCCCAGTGACGCACAGGTAAGACACTGTAACTTCACCTTCCATTGCAGTTTTGTGTTTGACATTGGACATGGCAGCCTGATTTTGATTTCTCTATTTCTATGGCCACTTACTGTACCCTTTAGCATCTATATTTTCAGATCTCTGTGGCCCACTGTGGCTCCTGTTGTGTTTACTGCTGCCCACTACAGGTCATACCTATGTAAATACTACAGTACATTTGGATTGCAATGTTTACAGTTTGTTAAACTAATACATATGTCAAACAATTGACAGACTCCTTACTTGAATTTGTTTATTTGGGTGCTAATAAGTGGAGGCGGTATTGCGATGGGCTGGGTTGCTGATGGAGGAAAGTCCAGGGCAGAGTCCAGTTTATTTGTATCACAGGTGCATTGTCCAAGGGGGCATAGTAAGGGGAGCAATGGCAGTTCAAGGTGGACAGGGTGATTGAGTGGGACACAAGGGTGACAATCAGGAGAGCCTTATTTCCTGGCAGGGGTCTTGGCAATGTTCTCTGGCTTCTGTCTGGATCACATGGACCGTTTGTGGGGTGGTTCTCCTTCTGCAGGGGCTGGGGTGATGGTGGCCTGTTGTTTCTGTGGTGGGGCCTCCTGTCCACTAGCATCGGCGGAGGTGGAGGGCTGTTCTTCGGTGTGACTAGTGTCAGGGGCCCGTTGGTATGCCACTGCCTCCCTCATGTTGTTGGCCATATCTGCCAGCACCCCTGCAATGGTAGCCAGGGTGGTGTGGATGTCCCTCAGGTTCTCCCTGATCCCCAGGTACTGTCCCGCCTGCAGCCGCTGGGTCTCCTGCAACTTAGCGAGTATCTGGCCCATGGTCTCCTGGGAATGGTGGTATGCTCCTAGGATGTTGGTGAGTGCCTTGTGGAGGGTCGGTTCCCTGGGCCTGTCCTTCCCCTGTCGCACAACAGTCCTCCCAGCTTCCCTGTTGTCCGGTGCCTCTGTCCCCTGAACCCCTGTGCCCACTGCCACTGACCCCAGGACCCTGATCGTCCTGTGTTTGTGTGGTTGCCTGGGTTCCTGTAGTGGTGGACACACACTGCTGATTGACGTGTCCTGGGGACAGAAGGATGGGCCCACTGGGTGGGTGCTGTGGTGGTGTTTCCTGAGGGTCAGGCTCTGGGGTGGGTTGGGACTGTGGCTGGTTAATGGACTGTCCAGAGGTCCCTGATGGACCAGGTTGGTCATTGTGATCCAGGCGTGCAGAGCTGCTGTCATCACTGTGGGCCTCTTATGGGAGGGGGGGGCTGGATGTGGCTGGCACCTCGTCTCCGGTGACATTGAGTGGGGGTCCTGTGGGGATGTAAATGCAGTATTATTGTTTCTGGGTGCACCATCTTCTGCATGGGTATGTTTCCCTCTATGGTTGTTATTAGTAAGGCAGCTTTGGCTTGTGTGAGTTGTGATTTGTCATTAGTGTGCATGCTGTGGTGATGGGTGTCCATGTAGGTCTGTGATTGGTGTCCATGCATTGGTGCTGCATGCAGGGCTTGGTATTGGGATGGGTGGGTGGCGATGTTGGGGGTTTTGTGAGGTGATGGGGTGATGGGGGTGAGGGTAGGGGTTGTTGTTTGTGATGGCATGCAGGTAGGGTGGGGGATAAAGTAGTAAAGATTTGACTTATCAGAGTCCAGTCCTCCTGCTACTCCTGCCAGTCCCTCAGGATGCATGATCGCCAAGACTTACTCCTCCCATGTTGTTAGTTGTGGGGGGGAAGTGGGGGGTCCACCGCCAGTCCTCTGTACAGCTATCTGGTGTCTTGCAACCACGGAACGTACCTTCCCCCATAGGTCGTTCCACCACTTCCTGATGTCATTTCTTGTCCTTGGGTGCTGTCCCACAGCGTTGACCCTGTCCACGACTCTCAGACATAGCTCCATCTTCCTAGCGATGGATGTCTGCTACACTTTTGATCCGAATAGCTGTGGCTCTACCCGGATGATTTACTCCACCATGACCCTTAGTGCCTCCTCTGAGAACCTGGGGTGTCTTTGTTGTGCCATGGGTGTAGTGTGAGTGGTGTGTGGGGTGATGTGGTGGGGAATGTGCTGTGAGGTGCGTGGATGGTGTATGGGTGATGGTGTTTTGTGGCTCAGATTCAGTGGGTACTCCTGGCTTGTCTCTCTCTCACTTGCCAAAATCTTTGGGTCGTAAAGGGTTGTGGGTAGTGTGTGTGTGTGTTTTATATTGGTGTGGGTGTGGTGTGTAGTTTGAATTGTCCAATGTGGTGTAGTTTTGTATGTGTGTGTGTATTTTGAGCGCGGCGGTCTGTACCACCAATAGTTTACCGCAGTTGAATGACCGCTGTGGTGATTAGTGGTTCATGATGCGGTGGATGTATTTCTGTTGGCGTAACGGTGTGGGTTTTGCTACTGCCAGTTTACCACTGACCTTTGGGCTGGCAGACTTTTGTGTGTGTCTGTGTAGTGGCGGATTTCTATGTGTGGGTCATAATACGGGTAGTGGTATTCCGCCGCGGTATGTTGGAGGCAGTCAGCATGGCGGTAAGCCGCAGTTACCGCCAATGTTGTATTGAGGGCCTCAGTGTGTTCGAAGATGTGCTGCCACCACAGCCATGCATTTGGAGAAAGTTCTGGGTGCTGACCTGAGACCAGATGGTAGGATGGTGTATTGGAAGTGTTCTTGTCCCACAACAAATCTCAGGAGCTTCCAATGCTTTTTCACAATGGGGATATGAAAGTAGACATTGTGTATGTCTACTGAGGAAAGCCAGTCCTCTTGATAAATCTGGGGGTACATTTGGTGTAAGGCCAGTATCCTGAACTTTTACTTTCAGATCTGTTAGCAATCTTCAGGTCTTTAATGGGTCTGAACTCTTTCTTGTCCTTTTTTGGAATGAGGAAGTACCTTGAGTAAATGCCTTTTCCCCGCTGGTTGAGGGGAACAGGTTCTACTGCTTACTTTTCCAGGAGGATGGAAAGTTCTGCCTTTAGAAGACCGAGATAAGAAGTGGTGGACTTTGGCTGAATATTTGATGGCAGGTTGGAAAACCTGCGACTATACCCATTTTGTACAATGTTCAAGACCGAAGCGTCTGTTGTACTTTGTTGTCACTCTGCCAGGCAATTGGTGAGGCTTCCCCGCACTGGAGTGGGCAACGGACGCGGGGGAAGAAAACTTTTCAGGGTTTTGAGGCTGAAGGTTATTGAGAACCCTGATTGGGTTGATGTATTGTTTGTCCTCTTTGTTGTTTCCGCTGAGGCTGGTAAGATCTTTGGAATTGCTGCGGAGTTCTTGCAGGCACCCACTGAGGGGTTGGAACCCTCTGAGTAGAATGGCAACGTTGGAAAGGTCGGAAGGGCCTTTGTTGCTCTTGGGATTTTTCGAGGCCCACTGCCTTCAATATGTCCATCTCAGCCTTCATCCTTGCCATTTCATCGTCGACTTGAGAGCCAAACAGAGTGGAGCCTGAAAATGGCAAGTTCTGAAGGGGTTGGTGAGATTCCAGTTTCAGTGATGTTAGACGCAGCTATGAATGTCACCTTAGTGTTACCCCATGGCAGTATGTATATGCAGAGAGTAAGGGAGAGTCTGCCCCTGCACTAATGATCTGGTTAGAGACCATGGTACCTTCTTGGACGATCTCCAAATAAATCCTCCTTCTGATCTCTTGGGAGGTGTTGCGCTTGCAGCCTTCAGGGAAGTTGCAGCCAAACTACAGACTTTGTGGCCTGTTGAATCCACTTTCTTACTCTCTTTGTCAGGAGGAGAGTTAGAAGATGGAGAAGTAGCGTGAGATTTGCAGGCAGCCAGTATTACCATTGAATCAGGTGGAGGATCAGACCGCAGAAACAAAGGATGTTGTTCCAGAGGACGATACTTTTTCTGTAGTCTGGAGGGAGCAGACATAGTAGTAGCCGGCATAAGGAAGACTTACTTAGCGGGTTCCAGAAGACCAGGCTAGCAAAGGTCTGGCGGCTATGCGCTGCTGGAGAGTCTAGAATATAATCGAAGTAGATGGAGTCGGGACAGCCATCGGAATGTTGAGTTTTGTCACACGTCGTACTAGAACTTTGTGAAAGTTATAGATATCATTAACCAGGGAGGAACGAGGTTGAGGTGAATCTGTTAGTGTAGGTAAAAAGTCTCTGGTGGAGGATGAGGATTCTCTATGACGGTATTCACGTGATCTTGATCTTTGCCTAGATCTGCGGCGGGAATGTCTTGACCTTGAATGGCCAGATGACTGATGGCCATGACAAGAATGGTGGCGCGATCTTGAACGCGGTCTGGGAGCTGGGATGCTGATAGGCACTTGAGGCACCGGAGGTGGTACGGGTGCTGGGAGAACCAGCGCAGCCTGCCGCAGCGCAGTTTGACTTCTAGGTGAAGGTTGAAGAGGAGGCATAGCAGCTGGTGGAGAAGAGGTGTGAGGAAAAGGCGACGAAGGAAGAAGCACCAGAGAAGGGGAATGGTGTGAATCCGATGAAGAGTAGATCCTTCTCCATTTCTGCCTCCTCAATGTCGAGGGACTCTTCAACATTGATCTTTCTCTCCAACATCTAGGTCTCAACGTTGAGCGGGACCTCAACGTCAAACTGCGACGTCAGTGTTTTCTTCACTTCGACATTGATTGCCATGGAGTCCTCGACGTCATGTGGTGTCTTGACGTCGAGTGGTGACGTTTGTGCGATGACGAGCCAGACTTCGACGGAGGGCATGTCGACACCGTACCTCCTCTCAATCTCGATCTCCTCGACATCGAACAGGACCGAAAGCGTTTTCTTGCAGGAAAAAGCCTCTCAAACCGTCCACATCCACTGAAGGCTGAGGGAAGAGCCCTGGTGGAAGACAGACTTTCACCTCACTCAGAGGTCACACTGGCTTCTTGGCGTCGACTCTCTGCTCTCCCTTGAAGGCAAATCTTCTCCCTGTTACACAGGGTACATCTGGAAAATGACTTTCAGATGTTACAGGAGGCAGGAATGTGTGAAGACGGCAGGCAGATGATACAGATATCATGAAGGTCTGTTTTGGCCTTTTTTCTGCCACATTCCAGTCATAAAAAGACACAAATCAAAAAAGAAAGTCAAAAGACGTTGAGTGAAACAGTTGTCAGTGAGATTTTCACTAACTTTTTGAAGGAAAGACCTAAAAAGGTCACACTCCATGCTCCAGGGTCCTGTCAGCAAGAGGCGGAAAAAAGAACTGAGGTAACTGCCTCTCTCTAGGAATGATGGGATACTGGAGGACTGGCTGTTCTTAAAATCACAGTCTCTTTTTTCGATAATGATAATGGCAGCCTATGGGCTACACTGCCCTGCACTCCTTCATCATTGTTTTGCAATATAAAAAGGTTTGTGAAGGATCTTTTCTGCTAAATTTTCAACTCATTCATGCATTTGAATGCACTAAATTTTGAAATATCAAAGTGCCAATATTTGCTGATTTTGCAAGGATGAGATTACACTGAGAAGTATAGTTGCTCCACTTCGGGTTTTATTGCAAAAAAAACGGGTGCCTCCCAGTTAGGTACAGCAAAAAGGGGGATCCCACAAAGACGGAGAAGCTCAGCCAACACGTGTTTCGCCCTTCCGGCGCATGCGCCAGGGCTTTCTCAAGGCTGAAAGAAAAGGAAACAAACAACCACTAAAAAAGCCGACTAAAGGAATAGTTAGATAGTTAAAATATATTATAGTAAAAGGAAAGAGAAATTGAGCCGAAAAGTGAAAACCCAGAGTACATGGGAAAGATCATTCGACACTGCGGTCTGGTGCACATGAAGCTTATTACAAGTGATTGAAAAACCAAGAGAGACAAGAATGAAGAGTAGTTAAGGAATAATGAGCATAGAGGATGGTGGTTATAAATATTATTACATGTTCCCATACGAGTTAAAAGGTGTAAGATTTATATTAAGGAAGATGAAAAAGTGACGGGAGAGAACATGCGGAGATTGTCTACAAAGTAAAAAAGAAAATGTGCGATGAATAATTTTCAATAGAGTCAAGGATTAATAGTGTCCTAAAAGTTAGGAAGGAAAAAGAGGAATATAAATGAGGGTAACAATTAGTGTTAATGTAAATATAAAGTTGAAGGTAATCTAGAAGCCAATATTAATGGTGCCGGTCCTACGAATATTAGTAAGAGTGGGAGAGTGGAAATAAAAGGGTGCTAAGTAGTCTTCCACAAGCAGGAATACCATTGTCATGAATAGATTGGAAACACTGCATATAGTTCCAAACCTACCATGTTATGTAGATCAAATTCGGCTGTGTACAGACAATCAACTGTATAAGAATCAACTCATATGGTAAATCTGCAGAATAGATAAATGTACATAACAAATTAGCATCTAAATAACATTAGCTAGTCCTTAGATACAGGTAAAACAAAGTCTATATGTCTCGTTATTGAAGAATTAACTAGAAGGATACTGTCTATGTAGTTATTGTAATAAAAGAAGCAAGAAAAGAAAAAAGAAAATACGAGTGATCACAATTGTGAGATGGCACTCAAAAAAATCCATTACGGGTGTACCCCTCATTACAAATACCAAGATGGTTCCAGAAGGATATTTATTAATCCTATGGAGGCATATCAAGCAGCGTTTGGTATATTAGAATTGGTAACCTTAGTAGGGGTAACCTGAGATAAAACTGATAGCGACAAAAAAAAAAAAACATAACGTAAGGGTTGCTAAATTAAAGCCCCCTGTCTCACCTAATTGTAATCGTTGCACGCATGAAGTGCAGGCATTCAGGTCCGTCACCGTTATATTAAAACGAAGGCGGGCGCGCTGACATAACACCGCTTTTTATTCATGTGCGGTGGAATGTGTGTCCTACCTCAGGGTTGTAGATGAGGTAGAGACAGGACTAAGAGTGCAGGGCCTCATACTAAGTCTGAGACATGGATAAACGGCGCCATATTGGATTGTGGAGAAAAACTGCACCATCTTTTAACAATGTCACCCTCATCCGGGATAACGGACGTGGAATGAGAAATATGCGAAAAAGAATCTTAGAAAGTGAATAGTGGGACTATTATGAAAAGACACCAGTCTAATACAATAAAGAACAGTGTAATGAGAAAAAGGTATAGCCAAAAAACCTCGCTCTATCCCATCATGCAAAACTGTCAGCAGTGTGACGGCCCTTGTCAAGGGAAGACACCGATTGAGAGCACGCTTTTTAAAGAGAAACAGGTCTGCAGACAAAAAACAATTGTCTAAGGTGTGAATTATGAGCAAGAAAGTATAACAGGTAAGAGCAAAGAGAAACAATTGGAGAAAAAAAGTGAGAAAAAATAAAGAAACCAATAAGAGACAGGCAACAGAGATTGTTTGAGAAATAGGGAAGCAGTAAGCTCATAATGGTAATAGAACATTGGTAGTGCTTTACATTAACCAATAATGCCATTCATGATCTTTGTTAAGTCCATTGTTCACTGTGTCTTATTTAATTATCAGTCTGCTTTCCTCCTGGCGAAGTCGTACTACAGTATTACCAACTCTTGGGGAAGCTAAAATTCGACAGAGGCCACAAAAAGTGGAAGTACGTTGATGAAAATGGCATTCTGCAAAATGTTCAGCTAGTGGTGCCTTCCTATCCAATTTCTGAATGTTGCGATAATGCTCCTGAATCCTTGTTTTAAGCGGACGTGTAGTGCTGCCTATATAGGTACGATGACAAGGGCACCATATTGTGTAAACCACGTTAGTAGTTTCACAGTTTATAAAGTTGTTAATATGGCAGCTTAGGTCATTTATGATGGTACTTCTGGATTTGGAAAGGCCCAGCTTGCAAATAGAGCATTTACTGCAGGTATAAAAGCCTTGTGGTTTCGGGGGTAGAAATGTAGTGGGTAGCTTGGCGTGATAGAAAGATGAGCATAGTTTGTCTCTTAGGTTAGGGGCCCGTCTGAAACCTATTTGGGGAAAGTTAGTAATATGTTTACTGATGGAAGGATTATTCTGTAGTAGATACCAGTGTTTTCTCAGTTGTTTCCGAATCAGGTGATGACCGTTGTAAAATTTGGTAACAAAACGGATAGTAGGGTTCTTACTGGCCTGTTGGGGTTTGTTGAGCATCGTAGTGCGATCCATATCTCTCAGTTTGTCCTTCGTGTGATTGAGTGATGTACAGTCATACCCCCTGGCTGTAAGTCTCTCAGTCATTTGGGTGGAGATGATGTCATAATCAGATTTGTTGGTACAGTTCAACCTAACTCTCTTACATTCACCATGAGGGATGTTTCGGATGGTACTGGGAGGATGACAGCTAGTGGCATGAAGAATGGAGTTAGCTGCTGTCTTTTTGCGAAAGAAGCGGGTCTGTAGTTTGTTGTCTTGAATGAAAATCAAGAGATCCAGGTACTGGACTGATGAGTTAGAAATTTGGTATGTGATATCAATTTCCCATTTGTTGGGTACTAGTGTCAGTAAAAATTGGTTAAGGAGATCTTTCTGGCCTTGCCAAATTAACAGAATGTCATCAATATAACGGCCCCAAAAGATTACATGTTGTGAGAGACGTTCAGTTCTATCATTCCATAGCCAGGAGTTTTCCACTGCCCCCATCAAGATACAGGCATATGGTGGTGCAAATTTTGCCCCCATCGCTGTCCCCTGAAGTTGGAGATAGAATTGACCGTCGAAGAGAAAATAGTTATTTTCTAGGCAGAATTTTTGCATATCCAATATCATGGAGTTGCGTGCCGTATAGTTCACTGATTTGGTAGAGAGACATTTTCTGACCGCCTCTAGGCCATCACTATGTTTTATAGACGTGTAGAGGCTGACAACATCTATAGAAACAAGAAAATAGTCAGGTTTCTGCCTAGAAAATCACTTGTAATAAGCTTCATGTGCACCAGACCGCAGTGTCGAGCGAACTTTCCCATGGACTCTGGGTTTTAACTTTTCGGCTCAATTTCTCTTTCCTTTTACTATAATATATTTTAACTATCTAACTATTGCTTTAGTTGGCTTTTTTAGTCGTTGTCTGTTTTCTTTTCCTTCAGCCTTGAGAAAACCCTGGTGCACGCGCCGGAAGGGCAAAACACGTGTTGGCTGAGCTTCTCCATCTTTGTGGGATCCCCCTTTTTGCTGTACCAAACTGGGAGCCACCTGTTTTTTCTGCAATAAAACCCGAAGTGGAGCAAATATACTTCTCAGTGTAATCTCATCCTTGCAAAATCAGCGAATTATTGGCACTTTGATATTTCAAAATGTAGCCTATTCAAGTGGGACCTTACCTCTTCCTTACTAGTGCATTTCTTTTGGAGGACTTGGGTCCATGTCCTCCAGTTAAGCTCCCACGCTCACAGCATTCTACACAGGAAGAGCACTGTGTGGACCCTTTCCTTTGTTGGAGAATTTTTCAATGCATTTGAATGCATGTGCCTTAACTTTGCCCTTTTTAAAGCAAACTGTATGAGGAATTGTGGACACTGTAGCCTTTCCTTTAGGCTGCACATGGACATTCTTAAATGGCTTTGCAGGCCTTTCTGAATTAAGGCGAATATGAACACTTAAGAAGTTATATTGGAAAAAGTGCTCAGGGGGTCCCCACAGGCAGGCCGAACTATTCTACGCTTATGACTATACATGGAAATCCCCTACTTTCAGCTGATCGCGTCTTTATAAGTCACTAGCATTATGGATGTTGAAGGCTGTGGTTTGAATTTCCTCTTTATGTGCAGGGTTCAATATGGAATCTGTCATGTGCACAAAGCACCAGCTGCAGGTGCAATGTTAGGCACACAGTACTTTCGGCATTGCTGCCAGAAGTTTCGGGAGGCTCTGACTTCTGTAGGGGCTCAGTCCCACATGCGGCTCTCACAAGTGGAAGGCAACCAGGCTCCTCATATGGGCCTCAATTTTTGAGTCCTTCTCTCCTGTCACAACTGGTTTTTAAATAATAAAAAAGGTTTGACCTGGTCCTACATGGGTGTAGCCAATGCACAATACCACTAGGCAGTGCCAAAAATTGTGTTTTCTCTTCCCCGGGCCTTCTAGTCTTCTTATTTATTAGCTGCTCCTTATATTGGAGACGCTTCGTAAAATTTGGGAAGACCACATCCTTAAAAAATTGTTTGTCATGTTTGGTAACAGACTATTTGAGACTCCACTGGTTATTAAAGGCAAAAAATCATAACGGATTATAAATCCCTTTGAAGTGAACCAAAAAATCTTGCAGTGAGAGCAAGTTTTATGGCAGAAGATTTCAACACTAATCATCAACCAACCCAAGAAGACTGGATGGGTTTAACAAACTTAGCAACAATCTAAGTGTCAGTATTCTGCAAAAGTGTAGAGGCCGCAATTACAAATAAGTTATAAAGCCCACAATTACAATTAATGGAGTGGAGTGGAATTATGTGGCGTTGGCTTGTGTGGGATGGACTGGAACTGTGTGGAGTAGTGTGAAGTGGAAGTGTGTGGTATGAAATCATGTGGCATGGAGTAAAATCATGTGGAGTGGAGTGAACTGTGTTGTGGAGTTAAATTGTGTGGCGTTGAGTGGAATTGTAGGGAGTAGAGTAGAATTTTGGGGAGTGGAATTATGAAACAGAGTTAAACTGTGTGAGGTGGAATAGAGAGGAATTGTGAGGCGTGGAGTGAAATTGTGTGGAGTAGAATTGTGCAGTGTGAATTTGTGTGGCATGAAGTAGAGTGGATTTATGTAGCATGGAATTGCATGGTGCAGAGTGGAATTGTGTGGTGTGGAATTGTGTGGGGTGAAACTGTGTGGTGTGGAGTGGTGCTGTATGGTGTGGAGTGGTATTGTGTATGGAGTGGAGTCATTGTGTGGGATGGTGTGGAGTGATACTGTATGATATGGAATGTTGACTGTGTTGCCAATGAATTGCCCTATAGCGCTTCAAAGCCTTGTGCTATATAAATGCAATATGTTACCCACCATCTATGTAAACATTTGATGCTTTTGATTCCATGAAAGAGCCTGTTAATACGTGCAATGCTTCTGCAAGAACTGGTTGTTTACAAATAAATGCATTTTAGACCAGGAGGGGTTAGTGAGCAAGGGGGTAACGTATATCATACTGCCTTGGAATAAAGGAGACGGTGGCAGTTTTGTGGCACAACAAATGAAAAAAGTATTTTCCAAACACAAGCAGTAGACATGGTCAGTATTCGATCATGGTGGAGAATAATAGTGAGTGTTGGAAATGGCCATTTTTGCAGGTGTATCCCCACATTTTTTGCCTCTGACCTCCTGTCTTTGACTGTGTGCTGCATTTTGTTTTTGCAGGCTTTAGGACTCTGGGCACTTTACCACTGCTGAATAGTGCTAAAGTGCAAGTACTCTCTGTCTTAATTGTAGTGGTGATTGGTTTATCCATGATTGGCATATTCAATTTATTAGTAAGTCCCTAGTATAGTGCACTATGTGTGTCCAAGGCCTCTAACTCAAAAGCTACTAGTGGGCCTGCAGCACTGATTGTGCCACCCACATGAGTAGCCCTGTAAACATGTCTCCGACATGCCTCTGCAGTGTATGTGTGGGCAGTTTTAAACTGCCATTTCGACCTGGCAGGTGCACCCATTTGCCAGGCCTAAACCTTCCCTTTTACTACATGTAAGACACCCCTAAGGAAGGCCCAAGGCAGTCCCATGGTTAGGGTGTGGTGTAGTTAAAAGGTATGATATGTACTGGTGTATTTTACATGTCCTGATAGTGAAATACTGCTAAATTCGGTTTTTACTATTGGAAGGCGTATCTCTCCCAAAGAGTAACATAAGGATTGCCTTGAAATATATGTTAAGTGTAACTTCCCATTGAGAGTGACAGAAATATGGAGTTTGGGGGTCGCTGAACTAACAATTTAAAAATGCATCTTTTGGTGATGTTGGTTTTTGAATTGTGGGTTTGAAAATGCCACTTTTAGAAAGTGGGCATTTTCTGTCTTAACCATTCTGTGCCTCTGCCTGTGGAATACAGGTCTGGGTTAGGGTGACAGTTGGGCTGTCTGTGCATGTGCTCTAGACGTCACATAAAGGAAGCTGAGGTGTGCCCTGCAATTCCTGATGGGTCTTTCTGAGCTAGAGTGGTGGGGGCAGCTGACACTTGCACCTGAACAGGGCTGTGCCTGTCTTCTTACAAAGCAGTCTCCAATCCCTGGAGTGTGTCTGGGGCCAGGGCAGGTAAGGAAGGGTCTTGTGAACTACAAAGAATTCTATTTGAAGTTTGCCTACCTCAAAGACAGAAATGGGTATTACTACTGTACCCCTCACACCACAAAGTTAGAACACTTCTGGACTGAGGACATTCTGCCAGGAAGAAGAGCTGGATGCTGTAGGAGGGACTGCCACTCTGCCTGTTGCTTTGTTGTGCTGTCCTGCTGCTTCTGTCCTGGGAGTGAAAGGACTGGACTTTGCTTTTTCCATTCCGCTTTCCAAGGTTCTGCAAGGGCTTGAGTTGAGCTTGCCTCCTGTTAAGAAGTCTCAGGGACATCAAATACTTCATCTTTCAGCATCTGTGCTCCTCCGCTGACAACTCTATCCTGCCAAGTGGTTCCAAATCCAGTCTAGGCCCTTGAAGAACAATTTTGGTGCTACAAGAAGAAAATTGACTCACTGCGTCATTCCAAATGGATGCATGGCTGCTGCTGGCTACACCAGAGTGTGGTCCAAGCTTGATACAACAACCACAGTTTTCCACACAGGCCCAAGCTTTCTGTCGCAGTGCATCAAAAGAACCATAGCTGTGTGAATTTTGAGCAGATGCATGGTGCATAGGGCCCAGCACCGCCCAGACTCCAAAGCAGCGCCTGCTTCATTGCTGTGAGATCAAAGCATCGCAGCTTGACTTCCAAAGCATAATCAATGCATTGTCCTTGGGCGCCATTTTATTCATCGACAGCGCAGTAAAGAACTGACGCTTTGTGGTGGAAACGATGCCTCACCTCCCCTGTAGCAGTAAGGAACTGACCCATCACCCCCCCCCCCACCCAGCAGTAAATATCCAATGCATCACCTCCCCTGCAATAGTGAGGAACCGACGCATCTCCGGTTCTTTCTATGCGTCACCTTCCCTGCAGCCCGCATTGTCTTTGTTTTTAATGCATCTCAGGTACTTTGCCTCAGTCAAGCGCTTCACTGATTTCAAGGAACTACAATTACAATTAATCTTTTAAATGTGATATCTTTGCTTGGGTATGTTGGATTTTTGTCATTGTGGTCTTGTTTTACTCAGATAAATATGGGTTGTTTTTTCACTGAGTTACTGTGTGTATGTGTATAAATACTTTACACATTGTCTCTGAGATAAGCGTGACTGCTTGAGCCAAGCTATCAAGGGAGTTAGCAGGGGTTATCTTAGGTGTGCGACTCCCTTACCCTGACTACAGTGAGAGTGTCATGGGTTTATTTTATGCTCTGGTTTGGCACATATATTTTAGCTGAGCTTATGCCTGCTGCCTGTGCCCTTTTTCCTACATATGTGCTGTGACTTTGTTAGTTGATGTTTAGTTAGTCTGCTTTTAGCTGGCATGTTTTATTTTCTAATCAGCTGTAACTCTGAGATTTAGCTAAACATTGTTATTATTATTCTGTGCGCAACATTTTACTATGTACCCTGTCCAAGGTTGACGTGCCCAAGTACATCATAATCCAGCTAGCAACTGTTGCCACAAGAGTTTGTATTCAGCCAGACACTAAGGCATCTACCCACATCAGACCTTTTTTCAAGGAACGAAAATATGTTTTCTTTTAAAAACACCGTGTAGGCCAAGGGACAACAGGGAGGTCATTCCAGCCAGGATACCATCCACCCTACCTACCATTTCCTTGCCGACCTAGGCCCTGTCTCTACAGCCAGCCCAAGAGAGGGTGCACAGACCCCTTTCCTTTAGGTAATGGGGGTGGGTGCTCCTCTCATGCATTAAGTATGGACAGACTGGGCTAACACTGCTCTGCTCTTGATTAGGAGTTAGGGGCTAGGTAGAAACCACTTATGCATGTTCTTCCAGTATATTGGGACTGTTTATATTCTTCTTGCTGGTCACCCTAAGGAATTACATCAATCAGTTGTTATTGCACTTGTCATTTCTCTATTAGATTATTGTAATTCCCTATACCTGAATCCTGATAGGAGAGGCTTCACCAAGTTGCAGGTGGTCCAGAATGCAGCTGCCCAGCTCATTTTGAAGATACCTAGGTATCGGTGAGGGAAGGTCTGCGTGCCCTCTACTGGCTTCCTATCAGAATGAGAATTGTTTTTAAAATCTTGTGCATGGTGCATAGGGCCCTTCACCTCCAGAACACTGAAGAGCTTAATGCTATGTTTCGTTGGTATGCACCAACAAGACCTCTTAGATTTTCCTCTCGTAGACTGGCAACTGTTTCAAGAATTGGCAGAGCCATATGGGGAGGAAGGGCTTTCTCTGTTGGAGGGGACAAATTGTGGAACACCCTGCTGTCCCATATAGTGGATATGGAAACTTTTTCACCCTTTAAAAAACAACTTAAAACATGTCTCTTCATTCAGCATGGCTCTGAATGAGTGTTTGTTTGTCTTGCTGGGTCTCTGCTAGCGCTTTGATGTCCTCGGGTTTAGTGCACTCAGAAATGCTTATAGATAACATAACAATCCCCATTCTAATAATCTCATGCCTCAGTGCCCTAATAATTGCAGCACATATAGTTTAATCATATTCTTGTCAATTAATGTATTGAAAAACATCCTGCATCTCTTTCTTTGACTGTGTGCATGTCTGAGACCTTTTGCTAATGAGAAAAAGGGGTGGGGCTTGTCGACTATGACTTTCCCTGAGAAGTCATGGAGTGTCATGTTCTGGCTGCCACAAAATTACCTATTCGTTCAGATTTTGGTGAGGGGCTGCTAGGTAGCCGAAAGCTGCCAAGATGGTGTGGGACTGACTCAGTCACCCACAAACAGTGGTGTTGCCACCCCTAATCCAGCAGTCTCTTTACTATAACAGGAGTCTATGACAAGCGTCCCTACTTTAACAGAGTGCAAGCCACTGCCAACTAGAGACCCCATTTCTTACAGTGAGTAACAATCACCTTGTTGTGAGAAGAGGTGAATTGAACAGACTGTTGGAGGTTTAAACCAAAGATACTCCAGAGCAGAAAATCGGGAAGCTCTCTTTTGACTCTCTCTAATGTTGGGGTTGGAGAGGAAGAAGCAACACGGAGAAGGGGTGGGAGTATGAAGAAGCAACGCAGAGAATAGGTGGGTGGGAGTGGGAAGAAGCAACGTTGAGAAAGGTTGGATGGGACTGAGAAGAAGCAGCACAGAGAAGAGGTGGTGGGAGTGGGAAGAAGCAGCACAGAGAAGGTGTTGGTGGGAGGGGGAAGAAGCAGCACAGAGAAGGGGTGGGTGGGAGTGGGAAGAAGCAACACAGAAAAGAGGTGGGTGGGAGTGGGAAGGAGCAACACAGAGAAGGGGTCGGTGGGAGTGGAAAGAAGCCACACAGGGAAGTGGGGTGGGAATAGGAAGAAAAAATTGTACTTCAATCACAGCACAAGCAACAGACAGATATTATTTAGAATGAATCAATCTGTGCTTGGTCCATGGTTCACAGAAAGAAAAAGAAGTGATACACGGCATGCCAATTACGAAACAGCAAAGAAGAGTGGCAATGTTACCAACGAATGGTAAGCAATGGTGGGCTCCAAACCCTTTATGGTAAACAATATTTCTTGCAGTGACAGCACATGCTCTTTCTGCAGGCAAGACCTAAAAAGGAATCATTTTGGCTCTCCACCCAAACTCAAAACTGACTTTTCCTAAATGCGACAAAGGGCCTGTGCAGTGCAGATGGGGTCTGGGCACTGCAGATGCTCTCTCTGACCCCAACATAATATGGGACAAGTGTTCTGAAACTAATACAGATTGTCCATAGACCTACCCAATCAGGACTCATCAGCTATAGAGCCTGAAGAGTAAGGAAGAAAAATGGACAACAGTGTGAAGGGGTAGAGGATAAGAGAGAGAAGAGGAAAGAGAAGAGGATTAGAAAGAGAAAGGAAGCAAAAAGAATGGGATACATGAAAAGGGAGAAGAAAAGGATTAACATAAAAAAGATAAGAGGATTAGAGAGAGAGAGATCAGAGAGAGAAATTAGAAAGGAGATAGGAAAATAGTGAAAGTGGAGAGGAAGTGGAGGAAAAAAACAGCGGTGTGAAAGGATAGAAGATCAAACCTGAGGTGAAGAGGAGAAAAATAAAGTTTGACAGGACTTACAACAGGGGCAGATGAAGACAGGACTTAGAACAGGGGCACACAAAGAGAACTAAATACTGAAAGGGGGCAGAAAAAGAAGAGAACAAGAGACTGAAAAGCATACAAAGCACACCACACTGAAAAGGAAGAAGAGAAAGACAATGAAAACGGACAGAAAGGAATCAGACTAAAAAAGGGAGGCAACCGACCAGAGAGTAAATTGAAGAGTTGGAAGACAAAATACTGTAGTCATGGGGAGAAGACTGAAAAGGGGTTGTTCAAGGAACAAAGGGGAGGAGGCAGATAAAGGAACTGAGGGGCGAACCTCACTGCAGCAGAGAGAGAAAAGGGTGAAGGCCATGGGTAAAGGTGGAAAAAGGGTGGAAATGTAACATGTTATCTCCATCCTTTCCAGGTAACTAATACAGCAGTGATTTGAATGGGCAGGTACTCACATGTACTGCAGGCCTCAAAAAATCATACAAATGTTACCAGACTTGCAGATCGAGTAGCTTGAACAATCTACTCGACCTAACTGTAATGTACTTGACCCGGAAACAGGTCTTAAATTGTGTGATCCTATGCAAATATTGTATTTTACGGTTGCCTTTTTCTTCATTCTCACATAAGTGCACCTTCAAATATGTGGAATCAGCATTTCTGCTGTAAAAAAATAATCTTTTGTTTGATTAAATACATTACATTTTTGCTCCATGTATAATAAATCTAGCCCACATATAGGGTACACATGATCCAAGCATGACTTGCCTCATAGTTTACTAATAGCTTTGCCATCAGTGCAGGAGTGTTTCTCAGGTTATGTTTAAACACTCACTTTTAATAAGTATGGGCCAGATGTAGACTCGCAAAAGCCACTTTGCTATGTTGAAATGCATTTTGCGAGTCGGATCCGACTCGCAAAATGCATTTCCGAATCGCAAATAGGAAGGGGTGTTCCCTTCCTATTTGCGATTCGCAATGGTATGCAATTCCATTTGTGACCGCGTATGCGGTCGCAAATGGAGTCGCAGTTACCATCCACTTGAAGTGGATGGTAACCCATTCGCAAACGGGAAGGGGTCCCCATGGGACCCCTTCCCCTTTGTGAATGGACCCCAAACATTTTTTTCAGGGCAGGGAGTGGTCCAAGGGACCACTCCCTGCCCTGAAAAAACCGAAACAAAAGGTTTCGGATTTTTTGAAATGCAGCTCGTTTTCCCTTAGGGAAAACGGGCTACATTTAAAAAAAAACAAAAAACTGCTTTATTTAAAAGCAGGTCGCTAACATGGAGGCCTGCTGACTACAGCAGGCCTCCATGTTAGCGAGTGCCTATACTCGCAATGGGGTCGCAAACTGCGACCCACCTCATAAATATTTATGAGATGGGTCTTTGCGACCCCATTGCGAGTTGCAGAAGGTGTCTGAGACACCTTTCTGCATAGCAAATTGCGACTTGCAATTTGCGAGTCGCACGGACTCGCAAATTGCAAGTCGCAATTTGCTTTCTTCCTGCATCTGGCCCTATATTACTAAAGCATGATGTGGTAGCACACTGTCATTTACAGACAATACATTTCCAAGAAATGTCCAAAAACTTTCTCACTAACTTGCAGCCTTACTGATAAAAGATATCTAGGGTATTAACAATATTTTGTGAAAATTAGGTTTCAGAAAAAATATTTATCATTTGCACATCACCAAGTAAAGTGTTCTTACTTTTTTCATCCTAACAAAAAAACATTTTCGCCACACAATTACAAAAATAAATGGTCTTTCACAGGTACTGAAATATATTTTGAAATGTTTGTTAAGTTGACTTAGTTATATAAACGTTCTGTGTTGGGAAAGACCTGATATCCACAGCCTTTCATTTCACACAGATCTGACAGTTCACTTTACAAAATCCTGGAACACTACAGTCACAAGGAAAAGTATTTGCATGGCAATAAAACAAACTAACTTTTGACCTCTGTCTCAGAACACAGAGCAAATGTGACAGGAATGATTTAAAGGTATTGTAATTGCTAATTCAATTTCTGTCTGAATAGAACACCTGTCCTTTGTCCACTCACCAGAAGGGACAAGTAGGTTCTAAAAATAGCTCAACCTCATAAGAAATGACTCCCCATACAAGTCGTTGAGTAGATTGTTCGAGCCCTGTACTGAGTGCCTGCACTTCTTTAATTTGAAAATGTCAGTACCTGCACTTCTTTACACAAGTGCATCACGTATAATGGATTTGCATTATTAGTACTGTACTTGTTCTGAGAAGTGCAGGGACTGTCCCTTTCAAATTAGAGAAGGTCAGCTGAGGGCCTATGGAGTGAAATGAATGTAATGGAGTGGAGTAGAATTGTAAGGTATGTAGTGGAGTGAAGTGGAATTGTGTGACACGAAGTGGAGTGGAACTGTGTAGCATTGAATTTTGTTGTGTGGGTGTGGAGTGGAGTGGAGCAGAATTGTGTGGAGTTTAGTGGATTGGACTTCCTTCTCATTAGTAAGTACCTGCACTTGGGTGTATCCATTTCAAGCACTGTAGCAGAGCAAAAACGAAGTGCAAAGATACTAGGGTCTGGGCAGTGCTGAGGGACGTGAGTGCCGCTTGGATGGTGGAAGGGCTAAGGAGTATGCTCCTTAGTCTTCAACAATAAGTAAGGCTAATTTAGTGGGTATTGGTGACTTGTTCTCCAGGTGACAGCATAAGTGACCGAGAGCACTTCTGCGGCCTAGGATTTAGCCACTCAATGCAAGCAGTGACAGGGTGGTGGAGGCAGAGGTGCAAATAAACCCAAACTTTGGGTGGGGTAGAGTAATCTTCAAAGCCCAAATCCCAACTACTCATGAATTCTTTCTTCATTGTTAAATGTTGCATTTTAATCTGGGCCACTGGAATTATGTTGCAGGGGAGGACTATATTATGCAGCCTAATGCAACACATTTCATTAATTTGGCATTTTTACACATTGCAACACTGTCTGAGCAAATATTTCATCTTACTAGTATGAATCTACCACCCGAATACTGCAATAAACAATAACAAGATGACCAGGTAACCAGTGACTAGTCAGTCTTTGGGAATTACTTTCCACTACACAGGGACATGTGTTGCCACGTTTTTAGTAACTTTTGATCCATTTGAACTGGAATTTTTTTTTTCTTATAACATCTGCAGATTATGTCACAGATTTGGACTATGTGGCAAATTCATAATTATGAAAACTGTCGCAACCGAAGAATCACATAATTCAGTAGCTCAGATTTTATATCTCACTGGGCAAGTATATCTGAAAGGGTGAGGAATTTAATGCTCCTATTTCTGTGATAGTAAGTGGTATATGGTATCTTCTTAACTTCAAAGTAATTTATTATAATGATTTTCACACTAAAGTAAGATAGAACACACTGAAAGGACAGTGTAATTCCAATCAATAAAAATTGTAGCATAATGATATTACTGATCTTGGCCTTGGAAGTTGTTCATATATACATAATTCACTGAAGAAAAACAAAGGTTACAGGGGTGTCACACTCATGTTGACGTTTAACCCAGATGACACCACAGAAATTCAGCAGTTATAGTTATAGTTATACTTATGTTAAGAAACTACAACTCGTGACCTCAAATTACTTAACAGCACAAGTTATAGTTTCTTCAGATAAGTATAACATTAACTGCTGATTTTCTATGGTTTTGCCTGGGTAAAACACCAACATAACTATAACGTCCCTGTAACCTTTGTTTTTTTCAGTTGATGTTTATGTTTTTTTTAACGTAAAGTAATATATAATTCCTGTGCGTTAATACAACTACCACCGCGCCAGGCCTTTTGCTGTCTGGGGTACGGTGTGTGAGGTTTTTTTCTCCATTGGGCTTCGGATCCATCGTAGATTTACACTGGGGATCGCACTGTGCACCAGTGTAGCTCTGCAGACCAGCCCAAACATTTTTTGCCCATGAGGGGGGGTCCCTCAGAGACCCCTCCATCTGTCCTGCAAGTTCAGGATACTTCTATCCTGACCCCTTATGTGTGTTTTTATTTATGATTGCTTCCTGGGGGCCCAGCCAAAAACACACAATGGCAACCACAACTTTCCTTTCAGGCTGTGGCCAGCCATTCAGGACCTTGCTTTTTGTCCGGATCCGCGGGTACCCGCAGATCCCCCCCCAAGTACCCGCACATCCCTGTCCCTAGATATCTATATTTGTTTTCTTTTAACAACTCCAAAATTACTGAACAGATTGGCACTGAATAACAAAAAGAGATCTTTCTGGACCAAGATCTAGCTTTCTGCTGAATTTGGTGTAAATCCATTCAGTGGTTCGGGCTGTAGTCATGTCTAAAAACTGTAAAATCTCCACAGAAACTGTATGGGATAAAAAGTGGTTTTGCCCCCTAACTTTTTTCTCTGCCCCGCTTGACAGATCACCCTGAAACTTTCCATACAGAAATAAGTAAAGGCTGGCACGTTTTTGGGAAACTTTAGTGAAGATTCGTCAAGCAGTGCCAAAGTTATTAACAAAACAAAAAACATATTGGGCTTCATTACGAGTTTTGTGGTTGGACCACTGGACCGCCATGGTGGCGGTCTTTCGAATGGCACCAGGCTGACGGTCCCAAGACCACCAGATTACAAGTTCCCATGGGGCTGGTGTGACTGGCAGGAGAAGGCAGGGGGCAGTATAATGGAGCTACTCTCAGCCATGCATCCCTACCTGTCAGCATGATGATCAGACTGTGCCCCCCGAGCCCCACATTTTATGGGAGCCCACATTGGCCCCCGCCTCACCCTACATGGGGCTGTACCTCTTGGGGCCCTTGTTTTGGGCCACTTACCTGCCTGACCACCAAGCTTTCCATGGGGGTGGGAGCGCCATTGAAAGCTTGGTGGTCCTGCAGGTCATTATGGCCATGGTGGTCCAAATGCCGGGATCTCCAACATTGGCCATGACAGTCAGGACCGCTGTGGTCCCCCCTACACTGACTATAGTGGTGCCAGTGGTCCAACCACCAAACTCATAATCCAGTGGTCCAACCGCCAAAGTTGCCACTGCTACCATGGTGGTCCACTGACCACAAAACTTGTAATGAGGCCCTTTGTCTATGGGAAAAGCTGGTCCTAACTATAACTTCCTACTGGCTCTCGCCCGTAGGTAATATAAAATATCATCTGTCATCTGCATAAAATGTAGCTCTCACCGTGATTTTTTTTAAATGTCAATTTTATAATTGTGTTAGTCTCTCTGACAAAGTGTAGTTAAGGTTGAAGCACCAAGAGTAGCAGAGAGGGTGAGAGCGGGTAGCCTTCTCTGGTTCCTTGTCTTAACTCAAAAATCTCTAATACTGCACCACTAGATCTCACTTTGCCATTGAGTTAGTATACAGCTCCATCACCATCCTAATAAAGTTTTTACTAACACTGAATTTATGAAGAAGCCTTTAAAAAAGACAAAGCAATCTTGTTATATGCCTTCAAGTGTTTTGCTACTGCTGGGGAATTAGTTAAGTATGCTTTTTAATCACATAACATAAAAGCCTAGTGTTGTCACTCGAAAGGTAACTCTTGAGAAAAACTACTTGCGTTGGGTCTTACACATCCGGGAATATGTTTTCTAATCAGCTCACTATTAAATGAGCCTGAGGATGCTCGGCTAAGTCCTGAAAACGTGGCATCACCTAGTGGTAACAGACATCAGTAATAGGACAGTAAGGGGGTATTAGTGTTTTTTAAAAACAGTTTTACCTGCTTTTAATTACGTTTCCTGCTCTTTGCACCCATGCCAGACTCGTGGTGGGCCAAACAATGACGTTATTTTGGTCAGCACACTAGTCATCCGGCTCAGCTGACAATTAAATGAGCCTAAGGACGTGCAGCGGACGCACTGCTGGTGCACCAAAGGCAAGCCCATCTGTGCCCGTCCATGTACAGATGGGGCCCGAACCTCTGCCTCTTCTACCCACACCCTGATAGTTTACTAGAATGATGAACTCCTCTTACTACAGGAACCTGTAAGTAAGGATTGCATTAATAGCCTAGATCTTAACAATGATGTACATACATATAGACAACAGTGTATACAAATCCTGTAACGAAAACCTAGGCTTTTCAGGAAAAACATCATATAAAAATAAGTTGCCATCTAAGGAGGATAAAAGCAAAAAGTGGAGTTTTTATTTGGTCAACTGCAGATCCCTTCCCGAGCATAAATCAGATCTCTTAATTTTTTTTGGAAGAAACTAAGCCAGACCTGCTATTTCTTACTGAAACCTGGCTAAAATAAACCTCTACCCCAGACATTACGGTCAGCCTCTCACAGAACTACTCCTTACACAAGCTGACCATCAAAACAAAGTTAGGTAAGGGTGCCATTATTTTCAAGAAAGATTTAAAAGCTACATTTTCCTCTTTATCTCTGCTCAGTTGTGAAAATTTCACTTTTGCAATCCAAATGTCCCACACTTACACGTTATCAGGGACACTCATATACCGACCACCTGGAGCTCCTACTATGTTCATACCAGCTTTGCCAGTTCTGGCTGCACAACAATGTATGCTGAAAATGAATTACATCATAAAAGGAGATCTCACTCTACACTTTGAATACTGTAATGCAAACAACTTAACCCAAGAATTGGAGTGTATCCAACTTACACAGATAGTGACACAGCACACACACAAGAAATGTCACCTCCTCAACCCCATATTTCCAAACATACCCAAGTTAAAGGGAAAAACTCCTCTCCCTTTGCGCTGATCGAATCATCATATGATCCCTTTTTATCTCTGTCCCGGAAAACCAGGCTCTGTCAACGCTGGGCAACACTAGATAAAGATAGCTGGGTTAGCCTCCTCTCCAGTTCTGCTCCAACCATAACAAGAGACTTGGACCAAATAAACTCTACCTTTGGAAACTAGAGAGAGAATACATTAGAGTAGATAATCCCGAAGAGAATCCAGAAAATTATTTGTGCCCAAGCTCGGGCGCCTTGGTTCACAAATAAGTTATTAATCTCGAAGAAGGAATGGTAAGAATGGAGAGAAGCTGGAGAAAACACTATGACAGCCAGTAAAAATGTATAGAAGAACATAGTAAAAAATACAATTATGCCATGAGGAAAACCAGGATGTCAACATCAGGACAGTGCGCGCTCTACGGGCGACAAAATGCAAAAACCCAGCCTTTATGCAAGAGCATAATTCATGCATTGTGTTTATATGCAGTTTGTTAACTTTTTGCATTGCAGACTTTAACCTTGAAAAACACTATTAACAATGTTTGCAATAACTGTTCAATTGCAAGGTATTGCTGCAGACTTACTGAGTGTGTTAGGGTGTGGTCCTTTTCTAGGACCTTCTAGAAGTTTTCTCTGCAGCATGACTGGGTGTGGTCTGTGGGCTGGGCCACACTCTATATAAGGGAACCAGCCCAGCTCCACGTGTTCCCTATTCAGAGGTTCAGGTACAGAGCAGCAGCAATTTCCTGAGCTCCTGCTCTGGAGGCCTACCTTGAAGTTCCAGGCCTTCCCGGCATATCTTGGTGATCCTAGAGCAGGGTGGTAAGACGGTGGTCGGGCTGGGCCCCCGACCCCACTCTAAAAAGTCTCTTGAATTTTTGGGCCTATTCTTGAAACTTTCAGAGTACGCAAAGTATTGCTCTGATGTTGATCTTGATGTTCGGATCAGCAAAGTTTGCACAATCGTTTCATGGCATTTGCATGCTCTTGTTAGAATCGGGTGTGTGCTCGATTCATTTCCTGCATGACAACCTTGGTGTTTGGATCGGCAAAGGTTTGCGCGATCATTTCATGGCATTTATATATTCCTGTTGGAATCGACTGTGTACGCGATTCATTTCCTGCATGACAATCTTGGTGTTCGAATCAGCAAAGGTTTGCGCAATCGTTTCATGGCATTTGCATACTCTTGTTAGATACATATTCCTGTTGGAATCGGCAGAGTGCGCGATTCATTTCCCTCATGTAAAACTTGATGCCCAGATCAGTAACAGTGTGTGCAAGAATTTCATGGCCATACCAAAAACTTTGAAGTGTAATGTTATTTAAAGTGCACATATTTATTCTGTGAAGATGACAAATCATAAATGTGACGTTCTTTGTGCATATTAAGTTTCTAGTACAATTCCAATTGTTTTCCAGGGATGGTTTTCAGACAGCCTTTAGTCCTCATGTTAAAAAGGCAGTGTTTGTTCTGAAGCAGTATTCTAGAAGGTTCTTGTATTTCTAGACATTGTATGACATGTTATGAAAAGCTTTTATGAAACATTGTATTAATCATCCTTGATTTATTCCAGGTATCCAGAGTTCTTGAGGTCTAGTTAAAGTCACTCCTTAGAGTATCCATTGTAACAGTAAGACAATACTAAGAACCATAATCTAGTGAAAGTCAATGTGATTTTATTCTGATGTTGTGTTGTTGAACCTTTTGCTTCCTACAGGTCTCCTTCCCAGCTGTTCCCTACCTAATCCCCTTTTCCCCACTTGGACTCTCTTAGACTCTGTGACATTCTAATCGAGTATTGGAGCTGACTTGTGGTGGACATGTTGGGAACGTGCGTAGACCCCGAGGATCTGGTGACTCTGGCACAGGAAAGCTTTTTTTTACTACACAGATTGAAAACTCTTCTAACTCAGTGAAGGAGCTTTTTAAAATTGTGAATTCACTGATGAAGCTACCAGCTCCACAAGCAGTCCCAATAGCTTCTGAAGCTAGATGCAATATGTTTGCAACTTACTTCCTGGAGAAAGTCCCAAAAATCTGTGCAACTGTGCCTAGGGTAATAGCTCAAACTATAAAAAGGGAAGGCTAAAGAGCATCTGACCGCCTTTTCCAAGATCAATTGGGAAGACTTAGAATTCCTTCTCAGATCAACCAAGTCAGGATCCTCACTGGACCCAGCATCCCCAAACATTCTCCTGAAAGGCAAGAAATCAATTTGCCCAGTTCTGGCAAGTATAATCAATGAGTCTATAGAAAGTGGTGTAGTACCTCAGGCATGGAAACATACCATGCTCATACCACTTCTAAAAATAAAAACCTAACTGGACCCCTCTATTCCCGAAATTTACAGACCAATTTCCATGCTGCCATTTATCAGTAAAATCACAGTAACATTCGTCAACAAAAAACGTCTCTGGAGGATCAGTGTCTTCTCCAACATACCCAAACAGGCTTTAAAGCATGGAACAGGACAGAAACTGCTCTGTTAGCCATGAATGTTAGTTCATGGACTTGCCTTTCAGGCCTGGGAGGCCCGTCGGGTAGCCATGCGCTCTACAACCCCCCTAGCAGAATCCACTTGCCAGAATCTTAGTATATTTTTTTACAATTGTTGTCTATTAGTAGAATGGGCCTGTAATGGCAGATCCCTCCCTTCTTTTGGTATGGTGGGTATCAAGGCTTCTGCAAGACAATCTTCAACCTTACCTGTGATTGAAAAATACTGATATAGGTCAGTAAGTGTTGTTTTTTTTAAAGCTGTGCAGAATATTTATAGAATTTTACAGTAAAGCCATCACAGCCTGATGCCTTACCGGTGTTTAGACTATTAATCACTTTATCTATTTTCTTCTGTACTGATTGGTATATTAAGTGAAATCTTTTCATTAGAGATCATGGGTAAAGTTAGGTCTGCTAGACGACCTTCGCAGTTTTAGGATTTATATTGGGGTTATTTGAATAAAGATGGGAGTTGAATTTTTTTAAAGATCTCCGCTACCTTTTGTGGATTGTTATCGGTTTACCTGTGTTGTCCTTGATTATAAAGTTTGCTTTGTTTGAATTTTACATGTAAGGCCACAATTTACCAGCTCTGTTAGCTTCACAGAGTCTGGTGCTTTTCTGTTTATTCATCTAGATTCCTGCTCTCTTGCATAATATTTTGTTAAATTCGTATATTTTACTGTTAAGTGGCTTTAGTATATTAGTTTCTTTAGATTGTCTATATTGGATCTCTAATTCTTTAATCTCTCTTTTTAGCTTTCATATTGTGTTATTAGCAAATTTATTCATGTGTGATCTAAATTAATTAAGGTGCCTCTAAAAGCTGCCTTCTTAGTAATGATGATGTTCCTTAATTCACACGATCTTTTATGTAACGTATGTAGTGATTCCTATGAATACTTTCTTGTTTTCATGAGATCTGAGAATGCCATTATTCATTCTCCATAGCTTCAGCTCTTTGGTGGATACGTTTCATGAAAGTGATAAGGTTATGCATGAATCATCTGAGATAAGTCTCGGTTCAATCACTGTGTCATTTATAGTGTGTAGATAGATGTCTGAGATCATTACATAAACGATTTTTCAGTATGAATGATGAGGTGGTGAGAAGAAGGTGAAGTCTGGGGAGTTTGGGTGTTGTAATCTCCATGTGTCTTTTAGGTTATATTTTGCGCAGGGTTTTTCATTGTTTTATGTGATCTGGGGGCTATATTTACATGTAGAGGATCTGCCAAGAATTCATCCCATTGGTAAACTGAACCCTCCCCTGATAATGGCAATGTAATCTGGGATAGACTGCCGTTTACTAGCTAGGTTAGACCAAAATTGCCAGCCAGCGTTAAAGAACCTTGAGAGCCTACTTAGTGGACCCTTTAGTGAGGACGCATCATGAGCTCCCCAGTGCACACCTGTGCATGCTAGGTTTGTGCATTTGACTCTAGTGAAGCAGTGTCCGCTTCTAAATGCACCATTGCCAAAGATTATGTTTTACATTCCTCAAGGCAGCAGTTCAGTTAGATTAATACTGCACAAGATGGAAGCAGGTTTGGTCAATGGGTGTCCAAGAATAATCATATCTGTGTCATACTGAACCGAGTCAAGATTGCTTTTGCATGGTTAACAAACATAACAAAATCTTTCAGTATCCATGGCCAAAGCTCTGCTATTACGTAGTCCTTCACACATTCCTGGTGAGAATGTACGATATGAACCAGCAAATGTTCTTTTACTTTAAAACCATGTTATTAAATCTGCGCTTGTGCAGTCTTACATTCATAGCTCTATTATATAAATGTAGAACATGAATCAGACAAGGTCGCATGACTTTGCTGCAACTACACTCTGCACAAGACATGTCTTTGGCACTGTTTGTGGGCTATAAAATACAGCATGTGGACAGGACTGACAGTATATAAGGTATAGATTTTATCTAACATGAAGTCTTAAAAGTTACGAAGCTGTTTCACCTGCGTTTACAGAAGCAGAACTACTAGTTGTCTACCCACGCCACGGTAACATTTTTTTTGGGGCAGCGTACCACTCACTTTGTCCCTCCCCCATCCAGTGGCTTAACAAAACTTGAAGGAGCCCGCCCTGCAAACTATATGGAGGCCCCCGCCTCCACGTTCCAGACCCAGTCAGGAGCTCACAGGCCTGCCCGTGCACAGTGCCCCCATCTTTGAGAGGCTTCTATCCAATTTTCTTGCTTCCTGCATGAAATAATGGCCTCGAGCTACTGCTCTTTGGGGATTTTAAAATTAAAGAAACACCCAAATGCTCCAAGGATCTTCCAGCCACTCTCCATTCTTTAATTAGATCATCACTCTCTAGTACCAACACATTCTGCGGGACATCGGATTGATAGTTAAAGCTCGGATCCTCCCGAGTTTGTCAAAATAAACATATCAATGCATTTGATTAAAATAGACTATTTTGAATCATTTTCCAGATTATTTTACAACCAGGCTTTCTTGAAAAATTAGACATAATAGTTAGACCACTTATCATCCTGGATCCTGACTTTCTACAGACCATAATAATGAACAATTGAGAAAACGTTTCTGTTTTTGTTATGAGGGAGCAGCGTTCTGCGCAGATTAATAATGGGATTCAGACTGTGTTTGAATCGGTTTTGCTACACAGATCGTCCGCTTTTAAAAGCGTGAGCCATAACGAATTTTGTCCATGCCTGACCATTAGTCTTAAATCTTTTAAGAAATCAGAACGTTTATGGAGCAACAACTGTCTGTGCTTCAATAAAAATATAAACGTGCAGAACAAACTATATATTTAAACGCTATTTTTGCAGTTGGAGACCTGTACCCTTAGCTCCTACTCTTCAAATCTAATAGTGTGAAACCAACCTTTGAAATCGTCAATGGCCTAAAAAATCCCTCTTTTCTATTCCAAAGGTAATCACCTCTAGTGCAGATCTTTGCAAATCCCTATAAGATTATGGCCCTCATTCCGACCCTGGCGGTTTCAAACCGCCAGGGTGGAGGGCAGAGGAAGCACCGCCAACAGGCTGGCGGTGCTTCCTGGGCTATTCTGACCGCGGCGGTAAAACCGCGGTCAGAAAAGGGGAACCGGCGGTTTCCCGCCGGTTTACCCCTGGCCCAGGGAATCCTCGCCGCCATGGGGATTCCGACCCCCTTCCCGCCATCCTGTTCCTGGCGGTTTTTAGCAGACACTGAAAATCGCGACGGACGCCACTGCACCCGTCGCACCCCTGCAAATCCGCCGGCTCCATTCGGAGCCGGCTTCCTCTTTGCAGGGGCTTTCCAGCTGGGCCGGCGGGCAATCTTTTGGAGATCGCCCGCCGGCCCAGCGGGAAAGTTAAACCTGAACCGCCAGCCAAACCTGAACCGCCAAATGCCCGCTCCGCGGTCAGAAGACCGCAGATGCCATTCTGGCTTTCCCGCTGGGCCGGCGGGCGACCGCCAAAAGGGCGCCCGCCGGCCCA
The DNA here is from genome assembly GCF_031143425.1 of Pleurodeles waltl. Classification (NCBI taxonomy): domain Eukaryota; kingdom Metazoa; phylum Chordata; class Amphibia; order Caudata; family Salamandridae; genus Pleurodeles; species Pleurodeles waltl. The sequence goes on from NC_090440.1 coordinate 224,232,697, forward strand.
GCGGGAAAGACCCTGCAACAAGGAAGCCAGCTCCGAATGGAGCCGGCGGAGTTGCAGGGGTGCGACGGGTGCAGTGGCACCCGTCGCGATTTTCACTGTCTGCAAAGCAGACAGTGAAAATCTTTATGGGGCCCTGTTAGGGGGCCCCTGCACTGCCCATGCCAGTGTCATGGGCAGTGCAGGGGCCCCCAGGGGCCCCACGACACCCGTTCCCGCCATCCTGTTTCTGACGGTGAAAACCGCCAGAAACAGGCTGGCGGGAAGGGGGTCGGAATCCCCATGGCGGCGCTGCAAGCAGCGCCGCCATGGAGGATTCCCTGGGCCAGGGGAAAACTGGTCAGAATGGCCCTGGAAGCACCGCCAGCCTGTTGGCGGTGCTTCCGTGGTCCCCGGCCCTGGCGGTCATGGACCACCAGGGTCGGAATGACCCCCATAATGCTTTCCTTTACTTGAAGCCAGTGCAAGGCGGCCAGCGCACTTTTTGTAGAGAACTGTTTGGGCAGTTTAAGGATCAACCTGGCTGCTGAGTTTTGTATCAGCTGATGTCTCCTAATAATGTTTTAGGAAAAACCCATATACAGGGAGTTCCCGTAGACTAGACTGGAAAGAGTCAGTGCTTAGACCACTAATCTCCTAGAATGAAAAGGTAGGAAAGCAAGGATTTTCCGAAGGATTCTGACTATAACAAAGCAGGATGGCGTAAGTCTTTTTTTACTTGAGTTTCTATAGATAAGGCAATATCCAGCTCCACTCTCAGGCTCTTTATGGGGGAGGAGGGAGTTGCTGGCCATCCCAGACTCTCTAGCCATCTGATGGGAGTTTTGGGATTTGGCTTGTTTCCTAAGATCATCACCTCTGTTTTAGCCCTATTCAGTTTGAATGAATGGTTCTCCATCAGCCTTGCAACTTTCTCTAAACATGGGGCCAATCGTTGCTGATGTAAGCCTGTCTCCGGGGAAAGAGAGACAATGAGTTGGGTGTCGTAGACATAGGAGACAACTGACACCCCAAATTCCCTGACAATGTCTGCCAAAGGGCTTATGTAAATGTTAAAAATGCACAGGGCTCAAAGAAGAGCCCTGGGGAACCCCACATTTTAAACAAGACATCCGAATAACAGAGAGGTTCACAAATTTGAAAGGCCCTGTCTTTCAAAAAGGAGGAGACAGTTCAAGGCAGCATTTTGTATTCCTATTTCACTCATCCTGTCCACCAGTCTTATGAGCAACCATATTGAACGTTGCACTCGGGTCAAGAAGAATAATGACTGCAAAGCCTCCTTTATCCAGCAGAATTTTCAATTCCTCCGTTATTGCTAACGTGGTTTTCATACTGTGTTGAGGACGGAAAGCATCCTGAGTTGGATTGAGGAGTGTGTTCTCCTCCGGAAACAGGGAGAGGTTTTGGCTAACATGTTTTTCTATTATCTTCTCCATGACTGTAAGCAGGGAGATAGGTCTGTAGTTCCCAGGGCACAAAGGATCAAGGTTAGTCTTCTTTATCAAAGGCTTAATCCGCTATGTTTCCATACCTGGGCATCTGTTCCAGTAGAAAGGGAGATCCAGAATTGTGGGGAGAATTGCTTGTGCTCTTTGTAACAAAATGTGGGGTGGGGCTGGATCCAGCAGGGAACCAGATTTAACTTTGTCAAGTAAAGCGGAGAGAGAGTCCTTCATGAAAGGTGGAAAATTTGTCATACACGTGGTCTCCTTTTGTGGAGCCTGAGTGTCCAGTAGGCTAGTCAGCACCTTTTTTGTCTGTTGTAAGTTACTGTAAAGAAATGCCACTTTATCTTGGAAATAAGCTGCAAGTTCATTGCAGCGTGCTACTGTAGAAGTAGACATTGTATTTTCAGTTTTTGTAATAGTGATTAAACAATGCAAAAAAGCTCTCTTGGGGCATCAGCTGCTTTAATCCTTATGGCTTCATAAAAAGATGCCTGTGCCATTTTAATTTCCTGATGATAAGGTCTAGTGGCAGCCCTATAGGAGAGTTTTAGATTTTCATCATAATTTTTTCTCCATTTTCTTTCTAGGATTTTACATTCTCCTTTTTAAGGAGATTTAAGTTGGCCTTAAATGTGCTGATTTCTTTCTATTTCCCTTCTTTATTGTAGTGATAGGAGTCATTTAGTCTAGTGACTTTTTAATCCATTCGTCTACTAGGGAGTTAGCTAGCTCGGGGTAGTTTATAATAGTCAGTTTAGTTGACAGTAAAAAATTAATCCATATTTCTTTATTCAATTTTGACAATTTACAGTCTAGACTGGTAGTTGTTGCCTTGTGCCATGGAGGAAGAACAACCTCCCATATAAATGAGATTAGGGCATGGTCTGTTTGTCCATGTCATTGGGTGTCGTTTTCCAATTTTTAAGTTAGGGTCATTACTGAACACAGGGTCCAGAAGATCGCCTTTATCATGGGTGCTGCTTTCGGGGTGCCCCCTGGATACAGGCAGTGGCACTGTGTTGATATTCTGAGACCTCTTGCATAATGTGACACCACAAGACATCCAAAAGTGAGTAACCGACTTTGAAGCATAAGAGTGGTATCCTTGGCCATAACGCTGATGAGCTTCTTTATGAGTGGACACACTTAAGCTGTTTCTGTCCCTAAGATTTGTTCTGAGTTTAGACCTCTAAGAAAATAAGTTACTTATGTCAGAGTCACCAGATCCTCGGGGTCTGTGCATGTTCCCAACACTTCCACCACAAGACAGCTCCAATACTCTGATTAGAATTGTCACAGAGTCTAAGAGAGTTTAAGTGGGGAAAAGGGATTAGGAAGGGAACAGCTGGGAAGGAGACCTGTAGGAAGCAAAAAGGTTAAAACACACAATATCAAAATTTTATCATATGAATCAATACTGGGCTATGACTCTAAACATTGTCATTCTGAAAACATGGACAACCTAAGCATAGACATAAAATGGCTAGGCTTTAAGATGACTGGGTACCTGTGAGGGAATCAAGAAAGGTTAAATGCAACTTTCAAATTCAAGTACCATCCTTTGCCTGAGGATCAGGAAACAATCTGAATGATAGTGAAACCATCATATGAATCATGTTAGGAACACACAACATTACATCTTGAACTCTGACTTTTTGTTCCCTCAAATTGCCGGAACATGAATTGCGCACATTACAGATTTTCACATAGGTAGAAAATACCATTGAATGATTTGTGCACCATCAATAACACAAATTAAAACTCGGGAAATAAATCACGTGACTTGCAAACTAGAAAACCACCAAGTAAATGCCTTAGAATGGTAGCGCATAATGAACACCGTGATTTTTTAACACAGAAAAGGAATTGCGCTGCTTGGCGATTCGAAGGTCACCAAACGAATGTCAGGAAATGGTAGCGTACAACGAATAACATGAATTACACACAGGGAAAGAATTGCGCGTCTTGCCGATTCGAGTAACACCATATAAATGCTTAGGAATGGTAGCGCATGATGAATATCAAAAGTTAAAGCACAAGAAAACAAATCACACGTCTTGCCGATTCGAAAGCCACCATGTAACTGCCTTGGAATGGTAGCGCACAATGAATATCAAGGGTTAAAGCACAAGAAAACGAATCGCGCATCTTGCCGATTCGAAGGCCACCATGTAACTGCCAAGGAATGGTGGCGAACAATGATTAACATGAATTAAGCACAAGAAAAGAATTGCGCGTCTTGCCATTCGAATGCGATCATGTAACTGCCTTCGGAATGGTAGCGCACAATGAATATCAAGGGTTGAAGTACAAGAAAACGAATTGCGCGTCTTGCCGATTTGAAGGGCACCATGTAACTGCCAAGGAAAGGTAGCGCACAATGAATAACATGAATTAAGCACGAGAAAAGAATCGCACGTCTTGCCGATTCGAATGCCACCATGTAACTGCCTTAGGCATGGTAGCGCACAATGAATATCAAGGGTTGAAATACAAGAAAACGAATCATGCATCTTGCCGATTCGAATGCCACCATGTAACTGCCAAGGAATAGTAGCGCGCAATGAATAACATGAATTAAGCACGAGAAAAGAATCCCACATCTTGCCGATTCGAGTATCCACATGTAAATGACATGAAACGACTAAGGGCACATTCACACGCACAAGAGTCAAATTGCTTATCATGCAAAGATTAGGCCCAAGAACTCGAGTGTCATTGATAACGGAATCGGGGGCCCAGCCCGACCTCCGTCTTACCGCCCTGATCTAGGATCACCAAAATGAAGTGAAAAGAGGGCAAGGCCCGGAGGATCAAAGTAGGCAGCCGGAACAGGAGCTCAGGAAGTTGCTGCTGCTCTGCACCAGGACCTCTGAATAGTGAGCACGTGGAGCTGGGCTGGCTCCCTTATATAGAGTCTTGGCCCAGCCCACAAACCACACCCAGGCATGCTGCTGGGAAAGCTTCTAGAAGGCCCTAGAAGGAGACCACACCCTGACACACTCTGACAGCCTGCAGCAGTACATCACATGTGAACAGTATTTATATGTATGCTGAACATACGTCTTCAAGATTCAACTCTGCAATGCAAAAGGTTAAGCTACATCATATCAGCACAATGCATAAATTATGTTAGCTTGAAACTGCTAGGTTTTTGCATTCTAGTCGCCCGTAGAGCACGTACTGCCCTGATGTTGACAGTACTCCCCTCTCCCAGGCGCGCTCTAGGGCCTGGTTTGTCTGGATTGAGACAATGAAAACGCCTCACAAGTACTGGAGCATGGATATCAGATGCAGAAACCCATGAGTTACTTTCAGGGCCATAACCTTTCCATGAGATTAAGTACCATAGGTTACGGCCTCTCAGTTTAGAATCCAACACTTACTTGACTTCGTATTCTTCTTCCCCCTGTACTAGAACTGGAGCTAGATGAGGGCGGACCTTATGGAATGCCTTTTTCAAGAGGGTAGTGTGGAACACTGGATGAATCCGTAATGATCTTGGCAATTGCAGTTTATAGGTCACTGGATTGATTTGCTGAAGGACAGTGTAAGGACCTATGAATTTGGGGTTGAACATGTGCTTGTTCTTGAAGTCTATATGTTTTGTGGAAAGCCACACTTTATCACCTGGTTGATACTGCGGTCCCTCACAATGTTTCTTGTCATAATGCTTTCTGTATTTTTGTTTGGCCTTTTCTAAATGCTGTTGAATCAATTTCTGGGTTTTATGCAAATGTTGAATCGTTACTGACACAGCTGGAGTAAGAGACCTTTCTTGAGGGATTGTGGTCAGGATGATAGCCAAACAAGCCCAAAAAAGGTGTAACACCAGTAGAAGTGTGGAATGAGTTATTGTAGGCTAACTCAGCTAACCAGAGCATTAATGTCCAAGAATGAAGTGCCTTTTCAGCGTAAGCATGTACGTATTGCTTCAAAGTCTGATTTAGTCTCTCCGTTTGACCATCTGTTTGAGGATGGTGGCTAGTAGATAGTGTAGATGTCACTTGGAGTGTCTTACACCATGTCTTCCAGAAATTGGAAGCAAATTGCGACCCACGATCGGAGAGGATCATCTTTGGCAGTCCATGAAAACGAACCACTCTGTTCCGTAAAATAGTTGCTAGTTCACTAGAGGTGGGCCATTTCTTACAGGCAATGAAATGTCCATATTTTGTGAGACTATCTACTACCACCAGAATTATTGAATGCTGTTGAACCACTGGTAGACCGGTAATAAAGTCTAAGGAAATGTGCTCCCACGGACGACTTCGAATTGGAAGTGGATGCAACAACCCTTTCGGTTTTGAATGACTTGTTTTAGTGCGAGCACAGACTTCGCAGTTGTTTACCATTGCTTTTACATCTTTTGTTAGGGTAGGCCAACAAAAATAGCGTTGGATTAATTCAAGAGTTTTTAGAGTACCTGGATGACCTGCCGTAGGTATAACATGCAACCAATGAAACACAATCTTGCAAACTTTGGTAGTGGGCACGAACAAACGAGCGTCATGAAAAGGTAAACCTTGCTTGATTGACCTTTTGGGATCTGCTTGGGCCCATGTCTGCCATTACTCAACAGTGAAAGAGTTGCAGATGTCTTCAAAGAAATCTTCAGTTTTGATGATACATAGGACTTTGTTGGGAGCAATGATAGCTCTGGAGGTTTGAACTGCAGGCAATGTGGTGGACTCTTGGCGGGACAAGGCGTCAGCTTTGCGATTATCTTTACCAGGCTGGAAGGTTACCACAAAATCAAATTCGGCAAAAAACAACATCAAGCGTAATTGCCGAGGAGTTAAAAGTCTGGCGGAACTCATGAACTGAAGATTGCGATGATCAGTATTTACCGTGACAGTGTATTTGGCACCCAACAAATGATGTCTCCATTCTTTAAAGGCGTCACGAATCGCCAGAAGCTCCTTTTCAGCAATGACATAGTTCTGTTCGTCTTCATTCAACTTCCGAGACATGTAAGCTCCAGGATGAAGTTGACCAGTGTCCTTGTTTCATTGCAACAAGACTGCTCCTATTGCCACATCTGAAGCATCAGCTTCCACTATGAAGGGTCGATCCGCGTCAGGATGAGTCAAGACTGGGGCAGTGGAGAAAGCTTCTTTCAAAGTTGAAAAGGCTTGGTCAGCTTCTGGGGACCATACAAATTTCTCCTTCTTTCTTAATAACTTAGTGATTGGAGCCACTGTCTGGGAGAAATGATTTATGAACCTCCGGTAAAAATTTGCAAACCCCAGGAAACATTGTACATTACGAACAGTCTTTGGGTTGGGCCAATCGGACACAGCCTTTACTTTCTTTTCTGCCATCACCATACCTTGAGGGGTAAGGATAACCCCCAAAAACCCAACTGTGGTAACATGGAACTCACACTTGGTTAGTTTGCAATATAAATGGTGCTTTCGAAGGGCTGCAAGGATTTTCATGACATGTTGGACATGATCATCTTCATTGTCTGAGTAGATCAAAATGTCATTGATGTAGACTATGGCAAATATGTCAAGGTATCTCTAAGAATGTCATTCAAGAAAAATTGAAATTACACAGACCAAAAGGCATGACGGTGTATTCAAAAAGGCCATATCTTGTCTTGAACGCTGTTTTCCTTTTGTCACCCTCTCTCATTCTGACCAAATGATAAGCACCTCGGAGATCAAGCTTTGTGTAGATTTTTGCTTTCTTTACTTGCTCCAGTAAGACCGGAATCAGGGGCAAAGGATATTTATTCTTGATGGTGACTTTGTTCAGTCCTCTATAGTCGATACAAGTTCGAAGTTCTCCATTCGCCTTCGGAACAAAAAACAAAGGAAAAGCTGCAGGAGACTTAGAGGGTGAATGAAACCATTCTCCAAGAATTGATCTAGATATTTTCGTAAATGTTGATTTTCATGTTCTGACAGGGCATATACATAACAATTGGGAAGTATCGCACCTGGGACTAGATCAATTTGACAGTCATAAGATTTATGAGGAGGTAGGTTCTCTGCTTCTTTTTAATCAAATACATCCTCGTAAGATGAATACTGTTTGGGCAGTTTAATTTCTTTCTCCGCGGCAGTAGCTATGTAAGAGTTGCAAACTTTTGATACTGGAATCTTTTGGAGGCATTGTTCTTTACACAGCACAGATGAGAACATGACCTTTCGTTCTGCCCAATTAATTTCTGGATTGTGATGAGTTAACCACGGTAAGCCAAGAATTATTCCATTTTAGGGAGCATGGATCACGTCAAGGATAAGTTTCTCTTTATGTTTCTTTCTTTGATTCTTATCCTCACAAATCACCAACAAGGGGACAGTCTGAAGAGTTACTGGACCTCCAGTCAAGAGTTTTGCATCGACTGCCTGGATGATTTCTGGGGTCTTCTTTTCAATACATGGGATCCCCCATGCACAAACCAATTGGGCGTCAACAAAGTTCCCGGTAGCCCCAGAATAGACTAGAGCCTTCTTGAAATAGGTCTTTTTCTTAACCTGAACTCTTATTCCCAGTTTGAGATGTCTAGATTGTGAAGGGTCCACAGTAACACCCAAGAGCAACCCTTCTCTGCATCTTGTGTGCTTTAGTTTTCCGACTCGACTTGTGCATCGGCTGCAACCTTCTGAACTGGACCTCGTTTGCTCTTTGGTTTGATTGGACAATCTTTGGCTAAATGACCCTTGCGTCCACAGTAGAGACATTGTCCATTCTTTCTAAGTAGGTCTTTTTCATCTTTGGTCAACGGTCTCCTGATGGTTCCAATTTCCATTGGTTCCGGCGTTCCTTCTTTCGGAGTTCTTGAGTCTCTATTATCGTGAACACACCTGAAATATTTTTCAGTCTTTTTGCGTGTTCCTTTTCGTTCTAATAAACGATGATCAAGCCTCCAGACAAGGTTTATCAATTCTTGACAGTCTGTAGGTTGCGGGCCGATTTTCAGCTAGGATATCTTTCAGCTCCTCTTTGAGTCCCTAATAGAACAAGGCCGCTTGTTTTTCTTCAGGCCAGGATGTCTCAGCGACTAGCCGATTAAAGTTAGCTAAATATGACACTAAGGTGGTCATTACAACCCTGGCGGACGGTGATAAAGCGGCGGTAAGACGCCAACAGGCCGCCGATTTTTTTTTTGCTATTACGACCATGGCGGAAACCGCCAACAAAAACAGCCAGTTTAACACTCCGACCGCCACGGCGGTACAAACAAACAGCTTGGCGGTCACCGCCAACAGACAGGCGGAAGACAATGTAACGCCCACACTATTCTGACAGGCCAATCTGCCACCTTTCCCGGGGTGGATTCACCGCGGTAAAAACACGGTGGAAACAGGAATACCGAAGGAAAAACACACCCCATGAGGAACGAGGACGCCATGGATCCGGAACTCCAAATTCTATCTGCAATAGTCTTCCTGCTCCTCTACCAGGAGCACGAACGCCGGTGGCGAAGACCACGGTGAGTACCGCACCTACGACACAGGAGGGTGGGGAGGGAAAAACAGGGACATACACACGCAACACCCCCACCCTCACCCACTACAACACACACACACTAATGCATATAAATACATCACAGTTACACTCCCCAAACACCCCGGAAGAATGCAAAGACAATAGAAAATGAGTGTAACCATTGTAATATATTAAAAGCAAGTAGGCAGAAATATATATATACACCATGTACAAAATATATACCAAGCATAGTAGTCCAGGTAGTGCTCTAATAAAGTCTGTGGAACACTGGGACCACACGGTATGGGCGAGACCCACACAAGATCCCCGACCATGACGGAGAGAACGCTGCAGGGGCATCAGACAGCAACTAAACTATCACCTCAGGGGGAGGGAAATGGGGGCACCTCAGCCGCTTGAGTGTACGACGCCAAATCCACGAGGGGGCCACATGCCCACTGTTCCATCCTGGGGAGTGCAAAGCCACAGTCTCTCAAGTCTCTACAGTGGGTGTGTTGCCCACTGTTCCATCCTGGGGAGTGCAAAGCCACAGTCTCTCAAGTCTCTAAAGTGGATGGGTTGCCCACTGTTCAATCCTGGGGAGTGCAAAGCCACAGTCTCTCAAGTCTCTACAGTGGGTGGGTTGCCCACTGCAATATCCTGGGGAGTGCAAAGCCACAGTCTCACAAGTCTCTACAGTGGGTGGGTTGCCCACTGTTCCATCCTGGGGAGTGCAAAGCCACAGTCTCTCAAGTCTCTACAGTGGGTGGGTTGCCCACTGTTCCATCCTGGGGAGTGCAAAGCCACAGTCTCTCAAGTCTCTACATTGGGTGGTTTGCACACTGTTCAATCCTGGGGAGTGCAAAGCCACAGTCTCTCAAGTCTCTAAAGTGGATGGGTTGCCCACTGTTCAATCCTGGGGAGTGCAAAGCCACAGTCTCTCAAGTCTCTACAGTGGGTGGGTTGCCCACTGCAATATCCTGGGGAGTGCAAAGCCACAGTCTCACAAGTCTCTACAGTGGGTGGGTTGCCCACTGTTCCATCCTGGGGAGTGCAAAGCCACAGTCTCTCAAGTGGATGACAGTCTCCACTGATTCTGGAGGGGGCATGGTGCCCAGAGTGCTTCATCCTGCTAAGGACAGAGGTAGTGGATGCCTTTCTACACTGGTTCTGGAGGGGGCTTTGTGCCCAGAGTGCTTCATCCTGCTAAGGACTGAGGAAGTGGATGCCTTTCTCCACTGGTTCTGGAGGGGGCTTTGTGCCCAGAGTGCATTATTTACCCAGTGATGGATTCAGTTGCGTCAGTGCCCTTGCCGCTCATGGGCCAGCGGTGCTTGAGACGGCGGTGCCCTTTTCAACGGTGCTTGAGACAGCGGTGCCCTGTTTAGCGGTGCTTGAGATGGCAGTGCCCTGTTCAGCGGTGCTTGAGACGGCGGTGCCCTGTTCAGCGGTGCTTGAGACGGCGGTGCCCTGTTCAGCAGTGCTTGAGGCAGCGGTGCCCTGTTCAGCGGTGCTTGAGCTGGCGGTCTCCATTGCAGGGACTCAGCTGCTGGCGGTCCTTCATGGCCCAGCGTGGCTTTTGCTGGCGGTCCTTCATGGCCCAGCGGGGCTTTTGCTGGTGGTCCTTCATGGCCCAGCGGGGCTTGTGCTGGCGGTGGCCTCATGGGCAGCTGGGCCTGTGCTGGAGGTGGCCTCCTGGGCAGGTGGGCTGGTGCTGGCGGTCCTGTCCTGGGCAGGTGGGCTGGTGCTCACGGGCCTGTCCTGGGAAGGTGGGCTTGTGCTGGCGGTCCTGTCCTGGGCAGCTGGGCTGGTGCTGGAGGTGGCCTGCTGGGCAGCGGGGATGATGGCAGTCTTCTCCGCCGTGCTGCTCTTCCCAGACTTGCAGGGTTTCTTGTGGCCCTTCCCCACCTTGGAAGGTGTCACAGCTGACTCCACACTCCCACCGGGACCCCTGGGAGCGGCTTTCGTGGCTGGAGTCTTCCCCCTCTCCTGCCGGGCACTGGCCAACTTCTGATGCTATACAGGTGGGGGACTGTCTGTGCTGTGGCTCCGTGCCACACTGGCTGCCCTGGTGGCCGGTGCACTCCAGATTCCGGTGACTACAGGCACCACTGTTCCCGGAGATGTGGCTGAGGTGCTAGTTCGGGACCTATGAGACGGACGGGGTGGGGGAGGTGTGGGAAAGAGGTCAAGGTTGGACATGAAAAGTTTTTTTGACACACTGGGACGGGTAGCTGGTGGGGGTTTGGGAGTGGAGGAAGAGGTGGTGGTTGTAGAAGGTGTTCGTTTGCTGACTTTGGGTGAAGGTGCATGCGCTGGAGGCTGTCGTGAGGTGGATGGCTGTTGGGTGGGTGTGTGCCTGCGTTTGGGTATCTTGTGAGGTGGCGTCACAGACACACTGGGAGAGGACACAGGGGACGTGTGAATGGTAGTGGGGGTGGTGACTGCACGTGAGAGGCGTGTGGTGGTGGGTGTGCTGAAGAGGGACGTAGTGGCTGTAGAGGTAGTGCATGCAGGTGTGAGTGCAGACGAGACTGGGAGGGAGGAGGGAGACGAGGAGGAGGGGGACACAGTGGAGGCAATGGATGTTGGTGTGTCTGCATGTGTGTGATGCTTGCGTGAGTGCCTGTGGGATGTGTGGTGCTTATGTTTGCCTGAGCTTCCCTTGTGTGTTGACGTGTGTGCATGCTGGTCTGTAGGTGTGCTTGGGATAGGCTGAGGTACAGGGGTTTGGGTTGGGGTCGAGGAAGTTGGAGGGGGGAGGCTAGACACAGGGGCAATGGCTGCCATCAGTGCTAAGGCCAGAGTCCGAAAAGCTCGCTGAAGGGCCGCCTGACCAGAATGAATGCCCTCCAGGAATGCATTTGTTTGTTGCAACTGCCTTTCTACACCCTGATGGCATTCAAAATGGTAGACTGCCAAACAGTGAAGGACCTGAGGAGGTCAATGGCCTCCTCACTGAGGGCAGCAGGGGTGACTGTAGCAGGGCCTGAGGTGCCTAGGGCGAAGGTGATGCCCACCCTCCCGGGTGAGCGGGCACGGGGCGAAGGCTGGGGGGCTGCTGGGAGGGCGGTGCTGGAAGGGGTGGTGGCGGCTCTACCTGTAGATGGGGGTGGCACAGATGTTGCCACCACCACAAGTGAGCTCCCATCAGAGGACGAGTCCGTGTCACTGGTCTCAGCTCCTGTCCCCGCCGTGGAGCTCCCCTCGCACTCCGTCCCACTGGTAAAGTCCGAGTCCGTAGTGTGGCCCTCCATGGCCAGGTGGGATGCAGCCCCCTGGAGCTCTTGTGCCACTGCTCCTCCGCCTGATGATGCTAATGCACACAAGAACAGGGAGACCACAAAAAGGGGGGGACTGAAGAAAGACATGTTGAGTGCATGCATTACCGCTACCGTTGGCGGACACGACAGACACAGAAGCCCCCTGCACTACGCCGCGCTCTTGGGCTCCCCTGTTCAATTCCTGGGAAATGGCCTACAAGGCTATGGACGACATCTGCACACATAGATGTCACAGGGGCATGACTAGGTGTACTTGGCACTCTACAGAGGAGCGGTGAGGTGCCACATGGCCTGCCTTACGGAGGGACTGTGCCTACAGAACTCGCCCTGGCCTAGGGAAACCCACAGCTCACCTCCCCCACCCAGACCCCTCCACTGCGCGCAAAGTCAGCAGAATGAGAGTGTACTCACCCCCTTGTTGCTGCTGTGATGCCCTCAAGTGCCCATCCAACTCCAGGTAGGCCACCGCCAGGATCCTGAACATCAGGGGGGTCATGGTGCGACGGGCACCCCTCCCACGTTGGGAGGCCATCCCCAGCTGAGCCTCCGCCGCCTTCTTGCTCCAGTGGCAAATGTCCTCCCATCTTTTCCGGCAGGGGGTTCTCCGTCTGTAGTAGACCCCCAGGGTCCGGACTTCCTTGGCGATGGCACACCAAATATGTTTTTTCTGGTGAGCGCTGACCTACATGAAATGTACAGGGGGAAGAGTAAGTTATTACCAACTGCACCGTCAAAGTGATTGGTCCCCATCCCTACCCTTGCCATGTGGCACATGCATTCACCATCGTTTCATGCATGCCGCACTCTCCCCCCTTCCTTCTTACATCCAGCCCTCTCCACACAGGCATAGCCATTACATCATGCTCCCTGTGTACTTACCTGTTTGTCTGGAGGACCGTAGAGTAGCGTGTACTGGGGAGGACCCCATCCACGAGTTTCTCCAACTCCTCCGATGTGAAGGCAGGGGCCTTTTCCCCAGACACTCGAGCCATTGTCTGTTCCAGACCGAGGTCACAGCAGCACTTGCAGTGTAGGTCCTCTCCTGTCGAAGATCAGGTATCGAGTGATTCAACAGATAGAAAATGGCGGTCACGTCCGCGGCGGTGCGTACAGTCACCGCCGGCGTACATCGTCATTGGCTCCAATGTTAACCAATGAGGCATTGCGCTGCGGTCTTCTACCGCCTACCACAAAGGTGTACAACGCCAGCACAGTTACCTCACATCCTATTGTCCCACTTTACAGGTCAGGCAGCCGCCATTTCAGGGGCAGACAAGGCTTCATTTTCAACTGCGTCACACATACCTAGGCCTAGACTCAATACACATAAAGGCCACTTTTTGTGTATGAATGGTGTTCTGTGTAAACTATGTGTACGTACCTCTGAGTTGTTTGACTCTGTGCTCGCTGTTGTCTTTCATAGGCACCGTCCGCTGGGACATGTGAGGAGATGGCCGCATCCTCCGGTGTACCGACCATTGGTGGACCTGTCGACAATGGAGGAAAGACATGTGATTATCACATACAGGCTTCACCGTGCCACAATCCAGGAACTGTGTACCCAGTTGGAGCCAGACCTGATGTCAGCAATCCGCCATCCTACAGGAATCCCCCCTCAAGTGCAGGTGCTGTCAGTGCTCCATTTCCTTGCAAGTGGGTAATTTCAAACAACAGTGGCCATGGCATCAGGGATGTCCCAGCCGATGTTTTCCAACGTGTTGTCCAGAGTGTTGTCTGACCTTCTCAAACACATGCAGAGCTACATCGTTTCCCTCAGGTGGAGGATTTACCTACTGTGAAAGGTGGTTGCTATGCCCTGGGACATATCCCCAACATCATAGGTGCCATTGATGGGACCCATGTGGCTTTGGTGCCCCCCCACAGGAGTGAACAGGCGTACAGAAACCGGAAGAGTTATCATTCAATGAATGTACAGATGGTATGTTTGGCAGACCAGTATATCTCCCATGTGAATGCCATGTTCCCTGGCTCAGTGCATGATGCCTACATCCTGCGGAATAGCAGCATCCCTTATGTGATGGGTCAACTCCAGAGGCACCGTGTGTGGCTATTAGGTGAGCACCTGGAAGCAAGACAGTTAGAATGGTTGTCTGGGTCTGGGGATATCCCTACAGGTTAGTGTGTGTCTAACAGTTGTCCCTCGCCATTTGCAGGTGACTCTGGTTACCCCAACCTGTCATGGCTACTGACCCCAGTGAGGAATCCCAGGACAAGGGCAGAAGAACACTACAATGAGGCACATGGGCGAACTAGGAGGGTGATCGAGCGGACCTTCGGCCTCCTGAAGGCCAGGTTCTGGTGCCTCCATATGTCAGGTGGATCCCTATTCTACTCACCAAAGAAGGTGTGCCAGATCATCGTGGCCTGCTGTATGCTTCACAACTTGGCTTTGCGACGACAGGTGCCGTTTCTGCAGAAGGATGGTCCAGATGGCGGTGTTGTGGCAGCTGTGGAGCCTGTGGACAGTGAAGACGAGGAAGCAGAGGAAGAAGACATGAACAACAGGGACTCAGTGATCCAGCAATATTTCCAGTGAGACACAGGTAAGAGTACAGACCTGCCTACTACATGTACTTAAACACTACTGCCTCTCTACTGTCTGTCGTTTTCACACAGTGTATGGTCACTGAGTTGTCACTTTCACTTACGATTTCACAGATGTGGGTCCCACTGTGTGACATCTGCTTAGATTCCTCATGGACTAGAGCTGTGTGACATAGGTATGTTGACATTACAATTGAAAGAGCATTTTGTCACTGTAATTGCTAATACACTATTTTGAAATCACAGACAGACTCCAGATTGTTTTGATCTTTAAGTGTGTTTATTTAAGTGCTCAATATTGGAGGGGGTAGTAAAATGGTGAGGGGTGATGGCGGAGGAATGTCCATGGCAGAGTCCAGTCTATTAGTCTCACAGGTGCATTGCCCATATGGGCATAGGAAGTGGAGCTGGGGCAGTTTTAGTATGGACAGGGTGACAAAGTGGGACAGTAGGATAACAATCAGGTTGGTCTCATTTCTTGGCGGAAGTCTTGGCATCATGCTCTGTCTTGTTCCTGGATCTCATGGACCGTTTGCGGGGTGGTTCTCCCTCTGCAGGGGGTGGGGTGCTGGTGTGGTGGTCCTGTGGCGGGGCATCCTGTCCACTAGCGCCGGCGGAGGTGGTGGGCAGTTCACCGTCCATGCTAGTGTCAGGGGCCCCTTGTAGTGCAACAGTGTCCCTCCTGGTGTTGAGTACTTCCTTCAGCACCCCTACGATGGTGCCCAGGGTGGTGCTGATGGTTCTGAGTTCCTCGCTGAAGCCCATATACTGTTCCTCCTGCAGGTGCTGGGTCTCCTGAAACTTGGCCAGTACCGTTGCCATCGTCTCCTGGGAGTGGTGGTAGGCTCCCATGATGGAGGAGAGGGCCTGGCCTCGTGGAGAGTGGGTTCCCTTGGCCTGTCCGCCCCCTGTCGTACAGCAGCCCTCCCAGTTCCCCTGTGTTCCTGGGCCGCCGTCCCCTGGACCGTGTGCGAACTGCCACTGCACCCAGGTCCCTGTTGTTGTTGGGGTGGTGGGTTAGCCTGGGTTCCCTGTAGTGGTGGACACACAGGTGATTGACGTGTCCTGGGGACGGAGGTATGGGCCCGCTGGGTGGGTCCTGTGCTGGTGTTTCCCGAGGGGGGAAGCTCTGTAGTGGCCTGTGACTGTGTGAGGGGAACCGACTGTCCCGAGGTCCCCGATGGGCCGGGCTGGTCATCTAGATCCAGTTGGACAGAGGTGCTGTCATCACTGTGGGCCTCTTCTGTTGGTGGTGTGGACATGTGTGGACCCTCCTGTCCGGTGACGTTGGGTAGGGGTCCTGCAGGGGTATAAAAGGATGTTTATTACATCTGTGTGTGGCATGGTGTGCAATGGGTGGGTGACCGTGTACCCCAGTGCTTGCATTCCTGTGTGGGACCTTGTGTGATGATGGTTTAGGGGGGTGTATGGGTATGTGCAGTGGGCATGATTTTGTGATGGGTGTCCATGCTTTGTTGTTGCATGCAGGGCTTGGTGTTGGTTTGGGCGGTTTGTGATGTTGGGACATATGTGAGGAGTTGGAGTGCTGGGGGTGAGGGTGAGGGTGGGGGTATGTGCTGGTATGCAGGTAAGGTGGGGGATGTAATAGTCTACTCCTGCGAGGCCCTCAGGATGCAGAATCGCCAAGACCTGCTCCTCCCATGTTGTTAGTTGTGGGGGAGGAGGTGGGGGTCTGCCGCCAGTCTGCTGAACCACCAGGTGGTGTCTTGAGACCACGGAACGCACCTTCCCTCGAAGGTCGTTCCACCTCTTCCTGATGTCCTCCCGATTTCTTGGGTGCTGTCCCACTGCGTTGACCCTGTCCACTATTCTTCGCCATAGCTCCATCTTCCTTGCAATGGAGGTGTGCTGCACCTGTGATCCGAATAGCTGTGGCTCTACCCGGACGATTTCCTCCACCATGACCCTGAGCTCCTCCTCCGAGAACCTGGGGTGTCTTTGCTGTGCCCTGGGGTGGTGTAGGTGATGTGTGGGGTGATACGTGTGCTGATATGTATTGGGGTGTTGTGTGAGGTGCGTGGAAGTTCTGTGGGTGATGGTGTTGTGTGCCTGTGGATGCTGTTGTTCTTGCTGGTGCTGTCTCTCTCTGGCTTTCGTTCGTGATTTGTTGTTGTAAGGGTTTGTGGGTTATGTGGGTGTGTGTGTTTTATATTGTATTGGGTGTGTGGGAGTGGTGTGTGTATGTGTATCAGGTGTGTATATTTCGATTTGTCCAATGTGGCTGTGTTTTTGTAAATGTGTGTGTATTTTGAGTGTGGTGGTGTGTGCTGACAATGGAATACCGGTGGTTGAAAGACTGCCGTGTGGATTCGTGGGTCGTGATAGTGTGGGCGTATTTCTGTTGGCGTGATGGTGGAGGTTTTGTTTTCGCCAGTTTATCACTGACCTTTGGTGTGGCGGACTTGTGTGGGTGTCTAGATTTTGGCGGATTCAGAACTGTGGGTTATAATTGCTGTGGCGGAATTCCGCGCCCACGGCAGTGTGTTGACGGTCTTCTTCATGGAGGTAAGCGGCTTTTACCGCCAATTTTGTAATGAGGGCCTAAGTCCTGATTCCCTTGGCATAAGTCTAATAATTCACGATCTGCTGACAGTGTTACAGTTCTACGATCAAAAACTCGCTCAAACTCTCGAACAAAATGTCTCCAGTTGTACAACAGAGGACTGTCTTTACGCACAAGAGGAATAGCCCAGGTAGCTGCATCTCCAGACAGATATGATAACAAGAAAACTACTTTGGACTGGGCATCGGGGAAAGTATGTGGTCTGCAGGTGAAGTGTAATTCCACTTGAACCAGGAAAGATTGCGCTTTCAAGGGGTCACCAGGAAAGATTGCGCTTTCAAGGGGTCACCTGAGAAACGTTCTGGGGGAGCTAAAGGAATGGCTGAAGGAACATTTAAGGAAATGTTTGTCGGATTACCTCCAGAAGTCTGAGAAGAAGGACCTGGCCAAGACACACCTGGGGGATTTTGTTCCTTCTTTTCTAACTTATGCTGTAACTGACTCACTCTCTCAGCTAGGCTAGTTGCCAAATCTTTTGATGATACCACCTCTGCTTGGAGCTGAGTGATAGCCTTGACTAGCTCGCCCAGAGTGGCCATGTTGAGAACATACACAAACCAGGAGGATAATAATTTGTAGGCTCACTATTCTGTCAGAGTCGCCAGATCCTCGGGTCTGTGCACGTTCCCAACACTTCCATTACAAGACAGCTCCAATACTCTGATTAGAATTGTCACAGAGTCTAAGAGAGTCCAAGTGGGGAAAAGGGGATTAGGAAGGGAACAGCTGGGAAGGAGACCTGTAGGAAGCAAAAAGGTTAAAAACACAATATCTCGATTTTATCATATGAATCATTACTAGACTATGACTCTAAACATTGTCATTCTGAAAACATGGACAACCTAAGCATAGACTTAAAATGACTAGGCTTCAAGATGACTGGGTACCTGTGAGGGAATCAAGAAAGGTTAAATGCAACTTTCAAATTCAAGTACCATCCTTTGCCTGAGGATCAGGAAACAATCTTAATGATTTCTAAACCATCATATGAATCAGGTTTTGAGAAAACATGTTAGGAACACACAACATTACATCTTGAACTCTGACTTTTTGTTCCCTCAAATTGCCGGAACATGAATTGCGCACATTACAGATTTTCACATAGGTAGAAAATACCATTGAATGATTTGTGCACCATCAATAACACAAATTAAAACTCGGGAAATAAATCACGTGACTTTCCAACTCAAAAACCACCAAGTAAATGCCTTAGAATGGTAGCGCATAATGAACACCGTGATTTTTGAACACAGAAAAGGAATCGCGCTGCTTGCCGATTCGAAGGTCACCAAACGAATGTCAGGAAATGGTAGCGTACAAAGAATAACATGAATTACACACAGGGAAAGAATTGCGCGTCTTGACGATTTGATTAACAACATATAAATGCTTAGGAATGATAGCGCATAATGAATATCAAAAGTTAAAGCACAAGAAAACGAATCATGCGTATTGCCGATTCGAAAGCCACCATGTAACTGCCATGGAATGGTAGCGCACAATGAATATCAAGGGTTAAAGCACAAGAAAACGAATCGCGCGTCTTGGCGATTCGAAGGCCACCATGTAACTGCCAAGGAATGGTAGTACACAATGAATAACACGAATTAAGCACTAGAAAAGAATTGCGCATCTTGCCGGTTCGAATGCCACCATGTAACTGCCTTAGGAATGGTAGCGCACAATGAATATCAAGGGTTGAAGTACAAGAAAACGAATTGCGCGTCTTGCCGATTCGAAGGCCACCATGTAACTGCCAAGGAATGGTAGCGCACAATGAATAACGTAAATTAAGCACGAGAAAAAAATCGCGCATCTTGCCGGTTCGAATGCCACCATGCAACTGCCTTAGGAATGGTAGCGCACAATGAATATCAAGGGTTGAAGTACATGAAAACGAATCGCGTATCTTGACGATTCGAATGCCACCATGTAACTGCCAAGGAATGGTAGCACGCAATGAATAACATGAATTAAGCATGAGAAAAGAATCGCACGTCTTGCCGATTCGAGTATCCACATGTAAATGCCATGAAACGACCAAGCGCACATTCACACGCACAAGAGTCAAATCGCTTATCATGCAAAGATTAGGCCCAAGAACTCGAGCGTCATTGATAACGGAGTCAGGGGCCCAACCCGACCTCCATCTTACCGCCCTGATCTAGGATCACCAAAATGAAGTGAAAAGAGGGCGAGCCCTGGAGGATCAAAGTAGGCCGCCGGAATAGGAGCTCAGGAAGTTGCAGCTGCTCTGCACTGGGACCTCTGAACAGTGAGCACGTTGAGCTGGGCTGGCTCCCTTATATAGAGTGGTGGCCCAGCCCACAAACCACACCCAGGCATGCTGTAGGGAAAGCTTCTAGAAGGCCCTGGAAGGGGACCACACCCTGACACAGTCTGAAAGCCTGCAGCAGTACATCACATGTCAAGGTATTTATATATATGCTGAACATAAGTCTTCAATATTAAACTCTGCAATGCAAAAGGTTAAGCTACAACATATCAGCACAATGCATAAATTATGTTAGCTTGAAACTGTTAGGTTTTTGCATTCTAGTAGCCCGTAGAGCGCGTATTGCCCTGATGTTGACAACTTACCTGTAACTGTAGTTCTCCAGTATTGGTATTTTTCATAGATTTACATGCTTGAATCATTCCCCGTTGTCGAAGTGGGAGTCCCACAGTACCAGAGAAATCAATAGCAAAGATAGTGACAAAACCTACATAGAAGTTAATGTTAAAGACATTCACATTATTAGCTTATTCATGTAATTAAAAAAGACCCAACGTCTGGCCAATCAGGCAACAGCTCTTCCAGCAAGTGTGAGGTAGAAGTGAATAGAGATAAGGGGAGTCTCTATGGGGAGGAGGGTGGGTCACACGTGAATCTATGAAAGATACCAATACTGGAAAACAACAGTTACAGGTATCTTATTTTCTGGTCCAGTATTGGATCTTTCATAGATTCAGATGCTTGAATCAGAATAGTTTTAAGTATGCCGACATGAAGTTTAAACCCCTGTCTGATACTACCTCCTTAGGAAACCCTACCCTGGTGAAAAAACCCAGGAGGGCTTTTACAAGTGCAGCAACAGTAATGGTTCCAAGGGGTAAAGCCTCAGGATATTTAGTGGCATGATCCACCTACCACTAGAATATACCTGTGACCAGAAGCTATTTGAGGGCCAAGGGGTCCACCAATGTCAACCCCTACCCTTTCAAAGGATACCGCAACCACAGGTAGTGTCATTTAGTGCCCACCTGCTTTGCCACTGGCCTGAGTTAAGTTAGCCCTTTAGTTTTGCAGTTATGGCACCAAGCTGGGATTGCAGTTTCTCCCTTTGTACCTACTCCTAGACTGTGAGGAGTCTCTGAGCCCACCCTCCTTGCGCAATTTTTTGGGGACCTTGAGAATACTCTTTGTTTTTTTTGGTTTTGCTAAAACCTATCCCTTGTGGAAGCTTTTTGGCCTCTTTCTTTTGGTCTCCCCCAGCAGTGGTAGTTTTGATCACCCTTGTCTTGACCCAATGGTCTGCCTTCCTCCCCAATTCTTGAGGGGAAAGTGAACCCAGGTCTACCATGTGTTTATGTAGCCTATCACTGAAACAATTACTTAGCAGATGCTCTTTCATGAATATGTGATCCAGCCCATCATAATCTTGTACCTTTTTCACAGTTAACCAACCACACAGCATTTTTACTGAATAATCCACAAAGTCTACCAATGTTTGGCTGTGGGATTTTTGAGCCTCCCTGAACTTTATACGGTACTCTTCAGTTGTAAATCCAAAGCCTTCCATCATGGTACCCTTAATGAGGTCATAGGATTTAGAGTCCAGACAGCCACACAGCTGGTGTACAGGCGTAAAAACTAGATCACCTAATGCTCTAATTTTTATGGTAACTTTTTTGAGCAGTTAGGCCAATTTTGGAGAAGTGCAAAGCATTTGTTGTACTCAGTATCAATTGTGTAACTCACAAACTCAAAGGAATAACTCAAGACCAATTTACGAAAAATACTTAAGATTTTTGTGTAATTTTTAAGACCAAGATCATCAATATTGGTTAAGTAATTTTCAAGATATGAATTTTGAAGTTTAATACAAATATTATTTTTGTGCACAACTATGCACCATAGCAATCAATAAAGGATAACCTTTAAAAATACATATAAAATCACACAGTTGTTATACCATGCTCTTCTTTTGCAGGTTGGTCCAGGTCGTCAGTGGGCACTGAGCTAGCTGGAGAAATTTGGGTGGCTCCCCGTTCCGGCTGGAGCAGTGGGAGAAGGTCTCTGGAACTGGTGCAGGGCCACTGCTAGGGACCACTTGGAATAGCACTGCACAGGTAAGTGTAAAGGCCTGGGGGTTGAGTTTCAAAGGCGGTAGCCCTTTGAAGCTCGCTGCCAGGGCAGTGCACGTTACTGGGAGAGAGGGTGTTAGCACCCCCACCCAGAAAGGGCTTTGTTCTACAACCCAGAGGGAAGAATCTGTCACCCCAAGGTTGTAGATTGGTTGTCTGGTGGTGGCAGTCTGGATAGAACCAGTCAGCAACCATGCCAGGGTAGCTAACTTTTGCAGGGGACACCTGTCTGGTGATCCATGGGTGCATTTAGCAATACATCTTTAGATATGTTGGTATTAATGGGATCAGGGGGGAAAGCGTGTGCAACATTTTTGACCATCTGATGCATTTCTTCACAACCCCTTCTGGAGATGCCAGCTTCCATAATACTGGGATTTTTTGTTGTACTTTGTCGCACAGAGGTCTATGTTTGGCTTGCCCCAGCAAGGGAAGATGATTTTGAGAATCTGTTGATCTAGTTCCCACTCGTGACAGCTGGTACTTATCCTTCTTAGAGTGTCCGCCAACACGGTGCTGTCTGTGGGCACATGTTCCACTCTTAGTTTGATCTGGTTCTAGAGTGCCCATACCATATTGCTTGTGGCTGTTACGGAAGAGGCGATGATCTTGTTCCTCCCTGTTTACTGAATATTTTTATGGTTATTTCTTATTTTAGGAGGTGCAATGACATACAATAAATTTTGAAAAAAATTATACAATAAAAATACAATGCTTAATTGAAAGAAAGGCCTCCAGCTGGGTTCCTATTACATTCATTTAAGAACAGATGACTCATGATACTGGCTTACCCGTCCACCCCCGTAAATTGCTCACGTATCCCTGGTTTTCCCCCAAATGCCCTTAAATTTTCATATAGCACCTATCCACTGAGCATATAGGGCCTGATTTATACATTTTGGTGCAAAACTGCACTAACGCAGTTTTGCACCAAAAAGTTTAGCACCGGCTTGCACCATTTCTGTGCACCAGCTGCACACCATATTTATGGAATGGTGCAAGCCAGTGCAAAGGGTAGGCTAGCGTAAAAAAAATGACATTAGTCGGGTGGGGCTGACGGTATGGAAGAAGGGGGTTTTGCACCAAAAAATTACGTTAGGCAGGTTAGAGAAAAAACAAATGACTCTAACCTGCCTAGAGTCATTTTGTGACGCAAAACCATCCACACCACATGATTCCTTTCTTAGAAAAGACAGGAGTCATGCCCACCACCTCAGTGGCCAGCACAAGGGACCAGGATCCCCTGGGCATGGCCACTGCACCCAGTGCCATGTAGAGGGGCCCACTTCAGGGTCCCCAATGGCACTTAAAAAAAAGAAATACTTAGGTAGGTTTCCATGTCCAAAAAATTATTTTAACTCCATAAATTTGGTGCTAGACGGGTCTAGCACCAAAGTATAAATATGGAGTTAGTTTTGCACCGAATTTGCGTTAAAAAAATGATGCAAATTCGGTGCAAAACAAGTATAAATATAAATATGCCCATTAGTTTCTCTTTCAATTGCACAACATTTATTTTTACAGGTACAGGCGATTTCCAGTCTTGAAGAATCAAAGATTTAGCTATAAGGGATGCAATAAACAAGGTTTGCTTTGCAAAGATTGACAGACCTGGGAGTCGTGAGATACCAAACAAAGTTCCAGACAGCTCAAGGGTAAGAGTAACCGAGATTGCGGAGCTAACCCAGAAACATTTTTTTCCCAAAATTCTGCCAGATATTTACAGGTGAAGCTTACATGGAGTTTTTCCTGGCAGCGTGGACAGGAGCTGGATGACTCAGGGTAGATTTGTTTTAATTTAGCTGGGGTGTATTATAGCAACCATTGGAATAAAATGCTATCTTTTTAAAGTTTGCCTCTCTAATCGCTTTACGTGATAGGATATTATTATTTTCCCACTGCTTTAAATCGATCTTGCACCTGTTGGATTTTCAATTTTCACCAAAAACTGGGAGATCATTTCTGACGAGAGCTGAGAATAAAGAATCTTATACCAGCTACCTATACCTCGTAAATTCCCATAAAAAGCCTGAAATATATTGGAACTAGATGCTTCTGATGCTACCTCAACAGTCAGAAGAAAATGCTGGATTATGGTGAAGGAAAATCTAAGATCATCTGAGATTGTACCCCTCTCAGTTTGACACTGGGCCCAGATCTTGATTTGATTACCTAATAAGAAATTTGATAGGCTCTTGAACCCCACCTGTTCCCAATTTTGAACATATGCCTGATTTATCTCCAAGCCTAGCATCCAGGAATCTTAAGGCCTAAATGTCGGATGAAAACTCGGAATTTGATATTTCTCCTGCACTGATACAATCTTATCATGAATAATTACCGGCAGTTTGTATTTCACACACTTGGGGAGACTAGGTAATTAAAAAAATCGGGGAAGCCTGGATACCACTATCATTTAGCATGCACTTAAAGTGAAAATAGGAGTTAAGTGCTACGGTAGCACTTGATGCCCAGTCCAAAAAGGAGGCCCATAATGCATTTTGAGGTTCAGGAGTGCTAACCGCCCCCATCCTCCACCATGAGAGCTAATGTTTCGAGCCGTAAGCGAGGTTTTTTAGTGGCCCAAACAAATTCTCTAATCATCGAGTCTATGGCCCTCATTCCAACCCTGGCAGTCTCTGACCGCCAGGGCGGAGGGCAGCGGAAGCACCGCCAACAGGCTGGCGGTGCTTCCAGGGCTATTCTGACCGCGGCGGTAAAGCCGCGGTCAGAAAAGGGGAACCGCGGTTTCCCGCCAGTTTTCCCCTGGCCCAGGGAATCCTCCATGGCAGCGCTGCTTGCAGCGCCGCCATGGGGATTCCGACCCCCTTCCCGCCAGCCTGTTTCTGGTGGTTTTCACCGCCAGAACCAGGCTGGCGGGAACGGGTGTTGTGGGGCCCCTGGGGGCTCCTGCACTGCCCATGCCACTGGCATGGGCAGTGCAGGGGCCCCCTAACAGGGCCCCACAAAGATTTTCACTGTCTGCTTAGCAGACAGTGAAAATCGCGACGGGTGCCACTGCACCCGTCGCACCCCTGCAACTCCGCCGGCTCCATTCGGAGCCGGCTTCATTGTTGCAGGGGCTTTCCCGCTGGGCCGGCGGGTGCTCTTTTGGAGGGCGCCTGCCGGCCCAGCGGGAAAGTTGGAATGGCCGCTGCGGTCTTTTGACCGCGGGCGGTCATTCGGCGGTGACTGCATGGCGGGCGGCGACTGCCGCCCGCCGCGGTCAGAATGACCGCCTATATCTTTAAAGAATTTCTGGGGAATTTTAAAGATTATACTCGAGAAAACAAATAAACAAGGGAAGAACCATCATTTTGACTAATGCCACTCGCTCTATAATCATCAAGGAAGAAGCTTTCCAATTCAGAAGTAGGATTTGAGCTTTTTTAACACAGCTATGTAATTTAGCTGGAAAACATCAGAAACATCATGTGATACAAATACCCCTAAATAGGTAATAGTGCTAGATAACTGGGACTGGACTCATATTCCCGCTGGCAGAACCAACTTTTCTGCATTAAGCAAAAGAGCCTCAGACTTTAAATGGTTAATCCCACAGCCACCAAGATCTGTAAAAGTCCTAATCTTTACAAAGATTCTGGCTATATTAAGCGGGTCTGCACAAAGATAAAGAATCATATCATCAGCGAACAATTTGAGTTTGGGTGCTTGAGTAACAGGAGGATAAATAAACTTCGGCTGAACAGCCGAAGCCAATGGTTAAATAAAGAGTGGTATCTTTGCATTGATTAAAATCCTGGCTTCAACCTTAAAGTATAGGCAGCGCAGGGTCTGAATATACTTCCCTGGGAATCTAAATTTTTCCAAAATTGTAAACAGGACCTCCCATTGGACCAAGTCAAATGCCTTCTCGGCGTCAAGCAAAATAATTGCTGCCGGATATTTATTGTGCGAAAAATAATCAACAGCCTGAACCAAGAAATTTTTATTTGTAGACAGCAGCCTGCCAGGAAGAAAGCCACACTGGTCCTCATGAATAAGTTCCTGAACTACCTGTGTCATTCGGACTTCTAAGATTTTAGTAAACATTTTATAATCCTGATTTAAAAGACTGATCGGGTGAAATGAGCCTGGATTCTCAGGTGACATCCTTTTTTTAAAACAAATAACTATGGCCCTTGTGAAAGAGGGTGGGAGTTTCACTCCTTCAAGTATTCCATTAAATAGATTGACCAAGATTTTGGCTACTTGTTTCAGCAATATTTGATATACTTTGGCTGGAAGATCATCTTCTCCAGAGGCCTTTCTCCTCTGTGCTTCTCATATTGCCTCAGTAACTTCCAAATAAGTAACGGGAGCAGCTACAAGGTTTGCGCCTCTCTATCTAGCCCTGGTAGCTCCAGTGAATTTAGATAATATCTAATCTGAGATGAATTAACTTGTGCTGTGTCAGTATAGAGATTTGTGTAAAGGGAGAGGAAAACCTTCTCGATGTCTTTAGGCTGGTGCACGATTACGCTTTGATCACCATCAAATATAACTTTAATCAAATTAGAATTAGACTTTCTCTTTGCAGACCAGGCCAAAAATGTCCCTATATGCTCATTCTCCTCGTACTGCCTCTGAAAAATTATATGACGATTAAGTATTTCCTGCAATATTGTTTGTTGATGTACTGCATGCTGGTGGAATTGTCAGGGAGGACCAATACGGAAGAGACTGCAACTCTGGGTAGGAATGATATCAGGGCAGATTTATATGCATCTTGTTTTTAGAGATATTCCATATTCCACTGACAGAGATCTTGGAGATGAGATCCCATCCTTCCAGGGATGCATCTGTTGTTATGACAAAGTCTACCACCTGGGAGAGGAACGTTAGTCCCATTCCATGGCGATAGGCTTTTTACAGAGACCCCTGTACTCTTCCCTACATAGGGCCTAGCTCTCTGTATGCCCCCAGTGAGTCATCTCGTTATGCTATCTGACCAGTGTCGGGGCCACCTGCGCTTTCCACTGTTGTGTAAGCAATCGCTTTGCAAGTAAGAGTGCTACATTCATGAAACACAGTATCACCTTGGCTCCTCAGAGTCTGGGGTGTAATCCCAGGAGGCACAGCGCCGTAGTATTCCACTGGTCCAGCCCTGTAGTTTGTGTCAAGATCTCAGCAATGCTAGACCAGTACCCAGCCAAATGGGGGCAGGTCCACAAAATGTGCAGTAAATCTGCCTCTATCGCCCGACAGTGAGGATTATTAGAAGGAGCATGCAGGCATATTTTTGCGATTTGTAGTGGCATTACACATGCTCTGTGGAGAATTAAGAATTGTATCAATTTGAATCTACAATTTCGTGAGACCTGAGACATTGGAGCTTTTATTAGCCAATCGTGCACGTATGGAAATACCTGGACTCCTTCCTGCCTTAGGGAAGCTTCCACTGGTGCCATACATTTGGTGAATATATGTGGGGCTGATTTCAGTCCAAACGGGCGAACTTTGAACTGGTAGTTGGTGCCAGCTACTGTGAATCCTAAATATTTTCGATGTTTGGGGTGAATCAGAATATGGAAATATGCACCCTGGAGGTCAAGAGCTGTCATGTGATCCCCAAGATTGAAAAGATGTAAGATAATCTTGCAGGGTGATCACGCGAAAGGACTGTTTTTACAAGTATTTGTTGAGTCTCCGAAGGTCTAAGATAGGGTGCCAATCTCCTGATTTTTACTTTATGAGAAAGATACGGCCATAGAAACTGATTCCCTTCTGAGTCTTTGGGAACTTTTCTATTGCAGCCTTTACTAGCATTTTAGATACCTCCTTCAAGAGTTGTTTCAGATGGGGAGGTGGTGCTTCTTTTGGAGGAGAATTTTAAAGTTTGTTGACAAGTGTATGACCACGGGCTATGACGTCCAGGACCCATTTGTTCATTGTAATGATGGACCATTGTTGGAGGTAGGAGGATATACAGCCTACAATAATTTTTTGCCGAATGCAGGTGAGTAGCTGGCACTTGTGTAAGGTCACTGTTTTCTAGCAGAATCTCGCCCTCTGGTGGGCTGCTTCCCTATTACTGGCTGATTTTATGCAGCTGAAGGTTGTTGTTCATATTGCTGGGTATACTGTGTGTAATATAGACCCGAGAATGGCTGATAGGTTTGTCTATGTTATTAAAATCCTCTTGGACAATGCTCAGAGCTTCTGCATCTAGCTCTTCAAAAGGACTGTCTCCTCATCTGCAATGTCTCTAGGAACTTGGCTGTATCGGTGTCAGCTTTAATAGCTTGGAGAACATCACCAATGTGTTTACCAAACAATGCTTCTCCATCATATGGCATATCTAAGAATCTTGCTTTGAACTTCTGGTCTGAATGATGTCGCTTTCAGCCAGCCTTGCCTTCTGAGTACTGCCGCTCCTGCTAACTGCCTGAATCCTGTAGAGGAGATTTTTATTGCACAATTGATTATCTCCACAGAGACCCGTTCTCCTTCTTTAAGAATCCTGCTGGCATCTGTCCTAACATAATCTGGCAGGAGATTTGTCTGTCAAATCTCCCTAGTATCACCAGAGAACTGGCTAATCAAATTGTGATGGCTGCCATACTAGAGAAGCATTTGACAATACTGTCTAGATGGCGTGCGTCGCTATCTGGTGGTCTTGTGGGATTGAAGGGTTCTTTTAGCGCTGTTGTGCTGCTTGAGAGAGAACCGAAGAACTGAATCTTGTTTTGGGTGGCTCACTAGGCATGCCGATGAGTCATCTAGTGCCATATAATACTTATCCAGTCGAGGCATTACTGTCGACTTTGTGGCTGGATTTTTCATTGTTATGAGTACTTCCTGCCAAATGAAGTCTACTATAAGAATAGCCATTATGGATCTCTTCATGGGCTCTATAAAATCATATAGAAAGCCGTCCGTCTGCTTGTTGGTAAGAGGAAGTTGAAACCTTTTTCCATGATGTTGTGGAAACTACTAATGTCGTTCAGTTGGGAGTCTAAGGTGGCGGAAAAGGAGGAGATGGTACTGGTATCAAGTAATCATCCCACTTGCTAGGAGTTGCAGCAGGGTGTCTTATTTCCCCCTCCTTTGGGTCCTCCTCCGAGGAAGCTGAGTCATCTGCTGGTGGGTCTGCAAATGCATGTGCCATGGACGGTGAAGCGGTAACCATTAATTGTAAGGTATTTGGCATTTGGATTTGTGGACACCGCACAGGCATTTGTGGTTGAAGCGTAGCGTCAGATGGTGTCGGTTCTGGAAACCCTTTATGGTATTCTATGTGCATGTGCTGGAGGTTGGTCACTAACTACTGAACTAAATGGTTTTGATGGTACTTTTGGGTATTGGCAAAATACTGTTCCTGTAGATGTTGTGGTTCTTTAGCCACATAAAATTCATCCTCATAATACTGGTCATCATCATCATCATAATCTTGGCACTTCACATGCAATTCAGTGGGGCTACGAGCCACTCCGAAGGGGCAATCATCTTCTGATTCTTCCTCATCAAGTAAATAAATTGGCAGAAATGGTGAAACTTTACTTGGGGATGTGTGAACAGAGAGAATCAAGTAATTAGCTGTAGTGTCTAATAGTGTCATTATTGTGCTAGGCATCTAGGCTGTTGCTGTTAATGCCGTCATTAATGTAGGTGTCATAATCAACGGTGGTTCCATCGGTGATGCCATTGACAAGACTTTTCTTGGAGTTTCTGACACCATAGAACTTTTCTTTGATATTATCGCCATCAATAGTGCTCTCGTCGACAAGGCTGTTGTGGATGCCGGAGTTGACATCAGCGGTGCTGCCACTAAAAGTGTCACCGGTGCCTTTGTGGATGAGACTGCAGTCTTGAAAGATGGTGGTGCCATTGATGGGCACTTTGACAATGGTTTCAGCGTCAGTGTTGAGGTAATCTTCTCATGCCCTGTTCTCGACAGCAGTGCCACCGTCGACAGTTTGTAAGTAGTAAAGGTCAATGACACCAATGGAGATGAGGAAACAATCATAGACGGTGCTGCAGTGGTAAACATTGACGTCATGGTAGTAGAAGTGATAGACGACGCTGTTGTAAATGATGCCATCGATGATGGTGTCAAAGGCGACAAATAACGGAATTTCACCACAGAAACTGTGATTGATGGAAGAGTTTTTGCTGATCTCTTCAGAGAATTTTTCTGTCTCTCTGATGGCAAATGCTCCTCAGCTTTTTTATGAGATTTATATGACTCATGATGTGATTTTTTTAACAGTTTTCTTTGCTGGTTCTGAAGGCTTTTTATCATGCGATCTATACCTTTATCAAGATTTTTCAGTTGTGGAGGAGTTCTCACTCTCTTCCTCAGAGAGATGTCTTTCCTTGGTCTAGGAAGCTGGCCTGCTGTGTGGTGGGTACCTAAGGTACTTACACCTTATACCAGGTCCAGGTATCCCTCTTAGAGAAGTGTAGGCAGTGTCTAGAAGCAAGGTTCTCTAGAGGTAGCTGTGGACGAGCAGCCAAGGCTTATCTAGAAGACACGCAAAGCTCATGCAAAACCACTGTAGTCACACAGCACATACACACATGAAAGAAAATACTCAGTTGTACAAAAATAAAGGTACTTTGTTTTTGGTCACAATATACTAGAAGGACAACCCTCCAATAGGAAGCAAGGAATACACTAATTATATACACTAGTAAACAGTAATAGGCATAGAAAAGCTTATAAACAGTGCAAATGTAAATAACCAATAGTGACCCTAAGGGGAGCCCAAACCATATATTAAAAAAATAGAATGAAAACACAAAACACCTACCTAGGTAAGTGAAACATGTAGAGGGGAGCAAGGAGTACCAGAAAACCACAGAGGTAAGTAACACAGTACCCCCCCAGCAACCAGGAAAGCAGGAAATAAATCACTGGAATTTCCCAAAACCTCCCAAAAGAAAGCAAAAGGAGAAAAGAAGACACCCAGACAAGACTGCAAGAAACCAGCAGTGGACTCCCAGAGATGAAGACCTGTGGAGAAAGGGCACCAAGTCCAAAGGTCACAGTGGAGTCCAGGAGGAGTAGGAGCTACTACCAACCCAGCTGTATTTGCAGGAGTTGGTCGATGGTGAGGAAGAACAGGTCAGCACAGCAGCCCTGGAGCTGAAGAAGAGTTCCTGAGGAATGCAGGAGATGTTCCATGCTGGAATTAAGATGGCAGACAGGTGTTGGTGCAGGAATTCCACCAACAAGTCTTGGCAAGGGTAAATTTGCGGTTAGTGGAAAAGTGGTGCTACCAGCAAGGCCCAGGAGGACTCAACCCAGAAAGGGGAGTCACAAGGGACCGTCAGCGACACAGAGGGCCCACAGGAGCAGATGAAGCACCCACAGGAGTCCCACAGGACGGAGACAGAGAAGTCGCAGAAGGAGCCCATGCAGCACTACAGAAAGGGATCCCACGCCGCAGGAGAACCACGCAGAGGGCTGTGAGTCGCAGCAAGGAGTTCTGGGGGCTCGAGCTGCATGTAGCCTGAAGTTCTCTTGGAGGAGATGCAAGCAAGCCGTGGCAGCTTCAAGAGTTGCAATGCATGGGGGTACTGTCTTGCGTGGGAAGGCAAGGACTTACCTCCACCAAAGTTGGACAGGTGGCAGAGAGGACCAAAAGGACTACTCCGGACCATCACCTGTGATGCAGGATCCACACAGCTCAGGATGAGAGGAGATCCATGCAGCTGGTTGTCGTTGCAGTAGGTGCCTGCGGATGCAGGGGAGTGACTCCTTCACTCCTAGGGAGATTCCTTCTTCCTTCTTGTGCAGACTGAAGACTTGCCGCCCTCAGAGGATGCACAGCTGGGAAAACAATGTTTCAAGAAGAGTCTTCTTCGTGGATGCAAATTATTGGTTCCTGGAGGGTCCAGTTGCGGTCCCTAAATAGCCCTGAAAGGGGGATTGGTCACCTAGACAGGTGACCACCTATCAGGATGGGGGTCGGATGTCACCTGCCAATGTGTGGAAGAAAATCTGAGGGACTGGAGCCTCTGTGGTGAGGGTTCTAAAGGAGGCTGTTGCCTGATTGGCCGGACTTTAAATGAAGTGAATAAGCCAATATAGCTTTAACATTAACTTCTATGCATGTTCCTTCACTATCTTTACTATTGCTTTCTATGGTACCATGGGACTCCCACTCTGACGATTGGGAATGATTCAAGCATGTGAATCTATCCAAAACTGAAGATCATAGAGTTATATCCCAATTCAACACTGATTAAATTATACATAGTTCCAATGGTCTCCTGTTTGGAATTCCAGTGTACTTTATTCCGGAGGACAAGCAGTTAGAGAGATCAATAGCAGCCAATACCTTGAGAGAGAACTGTAAGAAAAGAGATGTTGCCAGACGATTCTCCATCGTTGGGGACTTCAACTCAGTGGCCTGCTATACATGCCCCTCCCAAACATCTCTTTAGTAAGCCCATAGCTTTGGCCTTATGTTTTTTGCTCCCCCTTTTGTTCGCCACACTATTCAGCTCACATCTATCTGTGTTCTATTGTTCAACTCAATGAGGAAACTTCAGCCTTTTTGGACTTTACTCACAAACACCTAGTAAATCAGGCAGTTATATCCTCATTATATTATGAAAATGCTTTGTCTTTTCAGGTTTATTTTGTACAGAATCCAGATTTTTCAAAATGCAACAGTGCATCTTCTATTGAGACTGTGCAAATCAGATCATATATTCAACCAACAGGTCATATTGCATTGACTTCCTGTTGCAAAATGAGTAATGATCACAACAACTGTTCTTGCTCTTTGGGACTTTAACAAGGAGTGGCCCAAGTATCTAAGGAAGAGGCTCAAGCCATACCCTCCATCTTGCTCTATTGGATCGAATTCTCAAGCTTTTTAGGATGTCAGTTGAGGTTCTACGTAAGCAAAACTGCTGCAGAGACAGTGATGTGGCCGTTGATATTTGAGTGAAGGATTCGGGTGGTGAACTATGTTGATGTGCGTGAGGGTGCATTCCCAGATGTGCTCAGATCATTGCACAGTGGGCGTTTTGTGCATGGTCTGGGGTAATAAGTCCAGATGGACCGTATAAGCAGCATTGTGATGTATATATAATTATGGACAACAGGTAGATATCACAGAAGATACCATTTCAGATCATGCGGAGTGATATCCCAGTAGCAGATACCGCTTCATACAACTCAAAATGTCACTGGCTGGGGAAATTTCAAAGTAAAACCTTATAGCTTATAAACACATTTTCCTCCTCTTGAAGGAAGTAGGAAAATAAACATCAAAAGGGCGTATAATGTGGAAAAGCATGCAGTAATTCTGGGCCTCAAACGTTCTTCCCAACTATGAACAGGGAAACACGTGATGGCCAGTACCTAGGGTGGAGATTTCAGAAGGAATCAGTATCTACAGGACTAGTATTTCTCCCTCTAATTTTAGCCCCTCTCAGATTGATGGCAAAAATGGCATGTATGTTTAACCCAGAAGCAGAATGGTCTACTGGGTACCCTGGTGCAGGAACAGATCGGACAAGCGAATGGCAGATCAACAAAGCATTTATTCACAAAGGGGCATCTAGGCTTTATTGAGGTGCAGAGGTGAGTAAAGCAGACACATATGTAGTATTAGATAGATGAAGGATTATCTGACAGTGGGGTGTTCCCCATTTCAGGGAACAAGCAACATACTGCTTCTCAGACTCCAAAGGGTGACCACCATCTCACACATGGCTAGCAATTTAATTCCTTTCTTGCTATAGGCATAATGCCTCTAGCAGACCTGTTTGTACCACCCACAATTCCATGACTATACAGGCCACATGATAATCATTTCAAAAGATAAGCAAAATGCCCCAAACCACTGAAGCATGAATGGGGAATGAAAACCTAATTTTAAAGGATCACAAATAGACATTTTGGTCCTGGGCTGAACACAGATTCACAAAAATATTGATAACATGTGTCCGAAACCTATAATTTGTGATAAACAAGTTCATATCACTTTGTGGAATGCAGACTTCAGCAGGAGGAGGAGTAAATGCCTCCTTTCACCAAATGAAACTGTAAAGGAAAGCTCTTTTGTTAATTCCCCCCTCAATAAAAGTGGCTGCGTTGTTCAACTCAAGAATATGGGAATGCTTTGTATTTTGGAAAACCAGCCTACTAAGTCTAAAGACTTCATGCTGTGCAATACTCAGCATTAAAGACAGACTCACATTCTAGATTGTCTGTCTGACACTTAAATTAATTATGGGGACAACTTCGAATAACTAGCAAGAAAAAAAATCATACGTGTTGGAAATGGCCCCTTCTGCAGGGGTTCCCATGTCTTTTTGGCTTCGAGCCCCATGTTTTTGTTCCTGTGCTGGATTTTATTTTTGCTGGCTTTAATACTCTGGACACTTTACTACTGCTGACCAGTGCTAAAGTGAAAGTGTTCTTTGTCTAAATGGTTAATCCGTGAGTGGCATATTTGATTTACTAGTACTAGTAAGTCCCTAGTATAGTGCACCATGTGTGCCCCCCAGGGCCTGTAAATCAAATGCTACTAGCGGGCCTGCAGCACTAATTTTGCCACCCACAAGAGTAGCCCTGTAAACATGTCTCAGGCCTGCCAATACAGTGCCTGTGTGTGCAGTTGTAAACTGCCATTTCGACCTGGCAGGTGCCCCCACTTGCCAGGCCCAAACCTTTCTTTTTACTACATGTAAGACACCCCTAAGGCAGGCCCAAGGCAGCCCCCTGGTGTAATGCTATATGTTTTTTAACACCGACTCCACCTTGACTATTGATGACTCCATTTTGTGCTTAGCATCAGGTGCCATCATAGTGGCAGCACAGAGTTTTTATATACCGAGCTTGTTTTCCACACTGAACGTGTTTTTGATGTT
Organism: Pleurodeles waltl; assembly: GCF_031143425.1. NCBI lineage: Eukaryota > Metazoa > Chordata > Amphibia > Caudata > Salamandridae > Pleurodeles > Pleurodeles waltl. Next base: position 224,267,226 of record NC_090440.1, read on the forward strand.
CTCACTAGAACAGGGTCATACTGTGCTAGAACATATCATGGGGGATGGGGCTATGATAAGAGTGACCAAGGATGAGAATGTTTTAATCAGGGCAAGGTACAGCTCTGTCTCAGGAATGCACAATGGGGCCTGGCCAGTTCTTGTGCGTGTTTTTGACACAAGTACTGCCAGTGTGTGAATTTCATAACCAAAGGTATGGGTTTACTAAAATCTGCTTCTTGAGTTAGGACACACTTCTCAGAACAATCCCATTTAGGGAACGTCCTCCTGCCTCAGCCAATCAGGGTTCTTCGCAGGCAAGGATGATGGATTCAACCCCCTTGGTGATGCATTTTAATGCTTAACTATTTAGCTTGACTATATATGAATATATATATATATATATATATATATATATATATATATATATATATATATATATATATATATTAACTGCATATATTTATTGTTGATGTATTGCACATTTTAACTGCTGTGAGTATTGTGGCATATGCACGTGTTTCACTGCATTCGATTTAAATGCTCATGCTCATACATTGATATGATTTTATTTGATATCTGGGAAGTGCCTTAATAAATTCATTATTCAGACTAAGAGTGCTGCATTCTTCGGTATCGTTTCCTCTTAGTTTAAAGCAGAGCAACACAACTTAGTGTCACTTTGCAGGATTTCAAAGTAAAAGATTAAAAAGTGAAAACTATTTGTCAAAAAATGTCAAAGGCAGTTTCCCAGGTGCCAAATGAAATACCAGGTTGGGAGAAAGCAGCATATGGTACACTCGCGAATGGATAGGCATGTGGTTCCAGACTGAGTGAGAACTGGGACCGTGTCTTGTCGATGCTGATCCAACAGACGTATCAAATTGTTTGCAAAAAGTGCCCATAGAGAAGGGACGGGAATTATCTAGCTTAGGCAGGCGGGGCTGGATCCTTTCTTGCTTACAGAAAAATGCATGAGAAATGTGTTCAGTTAGAACAAGAAAGTCAGCAATTAGAGAGGCAGCTAGTTGAGGCCAAGAATAACTAGACAATGTTGTCATGGCAGAATAAATTACTGCAAGATAAAGTTTATTCTTCCCAGACCGTGGCAGAGAAGGCTGCAGTGCATGTGGCTCAGTTTATATACAGAAAGCGCAGCCATTGCTAAAGCAGGGCTAGACTGGAATCCAAATGTTTGGGATGCTAATATTTGGGATTCAACTGACTTTTTTTGATTCTGACGAAGAGTCTTGTCAATACAGTGGTGGTCAGGGTGAGGCAGACAAACAGAAACTGATTCATGCGCAGCCCATACACAGAGGAAAGCTACAACATGGACCGCAATACCCCCAGGAAAGAGCAGCCATGGGCTCTCTACAGGATTATACTAAGAGAAAGTTAATGATATTACAGACAGATTAGAGAAGAGATCTGGGGAAACATTGCTTACATGGATGATGTGATTATCTGACACAGGAGCTTCGGGAGTGATGCTAGATGTAGGAGACGTTCTAAAGTTTTGCATACTTAGCACTGATCCCACATTACAGGGGCAGTTTAGGGGCTTGCAGGGTAATCAACAGATCACCCTAATACAGGTAGTAGTAATGGGTGTAATCAGAAGTATCCTAAAGAGTCTGACTGGCCACAAAATGATAAACCCTGGTATATCTTAAGAATTGTGGCAGGAAATTTGGGAAATGCTAGAGCAAAGTCCTGTTACTGTATATCATATAGATGCCCACTGTCCCTCCGATTCACTAGAACAATGGTTTAATTCCCTTGAGGACGACAAAGCCAAAATCTCACAGGCAGAAGTGGCAACGCAGGATTCTGACTTGGTAGGGGTGGCTAAATGGGCGTACCAAAAATGTGGACACCTGGGAGAGAAGGCCACTAACAGGTGGGCAGAGATTAGAGGGATGGACATTCCCCTAGGTGTGATAAAAAACAGTGATCATATTGGCCCTCATTATGACATTGGCGGTCAGTCCCACTTACCCCCATGCCGACTGCCACCAACATACCGCCGCCACGGCGGTTTACCGCTAACCATATTATGACACACACATAGCAATCCGTCACTATACAGACACACACATAAGTCCGCCAGCCCAAAAGTCAGTGATAAACTGGTGGTATCCAAACCCACACCGTTATGCCAACAGAACTATGCCCACAGCATTATGACCCACGAATCACCTCTGCGGACATTCAATGGTGCTAAACCATTGGCTGGTACATACCGCCACGCTCAAAATACACACACACAAACAAAACAACACTACATTGGACAATTCAAACTACACACACCTGCCACACATACACACACCACACCCACGCCACTATAAAACACACACACACATTACCCACAACCCCTTACAACTCAAGAAAATTGATAACTGAGGGAGAGACACACCAAGAGCACCCACAGAACCAGAGCCACAGAACACCATCACCCATACAACATCCAGGCACCTTACAGCACACACCCCAACACATCACCCCAAACATCCTCACACACACCACTCACACTACACTCATGGCACCACAAAGACATGCTGAGTTGATAATACAATCTGGAGACAGAATTGCTCAGATTGTCATCATTCCAGCGTATGGAGGAATAGTTAAAAAGGGGACAGTCCCGGCCCTTTTTACAGTGCGTGGGGAGGGAGGCTTTGGAACAAATGACAAAAAATCCCAGTGCTAAGGTGTGGGTAGAATCCCCAAATTGTCCTCCTATGCCAGCAGAAATTATAGCCACAGGCAAAGACAATGTTTTGTTAATCATGAAACCAGGACATGAAAAGTGGGTGTACTTACCAGCTGGTAAATGTTATTTTGGAGTATGATCATACTTGTCAGTTTTACAGATCATACTACGAGGTGTCTTTGTGCTAGCTATTCTGAGTGGGGTCCCTTTGGACATGTCCGTGTGGGGTCGGCATGGACCAAAAGCCCCAAGCTGTGAAATGATTGACCCACAGAGTAGATCAACATCTCTACTGCACCAACCTCATAATATTTGGACTAATCCAGCAAAAACTGTACTGAACAGGTCAGATTTCTGCATGACAAATGACACACTGATGTAATTTCTACCTGCCACCAACAAGGATGGAGCAGTGAATGAAAGTGATGTGTTGACACACTTTGCACTTTACGAGTACTGACAGTTTTGCCAGAAGACAACAGATGAAAAATGGGATAACCTAACACATGTGGTCACTTACAGTATTACTGCTGGTGATATCTGCTACACCTTGACACTCACGAAATCTAAAAGTATGCTCAAATGTGCCTTGAAGCAACAACAGAGTCTCCTCAAGAGAACACGTGGGAACGAGTACTATGCCAACAAAGGAGAGATAAAGGGCCAGATGTATCAAACATTTTTGCGATTGCAAACGGCCCAACGGTTTTGGTATGTAACAAGTCCAATTTGCAATTCGGCAACTTGTTACTGAATCGCAAATTGGATTTGCGACTACATACGGATTCAGTATTAGGAAGGGGCGTGTCAAGCGTGTCCCTTCCTAATATCAAATCGTAAAGGTATGTATGATAGTTTTGTGACCGTGAGTGCCATAGCAAAACAATCGCAGTTACCACCTACTTCAAGTAGGTGGTAACCCATTCGCAAAGGGGAAGGGGTCGCTATGGGTTCCCTTTCCCTTTGTGAATGCATGCGAAAACATTTTTTAAGAGCAGGCAGTGGTCCCACGGGCCACTGCCTACTCTTAAAAAATTAAAAGAAACTTTTCATTTTTCATTTTTAAACGCATCCTGTTTTCCTTCAAGGAAAACGGGCTGCATTTAAAAAAAAAAAAAGATTGCTTTATTGAAAACCAATCACAAACATGGTGGTCTGCTGAGCCCAGCAGGCCACCATCCCTGTGATTGTAGCCATTCGCAATGGCTCGCAAATTGCGACCTACCTTATGAAAATTAATGAGGTAGGTCGATTTGCGAGTCCTTGCGTATCGCAGTATGAAACTCCTGGAGTTTCATACATTCCAATAGTGATTACTTAATTGTGATTCTCTAAAAATCGCTATTAGGTAATCCCTATTACAAAAAATAATACATCTGGCCCAAAATGTGTAAAAATGTTAATAATAGCATGTCTTGCAAAAATATTACTTCTGCTGCTAGTCACATCAAGCATGTCAAATTACCTGTAGGGTGGTTATTATCATGTGGAACTATCACTTATACGTACATTCCTGCCAATGTAACTGGAGGACAGAGTACTTTTAGGCAGTTATGACTCATGATGTTTCCATTTCACTCCGTCTTACATAATCGAAACACAAGCGAAACAGTTCAATTAAGCGAAGAATGTTACTCTGAAATTCATTTATTATTTAAATCAGAATAGGTAAGCTTAAGTCTTTCTATAGTAGGAGTTCCATGATTAGCTGTTTATAATACTCAGGTTATTAACAAACTAGCATGTTTGATGGTTAAAAATATTGACCACACATCTATTGCTTTAGCAGAGCTATCATTAGATATACGAGTCACTAGAACAGGTGCTTTGCAAAACAGGGCAGGCATTGACTACTTGCTTTTGAAGCATGATTCTAGCTGCTCAGAATTTCAAGGAATGTGTTGTTTTAACGTGTCTGATTATTTTAAATCTATTCAATCTCACATTGAAGCCTTACATCAATTGGTGAAGGGATAGAAGCAAGATATAGAGAAAAGGTGGTGGGATTTGTTAGTCAGCTAATAAACTTCGGTCCATTTTAGGTGGACTACTTGTAGTAATTTGTATTATAATAATGCTACGTTGATGTATACAATGCATACCTAACCTAGTTACTATGTTTAGACCAAAAAGGAATGGTTTCTTACCTGTAACTCCAGTTCTCTCGTAGGGGTATTTCCATGATAGTCATAAGCACTGAATAGTTCCGCGCGCCTGCGGGGACCCCGGAGCACTGTTGTGTAGTATATTCTTAAGTGCAATCATCAGCTCCTTGACAAAAAAGGTCTGTGAAAAACACTTAAGAATAACAATGTGCAGCCTATGTGAACAGCTACACAGGCCAAATTGTTAGAAGAAAAAACAGTTGTAGTGTAAATTTCACGTTTAAACCTCTATTTATTCTATAAATACATAAATAAATACATTCTCATATTTTATTTACACCTCTCATGAGAATAAAACAATGTAGGGCAGTGTAGCCCATAGGCTGCCATTATACAGAATGAAAATAGAGCTGTGCCTTTAAGAAAAGTAAAGTCTTCCTGTTTCCCATCATGCACAGCAAAAGGCAGTTGCCTCAGTTCTTTTTTGGAGGCTATTAACCTGACATGAAGAAAAACAAAACATTTGTTGGAGTACCAACCTCCATAATATTCATGTTCTATGTCAACTCCACCGGGGAGGAGGGAGGGTTGCTTATGACTATCATGGAAATACCCCTACGAGAGAACTGGAGTTACAGGTAAGAAACCATTCCTTCTCTCATAGGGGATTTCCATGTATAGTCATAAGCACTGAATAGAGTAGCAAGCCCATCCCCATAACCGCGGTGGAGTAGATATAAGAATACTGAGAAAAACATGAATCATGCAAACAAATTCTTGAGCAAAGCCTGTCCAACCTGAGCATCTGCCCTAGCGTCTGTATCAAGGCAGTAATGCTTAGTAAAGGTATGGACCGACCTCCAAGTGGCAGCCTTGCATATTTCTGCCAACGGGACATTTCTCATCAAGGCTACAGTAGCTGCTTTCCCTCTGGTAGAGTGGGCTTTTGGCCTACCACCAAGGGATTTGTTTGCTAACTGATAACATAACATTATACATGAAACAATCCACCTGGATAAAGATTGTTTAGATGTGCCCAAACCTGTTCTGATTGGGCCATAGTTAATAAAAAGCTGTTGTGATTTTCGTAAGCTTTTTGTCCTGTCCAAGTAAAATTTCAATACTCTCTTTACATCCAGAGAGTGCAGAGTTCTCTCAGCAGGAGTAGCTGGATTCTGGAAGAAAGTCGGTAATGAAATTGTTTGGTTCACATGGAAGTCGGAGACTACCTTAGGTAGAAATTTTGGATGAGTTCTCATTACCACTTTTGCAGAATGAAAAACCGTGTAGGGTTCCTGAGCGCAAAGGGCCTGGATTTCGCTGACCCTACGCGCTGAAGTGATTGCCACCAGAAAAGCAGCTTTCCATGTGAGATGCTGCAGCGATGCCTTGTGTATCGGCTCGAATGGCGGCAGCATCAGACGTGATAAGACAACGTTCAGTTCCCATGGAGGAGAAGGCTTTCTAATGGGAGGAAAAACCTTCTTTAAACCTTCTAGGAAATCCTTAATAATCGGAATCCGAAAAAAGGAAGTTTGTGAAGGACTCTTTCTGTATGCCGTTATCGCCGCCAAGTGAACTTTTATTGACGACAGTTGTAAGCCCGATTTTGCCAAACTTAACAAGTATGGCAAGATAGATTGTTCTCCACAGGAAACCGGGTCAATGTTGTTGTGTAAACACCAAATGCAGAATCTCTTCCACTTGCTTGCATAGGCTGATCGTGTGGAAGGGCGTTTTGCTTCCTTCAGAATTTCCATACAGTCCTGAGGTAGGTTCAAGTGTCCATATTGCACTAGCTCAGGAGCCATGCTGCCAAACTCAACGATGAGGGGTTGGGAGGAGATATCTGCCCTCTGAACTTCGTGAGAAGGTCCGGACGATATGGTAGCCTGATGTGTGGTTTGAGTGAGCGGTGAAGAAGGTCTGGGAACCACCACTGGCGTGGCCACTCCGGAGCAATTAGGATCATTTTGGTCTGAGCATTGGACAGCTTCTGGAGGACCGCCGGAATCAGGGGAAGCGATGGAAAGGCGTAAAGAAATGCTCCTGACCAGCTTATCCACAGGGCATTCCCCAGTGTCCCTGGATGGTAATATCTGGAGGCGAAGTTTTGGCATTTTTTGTTTTCTGGGGTTGCGAATAGGTCTGTAGAGGGGGTACCCCAGAGTGCGAAAATGGAATGAACGACGTCGTCGTGTAGTACCCATTCGTGGTTCTCGTTCATTACCCGACTGAGGGCATCCGCTTGAACATTCTGGATGCCGGGCAGGTGAGTTGCCACTAGCGACAGGTTCCTGGCTAGAAGCCAATGCCAGATTGTCTGAGCCTCTCTGGATAAAATTCTGGACCTGGTGCCTCCTTGTTTGTTCACGTAGTACATAGTGGCCACGTTGTCTGTCTGAAGAAGGAGAGTTTCCGTTCTCAGAGAGGGAAGGAAGGCTTTGAGCGCAAGGTGGACTGCGCGAAGTTCCAGCAGGTTGATGTGATAGAGACTCTCTCTCTGTGACCACTCGCCTTGGACTCGAAGATGTTCCATGTGCGCCCCCCATCCGAGCAGTGACGCATCTGTGACGATGGTTTGAGATGGAGGTCGTTGTTGGAACGGAATCCCCACCAAGAGATTGCTGGGTAAACACCACCACTTGAGGGATTGTAGGGTGTGAGGAGAAAGCAGGACTTTGTTCTCCCAATCGTCCCTCAGTTGACACCACTGATCCTCTAGATTTTCCTGCAATGGTCTCATATGGAGGCGAGCATTGGGAACCAGATGGATACAAGACGCCATCGAGCCCAGTAGAGAAGCTATTATTCTTGCAGTGGCTTGAGGTCTTTCCTGCAGTTGTTTGCACTTTTGGAGAATCGATAACCGTCGTTCCTCCGAAGGAAACACCTTTCCTAGCCTGGTATCTACAATGGCCCCTAAGTAATGCAACCTCTGAACAGGTGTTGCTGTAGATTTCAGAAGATTGACTTGAAGACCAAGTTTTTGTAGCAGTTGTAGAGTCCATTCGAAATGCTGCTGTGCCTCGAGATAGCTGGAGGCCTTTATGAGCCAATCGTCTAGATAGGGGTAGACGAATATTCGCTGTTTCCTCAAGTGGGCGGCTACTACCGCCATGCATTTGGAAAAAGTTCTTGGCACTGATTTTAGGCCGAACGGTAGAACTGCAAATTGGTAATGGCGTTTTCCGACGGTGAACCTTAGGAATTTTCGATGTTTCTTGGTTACTGGGATATGAAAGTAAGCGTCGCAAAGATCTATCGCACATAGCCAGTCGCCCTGACGTAGATGTGGGTAAATTTGGTGTAAGGCTAACATCCTGAATTTTTCTTTGCGAATCCATTTGTTTGCTGTCCTCAGATCTAAGATGGGACGAAACTCTTGTTTGTCTTTTTTCGGTACAAGGAAATATCTCGAATAAATCCCCTTCCCTTGTTGGCTGATGGGAACGGGTTCTATGGCTCTTTTTTGCAATAGGATATTGACCTCTAACTGCAGAGCTTCGAGATGGTGGTTGGCTGTTTTGGGTGGAACAGATGGTGGGGAACTGGTGAATCTGAGAGCGTAACCATGTCTCACAATATTCAATACCCAGGCGTCTGTTGTGATGCGTAGCCACTCGTCCAGATGATTTGAGATACTTCCCCCTACCGGAGTGGATAACGGAGGAGGGGGAAGCAAAGATTCAGGGCTTAGACGTGGGAGCTTGTCGAGGTGTCTGGGTCTGAGGTGTTGAACGACCCCTTGTCGACCTTCTGGAGAAGCCCCTCTGATGCTGCTGCTGCTGCTGTTGCTGAGGGCGTGAAGACGTCCAATGTGGAGCCTGATACCTGTGGGTGAACACTCTTCTTTGATATGGGCGGAATCCTTTTCGCTGTTCTTTAGGTCGCTCCATGCCTACCGCTTTCAGGGTATCCAGCTCCGACTTCATTCTGGCCATCTCATCATCGGCATGAGAGCCGAACAAAGTGGAGCCTGAGAAAGGCAGGTTCTGTATCCTCTGCTGTGCTTCGGGTTTAAGCGATGTAAGCCGCAGCCATGCATGTCTCCTGAGCGCTATACCATGAGCATAGTTATGTGCGGATAGTGTTGAAGAATCCGCCGCAGCACTTATAATCTGGTTAGAAACCATAGCTCCCTCGCTCACGACCTCTAGGAAATCTTCCCTTTTGTCCCTAGGGAGATGCTCCGCGAACTGCAGTATAGAGTCCCAGAGGGATCGATCATATCTCCCTAATAAAGCAGTGGCACTGGCTGCTTTCATGGTGATAGATGCCGTCGAGCATACTTTTCTTCCTGCAGCATCGATCTTTCTGCTCTCTTTGTCTGGGGGAGCAGAGGAAGACGGTGACGTCGAATGCGATTTCTTCGCTGCCACTATAACTACCGAGTCTGGTACTGGGTCCGACCTCAAGAATAGAGGATCTTGCTCTGGTGGACGGTACTTTTTAATGAGTCTGGAAGGAGCAGACTTTGTTGTAGCCGGCGTGAGAAAAATGTCCATTGCTGGCTCAATAAGACCCGGAACCAGTGGAAGTAAAGGTCGTGAAGATGTCCTTTGATGCAAGGTCTCAAAGATCACTGATGTCGATGGGGCCGGAGCTGCTAGCGGGATATTCAGCTTGGTTGCCCCTCTCACTAAGACCTCCTGAAATGTGTTGACATCATCTATGGGAGACACTCTTGGGGACGGTGAGTCCGATAAGGTTGGAGAATAGTCTCGTGTGGACGATGAAGAATGTCCATGATGTGATTCCTGACGACGGTGCCTAGAGGTAGATGTACGCCTCGAGGAATAACCAGAACGCCCTGCAGATCGCGTTGGAGTCCTCGGAACAGGTTCTGGAGGAGGCGCCGGAAGAGGAGCCGTAGGTGTTACCGGCGTCTGTGGTAACGGCGACTGCCTTTGCGAGAGCTGTGGTGATGCTGGAAGTAGGATAAGCGAGGCCGAGGATTCCGAGGTTGTATAAACCCTTCTAGGCCTCTTAGATGGTCTTCTCGACGTCGAAGCACTCCTCGACGTCGAACTGCGGTGACGCCGAGTGCCTCTAGACGTCGACTCGTCTCGCCGCTGAGAACCTCTCGACGACGAACCTCGACGTCAGTGCAGTGACGGTGAACGCCTCCGACGGCGAACACTCTCTCTCGACGGCGATCTCCCTCGCCGTGTCGACGGCGAGCCCGACTCGGATCTCCTTGGCGTGGACTGTGTTCGCCGTGTCGACGGCGACCCAGATCCTCTCGACGTCGGGTGTCTTCGCCGCCTCGACGGCGAAATAGCTGTCGACGGCGAACAATGTCTTTTTCTCGCCGGCGAAGCACTCCTCGACGGCAAACATGTTGGCGCCGTTCCCTGCTTCGACGTCGACGCTCTCGACGTCGTCGGAGATCTATGTCGTTTTTCAGCAGGTCTGGAAGGAGTCATGGAGGAAACAGGTTGAGCCCTGGTAGAAGTCTGACCTTCTCCTCGCTCTGTAGTGGAATGGCCACTTTTTCTCCTGTCCTCTCTCGCCTGAAGTCGGATCTTCTCTCTATCACGAAGGGTTCTTCTAGAGAAGGTTTTACAAATGTCACACGACTCCGGTTTGTGGCTGGATGGAAGACAAATTATACAGACCCTATGTGGATCTGTTTTAGCCTTCTTTCTTCCACAAGAAGGACATTTATCAAAAAGTGAAGGCATTTCTAACTAGAAAAACCTCAAAATTCTGTCAGAATTTAACAGAAATCAGTAGAAAATGATCACTCAAAGGTAAAAACGTCGAGTGAAAATGAAATTCAGAAGATATTTCAATGAATTTCTGTCACAAAAGCTTTTGTGAGGTAGAGCTCAATGCTTCAGGGTCCTGTCAGCAGGAGCCGGAAAAAAGAACTGAGGCAACTGCCTTTTGCTGTGCATGATGGGAAACAGGAAGACTTTACTTTTCTTAAAGGCACAGCTCTATTTTCATTCTGTATAATGGCAGCCTATGGGCTACACTGCCCTACATTGTTTTATTCTCATGAGAGGTGTAAATAAAATATGAGAATGTATTTATTTATGTATTTATAGAATAAATAGAGGTTTAAACGTGAAATTTACACTACAACTGTTTTTTCTTCTAACAATTTGGCCTGTGTAGCTGTTCACATAGGCTGCACATTGTTATTCTTAAGTGTTTTTCACAGACCTTTTTTGTCAAGGAGCTGATGATTGCACTTAAGAATATACTACACAACAGTGCTCCGGGGTCCCCGCAGGCGCGCGGAACTATTCAGTGCTTATGACTATCAGGGAAATCCCCTACGAGAGAAGGGTTATTTTTAGACCCGTATGCTATGGTAGTCACTGGTCAAAGGGTGGAGTGTAATGCTATATGTTTTTTTTTTAATACCCACTGCATCTTGACCATTGACTTCATTTTGTGCTTAGCTTCAGGTGCTGCCAGAGTGGTGGCGCAGGGTTTTTGCCATACCAAGCTTGTTTTCCACACTGAAAGTCCTTTTGCTCTTCTCACCAGAGCAGGGTCATACCGTGCTAGAACATATCATTGTGGATGGGGCTATGATAAGAATGTCCAAGGATGAGAATGTTTTAACAGGGAAAGGTACAGCCCTGTCTCAGGAATGCGCATTGGGGCCTGACCAGTTCGTTTGCATGTTTTCAACACATACCGAGTACTGTCAGCGTGTGAGGGAGGGGGTTACTAGAATCTTCCTCTTGAGTTAATTTAAGATATAAAGGGATAGGAAAACTTAGCGCTGAGACAGAGGAGCTCGTTTGAGAGTGGACACACTGCTCAGGACAATCCCATTTTGGGATGTTCTCCTGCCTTGTTCTCAAATGAAAACTAGGGCCCCATTTGGGATTAATAATGATGAGGAACTTTATGTTCATTTGTAGGTTGAGGACCTAGAGTTATACACAATATTTTCTATATTTTCACTTTTCCTTCGATAATACAATTTGGAGTCAATCATTAAGAATTTATAGATTTTATTTTATCATGTTATATATATTTTACAGAGTGAATTTGACACACTTACAAATGATGTATCATAATTTATCATGTTTTGTTTCTCCTGGAGATATAGTTATATAAGATAATCAATGCTTAAGGGTAGATTGATTTTTTGAGTTTGAAGTGGTAACACTATAAGTAGAATTGCGAACATATATTAGAGAAATTAAGATATGAAATGAATATGAGAAAATTGCTACCTGCATTAATGATTTTGTTTGATTGATTTAGATGATTGATGTATCTAATCATTAACACTTTTTGCTTTGACATACAGAAACTACGATAACCAGAATGCAATGTAATTAGTAATGAGAGTGGTACTGTAAATAGGATCCGCCATAGTAACAACATGTGAACTCGAAGAAGACCATACGGTCGAAACGCGTTGTTCTTTTTGTTTTCAGTCCTTAAAAGAGAAATAAAAATGAGAAATTGTATTTTCCCCTCGATGGAGTGCACTGCTAATTCTTGATATACAATAAATTTAAATGGGCTCGGCTCGCCCACAGCGGTAGCACCGGTATTGAGAGCGTGGTGCCTTTGAATTGGAGCCGCCTTGGTTTCGTTATATATATATATATATATATATATATATTCACTGCATATATTTACTGTTGATGTATTGCACATTTCTTGCCTGTCGTTTAACTGCTGTGAGTATTGTGGCATATGCATGTGTTTCACTGCATTCAAGTTAAATGCTTATGTCCATAAATATGTATGCTTTTATTTGCTATCTGGAAAGTGCCTTAATAAATGTATTACTCAGACTAAGAGTGCTGCTTTCTTTGGCATCGTTCCCTCTTTGTTTAAAGCAGAGCAACACACATGGGCAGGGTGCAGTGTATTTAAAAGGTAGGACATGTGCTGGTCTGTTTACATGTCCTGATAATGAAATACTGCTAAATATGTTTTTCACTACTGGAAGGCCTATCTCTCCCATAAAGTAACAGAGGGCTTGCCTTGGAACATATTGTAAGTGTACTTTCCCATTGGGAGCAGATAGAGATGTGGAGTTTGGGGTCTCTGAAATCACAATTTAAAAATGCATCTTTTAGTGAAGTTGATTTTTAAATTTTAAGTTTGAAAATGCCACTTTTAGAAAGTGGGCATTTTCTTGCTTAACCATTCTGTGTTTTTGCCTGGCTGTGGAATACACGTCTGGGTCAGGATGACAACTGGGCTGTTTGTGTGACTGTCTAGAGTGAATTCACAAAGGGAGCTGAGGTGTGCCCTGCATATTCTGATGGGTCTTTCTGGGATAGAGTTGTGGGAGGAGCTGACTATTGTACCTGAATAGGGCTGTGCCTGTCCTTACACAAAGTGGTCTTCAACCCCCTGGTGTGTGTCTGGGGCCAGGGCAGGAAAGGGAGGGTCTTATCTTTGAAGTTTGCCTACTTCAGAGGCAAAAATGAGTATAAGCACTGGACCTTTGAGACCACAAGGTTAGAACACGTCTGGACTGAGGACATTCTGCCAGGAAGAAGAGCTGGATGCCGTAGGAAGAACTGCCATTCTGCCTGTTGCTTTGGTGTGCTGTCCTGCTGCTTGCTGCTCTTTCTTAGTAGTGAAAGGACTGGAGCTTGCTTTCTACATTCTGCTTTCCAAGGTTCTCAGAGGGCTTGAACTGAGCTTGCCTCCTGTTAAGACGTCTCAGGGACATGATATACATCACCTGCCAGTGCCTAGGCTCTTCTGTTGAGAGTCCTCACTTGCCAGGTGGTGCCAAATCCAGTCCCTGGGCCCTTGGAAGTGTAAGATGCTGACTGAAGGAGAAAATACACTCACTGACGTGCCGCAGCAGAAAAATCGATGCAGAACCTGTCCTGCGGTTGCAGAATCAACGCAGCACCTGTCTTGCTGCTGCAGAATTGATGCAGCACCTGTTTACCCTTGGCTCCACCAACTCACGGCATCTAGATTTCCACACATTGTCTCTGGGCATCAATATCTCATCAACCCCACATTACAGTAAGGAATCGAGGATGCGTGTCCGGAAGTCAATGCATTGCATTTCCTGCGAGGAAAGAATCAACGCATCACCTCCCCTCTGCAGTTAGGAACAGACGCTTCACTTTAATTTCAGCACCTCACCTCCCCAGCGGCCCACATCGTCTTTGTTGCATCCCAGGTACTTTGTGCTAAAAATATACCATTGATTCCTAGGATTAAGACTCATTGAAACATTTAAAAGTGATATCTTTACTTGTGTATGTTGGATTTTTGTCATTTTGGTCTGAATATTAGCTATTTTTCTAAATTCTAAACGAGTGTGGAGTCATTTTGTAGTGTTTTCACTGTGTTACTGTGTGTGTGTAAAAATACTTTACACATTGCCACTGAGATAAGCCACACTGCTTGTGCCAAGCTACCAAGGGGGTTGGCAGAAGTTGTCTTAGCTGTGTTGCTCCCTTACACTGACTAGAGTGGGAATACCTACTTGGACAGGGTACACACCACTGCCAACTAGAGATCCCATTTCTAACAATATCATACAGCAAATTATGTTCAGCAGATGAGAGTTTCAGGCTACCTCAACGACCACATACATATGCAGAGCTGACCCACATGGGTATGATAATGTGTGCATTATCTACTGTAATCGTATCTCATGGGTATAGTAAATGTTTATGCCTAGTGGACAGGATCATTGTATCCTGATTATCCAGCCATTTTACCTCTTTGTTTATAGTATGAAATTAATATAAAAGCTGTGCGTTATACATGATGTTCTTTGACTTATTGTACTCTTTGTGCTTTATCTGTTTTGTCCCATCATTTTATTTTCTTATTTTATTTGTCACAGGACTTTTGTTCATGTGCAGCTTCGGCTTCTCTCTGTACACAGCCACACCAGTTTTACATCTCATTTCACAGCAAGATACTACAGTGGTTTCTGACTCTGCTGTCGATCACGGGTCATGTTTCCAGCAGGTCCAACACACAACCTTCTACACCTCTGAGGGCATACAGTATGAATTATAGGATTCAGGCATATTAGCAGGTTTTACTTACAGTGCTACGAAGCAGCCAGACCGAGAGTAAGCACTACATACAAAGCAAACTATTCACTCTCCCTGAAACATTCAGTCACTGTCCTGTCATTTAAGTAAACAGAGGTTGCAGCAAATAGTGGGCGTCACCAGTGAGACTTTGGAAGTGGGATCAGCCAGTGGAAATGACACTTCTTAGAGCTGTTTTCTAAGAAATTAGTCTTTTGTCACTTGTTTGTTACACATGGTGTTTATGTAGAAGAGGAGCTTTGTGTTCACATGTTTGTTTTGTTTGTCATGGTTTTGTGTAGGGTGTGCTTATCATTAGGACATGTAGTTTGTTTTCGTTTGTGTACCTCATGGTTTCTAGTCTAGTCTTGTAGTATCAAAAAATGAAGCACACGCTGAGATTTAGTTCAAATAGTCGATACAAAGACCACTAGAAAATATTTTTAAAGCATATGATTGACTCCGGAAATACCATTTATTATTCTTTAGGAGTTGCCATGGTTTTTACTCATTTTATTCGGTGTGTTGGTTAGGTGTGGTAATTTTAGCCTACTTCTTGTAAAGTAACAGTAGATGTTGTACCGTCAATGATAATGTGCTGCATGGCTAAACACTTATAAAGTCCCAAATGCAAAACCTGTTGGCTATGACAATGCTTGTTAGGAAATGATCTAGACTGTACCCCCAAGGATCAGGCTTTGACCACATCATCCTATGGTTGTGAATCCCACATCATAATATGTACACCTCCACTGCACTTTTTGGCATCAAATA
This sequence comes from Pleurodeles waltl, assembly GCF_031143425.1. Lineage (NCBI taxonomy): Eukaryota > Metazoa > Chordata > Amphibia > Caudata > Salamandridae > Pleurodeles > Pleurodeles waltl. Next base: position 224,282,810 of record NC_090440.1, read on the forward strand.
CTCCTAAGGGGAACCACAAAGCCACCTTCTCCTGGACACTTAGAAGAGTCATGAATAATAAAGACCAGTGATGAGAAATCTTTGGCAGGACTCAATGATTATTGGCTCGTTGGGATTCTGATTGTTCTGTACTGCCTCTTCCTTTTTTGTTTTGTAATTGGAAGATTGACATAAAATTGTTAATAAACCAGTCAAGCATAGTGACCTTTGTAAAAAGACTTGTCTCAAGCATTGCTCAATGGTTTGCCTCAAAAACTGAGATGGGGAAGCTCAGTTGCCTAAGTGTGAAAATGGTACTGTAGTAGAAATGATTAAGGTTGTTGCGCTAAGGTGATACCTGTGCAAGCTGCATCACAGATATCCTTCCCCCTGAGGTACTGGACTTCGATAGAACACTGCTAAGTACTTCAGAATGACTGGTCTGGAAAAAAACAGAGAAAAACAACATCAGGGCATTAATTTTTCCCTTGGCTAGATTGTAATGTGCATTTGCTATTTGAAGACTCATGTTTCACAACAGTATCCAAAACAAGGTTCTGACAGTTCGATCATTCATTCACGTATTTCACACCCTTTCAATGCAATGAAGTAACCTTAATCCAAAATAATTAAATATGTAGAGATCTGGGCATTTCTTCTATATCCCTATTCAATAACTGAGTAGGTAGATACCCATTTTCCAACCATTTTTTATAATATACTACATATGCAGTCTCCATTAATGAGTTTGGATAGTCTGCAAAAGAAGGGCATGACTTGACATTACCCAGTGCAGGCTTTCATAGCAAGAGTTTGGCCTGAATTTTTTCGGATGAGCCTACTCCTAGCAGATTACAGCTCCTTGAGCAGTCATCTACTGGTACTCTATAGCAAAAGTTTGTCTTTTATGCTCCAATGCAGTTTTGGTGGGCATATACCGGTGCTTCATTTCAGGTCACCATTTTTCCATACAAGATTGTTTTTGCTGTTCTTGCACTGCTCCCACAAATCAGGATACGAATACTAACTTTATTTTAGCTTGCAATTTCAAATTCTCTTACAATGACACACACAATGTTTTAGCATTTTCAATGTATCATTTTATGTATGTATATTTCGTTAATTTACTACTTAATTTTCGTGGAGGATCAACTCAGCAGGGCTCGCAGACCCCCAGGGTTCCATTGATAACAGGTTAAGTATCACTGTTCTATCACATGGGGAATGCCTAGGGTAATATATAACATTAACTGACATGCCAAAGAGCTGAGGGGCTGCCTGAGGCACATCATACCATTGGCTGGCCTATGGGCATTTGGCTGAGACACATTATAGAACTAAAGCCCTTATTTATACTTTTTGACGCACAACTGCGCCAACACAGTTGTGCGTCAAAAATGTTACCGCCGGCTAACGCCATTCCAACGCGCCATGCGGGCGCCTTATTTTTGGAATGACGTTAGCCGGCGCTGCAAACTGGCGTGCGTCAAAAAAAATGACTCACACCAGGCAGCGCCGGCGTATGGGAAAATGGGGGTTGTGCGTCAAAAAATGGGGCAAGTCAGGTCTGAAGCAAAATTCAGGCCTCAAACCGGATTTGCGCCATTTTTTTTGACGCCCAACCTCCATTGACATGACTCCTGTCTTAACAAAGACAGGAGTCATGCCCCCTTGCCCAATGGCCATGCCCAGGGGACATCTGTCCCATGGGCATGGTCATTGGGCATAGTGGCATGTAGGGGGGCCCAAATCAGGCCCCCCTATGCCACAAAAAGAATCTGAAAAAAATACTTACCCGAACTTACCTTTACTTCCCTGGGATGGGTCCCTCCATCCTTGGGTGTCCTCCTGGGGTGGGCAAGGGTGGCAGGGGGTGTCCATGGGGGCAGGGGAGGGCACCTCTGGGCTCCTTCCGAGCCCACAGGTCCCTTAATGCCTGCCCTGACCCAGGCGTTAAAAAACGGCGCCCATCAGGCTGTGCGTCGTTTTTTAAGGCACACCCCCTCCTGTGCGTCAAAATGACGTCAGAGTATAAATAAGGGGCACAGGCCTTAAAGTCATTTTTTGGAAGGGAACGCCTACCTTGCATATAATTAACGCAAGGCTGGTTCCCCCTTCCAAAAAATGACGCACATGGTGGAATTTTGACTCCCGCGGGGTCGGACGTCAAAGTATAAATATGGGCAGGGTTTGCGCCGATTGTGCGTAAAAAATTTTGATGCACATTCGGCGCAAACAGAGTATAAATATGCCCCTAAGTAACATAGGTAGGCGAAGGGTGCCAACAACACAATAAGACATTGAAACCTTTTTCCAGTGGTCAACATTAGCCATCATCATCATGTTTTTGTTGATAGTATCAATTCTCCCTCTTTTAGGATGATATAACAATTTACAAAGCAATGACAAATTTAACACTATCTGGAGTGTTCTCAGCAGACCAGTTGAACGGTGGAATCAAGCTTTCACAAGGAAAAAGGTTTGCTCATTTAATAAATAAAGAAATTATCAAATAAATAAATAAAACAGTACATGCACAAAGAGGGAAAAGGCAGAGAACATTGAATTATGTTCAAATGAAAAAACATTATTTCCTTACAAAATGCTTTCTGGTGGACACTCTAATAATCTAATTGCAGATTTCCCACCTTTAGAATACCCTCAAAGTGCCATACTGGATCCTGAAGATTTTGAAGCATAGGCTCTTGAGCACCAAAACGTGCTATCGTGCTCTGCATTAACTATCCCCGCCCCAGAAATGATGACTTGAGCCACATGTAGGTGCCACCCAAGAAAAATGACCTCAGATTCTTCCTGGACATTGTCTGTGCTCTCACACGGTGAGCCCAAAATTCTTTGTGCCAGGGTTCAGATCTCTATTTTAAGGCCTTTTTAGTTGAGAAGGAGTCCATTGCACAGAACGGGGAGGAGAGCGGGTGGTGAGGAATCTTCAGTTAAACAGAGTATCGACCAGAAGGAGAGTTACTAAAGGTAAGTAACTTGCTCTTTTGGTGTATACTTCTCAAAGCAGATTCCTCATCTACAGAAGAGATATCGAAGTACCACCTCCACAGGCGGTGGGTCTGTAGAATGACTCAGACCAAAAAGTCCTGAAGGACCAAAAGGCCAAAATGCCCTTCGTATCGGACCTGACAGTCAAGGCAGTATTACTTTGGGAAGCTGTGCACTGATGCTCATGTTCCAGCCTGACAAGTATCCATTAAGGTCACTCCGCATGCCAATGCAGTGGTAGCAGGCTTGGCCCTCGTGCAACCTTTCTTGAGGCTGCTTTTTGGCAATTACATAGATATTTAAACATAGGATTATCCATCTGGACACAATCGGATTCTGCACAAATTTTGAGAGAAAGGCTGCTCTAGTCCTCAGCACCAGTTTGTCTGAAAAGAAGGTGTTGTAGGGCAGCTGGACAGGCATAACTTAAAAATCTCTCATGTGAGATGCTGAGATTATCACAATGAGAAAGACCCTCTTCAAGAGACGTAGTGGCAATCTGGCCACTAGGATGACTTGGGCTCAGTCTTTCTTGACCTCCTTCAGAACCTGGGGCAGGAGAGATAGCGTTTGAAAGGCATACAGGGTTCTTGTATTCTATCCTAGGCAGAATGGATCTCCAAGTGAAAGTCTTGGGAACCACAACGTGAAAAAGTGTTGACACTGAACATTTTCAGTGGTGTGGGAGAGGGGCCTGTTACTGGTACAATGGTGAATGAGCAGCTACCAATGCAGATCTTTAATAGTCTCCTCTGAAAACCTGCATGGAGTCCAAACGGTTCCCTTAGTGCTGGGATTACTGAGACATCAGAGCCCACATGTGCCATCTGGCATGGTCAATGAGGAGGAGGCCAGTAGACCAAGAAGCCTCAGAGCCATCCTCACTGAGACCCAGGACTGAGGCTGAAATATTTATATCTTAACCCAAATGTTCTGGACTCACCGTTCTGGATGGAAGGCCTGAAAATGCACCACATCCAAGATGTCTTTGATGAAAGAGAGCCTCTGCAAATGTGTCAAGGTGTGACTTTGGCACGTTGCTCGTAACATCCAATGATGTAAGGAGGTTCCACATCAGCTGGAAGTGGTCCACAACTGACTGTAGTGAACCTGACTTCAATAGCCTGTCATTGAGGTAGAAGACGGGTATCCCCAATTGCTGAAGGTATGCCACGACCACTCTCAACAGCTTTGTGAACACCCGAAGGGCACGACAAACTGAAAATAGTTCTAGCCCACCTTGAATTGCAGGTAGCGCCTGCAGGATAGAGGTATAAACATAGGTGTTCTGAAGTTCCAATGCCACCATCAAATCTTCTGGATCCAAGGCAGATAGAACTTGAGCCAGTGCGAGCATCTGGAATTTGTCCTTCTGCAGCAAGAAATTAAGAGGTAAAGATCTAAAATAAGACACAAATCTCTGTCCTATTTCAATAACTATAAATAACTGGAATGACACCCAGTTTCAATCTAAGAGGCCGAGACCCTCTCTATGGCTCCTTTCTCCAATACATCCTGAGCTTATAGCAGCAAAATGGAGAAATGGTTCTAGAAACCCGCTGATGTGGCAATGGGGTGAAAAGAAATGGCAGGCGTAATCCCATAGTACTATCTGCAACCACTTGTCTGAAGTTATGGAATGGCAGCAAGATATCCACACCCCTAACTGGACCCCGAGAGGACTGGGTGTCTCTTGTTGGGGCGGTTGTCTTTGACACTATCTGAAGGCAAAACCCCTAACAATGCCTCAATAGGGGCAAAACTTGTGGGGATTCTGCCTTGTCAGTGCGGAAAGACCACAGGAACTCACAGGATCTCTATTCTCTTTAAAGCACCTAAGGGTTGAGTGAAATTTCTCACAAAAGATTTGAAACTGTCAAATTGCATGGGTGAGTGAAGCCTGAACAGAACTCAAGAAGCCTGTGGATCTCACTGCACATTGTGTAGGAGCACCACACTTGTGCTGGCTGTTCTGTCTAAGCAGTCTGTTGTGTCCAGGCCTGAGTGAATTACATATTTGGCTACATTCTGCTTGTTATTCTATTTAATTCCCAAAATGCATTCCCAGTATTGTGTAGCCATTTAGTTATAGCTTCATACATGTTATTTGAGGGAACTAGGCCAGCCGCTGTGCACTTTAACCTGGATATATTTTATTCAGCTTTGTTTATTATTTTAACAATAGCCACATTTGCGGCCTTGTTTTAGTTTCTCTATCTAGCTGTTCTTTGCCTAGGCCAGCACTGCGTTCTTCAACAAGACATTTATTTCGCTCTATGCTTTTCTCAAGGCTGCAGTAAGATAGATTGCCGGCAAACGTGGTAACGCTTTGTCTCTAGTGTTCATAGAAACATACACACTTGTACGTGGGGATCATCTGTTTTATTATAAAAACACTACTTTGACTCATGTAGGTTAGAGGGAGATTCAAGCCAGATGACCACAACTGTATGCTGATTGCTGAGTACTTTGCTGCAGCTGCTTATATAGACTACAGGACTCTTGCTCAGGTATGAGTGATGATGCCTTCCCAGGGGAACCTGAAGGGCAGAAATAGAGATTAACATGCTGTGCTCTAACACAGCCTAGGTAGGAACTATTTTACCGACTCTAGTGGCAATATGGTAGCATTATTTTTATGCTTTACTCTCCTTGTCCCAATTTTAATCCTGTCATCCTTCATCATCCTATTTATTGCAGTACATGCTTTATTATCTAAGATGCAGTTACTTCAATAAAGTCTTATTGAAATATAATCTGCCTCAGAATGTCCTTGTGTAGGAGGCTGGACTGGTTTGTAGTGAGTACCAAAGGATACTTACACCTTGCACCAGGCCCAGGTATCCCTTATTAGTGTATAGGGTGTCTAGCAGCTTAGGCTGATAGATAATGGTAGCTTAGCAGAGCAGCTTAGGCTGAACTAGGAGACGAGTGAAGCTCCTACAGTACCACTAGTGTCATATGCACAATATCATAAGAAAACACAATACACAGATATACGAAAAATAAAGGTACTTTATTTTTATGACAATATGCCAAAAGTATCTCAGTGAGTACCCTCAGTATGAGGATAGCAAATATACACAAGATATATGTACACAATACCAAAAATATGCAGTATAGTATTAGAAAACAGTGCAAACAATGTATAGTTACAATAGGATGCAATGGGGACACATAGGGATAGGGGAAACACAAACCATATACTCCAAAAGTGGAATGCGAACCACGAATGGACCCCAAACCTATGTGACCTCGTAGAGGGTCGCTGGGACTGTAAGAAAACAGTGAGGGTTAGAAAAATAGCCCACCCTAAGACCCTGAAAAGTGAGTGCAAAGTGCACTAAAGTTCCCCAAAGAGCACAGAAGTCGTGATAGGGGAATTCTGCAGGAAAGACCAACACCAGCAATGCAACAACGATGGATTTCCAGACTAGAGTACCTGTAGAACAAGGGGACCAAGTCCAAAAGTCACGATCAAGTCGAGAGTGGGCAGATGCCCAGGAAATGCCAGCTGTGGGTGCAAAGAAGCTGCTACTAGGAAGTAGAAGCTGAGGATTCTGCAGGAACGACAAGGGCTAGAAACTTCCCCTTTGGAGGATGGATGTCCCATGTCGTGGAGAGTTGTGCAGAAGTATTTTCCTGCCAAAAGACCGCAAACAAGCCTTGCTAGCTGCAAGCTTGCGGTTTAGGGTTTTTGGATGCTGCTGTGGCCCAGGAGGGACCAGGATGTCGCAAATTGCGTGAGGGGACAGAGGGGGTGTCCAGCAAGACAAAGAGCCCTCTCAGAAGCAAGCAGCACCTGGAGAAGTGCCGGAACAGGCACTACGAAGTGGAGTGAAACGGTGCTCACCCGAAGTTGCACAAGAGGGTCCCACGCCGCCGGAGGACAACTCAGGACGTCGTGCAATGCAGGTTAGAGTGCCGTGGACCCAGGCTTGGCTGTGCACAAAGGATTCCCTCGGAAAGTGCACAGGAGCCGGAGTAGCTGCAAAAGACGCGGTTCCCAGCAATGCAGTCTGGCGTGGGGACGCAAGGACTTACCTCCACCAAACTTGGACTGAAGAGTCACTGGACTGTGGGAGTCACTTGGACAGAGTTGCTGGATTCAAGGGACCTCGCTCATCCTGCTGAGAGGAGACCCAGGGGACCGGTGATGCAGTTCTTTGGTGCCTGCGGTTGCAGGGCGAAGATTCCGTCGACCCACAGGAGATTTCTTCGGAGCTTCTAGTGCAGAGAAGAGGCAGACTACCCCCACAGCATGCACCACCAGGAAAACAGTCGAGAAGGCGGCAGGAACAGCGTTACAGAGTTGCAGTAGTCGTCTTCGCTACTTTGTTGCAGTTTTGCAGGCTTCCAGCGCGGTCAGCAGTCGATTCCTTGGCAGAAGGTGAAGAGAGAGATGCAGAGGAACTCTGATGAGCTCTTGCATTCGTTATCTAAGGAAATCCCCAAAGCAGAGACCCTAAATAGCCAGAAAAGAGGGTTTGGCTACTTAGGAGAGACCTGAAGGAGCCTATCAGAAGGAGTCTCTGATGTCACCTGCTGGCCCTGGCCACTCAGAGCAGTCCAGTGTGCCAGCAGCACCTCTGTTTCCAAGATGGCAGAGGTCTGGAGCACACTGGAGGAGCTCTGGGCACCTCCCAGGGGAGGTGCAGGTCAGGGGAGTGGTCACTCCCCTTTCCTTTGTCCAGTTTCGCGCCAGAGCAGGGCTGAGGGGTCCCTGAACCGGTGTAGACTGGCGTATGCAGAAATGGGCACCATCTGTGCCCATGCAAGCATTTCCAGAGGCTGGGGGAGGCTACTCCTCCCCTGCCTTAACACCTTTTTCCAAAGGGAGAGGGTGTAACACCCTCTCTCTGAGGAAGTCCTTTGTTCTGCCATCCTGGGCCAAGCCTGGCTGGACCCCAGGAGGGCAGAAACCTGTCTGAGGGGTTGGCAGCAGCAGCAGCTGGAGTGAAACCCCTGAAAAGGCAGTTTGGCAGTACCCAGGTCTGTGCTACAGACCCGTGGGATCATGGGATTGTGCCAACAATGCCAGGATGGCATAGAGGGGGCAATTCCATGATCACAGACATGTTACATGGCCATATTCGGAGTTACCATTGTGAAGCTACACATAGGTATTGACCTATGTGTAGTGCACGCGTGTAATGGTGTCCCCGCACTCACAAAGTCCGGGGAATTGGCCCTGAACAATGTGGGGGCACCTTGGCTAGTGCCAGGGTGCCCACACACTAAGTAACTTAGCACCCAACCTTTACCAGGTAAAGGTTAGACATATAGGTGACTTATAAGTTACTTAAGTGCAGTGTAAAATGGCTGTGAAATAATGTGGACGTTATTTCACTCAGGCTGCAGTGGCAGGCCTGTGTAAGAATTGTCAGAGTTCCCTATGGGTGGAAAAAGAAATGCTGCAGCCCATAGGGATCTCCTGGAACCACAATACCCTGGGTACCTCAGTACCATATACTAGGGAATGATAAGGGTGTTCCAGTATGCCAATGTAAATTGGTAAAATTGGTCACTAGCCTGTTAGTGACAATTTGAAAGAAATGAGAGAGCATAACCACTGAGGTTCTGATTAGCAGAGCCTCAGTGAGACAGTTAGTCATAACACAGGTAACACATACAGGGCACACTTATGAGCACTGGGGCCCTGGCTGGCAGGGTCCCAGTGACACATACAACTAAAACAACAACTATACAGTGAAATATGGGGGTAACATGCCAGGCAAGATGGTACTTTCCTACACCTTGTCTATGTGAGACTAATGTAACTGAGAGAAACGGATGAGATCTGAGTGACCACGATTTCCCCGAGGAGTCAATTGTGTCATGTGCTCACTTGCCCAATCATTCCTACTCTTGGGTGGAGATGAGGCACTACTAGTCAGTCAGAGCAAAACCCGGATTAGGCCGACAGGTGTCACTCAGTCTCCCACAATGCAAGTGATTCTGCCACCCAAATCCAGTTGTCTCATTAGAATAATGAGAGCCTATGCGACGTGACGCTGCCAACGTTAGGTCAGGCTCTAATTTTCAGATCCCCTGAGTATCTCTGTCTCACTATGTACCAAAACACCTCAGTACTAAATACGGAGACGTCCGTGGTATTGAGGATTTTCATCCTCAGCTAAGTAGGGAGTACCTAACTAACACTGTAGGTTGTTCAAGCTTGAACCCTTAATAGGATAATCCCAATTTGGTGTGCTTACCTCTGAACAAACTTTACCATTCATCATGGCAAACCCACAACAGGTAGAAATTGCAGTTAATATGCGACAACCCCTTACTGCACATTTATTGTCACATGGCCTAATGGCCCAGGGGGGTCCATTTACTTTTGTTGTTGAGGCTCATCCAGCCTATAGAACAGAAATATTTGCTGGGTCACATTTCCAGCAGCTGATGGGAACACAAATACATTTCACCACTACACACCTGCAAAGGTGCCTTCACAATTCAGAGCATATGCATATATATATATATATATATATATATATATATATATATATATATACCTCTATCTTATCAAGAACATAATAATTGGCCTGATGATGCCCTTCTCCATACAATTCTACACGTTAGGTTAGGTCCTTTAAGTAATGATGGTCCTACCTGGCCTTTATTCGCCACTCATACACCTCACCCTGCTGCAGCGAACTTAACGGTAGCTGAAGTCCATCACTTATATGTTGAGATAATGGCAATGTACAGACGATTAGTATAGTTTGTAATGCAAACATTAAACACAAACCCAGCACGTGCTGCTCTGGAGCAACCACATGCAGTAACGTCAGGCATCAATCCTGCGACTGTACATTCGATCATGGGTAAAGTACCCGCCAAACGAGAAGAGATTCCATTCTGGTTAGCTTAAAAAATAAACGCACTGGAAGCAGTATTTCCCCATAAAGAACCTCAGGATAAGCATATAATATTGACTATGTACTTGCCATTTGGGATGGTTCCCACAGTAGATAACTGCAATGCTTGGGGCACAGTATTTGCCATGCTCTACACAACCGCACATGGTACAACAACACTTGCCAATTTACAGGAAGTGTTAAAACAGATTCAAGATGAATACGGGGCTCCCCCGGCCCTGGACTTGGGGATGCAACTTATGGGCAGTTTTGCCACTGTATCTTCAATAATATTAAGTAACCTTAAAGGGGAAGCAGTTGCACTAGCAGTGCGCTTGCGGCTCCGGGATGTTCCACCACAGGATCAAGAAAGTGAGCTGCCAAAGATTATTGCGGAGACCTACTCTAGTATTGGTCGAGATAGTCTGGGGGCTGGAGCTACAAAACCAAAATTTCAGGGTAAATCTAATAAAGATTCTACCAAGTAAGCTCCTGAGGGTACTAAGAAATGCTGGGATAAAAACCAACAAACACCTAAAAAAGAAAGGGGAGAATCTTCACATACAGAGACCCCACAGAATAGATATAATCTCAGAAATAGAGCTAATATGAAAACACCTGACAGATATCAATATACTGATACACGCCAGTCTCGTTCCTTTCAGGACTAACCGCAAAAACAGAGTGAGAGAGGGGGGAGGTCAGAGCAAAGAACTGAGTACGTGAAACCAAGACAGGAATCACAATGCTCAACAGAGGTTTCTGTTAAAAAGGAAGAGAAACTTCCACAGCAAAAAACCCAATTTAAAAAGAAAGAAGTGGTAGCAGTTGCAGTTCGTCATGCAACTCAAGAAGAGGGCTCTCTTGCAGAACAAGAAGTAGGCATTAGCGCTATTAGACAGCATGGCAGAGGTCACAATACTTTGCCGGAATCTTCAAGAGCATCTGGAGGTGAAAGCAACTGATGACTTCTTACAAGTTGAAACTGTGGCCATGCGTGTCTCCACGCCTGATAGGGTGTACAAAGTAACGTTACAGTTAGATGGAGACATTGAACGCACAATCAAAGCAATCTTTTGGGAGCACGTCGTAAATTTATATGATATTCTACTGGCCAAAAGGGATTGGCCACCTGAATTTGCCCGTACTTGCCCATATGGGGAAGATGTTATCAAACCTTCTTTCTCACCACTTGTTCCTGATGAGCTCGCAGAGTCCTACGTCATCGATTGGGCATTGGCACAGGCACCCACATTATATCGCAACCACGTACGGTGGGATAAAGATTCCCCCGATCATGCAATTCCAATAAAAAAATCAACCTCAACCCCAGTATCCAATAAAACATGATGCTAAACCACCCATGAGGGAAATCCTAACACAACTAGAGTACCAGGGCGTAATCGAAGCCTGTGTCTCACCAATGAATAACTCCTTATTCCCAATAGCTAAACCGGACCATTCGTACAGAATAGTCTTAGACCACAGACACTTAAACAGTCATGCACGCACATATGCTATACAAAACTCACACGGCACAGCACAACACTCATGAACAACATAGTGCGTAAAACATACAAAACAACACTGGACATTTCCAATGGTTTCTTCTGCTAAAATATAGTGCCTGAGAGTAGAGACCTAACAAGTTTCAGCGCACTAGGCTCCCAGAATTTTTTTTGTCATTTACCCCAGGGGTGCAAGAACAGTACAGGACTGAATCGCGGCTCGTGTGATTTCAATATTGCACAACATCTATGTATGTATCTCATGCATGATGAATTACTACAACATCTAAGACAGGTAGCCCGCATTGTTGTAGGATTTGCTAAATTTGGCTATAAATTCAACTTTAAAAATACAAAAATAGCCTTCCTTAGCGTCCTGTTTCTGGGGATACAAATTATCAAATGAAGGCAAGAGCCTCGCACCACAATTCTTCGAAAAATGCATGAAGTTACAACCGCCAAATACAATTAAAAAACTCCAGTCTCTATTGGGTTTCCCAAATTTTGGCAGAACTTACATTCCCGATTATGCATCAAGCATAAAGCCTTTATATGACTTAATACGTCCCAACTTGTAAAGTAAATTCTGGTCATCGGAGTAATTGCTGGTGCCATTGGTTTCACCTATGTAACTTTCAATGAGCGTGAGATTGCATACAAATCACATTTATACTCCACAGCAGAACAACACTTTTCTCCCACTGAGAACATTCTCACACACCCTCCCTGGTGCGGGTCACGACCAGTGGCCGACACCAGGAAGGGTATCAATAAATCCTCGGGTGCGTCGCACCCGAGGATTTTTTATTTTTTTTAAACCCCCCCCGGGAGACACGGAAGCTTCCGTGTCTCCACCCGCCCCCCCACCCGCCCCTTTGTGACGTCAGCGCGCCTCGCGGCGCGCTGACGTTGCAAAGGTGTTTTCCCCATCAAAGCAGGAAGCAGCATTGCGGCCGCTTCCTGCTATGATGGGGAAAACGGCCTTTCTCACGTTCGGGAAGGCCTCGTAAGAAAGGGGAGTGTCTCCCCTTTCTTACGAGGCCTTCCTGAAAGTGTTTCTTGGCCCCCGATCGCAGCACAGCTGCGATCGGGGGCCAGGAAACACTTTCAGGTTTCCTGGCCCCCCGATCGCAGCACAGCTGCGATCGGGGGCCAGGAAACACCACTAGACGCCAGGGATTTCACTTTGGGGGGGCGGCCCCCTCGGAAAACGGGCCGCCCCCCCCGGGGGCATAATTAATAAAAAAAAAAAAGGTAGGTGCCCCCAGGGGATTGTTTTTTAAAAAAAAATAAAAAAAATAAAAATAAAAAAAATGACAGGGGGTCGCCCGTGGGCAGGGTGAACCCCTGTGGGGGCAATTTTTTTTTTAGATGTTGTAGGGTTTCCCTGGGGGCCATTTTGGCCCCCAAGGAAACCATACAACAACTAAAAAAAATAGATCTATATATAGATCTATATTTATATATCTATGTAGATAGATATATCTATGTACATGGATATATCTATAGATATATCCATGTACATAGATATATATATATATATAGAGGTAGATCTATATATACCAAAGAGATTTATAAAGTGTGCTACTCACCTGTGAGGGTCTCAAGGCGCTTGGGGGGGGGTGGGGGGAGGGAAAGGGGCTGGGAGGTTCACTGTTCGAAAAGCCAGGTTTTGAGGCCCTTCCTGAAAAGAAGTAGGTTTTGGGTCTTGCGAAGGTGGGTTGTGAGGGCGTTCAAGGTTTTGGGTGCAAGGTAGGAGAAGGATCTGCCCCCGGTGGTGGTGTGTTTGATGCGGGGGACAGAGGCGAGAGAGAGGTCAGCTGAGCGGACGTTTCGTGTGGGGGTGTGGAAGGTGACTCTCGTTGAGGTAGGCAGGGCCTGTGTTGTGGAGTGATTTGTGTGCGAGGATGAGGATCTTGAAGGTGATCCTTTTGTCAATGGGGAGCCAGTGGAGGGATTTGAGGTGTGGAGAGATGTGTTCGTGTCGGCGGAGGTCGAGGATGAGTCGTGCTGCTGAGTTCTAGGTGCGTGTAGTTTGCGCTTGAGTTTTAGAGTGGTGCCGGCGTAGAGGGCGTTTCCGTAATCAAGCCTGCTGCTGATGTGTGCGTGAGTGACAGTTTTTCTGGTCTCTGTGGGGATCCATTTGAATGTTTTTCAGTATACGGAGTGTGTTGAAGCATGAGGAGGTGAGAGCGTTGATTTGTTGGGTCATCGAGAGGGAGGAGTCTAGGATGATGCTGAGGTTGCGTGCGTGGTTGGCGGGGGTGGGTGCAGGGCCTAGCGTGGTGGGCCACCATGAGGGGTCCCAGGTGTTTTTGTGTGGGCCAAAGAGGATTATTTCGGTTTTGCTTGAGTTGAGTTTCAGGTGATTGGCTGTCATGTATATATCACTTTTGTCAATATGTGTGTGGTTTCCCTGGGGGGAAAAGGGTCCGACTTGTCTAGTGGCAGTTTTAGTGCCATAAAGAAGCGCAGAAGGTTTATACAGTATGCCTACTGCAAAGAGCAAATCTGTATTTTATGTAAATAGCTGAGTACATTAGCAAAGTCTATGGAGAGATGAAGGGCACTTTTGCTGGGTGGTAATGAGGGAATCCGAGGAGGAGGGAGTGGGAGCACCAATAATGATTGTTGGACTGGGCGCAGGAGGTGCTAAAGACTGTGACGAATGGTATGTGACAAGGTGTTTTTTGAGTGTCTTGAAAGTACGTGCTGATTGAGGGAAGAAGCCCAGGTAAGGTGGCCTCTACTGTTGCACGTATCTCACACACCATCGATTTTGTGACTGTCTACGTAGGCTAGTGTTTTAGAGCAACAGTTTAGCCAATAGCAGAGATGGCATCTTGATGGATGACTGCTGCCTACACTCGGGTTATAGAGGACCGCTCTGACATAGGATCAGAGACTGAGACATCAGATACTGAGACAGCATCTGAGGGATAGGACAATGGCGCAGACTCTGGGAGTGATTTTTCAGTCAGAGGAGTCCCATTCGATAACTCCTCTTCCAGTACATTATGAGGGAGGTGATGAGGACAGTCCTGCTGTCCCTTCGCAAGCTGTTTGTGCAACTGGGTAATAGTGGGTTAGGCCAACCCAGAGAGCAGGTGAATGCGGCGGCAAGCAGAGAGAGAGTGCTCTCTTGGGAGCTCCCCAATTTAGTTCAGCCCCAAATTCCACCACCCAAATCATATTGTGGAGACATCAAAATTATCCATGGCAAAACAAACTGGTTTTGTAAGGCAGGCACCTGTGTTTTTGGTCCTGGATTCGGCGGCCATATAGAGAAACACACTAAACCCAAACATTTCTGGAAACTAGACATTCGTGGGAGTCCACAGAGGTGTGACTTGTGTGGCTTCCCCAAAGTTTTCTTACCCAGAATACCCTGCAAAGCTGAAATGTTGAAAAAAAACTCAATTTTTCTCGCATTTCTGTCACACAAACTACAGGAATATGCTGGGATCCACAATATTCCTATCACCCAGTGACTCCTCACCTGTCCTGATAAAAACACTACCCCACTTGAGTGCTTACACCTAGTGTCTGTGTCAGGAATGGATCACCCCAGGGTCAACAGCTGCCTCACGTAAGGACCAACATTGACCGTTGTGTGATCTATTCCTGTCGCAGGCACCAGGCCTAACCACACAAGTGAGGTATCATTTTTATCGGGAGGCTTGGGGGAACGCTGGGTGGAAGGAAATTTGTGGCTCCTCTCAGATTCCAGAACTTTCTGTCACCGAAGTGTGAGGAAAACTTGTTTTTTAGCCACTTTTTGAGGTTTGCAAAGGATTCTGGGTAACAGAACCTGGTCCGAGCCCCGCAAGTCACCCCTCCTTGGATTCCCCTAGGTCTCTAGTTTTCAGAAATGCACAGGTTTGGTAGGTTTCCCTAGGTGCCGGCTGAGCTAGAGGCCAAAATCTACAGGTAGGCACTTTGCAAAAAACAGCTCTGTTTTCTGTGATGTGTCCACGTTGTGTTTTGGGGCATTTCCTGTCGCGGGCGCTAGGCCTACCCACACAAGTGAGGTATCATTTTTATCGGGAGACTTGGGGGGACGCTGGGTGGAAGGAAATTTGAGGCTCCTCTCAGATTCCAGAACTTTCTGTCACCGAAATGTGAGGAAAACTTGTTTTTTTAGCCACTTTTTGAGGTTTGCAAAGGATTCTGGGTAACAGAACCTGGTCAGAGCCCCGCGAGTCACCCCATCTTGGATTCCCCTAGGTCTCTAGTTTTCAAAAATGTACAGGTTTGGTAGGTTTCCCTAGGTGCCGGCTGAGCTAGAGGCCAAAATCTACAGGTAGGCACTTTGCAAAAAACAGCTCTGTTTTCTGTGATGTGTCCACGTTGTGTTTTGGGGCATTTCCTGTCGCGGGCGCTAGGCCTACCCACACAAGTGAGGTATCATTTTTATCGGGAGACTTGGGGGGACGCTGGGTGGAAGGAAATTTGAGGCTCCTCTCCGATTCCAGAACTTTCTGTCACCGAAATGTGAGGAAAACTTGTTTTTTTAGCCACTTTTTGAGGTTTGCAAAGGATTCTGGGTAACAGAACCTGGTCAGAGCCCCGCGAGTCACCCCATCTTAGATTCCCCTAGATCTCTAGTTTTCAAAAATGTACAGGTTTGGTAGGTTTCCCTAGGTGCCAGCTGAGCTACAGGCCAAAATCTACAGGTAGGCACTTTGCAAAAAACAGCTCTGTTTTCTGTGATGAGTCCACGTTGTGTTTTGGGGCATTTCCTGTCGCGGGCGCTAGGCCTACCCACACAAGTGAGGTATCATTTTTATCGGGAGACTTGGGTGGACGCTGGGTGGAAGGAAATTTGAGGCTCCTCTCCGATTCCAGAACTTTCTGTCACCGAAATGTGAGGAAAACTTGTTTTTTTAGCCACTTTTTGAGGTTTGCAAAGGATTCCGGGTAACAGAACCTGGTCAGAGCCCCGCGAGTCACCCCATCTTGGATTCCCCTAGGTCTCTAGTTTTCAAAAATGTACAGGTTTGGTAGGTTTCCCTAGGTGCCGGCTGAGCTAGAGGCCAAAATCTACAGGTAGGCACTTTGCAAAAAACAGCTCTGTTTTCTGTGATGTGTCCACGTTGTGTTTTGGGGCATTTCCTGTCGCGGGCGCTAGGCCTACCCACACAAGTGAGGTATCATTTTTATCGGGAGACTTGGGGGGACGCTGGGTGGAAGGAAATTTGAGGCTCCTCTCAGATTCCAGAACTTTCTGTCACCGAAATGTGAGGAAAACTTGTTTTTTTAGCCACTTTTTGAGGTTTGCAAAGGATTCCGGGTAACAGAACCTGGTCAGAGCCCCGCGAGTCACCCCATCTTGGATTCCCCTAGGTCTCTAGTTTTCAAAAATGTACAGGTTTGGTAGGTTTCCCTAGGTGCCGGCTGAGCTAGAGGCCAAAATCTACAGGTAGGCACTTTGCAAAAAACAGCTCTGTTTTCTGTGATGTGTCCACGTTGTGTTTTGGGGCATTTCCTGTCGCGGGCGCTAGGCCTACCCACACAAGTGAGGTATCATTTTTATCGGGAGACTTGGGGGGACGCTGGGTGGAAGGAAATTTGAGGCTCCTCTCCGATTCCAGAACTTTCTGTCACCGAAATGTGAGGAAAACTTGTTTTTTTAGCCACTTTTTGAGGTTTGCAAAGGATTCTGGGTAACAGAACCTGGTCAGAGCCCCGCGAGTCACCCCATCATGGATTCCCCTAGGTCTCTAGTTTTAAAAAATGTACAGGTTTGGTAGGTTTCCCTAGGTGCCGGCTGAGCTAGAGGCCAAAATCTACAGGTAGGCACTTTGCAAAAAACAGCTCTGTTTTCTGTGATGTGTCCACGTTGTGTTTTGGGGCATTTCCTGTCGCGGGCGCTAGGCCTACCCACACAAGTGAGGTATCATTTTTATCGGGAGACTTGGGGGGACGCTGGGTGGAAGGAAATTTGAGGCTCCTCTCAGATTCCAGAACTTTCTGTCACCGAAATGTGAGGAAAACTTGTTTTTTTAGCCACTTTTTGAGGTTTGCAAAGGATTCTGGGTAACAGAACCTGGTCAGAGCCCCGCGAGTCACCCCATCTTGGATTCCCCTAGGTCTCTAGTTTTCAAAAATGTACAGGTTTGGTAGGTTTCCCTATGTGCCGGCTGAGCTAGAGGCCATAATCTACAGGTAGGCACTTTGCAAAAAAACAGCTCTGTATTTTGTGAAAATATGGGATGTGTCCACGTTGTGTTTTGGGGCATTTCCTGTCGCGGGCGCTAGGCCTACCCACACAAGTGAGGTATCATTTTTATCGGGAGACTTGGGGGAACATAGAATAGCAAAACAAGTGTTATTGCCCCTTATCTTTCTCTACATTTTTTCCTTCCAAATATAAGAGAGTGTGTAAAAAAGACGTCTATTTGAGAAATGCCCTGCAATTCACATGCTAGTATGGGCACCTCGGAATTCAAAGATGTGCAAATAACCACTGCTCCTCAAAACCTTATCTTGATCCCATTTTGGAAATGCAAAGGTTTTCTTGATACCTCTTTTTCACTCCTCATATTTCAGCAAATGAATTGCTGTATACCCAGTATAGAATGAAAACCAACTGCAGGGTGCACCTCATTTATTGGCTCTGGGTACCTAGGGTTCTTGATGAACCTATAAGCCCTTTATATCCCCGCAACCAGAAGAGTCCAGCAGACAAAACGGTATATTGCTTTCAGAAATCTGACATCGCAGGAAAAAGTTACAGAGTAAAACATAAAGAAAAATGGCTGTTGTTTTCAGCTCAATTTCAATATTTTTTTATTTCAGCTGTTATTTTCTGTAGGAAAACCTTGTAGGATCTACACAAATGACCCCTTGCTGAATTCAGAATTTTGTCTAGTTTTCAGAAATGTTTAGCTTTCCGGGATCCAGCATTGGTTTCACACCCATTCCTGTCACTAACTGGAAGGAGGTTGAAAGCACCAAAAATAGTAAAAATGGGGTATGTCCCAGTAAAATGCCAAATTTGTGTTGGAAAATGTGGTTTTCTGATTCAAGTCTGCCCGTTCCTGAAAGGTGGGAAGATAGTGATTTCAGCACCAGAAACCCTTTGTTGATGGCATTTTCAGGGAAAAAACCACAAGCCTTCTTCGGCGGCCCTTTTTTCCCATTTTTTTGGAAAAAACTAAATTTTCACTGTATTTTGGCTATTTTCTTGGTCTCCTCCAGGGTAAACCACAAACTCTGGGTACCATTAGAATCCCTAGGATGTAGGAAAAAAAGGACGCAAATTTGGCGTGGTTAGCTTATGTGGACAAAAAGTTATGAAGCCCTAAGCGCGAACTACCCCAAATAGCCAAAAAAGGGCTCAGCACTGGGGGGGAAAAGGCCCAGCAGCTAAGGGGTTAAAGAAAGACCACTGGCCCAGGGGAAACGCATTATTGTCGTATCTCCAATTCCAGCCCTTGAGGCTGTCACCAAAGCCAGCGTTCCAAAAGCCACTGATGTTGACTATGGCCCTCATTACAACATTGGCGGTAAAAGCCGCTTACCACCGTGCAGAAGACCGCCAACACACCGCCACGGCCGCGGAATTCCACCACAGCTATTATGACCCACATTTCTGAATCCGCCAAAAGTCAGACACCCACACAAGTCCGCCACACCAAAGGTCAGTGATAAACTGGCGAAAACAAATCCTCCACCATCACACTACCAGAAATACGCCCACACTATCACGACACACAAATCCACGGGGAGGTCTTTCAACTGCGGTATTCCATTGGCGGTACACACCGCCGCGCTCAAAATACACACACATCTACAAAACACAACCACATTGGACAATTCAAAATACACACACCTGATACACATACATACACCACTCCCACACACCCATTACAATATAAAACACACACCCACATCACCCACAAACCCCTACGACCAAAAATTCCAAAAGAAGGCCAGAGAGAGACAGCACCAGCAAGAACAACAGCATCCACAGACACACAACACCATCATCCACAGAACTTCCACGCACCTCACACAACACCCCACTACATATCAGCACACTTATTACCACACACTCCACCCCACACATCACCTACACCACCCCATGGCACGGCAAAGACACCCCAGGTTCTTGGAGGAGGAGCTCAGGGTCATGGTGGAGGAAATTGTCCGGGTAGAGCCACAGCTATTTGGAGCACAGGTGCAGCACACCTCAATAGCAAGGAAGAAGAAGCTATGGCAAAGAATAGTGGACAGGGTCAACGCAGTGGGACAGCACCCAAGAAATCGGGAGGACATCAGGAAGAGGTGGAACGACCTACGGGGGAAGGTGCGTTCCGTGGTCTAAAAACACCACCTGACGGTTCAGCGGACTGGCGGCGGATCCCCACCTCCCCCCCACAACTAACAACATGGGAGGAGCAGCTCTTGGTGATTCTGCATCCTGAGGGCCTCGCAGGAGTCGGTGGAGGAATGGACTCTGGTAAGACAAATCGTAATTATTACATCCCCCACCCTACCTGCATGCCAGCACATACCCCCACCCTCACCCTCACCCCCAGCACCCCAACTCCTCACATATGTCCCAACATCACAAACCACCCATCCCAACACCAAGCCCTGCATGCAACAACAAAGCATGGACACACATCACCAAAGCATGCCCACTGCACATACCCATAGAAGCCCCTAAACCATCATCACACAAGGTCCCACACAGGAATGCAAGCACTGGGGTACACAGTAACCCACCCATTGCACACCATGACACACACAGATGTAATAACCATCCTTTTATACCCCTGCAGGACCCCTACCCAACGTCACCGGACAGGAGGGTCCACACATGTCCACACCACCAACAGAAGAGGCCCACAGTGATGACAGCAGCTCTGTCCAACTGGATCTAGATGACTAGCCCGGCCCATCGGGGACCTCGGGACAGTCGGTTCCCCTCACCCAGTCACAGGCCACCACAGAGCTTCCCCCCTCTGGAAACACCAGCACAGCACCCACCCAGCGGGCCCATACCTCCGTCCCCAGGACACGTCAATCAGCTGTGTGTCCACCACTACAGGGAACCCAGGATAACCCACCACCCCAACAACAACAGGGACCTGGGGGCAGTGGGCACACAGTCCAGGGGACTGAGGCCCAAGAACACAGGGGAACTGGGAGGGCTGCTGTGCGACAGGGGGCGGACAGGCCAAGGGAACCCACTCTCCACGAGGCCCTCTCCTCCATCATGGGAGCCTACTACCACTCCCAGGAGACGATGGCAACGGTACTGGCCAAGTTTCAGGAGACCCAGCGCCTGCAGGGGAACAGTATATGGGCTTCAGAGAGGAACTCAGAACCATCAGCTCCACCCTGGGCACCAATGTAGGGGTGCTGAAGGAACTTGTGAACACCAGGAGGGACACTGTGGCACTACAAGGGGCCCCTGACACTAGCA
This sequence comes from Pleurodeles waltl, assembly GCF_031143425.1. NCBI lineage: Eukaryota > Metazoa > Chordata > Amphibia > Caudata > Salamandridae > Pleurodeles > Pleurodeles waltl. The sequence continues at coordinate 224,303,617 of NC_090440.1, forward strand.
TGGACGATGAACTGCCCACCACCTCCTCCGGCGCTAGTGGACAAGACGCCCCGCCACAGGACCACCACACCAGCACCACACCCCCTGCAGAGGGAGAACCACCCCGCAAACGGTCCCTGAGATCCAGGACAAAGACAGTACTCGATGCCAAGACCCCCACCAAGAAAGGAGACCACCCTGATTGTCATCCTACTGTCCCACTTTGTCACCCTGTCCATACGTAAACTGCCCCAGTTCCACTTCCTATGCCCATATCGGCAATGCACCTGTGAGACTAATAGACTGGACTCTGCCATGGACATTTCTCCGCCATTACCGCTCACCATTTCACTACCCCCTCCAATATTGAGCACTTAAATAAACACACTTAAAGCACAAAACAATCTGGAGTCTGTCTGTGATTTTGAAATAGTGTATTAGCAATTACAGTGACAACATGCTCTTTCAATTGTAATGTCAACATACCTATGTCACACAGCTCTAGTCCATGAGGAATCTAAGCAGATGTCACACAGTGGGACCCACATCTGTGAAATCGTAAGGGAAAGTGACAACTCAGAGACCATACACTGGGTGAAAACGACAGACAGTAGAGAGGTAGTAGTGTTAAAGTATATGTAGTATGCAGGTCTGTACTCTTACCTGTGTCTCACTGGAAATATTGCTGGATCACTGAGTCCCTGCTGTTCATGTCTTCTTCCTCTGCTTCCTCGTCTTCACTGTCCACAGGCTCCACAGCTGCCACAATACCGCCATCTGGACCATCCTCCTGCAGAAAAGGCACCTGTCGTCGCAAAGCCAAGTTGTGAAGCATACAGCAGGCCACGATGATCTGGCACACCTTCTTTGGTGAGTAGAATAGGGACCCAACTGTCATATGGAGGCACCGGAACCTGGCCTTCAGGAGGCCGAAGGTCCACTCGATCACCCTCCTAATTCGCCCATGGGCCTCATTGTAGCGTGCCTCTGCCCTTGTCCTGGGATTCCTCACTGGGGTCAGTAGCCATGACAGGTTGGGGTAACCAGAGTCACCTGCAAATGGTGAGGGACAACTGTTAGACACGCATTAACCTGGAGGGATATCCCCAGACCCAGACAACCATTCCCACTGACTTGCTTCCAGGTGCTCACCTAAGAGCCACACACACATAAGGGACGCTGCTATTCCGCAGGATGTAGGCTTCATGCACTGAGCCAGGGAACATGGCATTCACATGGGAGATGTTCTGGTCTGCCAAACATACCATCTGTACATTCATCGAATGATAACTCTTCCGGTTTCTGTACACCTGCTCACTCCTGTGGGAGGGGACCAAAGCCACATGGGTCCCATCAATGGCACCTATGATGTTGGGGATGTGTCCCAGGGCATAGAAATCACCTTTCACTGTAGGCAAATCCTCCACCTGAGGAAAAACGATGTAGCTCCGCATGTGTTTCAGAAGGGCAGACAACACTCTGGACAATACGTTGGAAAACATAGGCGGGGACATCCCTGATGCTATGGCCACTGTTGTTTGAAAAGACCCACTTGCAAGGAAATGGAGCACTGACAGCACCTGCACTTGAGGGGGGATTCCTGTGGGATGGCGGATTGCTGACATCAGGTCGGGCTCCAACTGGGTACACAGTTCCTGGATTGTGGCATGGTCAAGCCTGTATGTGATAATCAGGTCGCTCCTCCACTGTCGACAGGTCCACCAATGGTCGGTACACCGGAGGATGCCGCCATCTCCTCACGTGTACCAGCGGACGGTGCCTATGAAGGACAACAGCGAGCACAGAGTCAAGCAACTCAGAGGTACGTACCCACAGTTTACACAGAACACCATTCATACACCAAAGACTGCCTGTATGTGTGTAGAGTCTAGGCCTAGGTATGTGTGACGCAGTTGAAAATGAAGCCATGTGGCCCCTGAAATGGCGACTGCCTGACCTCTAAAGTGGGACAATGGGATGTGAGGTAACTGCGCTGGCGTTGTACACCGTCGCGGTAGGCGGTCGAAGACCGCAGCGCAATGCTGCATTGGTTAACACTAGACCCTATGGGTCCCAGGAGCCAATGACGATGTACGCCGGCGGTGACGGTACGCACCGCCGCGGACGTGACCGCCATTTTCTATCTGTTGAATCACTCGATACCTGATCTTCGACAGGAGAGGACCTACACTGCAAGTGCTGCTGTGACCTCGGTCTGGAAGAGACAATGGCTCGAGTGTCTGGGGAAAGGGCCCCAGCCTTCACATCGGAGGAGTTGGAGAAGCTCGTGGATGGGGTCCTCCCCCAGTACATGCTACTCTACGGTCCTCCAGACAAACAGGTAAGTACACAGGGAGCATGTTGTATGGGCCATGCCTGTGTGGAGAGGGCTGGATGTAAGAAGGAAGGGGGAGAGTGCTGCGTGCATGAAAGACGGTGAATGCATGTGCCACATGGCAAGGGTGGGGATGGGGGCCAATCACTTTGACGGTGCAGTTGGTAATAACTTCTCTTTTTCCCCTGTACATTTCATGTAGGTCAGCGCCCACCAGAAAACATATATTTGGCATGCCATCGCCAAGGACGTCCGGACCCTGGGTGTCTACCACAGACGGAGAACCCACTGCCGGAAAAGATGGGAGGACATTCGCCGCTGGAGCAAGAAGATGGCGGAGGCTCAGCTGGGGATGGCCTCCCACCGTGGGAGGGGTGCCCATCGCACCATGACCCCCTTGATGTTCAGGATCCTGGCAGTGGCCTACCCGGAGTTGGATGGGCGCTTGAGGGCATCGCAGCAGCCACAAGGGGGTGAGTACACTCTCATTCTGCTGACTTTGCGCGCAGTGGAGTTGTCTGGGTGGGGGAGGTGGACTGTGGGTTTCCCTAGGCCAGGGCGAGTTACGTAGGCAAGGCCCCTCCGTAAGGCAGGCCATGTGGCACCCCACCCCACCTCTGTAGAGTGCCAAGTACACCTAGTCATGCCCCTGTGTCATCTATGTGTGCAGATGTCGTCCATAGCCTTGTAGGCCATTTCCCAGGAATTGAACAGTGGACCCCAAGAGCACAGCGTAGTGCAGGGGGCTTCTGTGTCTGTCGTGTCCGCTAGCGGTAATGCATGCACTCAACATGTCTTTCTTCTGTCGTCCCCCCCTTTTTGTGGTCTCCCTGTTCTTGCATGCATTAGCACCATCAGGCGGAGGAGCAGTGGCACCGGAGCACGAGGGAGCTGCATCCCACATGGCCCTGGAGGGCGAGACTACGGACTCAGAGTTCACCAGTGGGACGGAGGGCGAGGGGAGCTCCACGGCAGAGACAGGAGCTGACACCAGCGACACGGACTCGTCCTCTGATGGGAGCTCCCTTGTGGTGGCGGCAACATCTGTGCCCCACCGCATCTACAGGTACAGCTGCCACCCCCACTACCAGCACTGCCCTCCCAGCAGCCCCTCAGCCTTTGCCCCGTGCCCGCTCACCCAGGAGGGTGGGCATCACCTGCGCCCCAGGAACCTCAGGCCCTGCCCCAGTCACCCCTGCTGCCCTCAGTGAGGAGGCCATTGACCTCCTCAGGTCCCTCACTGTTGGGCATTCTACCATTTTGAATGCCATCCAGGGTGTAGAGAGGCAGTTGCAACAAACCAATGCATTCCTGGAGGGCATTCATTCTGGTCAGGCAGCCCTTCAGCGAGCTTTTCAGACTCTGGCCTCAGCACTGATGGCAGCCATTGTCCCCGTCTCTAGCCTCCCCCCGCCAACTTCCTCCACCCAGACACAAACCCCTGTACCTCAGCCTATCCCAAGCACACCTACAGACCAGCATGCACACACGTCAACACACAAGGGAAGCTCAAGCAAACATAAGCACCACGCATCCCACAGGCACTCATGCAAGCATCAGACACATGCAGACACACCAACATCCACTGCCTCCACTGTGTCCCCCTCCTCCTCGTCTCCCTCCTCCCTCCCAGTCTCGTCTACACTCACACCTGCATGCACTACCTCTACAGCCACTACATCCCTCTCCAGCACACCCACCACCACACCCCGCTGACGTGTAGTCACCACCCCCACTACCATTCACACGTCCCCTGTGTCCTCTCCCAGTGTGTCTGTGACGCCCCCTCCCAAGATACACAAACGTAGGCACACACCCACCCAACAGCCATCCACCTCACGACAGCCTCCAGTGCATGCACCTGCACCCAAAGTCACCAAACGTACACCTCCTACAACCACCACTTCTTCCTCCACTCCCAAACCCCCTCCAGCTACCCGTCCCAGTGTCTCCCAAAAACTTTTCCTGTCCAACCTTGACCTCTTTCCCACACCTCCCCCACCCCGTCCGTCTCATAGGTCCCGAACTAGCACCTCAGCCACAACATCTCCGGGACCAGTGGTGCCTGTAGTCACTGGAATCTGGAGTGCACTGGCCACCAGGGCAGCCAGTGTGGCACGAAGACACAGCACAGAAAGTCCCCCACCTGTGAAGCATCAGAAGTTGGCCAGTGCCCGGCGGGAGAGGGTGAAGACTCCAGCCACCAAAGCCGCTCCTAGGGGTCCCGGTGGGAGTGTGGAGTCAGCTGTGACACTTTCCAAGGTGGGGAAGGGGCACAAGAAACCCTGCAAGTCTGGGAAGAGCAGCACGGCGGAGAAGACCGCCATCATCCCCGATGCCCCGGAGCCCACCTCCAGCACAAGCCCAGCTGCCCAGGACAGGACCGCCAGCACCGGCCCACCTGCCCAGGAGGCCACCACCAGCACCAGCCCAGCTGCCCAGGAGGCCACCGCCAGCACCAGCCCAGCTGCCCAGGAGGCCACCGCCAGCACCAGCCCAGCTGCCCAGGAGGCCACCGCCAACACCAGCCCACCTGCCCAGGAGGCCACCACCAGTACCAGGCCACCTGCCCAGGAGGCCACCGCCAGCACTAGCCCCGCTGGGCCATGAAGGACCGCCAGCAAAAGCCCCGCTGGGCCATGAACGACCGCCAGCAAAAGCCCCGCTGGACCATGAACGACCGTCAGCAACTGAGACCCTGCAATGGAGACCGCCATCTCAAGCACCGCTGCACAGGGCACCGCCGTCTCAAGCACCGCTAAACAGGGCACCGCCATCTCAAGCACCGCTGAACAGGGCACCGCCGTCTCAAGCACCGCTGCACAGGGCACCGCCATCTCAAGTACCGCTGAACAGGGCACCGGCGTCTCAAGCACCGCTGAACAGGGCACAGCTGTCTCAAGCACCGCTGAACAGGGCATCGCCATCTCAAGCACCGCTGAACAGGGCACCTGAACAGGGCACCGCCATCTCAAGCACCGCTGAACAGGGCACCGCCGTCTCAAGCACCGCTGAACAGGGCACCGCCGTCTCAAGCACCGCTGAACAGGGCACCGCCGTCTCAAGCACTGCTGAACAGGGCACCGCTGCCTCAAGCACCTCTGAACAGGGCACCGCCATCTCAAGCACCGCTGAACAGGGCACCGCCGTCTCAAGCACCGCTGAACAGGGCACCGCCATCTCAAGCACCGCTGGTCCATGAGCGGCAAGGGCACTGACGCAACTGAGTCTGTCACAGGGTGAATGATGCACTCTGGGCACCATGCCCCCTCCAGAACCAGTGGAGAGATACATCCACTACCTCATTCCTTGGCAGGATGAAGCACTCTGGACACCATGCCCCCTCCAGAACCAGTGGAGATTCACATCCACTACCTCATTCCTTGGCAGGATGAAGCACTCTGGGCACCATGCCCCCTCCAGAACCAGTAGAGATTCACATCCACTACCTCATTCCTTGGCAGGATGAAGCACTCTGGGCACCATGCCCCCTCCAGAACCAGTGGAGAGATACATCCACTACCTCAGTCCTTGGCAGGATGAAGCACTCTGGACACCATGCCCCCTCCAGAACCAGTGGAGATTCACATCCACTACCACAGTCCTTGGCAGGATGAAGCACTCTGGGCACCATGCCCCCTCCAGAACCAGTGGAGAGATACATCCACTACCTCAGTCCTTGGCAGGATGAAGCACTCTGGGCACCATGCCACCTCCATAACCAGTGGAGATTCACATCCACTACCTCAGTCCTTGGCAGGATGAAGCACTCTGGGCACCATGCCCCCTCCAGAACCAGTGGAGACAGTCATCCACTTGTGAGACTGTGGCTTTGCACTCCCCAGGATATGGCAGTGGGCAACCCACCCACTGTAGAGACTTGAGAGACTGTGGCTTTGCACTCCCCAGGACTGAACAGTGGGCAACCCACCCACTGTAGAGACTTGAGAGACTGTGGCTTTGCACTCCCCAGGATTGAACTGTGGGCAACCCACCCACTGTAGAGACTTGAGAGACTGTGGCTTTGCACTCCCCACAATTGAACAGTGGGCAACCCACCCACTGTAGAGACTTGAGAGACTGTGGCTTTGCACTCCCCAGGATTGAACAGTGGGCATGTGGCCCCCTCGTGGATTTGGCGTCATGCACTCAATCGGCTGAGGTGCCCCCCCTTTCCCTCCCCCTGAGGTGCCTGTTTAGTTGCTGTCTGATGCCCCTGCAGTTCCACGGACTTTCTTAGAGAACTACCTGGACTACTATGCTTGGTATACAGTATATTATGTACATGGTGTATATATATATATATTTCTGCCTACTTGCCTTTAATATATTACAATGGTTACACTCATTTTCTATTGTCTTTGCATTCTTTCAGGGGGTTTGGGGGTGTAACTGTGATGTATTGATATGCATTAGTGTGTGTGTTGTAGTGGGTGAGGGTGGGGGGGTTGCGTGTGTGTGTCCCTGTCTTTTCCCTCCCCCCTACCCTGTCTCATAGGTGCAGTACTCACTGTGGTCTTCGCCGCCGGCGTTCGTGCTCCTGGTAGAGGAGCAGGAACACTTTTGCAGGTAGAATTTGGAGTTCCGGCTCCATGGCGTCCTCGTTCCTCGTGGGGTGTGTAGAGGTGAGCGTTTTCCCTTCGGGATTCCTGTTTCCGCCGTGTTTTTATCCGCGGTGAATCTGCCCGGAAAAGGTGGTGGATTGGCCTGTCATAATAGTGTGGGCGGTACATTGTCTCCCGCCTGTCTGTTGGCGGTGACCGCCGCGCTGTTTGTTAGTGCCGCTGTGTCGGTCGGAGTGTTAAAGTGGCTGTCTTTATTGGCGGTTTCCGCCACGGTCGTAATGGAATTTTTTTTACCGCCGGCCTGTTGGCGGTCTTACCGCCAGGGTTGTAATGACCACCTATATCTTCGACCCAAAATTACAAACTCAAGAATTTTTACAATATGAACTAGAATACCCAGTTCCGCCAAATACATTGCCTATTGATCAATATCAAAGAGTCATGTACACCGATGGCTCAGCACAACCTGCAACAGGCACAAAGCATCAATACTCCGCTGCTTGCGCAGTTGTAAGTGGCTAAATAGAGGGTGATACAATTTGACTCCAACATACACTCACGCAAACCCTGGGGGATTGCACAGCACAACTATAAGAGCTAAAGGCTCTGGTGGTGGCACTGGAACATACAGATTCTGCACAGCTAACACTAATTGTCTGTGATTCATACTATTGTGTCCAGTCCCTCATTGAATACCTGCATTACTGGCACTATAATGGGTTCAGAGATTCCAAAGGTAACACATTCAAACACAGGCTACTGTGGGGAAAAATAGGGAAAGTAGCGGATCTGAAGGAAACGCTACCAAACGTCCATGTTGTATATACCCTTGGACACCAGAGCATTGGAATACACGTTGCTGGAAATACACTGGCTGATGAAGCAGCCAACTCAGCAGTAGCTATGGCTTCTGTTGCTGCAGTAACTCGTTCTGGAACAAAACTGGGCAATGACATATGGGCTGCCGTGAAAGCTACGGCTGGAGGCATGCCCTATCCAAAAGCATTTCCTGCTGAATATTCCTACCGAATGGGAGGTTTCCTTGACGCAGAAGTAAAAATACCATGCTGGTGTGGCGGCTTCAATATCATTATTGCAAGCACGTTATTGGTGGCCAGGTCTATACAAACAGACCAAGCAGTATGTCATTTGTTGTGACATCTGCCAACAAATTAAGGGTTCCACCATCAAAGACCCACCGCAGACACCCCTCCTAATTTCCAACAAACCATTACAATGTGTGTACTTGGACCACCGTGGTCCCCTAACGCCGGACAGTGCATACAAATACACCTTAGTCGCTGTCAACTCTTGCTCCAGATTTCTATGGGTGTGGCCACAACGCTCGGTTGAGATTCGGACTGTTATTAAAGATTTGCAAGTCTTTATCGCCACATTTGAAGTTGCGGCTTTCCACTCGGACCAGGGCCCTGCCTTTGCTTCAAGGGCATTCAGGGACATCATGGCTTTGTTAGGGGTCCAACTCCATTACTCGTCTCCTTTTCATCCCTAGGGAAATAGTGTTGTGGAGCGACAAAACCATGATTTAAAGCAGTCCTTAACAACCAGAGTCTTCGGTACAGGTTGTAGTTGGCTTAATCATCTGTATGGAGTGTGGAGAGCACTTACCAATCTGCCTAGAAGGTCGCTGGGGGGTCGTACTTCATACAAGTGCCTGTTTGGAACTCAAATGTATGTTCCAGATCTTGATCGTCCTGGTGTGGAGGCGCCAGAAACACCTTTTGACATAAACGAACATGTCAATGTCTTGCAGGAATTACAACAGTTCCATGACGACAACGCTTCTGCCAGTGCTGCCTTCACAGGAATTAAGGATGTACCAATAACATCTACCGGCTGGATTCTAAACGCTGGGGATCTAGTACATGAAAAAGTTGCTGTGAGAAAGGAGTTTGGTCCTTCTTATCGTGCACGGGTCCCAGTCCTGGGACTACACGGTACCAGAACTGTCATTCTACCACAGTTGGCTGATGCTAAGGAAAACCTCCTTTTATCTATTGACAATGTCAAGTTACACCATGTGGCCGATCCTGCACAGAAGACCAAGAGGAACAGCCAGTAGTTCCCGAATCCCTCTCACTACTGGCCAAGCTGACCCTCTACAAGTTTGGAGCAGAAAAGCTGACACCTCTCTGAGCTTGGGGGGTGTGGAAAATTATCTTGTATTAGTTCCACTAACATCTGTTACAACAAACGATATAGAAATTACTGTTTGATTTGACACAACTTCAATACAGATGGATGGCGTAATTTACTGTGAACCACCGCAGGAGACCCCCACCAGTTGTCTTCCTACGAATACGGCTCCAGCTTTTGCACAAACTGCTTTTGGATACTTTGCCGACATCAACAACACTTTTTCGAACTCATTTGCCTCTTCTACATCTGAACTGCCAAAAACACCAGGGATGATAAACTGGCTTAGAATAAATTACTTTATTTTTCCATGGAACTATCTGTGGCTTTACTTGACTTTATTAGCTTTCCTCCTTTCGATTGGCTTTGTCATAACATCCTTTCTATTAATACATGGTCATTACCTTCCTGAAAGATCGACGGTTGAAACTGGTGGATGAGGTCCTAAAACCCCATTTTTCTTCTCACAAGATCCGCAGAGACTTGTCTTTCATGAACATTTCCGCTATATCAATTCCTGATGGGATTGTTTGGGATAAAGTCACATTTGATATATACAGCCCCCCGGAGGTCATTCAAATGCCATATGTGTTTAAACTTTCAATGAACTATGTAATATTACCCGGAGCTGTTCCTGATGACTGGAATGTGAAAACAGTTGATTCTGTTATGACTGAATTGCAATATTTTACTGTATTTGAAAGTGAGTATGTTTATCAATCTAAAGAGAATTATGGTGACATGTTTTGCTATAATTATTATGGACACCATTTTGTTCTCAGAGCGGTTAGCCCAAAGACTATTTTTAACTACACACAATGGGAACATTGTCCAAGTCCACCACAAGGGAGTTCTAAAACATATTCTGAAACAATTTGCATACTTTTCTGGGCACAATGTTAAAAATGCTGAGTCATATTATTTCAAATTGCCATTGATGGAAAATGTACATATATTATTGACAGATACCAAATTAATTTATTTGGATTCCTTTGTTTCCTGGTTGGCTATAGAAGGCTATGAATATTGGCTGAAGTTGATTGACTTAAAAAGTGTGTGGGGAACAAAAAATTGGCACATAAGGGGAAGGGCAGCTTTATTTAGAGCATGCCTAATACCCGTTCAAATGATATTTTTAAATGAAACAGTTCAACAGACAAGCTGTTTACGCTTAGCAAAGATTAAGGATTTGAATGCGCCCAGTATTCCTGCCCCTGCAAAATTTTTATAAATGGCAAAAGTATATAAATGCAACTGAAGATCAGCTTGATGAATGGGTCCAGAATGGCACGTTTAATACTTCACTTTCACGTCCTGATGGGTGGTTATTGTGGCCAATAGATACCAACGGGTGTCATAAATGTTTTATAAACTCCACGGGGTTTTTAGAACAAGTAGGCCAGAACCTTGCTATGTGTCATCTGAACATGCCGGTATAGTAACAATATACAGTGTAGGGAAACTATGCCAGCAATTGTTGAAGAGTTCCGCTGTTAGAGAACACCTCAGTTTTCTGTCTAATAATACTGACTTACAGAATTTCATGTTTGGCCCCAGAAAACTTTGCAGAAAGCACTTCTTATATGCAGTCTATGATGAAATTTGGAAGCTTTCTCAAGATAGGTCGGGGGAGGGTTCTGGTTGTGATGGGTTTGTAAATGATAGACCTGGTTTTAAAGAGGATTCGGGCAGGCAAGGTACCTCAATGGGATTATAGGAGCAATTAGAGGAGTGATGTGATAATATATTTTCAGACTCTGGATGAGGCATGCTGCAGCATATAGGAAGTACTTAAGGGATGCCAGTGTGGAATCTGAGAGGCCATAGAGTAGGGCTTACCACCCTCCAGATATGAATGTATGAGGGCATAAACAGCAGTTCTGAAGTTGTTTTATTACAGAAACTGGTTCACTTTCCTTAGAAGTGAGAGCTGGTGCCAGGCCATCTCTTTTTTCTTTGGCGTGAGGCTGGTGTCTAGGTAGAATGCAAGTGATGTGGCATTCAATGAAAAATGGGGTTCAAAGCCCCAAAGTTTCATGTCATTGAGCCAAGTATGTACTGTTTCCAATTTGTTGTTCTTGGCTAATAACAAGAATTCTGTCTTTGTTAGTCTGAGCTTCATGTAGGTGCTAGATATCTGGGTGTCTGAAGTAGAGGAGACTTACAAATAGAGTTGTGTATCGTTGGTGAATTTTGATTCTGTTATTTATGGGTACAGCATCTAGCCGCTCCATGTAGAGATTAAAGATGGCAGTGGACAGTATGGAACCATGGGGGACTACGGAGGTGCTAGGGATCTTTTAGGTCCTAGTGGTGCCAACATGAAAAAAACTAGCTTGGAAAGATAGTAGAAGGACTACTGAAGGGCACTGCTGGTGAATCCCATTCCAGACTCCAGGGTGTGTATTAAGGTGGGATGGTTGACTGTTTTGAAGGCAGCTGAGAGTTCCATCATCTAAAATGTGTACAGCAATGGTCTTCATGATACAGCATGACTGGTAATCATGCAGGAGATGGTTAACAATCATGTGATTTGGGAAATTACCAAAGACTGCTTTTTTGTACATTAAAGGGCAAGTCGCTGACAAGGTCATCAGGGTCAAGTGTATGATTCTTTAGCAGTGGGCAGATATGGCCTGTCTTGGGTTTCTGGGAATGTGTCCTAAACAAGGGAGGTGGTCACAATGGTGAAGAGGAGTGAGAGAGCATCCCCAGAAAGCGCCTTGATGAAGGATAGGGAACCTCATCATCTCCATAAGAACAGGGAATTGTGAATGTCAGAGAGATCTGCAGAAGAAGAACTTTGAAGCCTGGTCATGTCAGATGTTCTGTATTTTTTCCCTGAAAAGAGGTTGACAGCATTGCACTTTTCAATGGAGTGAGAAATAGGTGAATCCGGCAAGAGGATGATACAGAGCTTGATTGTCTTGAAAGTATTCTGCTTCTGACATGGAGTTGATAGGGTGAGAGATTAGTTCAAGCATTAGATTGTCTATGGAGAAGTATTTAAAGGATCTGAAGATTTAGCTATCTCTTTTGGGTTGACACTGGTTTGTTGGTATGGTGCTGAGCAGGATGATAGGGATGGTAAATTGGTCGGTCCTATCCAGGGGTATACAACTGGTTTGCACTGGATTGTTAGGAATACTGAGGGGGCATGAATAAGGATGTGGAATTAGTTTTGGAGTGTGTTGGTTGTGACATTCTAAAATGGGCTCAGTCAATGTGGTTTAGGAGAGTGTTTCTTGTTTTGTTTTTTAGCTTGTGTTGTCTGAAAGGTCCAAGTTACACAAGAGTGTGGTGTAGGAATGTCAGATGGATGAGATGGTAAGGAGATCCATTTTCTTTAAAGAAAAAAGGACTAAAAAGTACTTTCCACTCATTTTGTGAACCAATGCTCATGTACATATGAAAATCATAAGAATAATATTTTGTGAAAGTTTAAAGTGACCACCACGTAGTCCAGTGACATGTGTCTGTTACCAGCAATGGCTCTGAGTGCAGACATAGCTGCTGTACTTGTAAGAAATTAGGTTACTGGCTGAGGAGGGTGTAGGAACCTGGCCTGGTGTGTGGTGGGGACCTATGGTACTTACACCTAATACAAGGTCCAGGGTTGCCCTATTAGTGAAATGTAGGCAGTGTCTAGAAGCCAGCTCTCTAGAGGTAGCTGTAGATGAGCAGCCAAGGCTTATCTAGGAAACACGCAAAGCTCATGCAATACCATTGTAGTCACACACCACTTACACACATGAAAGAAGACACTCATTGTTACAAAAAATAAAGGTACTTTATTTTAGTGACACAATTACCAAGAAATACTAGATAGGCAATACCCCAACAGAAGGTAAGTAAACACACTAAATATGTACACAAGTAATCAGAAATAGGCATAAATAGCAATAGAAAACAGTGCAATAGCAATAGACAATAGTGACCCTAGGGGGAGCCCAAACCATATACTAGAAAAATGGAATGTGAATGTAAGACCCCCACCCAGGTAAGTGGAAACTGTAGAGGCGACATGAGGGAACTAGGAAACCACAAAGGTAAGTACCAGAGTCCCCACCAGCGACCAGGAAGAAAGGAGTAAGTTACTGGATTTTCCCCAAACTACCAAAAGGACTGAAATTAAGGATAATGCAACACCCAGACAAGACTGCAAGAAACCAGCAGTGGATACTGAAGAAGTAAGACCTGAAAGAAAGGGGACTAAGTCCAGAACTCAGATAAAAGTCTGGTGGCGGCAGGAGCCACCACCCACCCGTCTGTGATTGCAGGAGTTGGTCGACGGTAGAACGAAGACGGTCAGCAATGCAGCCCTGGAGTCAGTGAAGAGTTCCTGGAGGATGAAGTTGATGTACCACGCCAGATGGAAGATTGCATTCTGTCTGTGGCGTGGAAAAGCCACCAACAGGCCTTGGCAACGGCAAGTGTCGCGGTAGATGAAAAGAGGGGCTGCGGGGGACAAGCAAGGTCCAGGAGCACTCAATCCATGTGGGGGAGTCCCAAGGGTCCCTCAACAATGCCGAGAGTCCACAGAAGAAGATGCAGCCCCCACAGAAGAGGACCCAGGAGTCACAGAGGAGCCAATACAATAAAACTGAAGAAGGGTTCCACGCCACAGAAGAAGCACCCAGAGGGCTGTGCATCGCAAGGAAGAGTGGTGGGGGCTGAAGCTACAAGGAGCCTGAACATATTATGGAGGAGAAGCCAACAAGCCTTGGTAGCTGCAAGAGACGAGGTGCACAGGGGTACTGTCCTGCATGGGAAGGCAAGGGTTTACCTTCGGCAAAGTTGGATAGCTGGCAGAGAGGGCCAAGGGGAACACTCCAGAGCACCACCTGTGATGCAGGATCCACACAGCTCAGAATGAGAGGAGGTCCATGCAGCCAATCGTCATTGCAATTGGTGCCTGTGACTGTAGGGGAGTGACTCCTTCACTCCAAGGGAGATTCCTCCTTCCTTCTCGTGCAGACTGAAGACTTACCACCCTCAGAGGATGCACAGCCAGGAAAATGCTGCAGAAGCTGGAACGAGCTGTGGAAACAATGCTGCAAGCAGATTCTTCGTTGTGGTTGCAGATTGTCAGTTCCTGGAGGGTCCAGTTGCAGTTCCAGTGGCCAGACGTTAAAGTAAACAATGCAGAGGAATCCTGCTGGTGTCTTGCTCATCAAATCTGAGGACCAACCTAAGAGGGAGACCCTAACTAGCCCTGGAAGGGGGATTGATTACCTAGCCAGGTGACCACCTATCAGAAGGGGGCTCTGGCATCACCTGCCTGATCTGGTCACTCAGATACTTCCAGAGGCCTCTGTCTGCCTTGGATTCAGGATGGCTGAATCAAGGGACTCTCTGGAGGTGTTCTGGGCACCACCCCTCGGGTGGTGATGGACAGGGGAGTGGTCACTCCTCTTTCCATTGACCAGTTTCACGCCAGAGCAGGGACTGCAGGTCCCTGAACCGGTGAAGACTGGTTTATTCAAGGAGAGCACCAAATGTGCCCTTCGAAGCATACCAGTGGCTTTGAGAGGCTATCCCTCCCAAGTCAAGTAACACCCATTTCCAAAGGAAGAGGTTGTTACCCCCCTCTCCAAAAGGAAATCTTTTGATCTGCCTTCCTGGGCTTGATCTGATCAAGCAGCAGGAGAGCAGAAACCTGTCTGAGGGTACGCTGGTAGGAGCAATGATGGGGGTCCTCTAAGAAGCTCTCATAGTGCATAGAATCATACTGCCAACACTGGCAACAGTATTTGGGCATGATTCCAACATGTTTGATAGCAAACATGCCTCGATTCGGAGTTACCAATATGTACCTGGACATAGGTAGTGACCTATGTTCAGCCCACGCCTAAAATGGCATCCCTGCACTCACGAAGTCCAGGAAAATGGAGCTGGAGTTTGTGGGGGCACCTCTGCTCATGCAGGTGTGCCCTCACACACAGTAATGCACCATGCCCTCTGGACCTAGGAGGGCCTACCATAGGGGTGACTTACAGTGACTTGGGGTGAAAAGGGTGCATGTACCCTTTCACGCAGGTTGCAAAGGCAGGCCTGCAGATACACTTTGCATGGGCTCCCCATGAATGACCTAATACATTCTGCAGCCCATGGGGGACCCCTTGTGCCCCAATGCCCTAGTTTCCTGGGTACCATATACTATTGACTTATATGGGAGAACCAGTATCCCAAATGTGAGTTGTGTGTGTGGTCCAAGCAACCAAATTTAAAGGGCGAGAGCATTGTCACTGGGGTCCTGGTTAGCAGGATCCCAGTGAACACAGTCAAAATATACTGACAACAAGCAAAAAGTGGGGTGTAACCATGCCAGAAAGAGGGTACTTTTCTACAGAGGATGAAAGCCTTCTCAATCAGCAACCATAATTCATCAGGGTGAAGTCATAAGCAAACCTTAAATTATCCTGTGCTCAACCCTCTGGTAGACTGGCCCAGAGCAGTCAGGCTTAACTCAGAGGCAAGGTGGAAAGTATTTGTTCAACACTTCAAACAGAAACACAATGAAAACAAAACACAAAAGGATCCCACACAAGTTTAGAAAAATAAAACAATTTTTTAAAAACTTAAGACCAAAACAACAAAAATCCAATCATCAGAAGTGGATTAATATTTAAATATTTTCAATAAAAATATTGCCAAAAAGCACACAGTGCCAACTGTGGCTATCTGGACGTGCTGGGCCAGGGAAAGTCATAAGTTCAAGCCAACCGTAATGGAGGATGGGCCAGGTACAAGGTCCTAGTTAGGCACACTGAACAAAGTACCCTAAATCCTAATATTCAGGGAGTTGGGAAGTTCCACGTCAAAGATGCGCTGTGAAGCCAAAGCGATGCGTCAGTTCTGAGATGCAGTGAAGCTGGGGTGCAAAATCCTGCATATTCGTGAAGGAACCTGTAGATGAGCGCTTGCAATGCAATGTCTAGCATTGAGAATTTTTTGCGCATTCCCGGGATGTGCCTGTTCTGAAGACCAATGTAGAGTCCGAGGTCATCGTCGAGGCTGCTGTCAATGAGGGCTCCAAGGGTCTGTGCCGAGGATGCGTCGGGCAACATTGGTTCCAATGAGGCAATGGACTGCGATGCAGGTATTTGTGACGGGTCCAAACCATGCAGCAGCAGTGATGTTTCAGTTCTGCTCAGGGTTGCGCCACACAGCAGATGAGATGCATCAGTTATGCTGGGTCCACAGAGGCTGGCAGAGCACTTTAGACCAAGGGTTCAGAACTGGGTTGGCACCACTTGGCAGTGTAGACTCATAGATGGCAGGGTTCAGGCACTGGTTTGAGGCTGTTGGAGCCTTCTGTCCCTAAGGCTTTAGTCAGGCAGTCAGTCAACTAGCCCTCTGAGTCACTTTGGGGTCATAGGTTCAACAGATGCAGGTCCAGCCCTTCTCACCCAGGCATGAAGGCAGCAGGTCAACACAGCAGGCCAGCATTTCCTTCAGAGCAGCAGACTAGCAGAGTGACAGCCCTTTCAGCAGCACAGCAGTCCTTCTTCTTCCTTAAAAGCCACCTCATGAGCAGTTTAAAATAGAGCAAAACCCATCTGGATAATATCCTCTCTGTCAACCCTGTCTCTTTCTCAATGCCAGAAAATCCTGGCATATGATCTCCTTAAGAGCCTGTCATCTCCACAAGGTCTAGTGTGGGTGAATGAAAATTAAATTTCAAAACTCTCTCGTGCAAGAATAACATCGGATAACAAACACAAGATCCACTATGTTACACAAAGCTGAAGACCTCATTATTGCTTCTTATGTCTTCTTTTTTTGGAAAGGTGGTGGGAGGCTTATTGCATTTTGGGTACTGTGTTCTTGGTAACATCTCCAATATGAGAGGGATATGGATCCCTTCTCCTCCCAATGCTGTCCCAGGAAAATATCTGTTTTCCTTTCTCTCATGTTTGAGGCATCAAGGAGCACTTATTTTAATATGTCATGTCAAAATCCCAGACACTGACATCACATGCATAATCGAGAGACAAACTATTATATATGCCACTTATATTTTGGGCAAGGTTTCAAAAATGTTTTTAATGGAAACGTGCTCAGACATGTTTGGGAAACAATAACTGAAAATATCCTACATCTAGTCTGATGCACAGGGAAACGTAAAAAAGGACATATCTGTGGTACGACAGAGTATTCGTTAATGTTACTGAAGAAAAAGTTACTTTCCTTTAGCAACACTCTTTTGGGCGGGTACATATGACATACCACCTTTATGGATCGTTCCGATCCACCCAATAGATGTTTCTCTCCACTCTTAGAACCGGATGGTAATAATATATTTTTTTAACATATCTTTATTGAGATTACATACAGCATACAGACAGCAGCATAGCACAGCCAATACTGATACATAAATGTTACCAAAGGAAGTACATCCCTTATGCAAGATGTTTCCGCATCTCTGCAACCCCAGGAATCCAATCCCCTCCCTTCGCAAGTTGCTGCTCTCATATTCAACCATCTACCACTCATTGTTCAGCACAATTCGACCAAGCGTTCAACAGTATCCCCTGCAACCTAAACTAATTATAACAATTATCAAAACAAAATGTACAACCACAATAATACTAAGCAGCAGCTTTGGATAAGCAGCACACAGGTGACCACCTGCTCCCACACCTCTGCCACGTGCCGGACAATAAGTGAGTAGTCCCCCGGGAATCTTGCACCCTGAATTAAGTACCGCAGGAGGTCCGCACTGTCTTTCCACCCTGCCCGTAATTTCTTCTCCCCATTCGGGCCATCCACACACTACTGTGCTACATATTGCAGCATCCTGGCTATATAATACATCTGCAGGTCCGGGAGACCCAGACCCCAGAACTCCGTGTCCAACTTCAGGGTCTCTAAATTTACTGTGCTTCTCTTTCCGGCCCACACTAGGGACACCAAGAGACTATTCAGTTTGGTGAACGTACACCTCGGGATGCTACACAGTGAAATATGTAGGATATACAGGTATCCAAGTATCAACACAATTTTGCTTAAAGCCACCCAGCCCATTACCGACAGTGGCAACTGATTCCAGAAGCAGATCGATGCCTCTAGATTCTCGAGCACTCTACCCATAATCAGACAGTACCGGGCATCCGAGGAGCGCGCAATCTGTATCCCCAAATATTGGAAATGGTCCTACTTCTAGTGGTGCTCTGTCGCTAAGAGATCCACAGGGTCTCTTCTCTCCAGTCCCGCAAGTGGGACGAGCACTGTTGTTTGCTTTTTTACATGTAGGCAGGCCCAACACCCAGCCAAAGTGAGCCATAATCTCCAGCAACATTCTTATGGACCTTTCCGGGTGTGTGACATTGGCCAGTGTGCCATCCACATATAGCAGGACAACATGGGTGTTCTCCCCCACTCTAATAACCCCACTCTGCCATGTCCCTACATAACTTAATCGCTAAGGGCTCCATGGGAATCAGATCTTGTACGTAACACTGGCTGAGTGGACAAATAAATGCACTAGGTTTGTTGAGAAAGTATCTAGGAAAGCCTGCTTTAAATTCCTACAATTCAATTATCTTTACGGTATATATGTATCCCCTGCCAGACTACAAAAAATATTTTCTGCAATACCCGGCATTTTTCCTAGCTGTGCAGGTCCAGATGCCACATTTATGCATATGGTGAGCGACTCTTGGACATTTCTGGACTACAATAGCAAACCTACTTTTAACCTGGGCAAATAGACAAAAATGCTTAGACCCTAACATCTCCCTGTTAGGCTTAATGTCTTGCCCCAAACTTGGCAGAATGATTTGTAAATTTCTAGACCTAGGAGTGATAATAGCTAAACGAGCTACTTCCGCTAACTGAAAGTCCTCACAGGAGCTTAAAATTTATACTTAGAAGTCTGAACTCATGAAAAGATAAGGGTGTAGGCCAAAGAAGCCTCAATATGCCTGCTGCATCTCCGCCAACAGAAACCTGTGGGACTCACTGAATGGGACACCATCCTGATTCAGATGAACTCAAATTATTATTATAAACTGCCACGAATGGAGACATCTGCTCGGTTCCGAAAAAGTGTGCATGAATATGTACTACACCTAAAATCTTTCCTTGCTAGCTGCTGTCACAACTAGCTGTTCATTATAATTGCCTGTAATAATGCTTCACAAGACTATGGCCCTCATTATGACCTTGGCGGTCAGATGACCCCCACACCGGCGATGGGAATAGTATTGTCGCCAGGCCGGCGGTAATGACCTCCAAATAATGACCACAAGGGTGATCCCTCCCATAGACAGCCAATGTACCACACCAACCGCCAGTGCGGTACGATCACTGAACATGGCGGTAACAATCTCCAGGCCGGTGGAAGACAAGGATCCGTCTGCCAGGATTTCCGGGCGGTAGCAATGCAACCAAAAGCCTGGCGGAAAACATCATATAAAACAAGACACTCACCTCCAGGGACACAGAGGAGTCAGAGGCCGCCATGGAACCTATACTGCAAGTCTTCCCAATGCTGTACCACGCCATGGGCTCCCTGGAGCACCAACGCTGACGAAGACGACGACGGTGAGTACAGCCGCCTAGCACACAAGGGAGGGAGGGAGGGGAGAGTGAGACACACAAAACACACCATACACACACAACACACCCAGACCTATCTGCAGCATGAATCAATAGTAACAAAACCCCGGAGCAAAAAAAGCCAGGACACATATCTCTGTTGCAACCACTTTAATCCAGTAGGATGAAGAGCCCAAATCCAAACAAAATCAAAAAAACATATGTACAGGCAGGGCCATTGGCCAGTTCAAAGTCTGTAATGCCCATAGGGCAAAGTCCAAGCCCCAACCTGACTCCTGACAACATCAGGACTCCACTGTGCAGGGACATCATGTTGGAAATAGGCAGGCTTCTTATTGGGAGTGGGCTCCTTGGGTTTTGGTTTGGTAGGGGCGCCTTGGTTTTGGCTTTGGTAGGAGTCTCTTTGGGTTTGGCTTTTGGTTTCCAAGGGGGCGGCACATTAGCCTTCCATTTTGGGGGTGGAGGAGTGGGCTTGGGGCGGGGGGCCGGAGTCACACTTTTGTGCCCCTTACTGGCAGATGAAGTCTTTGGGGGTGGAATGGGGTCAGACTGGGTGCTGGAGGTACTGGGCTGGGAGGGGGGTGGGACCTTTCTCTTACGGGAAGGACTGGGGGAGGGGGAACGAAGAGGTCAAGGCGGGAAAGGAAAAGCTTCTTAGGGCCAATGGGGCAGGTTGTGGGAGGAGGGATGGGAATGGAGGTAGAGGGAGTGGTTGTAGGAGGAGGAGGTGTGCTGGACTTGGGTGTCAACATCAGGACAGTGCGCGCTCTACGGGCGACAAAAATGCAAAAACCCAACCTTTATGCAAGAGCATAATTCATGCATTGTGTTTATATGCAGAGTTTAACCTTGGAAAACACTATTAATGATGTTTGTAATAACTGTTCATTTGCAAGGTATTGCTGCAGGCGTACTGAGTGTGTTAGGGTGTGGTCCCTTTCTAGGACCTTCTAGAAGCTTTCCCTGCAGCATGACTGGGTGTGGTTTGTGGGATGGGCCAGACTCTATATAAGGGAGCCAGCCCAATTTCACGTGCTCACTATTTAGAGGTCCCGGTGCAAAGCAGCAGCAACGTCCTGAGCTCCTGTTCCGGAGACCTACCTTGATGTTCCAGGCCTGCTCCGCATTACATTGGTGATCCTTGAGCAGGGCAGTAAGCAGAGGTCGGGCTAGGCCCCCGACCCCATCCTCAAAGACTCTAGAGTTTTGGGGCTACTTGCAAAACTTTCAGAGTGCGCTATTCATTGCTCTCATGTAAACCTTGGCAATCAGATTGGCAACAGCTTGCGCAATCATTTCATGGCATTTACATATTCTTGTTCGAATCTGCAGTGTGTGCGATTCATTTCCAGCATGTAAACCTTGATGTTCAGATCGGCAACAGCTTGCACGATCATTTCATGGCATTTACATATTCTTGTTCGAATCGGCAGTGTGTGCGATTCATTCCCAGTTCATAATACTTGACGTTCAGATCGGCAACAGTGTGCGCGATCATTTCATGGGAATTAAAACTTTGGTGTGTTGTGTTTGTTGAGGTGCACACATTTATCCTGAGCTTTTGGATTTTCTGTGAAGATGCTTAATTCAAAGTGTGACATTCTTTGTGCATATTAAGTCCCTAGTTCAATTCCTATTGTTTTCCAGGGAATGTTTCAAATAGACTTTTGTCCTCACGTAAAAATGCAATGTTTGTTCTGAAACATTATTCTAGAAGGTTCTTGTATTTTTAGGCAGTATGTGATATTTCATGAAAAGCTCATATGACACATTGTATTAAACCATTCTTGATTTTTTCCAGGTACCTAGATTTCTTGAGGTCTAGTTATAGCCACTTCTCAAGGTTATCCATGGTTACAGTATGAGAACTCTTAGAACCATAGTCTTTTGAAAGTCAATGTGATTATATCTTGATATTGTGTTGTTTGACCTTTTGCTTCCTACAGGTCTCCGTCTCAGCTGTTCCCTACCTAATCCGCTTTTCCCCCACTTGGACTCTCTCAGGCTCTGTGATATTTCTATTGGAGCTTTGGAGTTGTCTAGTGGTGGACATGTTGGGAACGTGCACAGGCGCTGAGGATCTGGTCTCCTGACATTGGGTGCAAGTGCATGGACAATGTGATTGTGTGAGGTGGATGGCTGGTGAGGGTCTGAATGCGAGCGTTTGTGTGTCTTTGGAGTGGGGGCAGACAGGGTGGGGGAGGTCAACCAGGACGTGTGGATGGATGTTGTGATGGTGTCTGCAAGTGAGGTGGGTTGCTGCATGAGTTGGTAATGGTGGTGGTGGTGACTGCGCATGTGGGGTGCATGTCTGAGCATCTGCTGTTGTGGTGACTGTGGGAAAGGATGTGCAGGTGGCAAGTTCAGGGACTGTTAATGCAGTGCATGCAGATGTGAGTGCTGATGTATCTGTGAGGGAGGAGGAGGAGGAGACAGTGGATGATGTGGTGTGTGCATCTGTGTTTTGGCTGTGTGAGTGCTTGTGGACTAAGGTATGCTGCCTGTGTTTGTCTGTGCGAGTCTTGTCTGTTGTATTGTGTGCATGCTTGTCAGAATGAGTGCATGGGATGGGCTTGGGGTGAAGAGACTGGGACTGTGAAGTGGTAGTTGAAGGGAGGGCAGAAGAAACAGGGACACTGGCGGCTGTCAGGGAGGAGGCCAGAGCCTCAAAACAATCTCTGTATGGCCGCCAAGCCACCATGAATGCCCTCCAGGAAGGCACTGCATTGCTGCATCTGGGATGCCTGCCCCTGGATGGCATTCCCTATGGTTGACTACCCTACAGAGATGGATCTCAGGAGGTCAATAGCCTCCTCATTGAGGGCAGCAGGGCTGACTGCGGCAGGGCCTGAGTTGCCTGGGGCGAAGGAGATGCCCACTCTCCTGGGTGAGCGGGCACGGGCAACTCAGTGGGGGGCTACTGGGAGGGCAGTGCTGGTAGGAGGAGTAGTGGTTGAACCTGTAGCTGGGGTGGTCCCAGAGGGGTCCTCCACCACCAAGGAGCTCCCATAGGATGAGATATCAGAGTCAGTTAAATGAGCTCCTGTCCCCCCTGTGGTGCTCCCCTCACCTTCCATCCCACTGGTCCACTTGGCATAGATGGACTCTGTTTCCTAGGTCCCGTGGGCTGCAGCTCCCTCACTTGCCGGTGCCCCTGCTCTTTTGCCAGATGATTCTAATGCACACATGGACAGGATGACAAAAGGAGAAAGGGAGGGGGGAAGAAAGGGAGCACAGGGTCAATCACTGAAACAACAGCACAGATGGCATACACATCACCATCACACACAAGGACTTAGAATTGGCAGTATCACTGGCTAGGTCCCACAGCAGGTAGGAGGCAGGCACTGCCATTTGCAAATCAATTTGAACCAAATAAGCCCTGTCTGACTTGGAAAGCCTACAACCTAGCCATCGGGGCCCAGCGTCTTAGGTCCTCCCACTGTTTCTTGTAGTGGGTGCTCCGCCAGCTATGGACCCCCACGGTCCGCATGTCCTTCATGATGGCACGCCACAACTCCTTCTTCTGATGGGTGCTGACCTGCAAAGGAAACACAGCCAGAAGGACACCATTAACCATACAATCCAGCCTGTCAAAGAAATGGCTCACATACTGCATTTGCCCCTCATCAAGCACACACATGACCCATACCCCCCAAATGACACACTGCCAGCACACACACATCTCCTTGCAACCATGTCACATGCAACATACTCATGATGTACTCACCTGTTGGTCTGGAGTCCCATACAACTGCCCATACGGGGGAGGACCCCATCGACCAGCCTCTCCAACTCCTCCGACGTGAAGGCTGGGGCCCTTTCCGCTGTTGCACGGGCTATGGCAGGTTCCAGACACAGGTCACAGCAGCACACACAGTGGAGATGTTGTCTTGTGGAAAGTCAGGAATCAAGTGAAGTGGTAGAAAGAAAATGGTGGTCACAGCCGCACCGTCACCGTCGGCATTGATCATCATTGGTTTGTATACTCCATAGAGGCCCATGTTAGCCATTGAGGAATTGCAAGGCAGTGCAGAATGCAATGGGACATACACCACATGTATTGTAATGTACAATGATGCTCATGGGTGTACCAGGAGGATTGTTGAAAGGACCTTCGGTCTCCTGAAGGCCAGGTTCAGGTGCCTCCATCTGACAGGTGGATCCATATGCTACTCCCCTGAGAAGGTCTGCAGGAGTTTTGTTGTGTGCTGCATGTTGCACAACTTGGCCCTCAGAAGCCATATGCCCTATCTGGAGGCTGAGGGGGGTGACAATGCACCTGTGGCAGCAGTGAATAGTGAGTACAGTGAGGAGAAGAAAAAGGAAGAGGATGTGGACAACTAGAAACATATGATACAGCAGTACTTCCAATGACACTCAAGTAGGACTGCTGCACTAAACATTTCTCCATCTAAGTGTTGTGTGGCTGTAGCATTATGCCTTTGCCTTTGCATCCTAACTAGCTGTTACCTATGGCTTCCCATATTGCAGATGTTAGTGTTATTACGACAGTGTGATGCTGTGATGTGTACAAACTGCTGAGACACATATGTAGGATGGATCAACATATTACTTTACATTTGCACAGGAATATACAGTTCAAAACAGTTCAATACATTGTAAATTTACTTAAGATAAAGCATTATTACTCAAATTGTGTCCAAGGGTGTATATTAATTATACTGGTATACAATGCAAAGCGCAATAGAGTAGGGTAACGGTGGGGAAAAGGCCAGTGTAGTGGGCCAGTCTGTTTGTTGCACAGGTCCGGTGTCCTAGTGGGCCATAGGAAAGGGAGCAATGGCATTTTAAAGTGGACAAGGTGACATAGTGGGAGACACGAGGGACATTTAGGAGGGGCCATTTCCTGGCTGTCGTCTTGGCAACTGTCTCTAGTGTCTGTCTGGGTCGCAGGGAATGTTTGCGGGGTGGTTCACTTTCTGCAGGGGCAGGGATGCTAGTGGCCTGTGGGTCCTGTGGCTGGGCCTACTGTCTACTAGCTGCAGCAGATGTGGTGGGCTGGTCAGTACACTGGCTAGTGGAAGGAGCCTGCTGGTGTGCTGTGTAGTCCCTCATGATGTTGGCCATGTCACCCAGCACCCCTGCAATGGAGTCCATGGTGGTATTCAAGGCCTGCAATTCTTGCTTGATCTCCTGGTGGTGATCCCTTTGCAGCCGCTGGTTCTCCTGCATGATGTTTAACACCTGGCCCATCTTGTACTGGGATTGTTAGTATGCCCCCAAGACATTAGTGAGTGTCTCCTGGGCAGTCGGTTCTCTAGGCCTGTCCTCCCTCTGGCGTACAGCTGTCCTCTGACCATCTCTGGCCCCCGTGCCTGTGTCCCCTGAATGGTTAACCCTCTCTCAGTGACTACAGGACCCTCATTGCCTTGCCTTTGTGGTGTGGAATCAGGTCCCTGTACAGGTAGGCACACTACTGATTGATGTGTCCTGGGGACAGAGGTCTTGGGATGTTGGGTGGCTGCTGTGGTGTTGGATTCTGAGGGGGGAGGCTCTGTAATGGACTGAGAGTAGGATGGGGTAGTGGACTGACCAGTGGTCCGAGATGGGTCAGGGAATTCATCCAGATCCAGAGCTCCTGAGTTACTGTCATCACTGGGGGCATCTTCTGGTGGTGGACTTGGTAGCCTTGGAACCTCTTCGCCGCTGACATTAGCTGGGGCACCTGTGGGGATGTAAGTGGTGTATTATGCCACATGTCTGTGACATATTCTGCATCCCTAGCTTCCCCAATGTTATTGCTGTTGCCCTGCCACCTTTGGGTGTGTATGGTGATGGATTGTGGGATTGTTCGTTCTCCATGCTGTGCATGCATTGGCGGTGGGTGTACATGCAAGGCTGGAAGGGATGTGCATGCAGTGGGTATGGCATGCAGGGCTTCACATTTCATTTTGGTAATTGTGGTGGAGCACTGTGTGGGATGGACTGGGGTGATGGGTGTCAGGGTGAGGGGTGGTGGTGGCATGCAGGTATCGGGGAGTGATAGGTAGTAAATGTTGACTCACAGTCCACTCCAGTGAGTCCCTCAGGATGCAGGATTGCCAAGACTTGCTCCTCCCATGCTATCAGCTGTGTGGGAGGAGTTGGGGGTCAACCGCATGTCCTCCTGATGGTGAGCTGGTGCCTTGCTGCAATGGAACGCACCTTCCCCCATAGGTCGTTCCACCTCTTCCTTATGTCGCCCCTTGTGCTTGGATGTAGTCCCACAGCGTTCACCCTGTCCACAATCCTCTGCCATAGCTCCATCTTCCTGGCAATGGAAATCTGCTGGACCTGTGCTACAAACAGCTGTGGCTCTACCCTATTTCTTCAACCATGACCTGCAACTCCTCATCAGTGAAACAGGGGTGCCTTTGTGGGGACATGGGTGTTGTGTGATGTGTGTATGTTGTGCAACAGGTGGCATGAGAAGTGGTGGGGTATGTGGTGTGTGGTGCATGACGGATGAATAGGGAGTTGTGATATGTGTGTGTAGTACTCTTTAGGATTGTCGTAGCAGAGTCTAGCCATTTTTGCAAAGGATTGTGGGTGATGTGGGGGGGGTGTTTTATAGTGCAGTTGGTGGATGTGTGGGGTGTGTGTATTTGTGTCAGGTGTGGGTTTTTTGTTCTGGCCAATGTTGTCTTGTTTTGTATTTGGGTGGCCATTTCTGCCGTGGCCGTGTACACCGCCAAAGGTTTACCGCTGTTGAATGTCCGTTGTGGTGATTTGTGGGTCATTATTTGGAGGGTGTTGTATTAGTGGTGTAACGGTATGGGTGGTAGTACCAACAGTTTATCACATTTAGTGAGTCTGGCGGATTTGTGGTTATGGCTGTTTTCTGTCAGTTTTGTATGTATGTGTCATAATCTGGCGGATGGATGTCCACCTCCGCGGCAGTATGCTGGTGGCAGTCAGCGCGGCCAGTCAGCGCCAATGTCAGAATGAGGGCCTATGTGTTAATCACACTTTACCTGGTATATCATATTTATTGCTCTCTTTTTGGATATGCCTTCTAAAGTGTGTTCAACGCACTGTTGTACTACTTGCTTTGTTTTCTTTTGAAAATATTAACTATAGATAAAAACACTCTTTCTGATCTCACCACAGATTCCTAAATTACCAGGCGCCCGGACTATGTCAAAGAGTTTTTTGACGTTGTAATACTCCCCACTGACCTACAGCAGGTGGTAATGTCAGGCTTCACTGTGGAACCGTGAGGAACCACAGTAGATGCTTTCATGGCTACTATATGACCCTTAAACAACCGTTTCGTAGTTCTTTTCCATGCCATAACAAATGACAAGGACAATATAAGGGAACAACCAAAATCTCAGACGACAAAAGGTGGGGGAGAGGTAAGTAATCTGCAGGAAGGTGCAGGCCCTTCAGAATGGACATTACCAAAGGTTAAGTAAATTGTTATTTTGACGGATGCACTTGCCTCTTGAGGAGACCACTTCACATTTATGAGGACCTCTTCAAGTTGAGCCTCCCAACCCTACAGGGAAGCGTCTCTCACATGTAATACCTTTGACAAGGAGACTCGATTCGCTGTGCCATAAAGTAGGCTGCATAGCTAAGTCTACCATTTAAAGTCTGTTTGAACTGATAAGATAAAGGAAAAACATTAAAATCCTGATAATGGACATAACAAATTCTATTTATCTTTACAAATCCACTGCAGAGAACGCATACTTAGGTTGAACCCCAAGAACCAGAATGATCCGAAAAACAATAAGACCCAACCTTTTTTGGCAATCAAATATATAAATGTATATAAATACACATGAATACTTAAATGCCTCCTCTTATATTTGGTGCATGAGACAACATCATACAGATGCTACGAAAAAGAAAAGTCTCTATTCTCAGTGGTTGAGATACCTGACCCCATAACAAACCCCATGCTATTAGCTTCTATTGCCAGGAGGCCATATAGCTTTCTACCTCAGCACTAAAATATTCTTCAGCTCCTTTGAGGAAAATGTGAAGTAATTTTATTTTGTTCAGATCTTCCTTTGCTTGTCTTTCTTTGTTTTCACATCCAAATTTATTTAAGTAGGTCAGAAATGGCCTGAGCAGAAACTTCCCAAACAAACAGAGAGGGAAATCTGATGATGCTGACAACCTTGGTGCACCCCCTGAATTCAGAGAAAAGTAAACATGTAATATAATCATGGAGCACACATATAGGCTGCAATTCTTCTATCCACCTGGCGGTACAACCCCGTCTGTAGTGACCTACTAGTTCTCTCTGCAAACAGAAAGCAATACAGAGGTGAGAAGCAGTCATTGGCCATGTATACTAAGGGGTAAAGTTTCACAAACCAGGCAAAATGAGGTCCAAAATTCAACATCACCTGGCAGTGAAAATATATGTGTGCACAGGATAACTGTTTGACAAGCGATTTTGGTCCCTTAGTGGATCCAATGTCTACTGATCCATTTCTATCAGTTTGTATAAACTTTATTGTTCACTGCAAGTATCTGAAATTGTCTTTATAGGTCCACTGTATGTTCCCTTTTCCATGAAATGTACTACGCCTACCAGAAAACCTTCTAGTGTAGGTCATCAGCAATTTATATGAGCCTGTACTATATATTCTGACAGTACCCTCCCCTTTATCCAAGCTTCCCCCAAGCTTTTGTTGAGGGGTGTGATGGAACTTGTACACCAATCTAGAGGAATTAATATCTGTGGCAGGCTCCCATGATCTCTGTACCACAATGTGCCTCATTCTACTAGATACTTCTTCTCGTGTCCATAATCTTATTGGCCTCTTACTCAGATCCTCCATGAAACTTTAAGGGAATTGGTTTAGTGGCCATCCTTTGCACTGAATGCCAAGGTTTTAAGAGCTGACGTGGTATGGTGCACAACATAATGGTGGACGGAGATGCAGCCCGAGTAATTACAAGTGGCTGAAATTAATTCAAAATTCCATCCATTACTCTTTTGCATACTTCAGGGTGATGCCCTATGTGGGACAGGTATGGCCAGACATGGGTCCCATGCACACTATGCCACTATAACCAAGCTATACTCAACTGATGAGCCCTGATAAGGTTGTAACCGGTCTTGGGTTGCTTGTGTTCCAGTTCATGGAAGGCTTGACAGTTTGGGCTGGACTGTTCCTACTGGAGCAGGATCAAGACTTATTTGCATATGGCTGGGTCCAAACTAAAGCGGCGGAATGTGTGCCAATTAGGAAAAACAGAGAATAATTGAATGCTCAAAAAGACCCCAAACCGCCAAAAATCCAATAAGGGGAACTTTAGATATGAATTTTCAAGGTTTTAAGTACAATTAGCCTCAAAAAACTATTGCTGCAATGCAAGTCACCTTGTTGCGGTAGACTGGGACATAGGCTTTTTTCAGGCCGATCACAATGGAGCAGGGATCGGATACACCAACCAAGTTCAACCCGGGTTGAGGTTTTACCTTAAACTCAGTCTCAAGAATTGAAGGCAAAATCATTCATCTGGGCATTGCATTAGGATGCATCCTAGGAAGGATCTACAGTGTCGGATATCCATTAGATGAGGTCCCAGTGAAGCCCTGGTTTAGGCAGGAAAAGCTCCAAGAGGTAAAATTCTAATTTCTCATCCAAGGAAGCCCTCTCACCGGTTGGATACTTTTGGCATCTTCAACTGGACAAGCTTTCTATTTTCAAATATGACCCAATGTATATGTTGGCAGTAAGGGAACTCTGTCTCAAGGGAGAAGAACCTCCCCACTGTCATAGTAACACTCTGTTCCACTGTGGCCAAACTTCTTTGATGGCCCTGAGGAGTAAGGGGCATTGGAGGCTGATCTGTTGCTCTACCCACCTAATTAGGATGGGCGGAATGACACAGCAATCTTCACTGTCCATCACCACCATGAAAACCCAGTTGGTAAGGGCCAGTGAAAACTACCAAGTGGCCTCCTCGCTATGGGAGTCCGGCATTGAAATATTTCATTTATTTTTTAAAATCCCATTTTGGGATTTTTGTTTTGAAAATAAAAACAGAAAACTGTTTGGTACAGGAAACAGAAAAATGCACTGACAGGAACCAACATGTTGGCGGATCATGACAATGCTTTATAAATCATCACTAGCTTGGCATTCATTTAAAATTCTCAGATTACTATCAGAATTAAACCAGAAAAAGTAGAATCCTAAATTCGGTGAGGAACATTATATAACATTACTGTAAGACATTTCAGCTATCCAAAAAATGCACTAAATTTGTCTGTTTAATAAATGCAACAAAATATTGAGCAAATTTATTGAACAAAATCAAAGTATCTTCACATTTTTCATTACATCTTCAGGTGGCAAAGAGATAAAGATGTTGGGGTAGTGCCAATAGTTTACCTGTCTTGCATCAGTACAAAGCCCTGATTGTGGCAAAAAACATACAGCTTATATATATGTGCCCTTGTGGCTTCTTATTCTCTGTCTTGAATGCAATACAAATTTCTCATTTTTAGGGTCGAGCGTGCAAGTGCTCTGTCCCTGTCATTATCTCTCTACAGGTTTGTAACCACGCCCATCAGTTTGGTTGGTTCTGGGCTTGCCTTTTAAAATTCGTTTGACTGGATTAGTGAAAGGTATGCATACATCATGCCTTTTCCGGTGTTTAGCCCTCCTTGAGTGCACCAGCCTACTACTGAAAACATACGAGGCTCCATGTTTTCCGTTTGGTTTCTGAACTACTTTTTCCATTTATTTTTTGGGCATCGTGATCTCGCTGGGCAGTAGTCGAGCACTTTGCATAACACTGACCCTGTTACATATATAATTGCACTTTTGTCAATATGTTTCACTGTGACCGAACTTCTGTTTCCTTTTCTGTGTCTCCTTCACGCTAATGGCGACCATCGGCTTGCTTTGTGAAACTGTTTTACTTTACATTTTCAGTTTATGTGGCAAGAAAAGTCAGATTAGGAGTTTACAATGCTAATTGCTCTAACTTGTTTAAATATAGCTTCTTTTGTGCACTGAGCAGTCCTGAAAACTCATAAAGAGTCTATATTTGAATCCACATTTATTGTTCTTGCATTAACATCAGTGATATGATCTGTATCCCTTGGGTACTCAGGTGTTTACAACTAATGAGACAGGAGGTAATATACCGTAGGAAGGCATTTTGACTTTCAATTGGTTAAGGTTACCTGGCGGTGTTTCAGTCGTTCATTGGTTGTAGAACCCCCCTAACTGTAGACTCTATTGTTTTTGGCTAGGGCAATGCTTGCCAGTTTCTCATGTCTTTGATGTCCAGATGCGTGTGCCAAACAAAGCATTTATCTGTGGCACACCTGACCCCGCAGGGGAGACAATGAGTTCACATTTTCCTGCCTCCCCACTCCACATGCTCGTTGTAACATCTTTTGATGCACATTGACATGGCTTTCACCACATTTGCATAAAAGGTGACAACACTTTGCTTGGATTTTAGTGGCTCACAGCGCTGCTGATTAGTCAAAACTTGTTGCTCAAATTATCTTATATGAACAAAGTGGAACATGTATATATGTTTTCAAGCTGGCGTGTGATTAGAATATAACATGTGCTTGAATAGTTAAGGATGAGGCACTGTGTATTTCCTGTTAATTAGGCACGTCTGTCAAATCCTCACAAAATGGCCCCACAATCATTGTGGTAATTCCAGGTTTTATTTTGGACATTATTGCCACACAGATGCCTCCCAATGTATAATGCTTCCCCTATAATAATGGTGGTGCCTCTTTATATTTTACATGCATTACTGGCACTGGGTTGTTCTCCCTTGGGTAACGCTTGCCTTGCGTTACTCTTGACATAGTGTTTACATTCCGGGCATGGTGCTACCAAAGCCTGGTGTAATGCTTGCTCTAGCATATTGTAATAATTCTCAGTATATTATATTAAGGTAGGCATGATGGTGTCCACCCCTTTGGTAATCATTGGCATAATGTTGGGCTCCTTGGCATAACCATGATGACCTATAGAGTAATGATTGCATTTAAAAATTATTGGTAATTTCAGCTGTATTGTGGTGTCTTTGGCATCCCTGGTATAACCCTTGCATTGACAGGCCAGAAGCTATTCTTTGCCTAATGGTGCCTGCCCACATAATAACACTAGCATGTCTAGTGCTGTCAACTTTAAAATCGTGTTTTTCATTCAAGTAGAAAACATTTGCTTTGGGCAAATTTGGGTTATTTAGCCGAAACTAAAATCTTGCATTCTAAGGCAAAACATATGCGATTTCAGAAACTTGCAAAGTCAATAAGTTTCGTCATATATTTAGATCTGATAGTTAATTTATAACAGCGCTAAATTGGGCTGATGGTTTTCAGGGATCAGCACCAGAACTTATTTGTCAACAGCAGCACTTATGATAGATGCCACATGGTGTAGCTGTTTGTGTAATTTAGAGATGAGCAGACAAAACAGTTGCTTTTTAATTCAATACACATGAAAAACAACTAATACTTGCCACCCAAGCCATTTTTAGGGTCGAGTGCATAAGCGCTCTAGAGCCTGTTGTAATCTCTCTGTGGGCTTTGAACCACGCCCACTCTTGCTATTCATTCTTTGTTGTGCTTCTCTTAAATGCTTCAATTTTATTGGGGCATTTGGTGAAATGTCCCTCCTTGGTGTGCTGAGTTTTATCCCCTGGCGTATTAACTAAGTGAACATTCCTGAACATTTCTTTTGGCCATTACACTACGTCACGCTTGCTCCTGTTACAGCGTTTGATGCCCCCTCCTCTCGTTTCGGTTTGCCTTAATTCCCAGTTGTGATCCTTTCTAGATATTCAGGCAGGGAGCTCATGGCAGCAGTGGTGCTTTGAATCAGCTTGCTTCTGTCAACTGTTTTACACTTCATTTTCAGTTTATGTGGCAAGAAAAGTCCAATTAGGAACTTACAACGTCAATTGCTCTAACTTGAGCAAATGCAAGACCCATTGCATTGCAAATATTTGTTTTCACATTGTTTCCTCTGTAGTGGGCGAAAGAATGCAAAAGAAAAACCTCAGAGTAAATTTCCTGGTTTTTATAACTCTAATATGACCAAATAATTTCATATCATGACAATACTGCATGACCACAGTCTGTAACTTAAGAAAAGGGATTAACTACTTAACTCCCATCAACCATTTTTAAATCCTTTTCAGATTCTTTAAGCCAATTTTATTTTTGCTGATCTAAGTACACCCTTTACTACTCCTCTAAAAATGTCTCAAAATGTAATGCACATGCATCATTTTAGGAGTAAAAATAGGAACAAAATTGAGACTGTTTTCATTTGCTAAAGGTTCCATGGGCCTCGTGTACTAATATTCCAAATAGGAAATTGTAAATTGCAAACATTATTGATTCACAATTCATAATTTCTTATTTGGAATTTACTACAATGTACTCAGTAGAAGTGGTCAAAATTTGGCCACCGACCACTACCGAATGGATTGGTATTTTGCGACCCAACCTATTATATATTAATAGGTTGGTTAACAAAATACTGAATCTTAGTGGGTTGCAATTCAACCTACCTCATAAATGTGAAGGAGGTTAGTTGCAAATTTAGACCCACTATGATAGACTACGATCAGCAGAACACAATGTCTCTCATTGCTTTTAAATGCAGTGATAAGGAAAATACGATGTGTTTAAAAAAAAGTTAAACATTTTACAGCCTTTTTTTATAAGCAAGCAGTGACCTCAGGGGTGCTGATCCTAAAACATGTATTTGTCCACAATGGAAAAGGATCCCTCTGGGACACCTTGCTGTTTGCGAATGGTTACCACCTCCATTGATTTGGTGGTAAACTATTAACGTTTTGCACCTCATTTGACTTCGTAGTAAACAATTTGAAGGGCAACTAGATTTCTGGTGCAAAATATTAATACATAAATAAATTAAGGAAATGGTATTTGGACCCCCTTCCAGATTGCTATTGAGTATTGTCTCACAAACCCAAATTGAGATTCAATAACATGTTTCTGAATCACAATTTGGGTTTTGTACATTTAAAAATGCAGATTTAAGGTCAGAAAGACTCTGATTTGACCTTTGCTACTGTAAAATTGCCTTGTACATGAGGCCCATAGTTTCTCACTAATACATAGCCTTTTTTATTTCATTGACTATTTCTGATATGTAATTATGAAGTCAAATTATGAAAAAAACTTCTCTATTCTATGTCAGGAGCAGAGGCAAGGATTACTCTACTTTCTTAGCTTTATTTTTAAGAGCCGCTATACTTTATAACACTTTTTCTCAAACTACCTTTCCGACGAACCTTAGGAAAGGAAAGAAAAAAAAACAAGAGTCCAACCACAGGCA
The DNA here is from genome assembly GCF_031143425.1 of Pleurodeles waltl. Taxonomy (NCBI): domain Eukaryota; kingdom Metazoa; phylum Chordata; class Amphibia; order Caudata; family Salamandridae; genus Pleurodeles; species Pleurodeles waltl. Next base: position 224,337,543 of record NC_090440.1, read on the forward strand.
GGAAAGATCGTGTTATACAGTCCCTTCTCTCTCTACTCTACCTTTTTCTCCGCTACTCCACGGCCCCTCAAATAAATTACTCGCGTCTCCAGCAAGGATTTGGGTTTTTCTGTTGTTAAAGACTGATTGTGCATGTTTTTGGCTAATCGTTTTTTTATTCCTCACATCGTTCAGATCCTGCACAAGCGCTCACCAATCCTTACAAAGGCTGTTGATTTGGCTATGCAGGGCCCATGACATGGTCAGGTCCTCAGACCTGTGCAGGGTCCTGTAGGCGGCCTTGGCAGAGATGTGTGACTCTCTGGCCCTGCGATCGAAGCGTTCGAGCCGAATCTCTGACTTCAAAGGAGCCGCACGCCCGATCACAGAGACCTTTGTTTTTCCTCAGATTGCCTGTGGCCTGACACCCCGTTTTCAGGGCTTTGTATATGTATTTGGTGAAAACATTGGCATTTGCTTCTAGCGCAGCATAGTGCATAAAGGAGAATGACCTAGGCATTTATACCCTTGCATAACCAAGTATGTTATCAGTGTACCAGGCCCGCAGCCCATAGCAGGCCTCCTAAAACAATAACTGGTATCCTCAGTGCCACACACTACTGCACCCAGGCCACTGACACCTTCCCTCATCGAAGAGGAGGCCATAAAAACGTACCCTTTGATGGCAAATTTTGTGAGGCAGTGGATGCGTCCATCCACAGACCAATCTCATATGCCCTGACTCCCTATGAGAAGTTCTTACAGCAGCTGGTACAAAATTGTCCTGGGCCCCTCTTTACGAGGGAAGACTTAGTTGGACCCTCGGTCCCACAACCTCCGGGTCAGTCAGGAGCACTGCCTACAAAGGCAAAAGCAAAGGCGAAAGCCAAACATAAACGTGATCAGGTTGCTGACCTAGAAAACTTCGAGAGGCTAAAAAGGGCTTTCCTTTCCCGCAGCATGTCCCCTTTTGCAGACCCTTCACGACTAACCTCCCATCCTGAGGGCCACAACACAGGTGCCTATGGCTCAGACCTAATACCGCCACAGGGCCCTGATCTGGATTACTCTCAAGGAGATTCAGATGGCCGCACAGACCCTTCCTTTCCCTGGCGCTCTTCTTCTGATGATTCCTTAACTTCTGTTTCGTCCAACCCAACCACCGACACGGACTGACTGTGGGCATGCTGGACCCTGAGGACATACTCCCTCCCTGCTCCTCAGAATGCCTACAGATGAAGCAAGCATTTGCAATGCAATAGGTCTCGTATTTTCTTGAGGTAAAGTTATTGGCATTTTAAATTCATAATTTGACTTTTCATGCCACAGCGTGTAACTAAATCACTGCCATTTACCTTCTTCCTCTGTATTAAAACATATACAATTATCATATAAACCTTTATCAGAAATACATTTTTGGCGCTGGAGTAACGGTGTCATCGGGCCTGGCGAAAGAAAGGAAAATAGTTGACAACAGTAATTAGAGTTGAGTGAGGTCCATAGGTCTCTGGGCCCTGGAGACACTGCGCCTGTTGCTCTAATGATAACTTGGCCTCAGGAGAGAAAGCGGATGGGACAGAAAAAGAGAATCAAATGGAATACAACAGACAAAGGGAAGAAAGAGAAGGGGTCGCAAATAAAGAAGGGGAAGAAAGAATGAGAAAATGAAAACACAACTAAGAGAAGAAATAGTGCAAAAGTGTGAGAGAAAAGAAAAAAGGGAAGGATGCTAGCGAACGAAAGATAGAGGAAAAAATAATGAAAAAAGTGTGAAAAGAAAGAGAAAAATGAACATTAGAGAAAAAAAGAGACTGCGAGAGAAACAAGCAGTAAAAGAACCAGGGAATGTATGTACTGAAACATTTCCTACAGACACAGAATGGGAAACCCACTTTGACACTTCGGTCCTGATGGGTAATGTGTGGCTTCTACATACAGAAGAGAAAAAATACGGATTTATAGTTGAACGTGAATTGACAGATAAAGGTAAGAAAAACACCAGAGAAAGGAAGGAAGAAAAGATCTAAAAAAAAAGAGAAAGGATGCATACTGAGTCAAAGAAAAGAACAAATAAAAAAAGATAAAGAATGAAGGAAAGTAAAAAAAATAGTGAAAGAATGAACATTTAATGAAGAAAAAAGAGAAGAAACAAGGAAAGAAATAACCAAGATTTTGCGAGTTTGAAAGAGGATGTTAAAAATGGGGTCTATAGTTAGAAGTCGGTTTGAACCCTGTCCAAGTAGGGACCCTCACTCTACTCAAGGTAAGGGAGATACCTGCTCAGATAACCCCTGCTCACCCCCTTGGTAGCTTGGCACGAGCAGTCAGGCTTATCTCAGGAGCAATGTGTAAAGCATTTGCACATAACCCACAGTAGTACAGTGAAAACACTACAAAAGGACACTACACCAGTTTTAGAAAAATAGCCAATATTAATCTGTGTAAAACAAGGCCAAAACAATAAAAATCCAACATACAGTGATAAAGATATGAATTTTGTAAGATTTATCTTACAAATACAGTTCCTTGAAGTCGATAGGTCCACCTGAGGCTATCACGGCATCGTGATCAACAAAACCAACAGTTTAGGTCGGCCACGGCTTCATGGACCACCTATGATCACGGGGAGACCTGCAAACAGTACCTTGGATCCTCACGGTGAGCTCTGGGGTGTCGGTTCCGGAGTCTGTGCGGGAGTCGTTGGGCCCTTGAAGTCACACGCATGCAGATCGAACTCCGGGCTGATGAAGTCAGGAGCGCTGGCGTGGATGGCGTCAGGGCTGCGGTGCAAAGCGAGATGATGTGATGTGCGGTGCCACAGGTCACGATGCAGGTAGCGGCTTGGTGACAGTGTCCAGCGACGTCGGTGAGACCAGGGCTGCGGTGTGAAGCAGGGTGGTGCAACGGACAGTGTCACCAAGTCACGGTGCAGGCAGCGGTGCCGTTGTTGCTGAAGCGCTGTCGTCTGTAGGCCTAAGCCAGCAGTGTGGGACAGGACGGTGCTTAGTGACCCTCACGAGCAGTGTCCACAGGCCACAGTGCAGGCAGGATGCCTGGTGACAACACTGGAGTCGATGATGCTGGCGTCAGTGGACTGGGGCTGCCGCGTGGGACAAGAAGGTGCTTCACATACCTCACGAACGGTGTCCAGAGGCCACGGTGGAGGCAGCGACGCCGGTGTCAGCAGGAGCGGCGGCACCGGGGATGCCCAGGCTGCGGTGTGAGCAGGCAATGCCGGAGAGCAGGACCCACAGGTAGCGGTGTGAGCAGCGGCTCGATGAAGTCATCCGATGCCGGTGTCGGTGAGACCAAGGTTGTGATATGAAGCAGGGCAATGTGACTTCGTGCGGCGCTGGCAGGTCACACTGCAGGCCAGCGGTGTCGTTGGCGGTGTTGTGGTGGTTTCTCCTCTTGAGCAGCAAAAAACGCACAGTTGCTGGTGCTGCAGGTCAAGGAAACTGAAGTCATCGGTGTCCCTGATACTTCCAACAGGAGGCAAGCTCTACTCCAAGCCCTTGGAGAACTTTCTCAAGCAGGACACACAGCAAAGTTCACCCTTTGCACTCTTCTAAGGCAGAAGCAGAAACTGCAGGCCAGTCCAGCAAAGCAACACAGCAAAGGTACAGTACTCCTCCTCCATCTCTTCAGCTCTTCTCCTTGGCAGAGGTTCATCTAGATTCTGGGAAAGATTCAAAAAGTCTGGGGTTTTGGGTCTTCTCCTTACACCCCTTTCTGCCTTTGAAGTAGGGAAACTTAAAAGTAAAGTCTCAAGTGTTTGTGAGATCCTTCTTTGTCCAGGCCAGGCCCTAGACACATACCAGGGGGTCAGAGGCTGCATTGTTTGAGGGTAGGCACAGTCCTTTTAGGTGTAAACAACCACTCCTCCCTCCCCTCTAGCTCAGATGGCTCATCAGGATATGCAGGCTACACCCCACCCCCTTTTGTGTCACTGTCTAGAGAGGTGCAAAACATCCCACCTGTCAAACTGACCCAGACAGACAATCCACAAACAGGCAGAGTCACAGAATGGTTTGAGCAAGAAAATGCCCACGTTCTAAAAGTGGCATTTTCAAACACACAATTTAAAAACCAACTTCACTAAAAGATGTATTTTTAAATTGTGAGTTTAGAGACCCTAAACTCCACATTTTTATCTGCTCTCAGTGGGAATCTGTGCTTTAAAGGATATTTAAAGGCAGCCCCCATGTTAACCTATGAAAGATATATGCCTTGCACAGTGAAAACCGAATTTGGCAGTATTTCACTGTTAGGACATCATATAAAATACAAATAGTATATGTCCTACCTTAAACATACACTGCACCCTGCCCCTGGGGCTACGTAGGGCCTACCTTAGGGGTGTCTGACATGTAGTAAAAGGGAAGGTGTAGGCCTGGCAAGTGGGTATACTTGCCAAGTCGAATTGGCAGTTTAAAACTGAATACACAGATACTGCAGTAGCAGTTCTGAGCCATGTTAACAGGGCTACTTATGTGGGTGGCACAACCAGTGCTGCAGGCCCACTAGTAGCATTTGATTTACAGGCCCTAGACACCTCTAGCGCACCTCACTAGGAACTTATTAGTAAATCAAATATGCCAATCATGGATAAACCAATCTACAGTACAATTTATATGGGGAGCACTTGCACTTTAGCACTGATTAGCATTGGTAAAGTGTGCAGACAAAATAAACCATCAAAAATAGACCCGAAAAAATAGGAGGAAGAATGCAAAAAGTTTGGGGATAACCCTGCAAAAAGGGCCATTTCCAACAGAGGAGATAGCTTAGAAAGAGGGGGAAAAAAGGGAGAGGAGGAGAAATAAACACTTGAAAAAAAGAGCAAAATTGTTAACGTGGATTTTAAGAGCTGGAAAGAGAAAAGTGGGGGAGAAAGGACACATTGAGTGTAAACAGAATAAAAGAAATAATGGAGTGAGATAGGTGAAACAAACCCTCCCAAATAAAGATAGCAGTTAAGAATAGATTTATTTGGTTCCCCCAGGTACTTAAACAGAAGTCAGAGTGAGGGACAGCTGGGGGCACTGCAGAAAAGCAGGAGGTATATTAGCAGAGTTTTATGTGAACCCCAATATAGCAATATTGGGCCACTTCAGATCAGGATTGAGGGTACAGACTCAGCTGTGGTCCGGCCCAGTGCTGGAATAACAGAAAGGCAGCAGGTGAGAAATGAGAAACAAAGCGCTGTGTAATTCCTGGTATTGGAATAATGGGGTGCTGCAGGTTAGGGTTGAGGTGCACTGACAGAGTTGTATGTGGGCTGCAGTACTGGAATAGTAACGTGCACACAAGGTCAGAAGTGAGGTATGTTAATTGAGATATGTGTGGAACCTAGTATTGGTGTGCCAGTGTTGCCAAGTATTAGCCTGGAAGTGCCCTGGTGAAGCTGAAAGTAGGGCCCAGTATGAGAGTGGCATTGCCTCCGAGCCACAGAAGCGAGGATTCCTGAAGTGCATGTGTGTGAGCCTTAGTACTGAGAAGAAATGTGCACTGAATGTTAAAATTGATCTATTCTGGCACAGCTGTGGTGGTTCCCATCAACAGTGATGTTGAATGTTAGACTTGAGGTGGGCTGGCTGAGCTGTGTTTTGCTCTTTGGGGTCCAGTATTGGCTTGCCAGTGGGACTGAATATTAGGATTGAGCTCCTGTAATGCAACTGAATGTGAGTGGGGTCCCAGTATACGAAAGGAAGTGACCTCGCCGGGGTAGAACTGAGGTGCACTGACGGAGCTCCACCGAGATCCTAGCACTGGAACACCAGAGTGTACTAAGTGTAAGAACTGAGGTGCCCAGCCACACAGTGTATGTGGGGTTCTGTCAATGCCACGACTGAGGGCTTGGAGTGTGTGAATTGAGGTGCACTGATGGAGCTGTGCCCGAGGTGCCAGTACTGGAACAGCAGAGTGTACTGAGTGCAAGAACTGAGATGCTCTGGCAGACAGCGTGTGTGGGGTTCCTGGCCCTGCATGGCTGAGGGCTTGGAGTATGTGAACTGTGGTGCAATGATGAAGCTGAGAACATACTTACTAGAAGAACTGATGTGCTCTGGCAGACAGCATGTTTGGGGTTGATGGCACTGGCACAGCAGGAGAGTTGGAGTGTGTAAACTGTGGTGCACTGATGGAGCTGCGCCCGAGGTCCCAGTACGGGAGCAGCAGAGTGACTGACTGGAAGAACTGAGGTGCTCTGACAGACAGTGTGTCTGAGGTTCTGGCATAGCTGAGGGGCTTGGAGTGTGTGAACTGAGGTGCACTGATGGAGCTGCGCCTGAGGTCCCAGTACTGGAACAGCAGTGTGTACTGACTGTAAAAACTGAGGTGCTCTGACAGACAGCATGTGTCTGGTTCGGGCACGGCTGAGGGGCTTAGAGTGTGTGATCTGAGTTGCACTGATGGAGCTGTGCGCGAGGTCTCAGTACTGGAACAGCAAATTGTATTGACTGTAAGAACTGAGATGCTCTTGCAGACAGCGTGTGGCGTTCTGACACAGACACAGCTGAGGGCTTGAAGTGTGTGAGCTGTGAGTGGGATCCCAGCATGGAGCAGAAGTAGGCACTGTCTCTGAGGATTGCGGAGCCCTGGTAGAGCTTGGTGAGGAGTCCCGATACTGGAACAGCAGTGGGCACTGAGTGCTTGGGAGGAGGTGCTTTGGCTAAGCTGCATGTGGGTAGCAGAGCTGAAAGAGCAGGGACACTATACAAAGGCTTCCTAGGTGGCATCATGTTACGTCTGGGGGCGAGGCCTTTGGGTTGCACACGCAGGCAAACCAAACGTGACCAAAATAACAGCCTGATTTATAGCCTTGCTTACAGCTAAGCTCATAAACTGAGGTGCTCAGGCAGACAGCATGTGTGGGGTTCTGGCACAGGTGAGGGCTTGGGGTGTGTGAACTGCCATGCACTGGAGCTACGCCCAAGGTCCCAGTACTGGAGCAGCAGAGTGTTCTAACTGCAAGAACTGAGGTGCTCTGGCAGACAGCGTGTGTGGGGTTCCTGGCATGGCTAAGGGCTTGAAGTGTGGGAACTGCAGTGCACTGATGGAGCTACACACAAGGTCCCAGTACTGAAGCAGCAGACTGTACTCACTGCAAGAATTAAGGTGCTCCGGCAGACAGCATGTGTGGAGGTTTCTAGCACTGGCACAGCTGAGGGCTTGGAGTGTGTGAATTGCTGTGCACTGATGGAGCTGCGCCCAAGGTTCCCAGTACTGGAGCAGCAGAGTGTACTGTCTTCTAGAACTGAGGAGCTCTGGCAGACAGCGTGTGTGGGGTTCCTGGAACTAGCACTGCTGAGAGCTTGAAGTCTGTGAACTGCTGTGCACTGATGGAGCTGGGTCTGAGGTCCCAGTACTGGAGCAGCAGAGTATAGTGACTGCAAGAACTGAGGTGCTCTGGCTGACAGCATGTGCGAGGTTCCAGGCACTGGCACAGCTGAGGGCTTGGAGTGTGTGAACTGAGGTGCACTGATGGAGCTGTGAGTGGGATCCCAGTACGGAGCCGAAGTGAGCATTGTCTCTAGGGACTGTGGAGCCTTGGTAGAGCTGGGTGCCTAGACTATAAGAAATTACAAGTTATCCTCTGCCCTTGCTCTCACCACACAGGCAGGCATACTTGGTAAAGAAATCCAGCCCAAGGAAGCATGGGAGCCAGGCAGCTGAGAGACTGTGCAGAGAGCACACAAAGACCAAATGTGACCATGATAACAGCGTGATTTATAGCCTTGTTTACAGGTAACCTCAGAGGAAGAATGCTCTGCAAATGAAAAGGGGAGCTTCCCTGGACAGGAGCAGGAAACAAAGTACATAAAAGTCCCCTACAGACCATATAAACAGGACAAAGCTTAATTATACAGTAGTTGGTCCCTGCTCCCACACAGGAGAAGGAGGGTCAAAGAGGCATGACTGACCATTAGCAAGCAAGGATTTTTAAATGACACTGAAGCTAACAAATGAAATAGCTGGAAGCCCACAGAAGAAGTATACTTAAAAGTATACAAGAGGTCATACGCTTACGCTTGACCTAAAAAGTTCAAGATCGTCTGCTGCTGCCCACTACTCAAAAGGGCCTCAGAGATGCACTGTTTGTGCTGTTCTTCATCTTTTACTTTTAACACATTTCATAACTATGCTGCGCTAAGCCAGCAACCGTCAGCCAGTGCTGTTTAAGGCTTAATAACTCAGGAGATGAAGCACGATAGTAAAGCACCTACTGTGGTCATACTACCACAAACATAAACATACTTTGAGGGGAAGTGTTCATGCTCAGTGTACGTTCAGAGTGCCTTGCTAAGCCAGCAACCATCAGCCAATGTTGTATAAAACTTAATAGCCCATGAGATGAAGCACAATGTTAAATTGCAAAAAAGCACAAAAAACAAACACACTTTGAGGAAGTGCTCATGCTCTGTGCAAGTTGAAAGTGCCTTTCTAAGCCAGCAACCATTAGCTGAAGTTGTTTAAAACGTAATAACCCAGGAGATTAAGCACAATGTTAAATCATCTACTCCGTTCATATCTCCACAACAAGTGGGCCTCCGGCCTCACTCCCACCACCAGAGACCGCACGCAAGCACACTCGGTAAAGAGAAGGGATTGCTGAAGCAGATAGGTTAATAAGAAATATTAATGAGTGTTATGCATTTTGATTAACAAGACAATGATAGAAAATTAAACGTAGAAAAGTTAATGTGCACGTTTGAAAATGTGCCCACGGAGAGTGACAGCCAGTTTATACGAATTTGTACTAAAATTATTAAAAATACATAAAGTATTGAAAATGTACAAAAATAATGTAGTACTATGTCATATTGAGATGTATAACTTGTGGTTTGCATTATATTGTAGAGTTAACTTAGCTGAAGTTGTGGCCTGGTTTTGCCAGGCCTCATGCAGAAGCTGAATTACTAGCACTGTAGAGAAGCTGATGTATTGAACTGACCGTGAACCATTTGCTATTAAAGCCTGCTTATCTAGAATATTCTGCAATGTACCGATGGACAGGAGATGAGTGAATCAAATCGCAACATATGTTGTGTAGAGCAGACAAGATGTACTTTCCCAGGACTCGAACAATAGAGACACTGACTGAAGAAGAAGATGCAACATTTTCGATACCTGATGAGCCGGATGATGAGGACATTGTACAGTGAACCAATCAATGAACTGGGAATGGCGTAATCTTAGAACTTATAGATTCATAAAATACACATTATTGGCTAGGGTAATAACTGGGGATTGACTGGCCAATTAGGAATTAGAGGGGTGGACTGGAAAACCTTAATAAAAAGTCATTTTTAAAGGGCAAAATCGTCAGATGTGAGTGGTGAATCGTAGGATTTGTGGTACTTTCCAATGAGATAACATGCCCTTCTCATTATTATTCCATATGTAACAACACTGCTGGTAAACCTCTCAGACCTGTTTACTGGGTATATTTATAGATGCATTGCCTCGCAGATAACTGGGACAGATAACTGTAATATTATGGAACAAACTAGTGGCTACCATCCTGTTAATTACTCTATTATATTTAGCTTCTTTTGGAAGGGTAGACAATCACTCTGTGAAAGTCAAGAGAAACAATCAGCTTTCAGAGGGCGATTGTACAACCTACTATTTCTTGTCATATATAGTGACTTGTTTCATATTGTTGAACAGTTTTACTTTGTATTGTGGGTCTCCAAATGTGTTGGGCTGCACAGTGTGGTTGCAGCATATATATCTATGGTTTAAACCATGAACAAATTAGTAGTGCCCAAATATCAGATTTTGCACTGATGGCTGACAGTAGATATTTTATGATGTTTCTTCAATATTGTGCAATTTTACCTTTTCTTGTATGATGGCTGTGAGTTCTAAATCTGCCAAATTTCATGTGTGTATGTACTTCAAGCGCAAGAATGACAGGCAAGAACAAATACCTGATGAAGGCTTCGAATAGAAGATGCTGATACTGCTCAAGAGTGGCGCAAATAATCTTCGCTTTTATACTGGGAACAATATTGTGATCCAATGATATAGGCATTCTGAATAAGCCTGAGCAGACCTAATTGCTGCATGTGAGCTTGTTGGTGATCATAAAGTTCTGAATATATTTCAGGATACAAGTTTGTCTGATCCATCTGCCAGTAGACATATGTCTCTTCTTTATAGATGTCAAACTCAATTCCAGAGGCTCTCAGCTTATCAATTTATGGACACATGTAAGTATAGAACAGGGGTGGACAGAGACGGAATCCTCATAGGATTCTACAGGTTATTGGCACTTGTGAGGTTGATGGGTCCCAGGTGGCGGCTTGCATAGGCCTGTTCTAAAGGAAGGATTCAAATCATCTGTTTGATTGGTAGAGACAACATGGCACACAAATTGTGATTATGTCACTCCAGTTTCTTTAGTGCTGGTGAGAGGTGTAGTAGCTTCCATAGAGTGGAGCGGTTAGCATATATGTTGACAAAGTCATTTGAGTGCTATGAGAACACAGTATAGTCCAATTGAAAATGATCCAAGAATTTTGAAGGTAAAGACTAGATTAAAATTGGATATATATAAAAAAATAAAAATAAAAAGATGTGAGTGGTGAATTGATGATGTCAGAAGACGCGATTCGAGATTCTCTCATTGGGCTCATTCTCTTGAGAGCCTGATGCGTTGCTGATCGATTGATCGCCTGAAGACTGATTTTGTTGCTGATCCATTCTGTGGATAGGTAGCTATGACAATGTGACTGTTAACTTTTGTGCCTTACTTTCTAGGTACCAACTGCGCTGTTTAAACAGTTTTTCTTTCAGCTAGATGTTTTCTACATTCGTGTTCTAAATTGTTTTCGCATGAAGTCCCACATGCTAATGCTAATGTGGGTTAGATAAGGTTCCTTTAGGTGACGTTGACAGTGACAAATGATTGACAAACTGATTGCTGAACTCTGCTATTAATGCTGTTGTATTCATCTTTGTTGGCTTATGCTGAAGCATTCGAGCATATGTTTTCTCAAGTCCTGATTAGATTATGGTATTGGTGGTCATTAATGAATTAATTCTGAGTGAAGTGAATAAAGTTTGAATTAACCAATGGACTAGTATTGTAACTAATAGGGAAATAAAATTGATAAAACGTGTAATTGAGTTGTGGTTATTCATGAAACGATTGATGAGTAGTATTTTGCTTATTGATTACTGATTCGTACATTGATTAATGATGGTCATCAATTACTACATAGCTTGTATACTCCATGCGATCCAAAAGGTTCATCGGCCTATATGCGTCCCCTTGTAGGTTTACTTAGTAAGGACCAGGCGCGCTAGCAATCTTATGAGATTGAGATGTCATCTAACAACCCCTCACGCACACCACCTCACTGCAGAAGAATTTGTTGTCAAGGCTGCCTAATCACGAAAATAACTGCTACACGGCCCGTTGTATGAGAACAGCCCCCTCCCCCGCACCCTGTCCCCCTCAGACCTCTCCTTCCTCAAAACCCATTTATCTTGGCCTCTTCCAGTTACACCAAGGAGATTACTCAAACTTTTCATCCAGAACAAATGTGGAAGGCCGACAGCTAACGGCAGATGCCATTCAATCACAGCCCCGTGCATGTTGCTGGTTAGGGAGGGGTCTCTTAACACGCTCCACCTTCCTGCGCATGTTCAATCACTGGATAACGCAGCTCTCAATCCAAATTACTCTTTTGTTGGTTTAAGGAGGCACGTAGCTCCCTCCTAATGCAGGCGAGATTGCCTGTGCCTGATGAATCCCATTCAACTCCTCCTCTGTTGTATACGGGATGCTTTAATTCCAAAGGGTTAGCAAAGCAGGTCCCTCTGCCAAATAAGATGTGTCGGCCCTGCGTTTAGAAAGCACATCCTTGAACATCATAGCCAAGTGGTTATAACAGCTCTTGTGTGGCCCACTGGTTTCAGAGTGATTTGTGTGTCTATCCGAAGTAGAATAGCTTTCTTCCATGGTAAAAATAATTACCATTCTCTAGCATCTAGAATGATTGAGGCTTGCAGTGTGCACTGAGTAATATGAATGTGACTATCAGAAAGTGCCCTGCAGCATCTGGGCACAAAGCAGTGGCTCCACATCTTCAGGTCCCCTTAGGATAAACAAACAAGCGCCCTAGAAAACAGCCACTGACATTTGACCTCTGTCTTTGAATGCACAGCAAATGTAATAAGATAACATGATTTACAGACCTGCTTACATCCAGCCCTCTGGTCAAATGCTCTTAGGAAAAGGAAAAAGAAGTCCCTATACAGATGACATAATGAGAAAAGTGGAAGCGGACAAGTACTGGGGCAGTGGTCCATGACTGACCACTAGCAACAAGGATTTTTAAACAACACTGAAAAGAACAAATTAAATGGCTTTGACCCCACAGAAGTATACTAAAAGTATACAAGAGTCTGTACGCTTAAGCGCAACCTACAAATTGGATGCCTATGTGGCTGGTTGTCTCAGGAAGCCACTGCAAGAAGAGGTTCACAAACGCCTCTGAGCAGAATTTCCATTCTGTCTTTGGAAGGCAAAGTGGCTCCAACACCAGAGCAAGACCTGAAAATGGCTACCTTTCTAGCCAAATACACTCGTGACCCTAAAAAGTGTATCAACCGCTCCTGGATGTCACAGGGCTCTTAACAAAGATTCTTGATATGGCCAAGGAAGCTAAAAGAATCTGGTTCCCTCATACCAACAATGTCCTCTTGGGCTAGGTCCAACGGGCTATCATCTTTCCAGGCAATTTGAAATGTGCACTGTCCACCGAAGGCAGTAGGTCCTTCTTTATCATGGTTGTTAGAAATGGGGTCTCTAGTTGACAGAGGTATACACCCTTGTCCAAGTAGGGATCACAATTCTAGTCAAGGTAAGTCACACACAATCAAAATTATCCTGTGCCCATCCTCTGGTAGCTTGGCACTGAGCAGTCAGGCTCATCGTAGAAGGCAATGTGTAAGGTATTTGTGCTATAAATAATACAGTGACACAGTGAAAACACCACACAGGTTTAGGACAATAGAGAATATTTATCTGAATTAAATACTGTTGAAACAATGAAAATCCAATGTACACAAGCAAAGTTATGAATTTTTAAAGATTAAATCCAACTAAAGCTCCTAGAAAACACAATAGCTCCAACTGGGGTTATCACAGCGTCATTGACGGAGTCGTTCCCAACAATCAGACATCACTGGTGCCAGTCACGGAGTCAGACGGACCCCCACGTACAGTACCTTTTGAAAATGAAGAACAAGGACATCGCACGGAGTCGAAAGAGGCGTTGGTGGAGTCAGTGAGGCGTCAGTCCCTTACGGCATCCGAGGGGATAGGCGTTGGTTCCGTACTGCGAGAAAGGTGAAGGTGCAGCATCAGCTCTGTCCAGATGCAGGGGGAGATGATGCGTCGTCGTCTGTGATCCGTCGATTCCTTGTGATCCGGCAGGGTCGCTGGTTCCGGTCCGTCAGGACATGACGTGTCGACTTTGCAGTGTTGCAATGATCCTGAGTGACATCAGCAGAATCTGGGCGACGTCAGACTTGCGTTGCAGGCCAAAGTCATTACGTGCAGGGAGGTACACAGAGCGGGAGCAGGCTGCAGCACCGCTGAAGTCATTCCGAAGTAGCTGAAGTCAGTGTACTAGCAAAAAGCTAGAAGTGGAAGTCTCTGTAGTCCCTGAGACCCCAGAACAGGAGGCAATCTCAATCCAATCCATTGGAGAGCAGTTTGGGGGGAAGGCAGAGTCCTTCCAGCACAGTCAGAGGAAAGCAGGGCAACAGCAGAGCAGCAGTCCTTTGTAGGAAAGCAGTCCAGAGAGTACTTTGGGCAGCCAGGCAGGTCTTTTGACAAAGTTCGGGTGCAGGTCATGAAGTGTCTGAGTTGGTGGGGTCAGAGACCCAGTTTATATACCCCAAAATGCCTTTGAAGTGGGGAACACTTCAAAGAGTGGTTTTGAAGTGCACATGTTCCCCTTTCAGTGCAGTCCTGTCTGCCAGGGTCCCAGTAGGGGGTTTAGCAGTCCATTGTGTTAGGGCAGGCCACTAGCCTTTGAAATATAAGTGTAAGGCCCCCCACCCTTCAAGCCCAGGAAGACCCATTCAATATGCAGAAGTGTGCAGATGTGACTGAGGCCCTCATTACAACCCTGGCGGTCAGAGATAAAGCAGCAGTAAAACCGCACACAGGCTGGTGGACAAAAAAATGGGATCACGACTACAGCGGAAACCGCCATGATAGACCGCCACTTTAACACTCCGACCGTCAGGGCGGTAGCAACAAACACTGTGGCGGTCACCGCCAACAGACAGGCGGAAGACAATGTACTGGCCACTGTATTATGACAGGCCAATCTGCCACCTTTTCTGGGGCGGTACCAACTATATCAAAAGCACGGCGAAAACAGTACACTGAAGGGAAACCACTCACCTTTCGACACTCAACGAAGAACCAGGACGCCATGGAGCCCGAACTACAGGTCCTGCCGATGCTGGTGTATCTGCTAATACACAAGGAATTTGAAAGAAGGCGGCGGCGGTGACGACAACGGTGAGTACTGCACCTAGCACACAGGGGAGGGGGGAGGAAAAAGAGCAAAAAATACACGCACTCAACACGCAACACCCCACCCCCACCCTCACCCACAACACCATACACACAAATACATGCATCAACATTACATATACACCCCGTAACCCTCTGGAAGAATGCAAGGACAAAAGGAATTGAGTCAAATCTTTCATATATTAGAAATAGGCAGATAAAGTAAATGATTAGAAAAAACAGTATATACAAATATTTACAATATGTGCAGAAGGCCGTACACTGTCCTTTGCAAATGTCCATGGCCCAGTGGGCAAAAACATCATGGGCGAAGCCCACACTTGACTCCTGCCTCAAAACGGAGAGAACACTGCAGGGGCATCAGGTCGAAAACACACAGGCACCTCAGCCAAAAGATGGTACTACACCACTTCTACTCGAGGGGGCTCCATGCCCACAGTGATGTCCTGGGGAGTGCAAAGCCACAGTCTCTCAAGTGGGTGGATTGCCCACTGCTTGCTCCTGGGGAAGTCTCTCAAGTGGGTGGTTAGCCCACTGCTTGGTCCTGGGGAGTGTAAAGCCACAGTCTCTCAAGTGGGTGGGTTGCCCACTGCTTGGTCCTGGGGAGTGCAAAGCCTCAGTCTCTCAAGTCTCTCAAGTGGGCAGGTTGCCCACTGCTTGGTCCTGGGGAGTGCAAAGCCACAGTCTCTCAAGTGAGTGGGTTGGCACTGCTTGGTCCTGGGGAGTGCAAAGCCACAGTCTCTCAAGTGGGTGGGTTTCCCACTGCTTGGTCCTGGGCAGTGCAAGGCTACAGTCTCTCAAGTAGGTCACATGTTCCACTGGTTCCGGAGGGGGCCTTGTGCCCAGTCTGCGTCATCCTGCCAAGGATAGGGGGAGTGGATGCACTTCTCCACTGGTTCTGGAGGGGGCCTTGTGCCCAGTCTGCTTCATCCTGCCAAGGATAGGGTGAGTGGATACATGTCTCCACTGGTTCTGGAGGGGGCCTTGTGCCCAGTCTGCTTCATCCTGCCAAGGATAGGGTGAGTGGATACATTTCTCCACTGGTTCTGGAGGGGACCTTGTGTCCAGTCTGCTTCATCCTGCCCAGGATAGGGTGAGTGGATGCATGTCTCCACTGGTTCTGAAGGGGGCTTTGTGCCCAGTCTGCTTCATCCTGCCAAGGATAGGGTGAGTCGATGCATTTCTTCACTGGTTATGGAGGGGGCATTGTGCACAGTGATGTTGCACCTGGGGTGTGGCATTCACATTCCCTCACCTGGGTGTCTGAGGCACGAGATGTGCAGGGTACAGGTAGCATGATACTCCATGGCGGCAGAGCCACACTCCATCCTGCGGCGACTTAGGCTGCAAACTTCTGGCAGTGCCAGAGCTGGTGGTGGTGCCTCAAGTGGTGGGTGCAGGGTCCAGGACGTCTCCTGCAGCCTCGGACAGCTGCCCACTGGGGATGCTGCTGATGTCCGATGTAGTAGCACCGGCTGGGCATGTGGCAGTGCATATGGCGGTGTAGGTGCCGGGGCCTGCGGCGATATCTGCGGCAGAGATGCTGCCCATGGTACAGGTGCTTGTAGTAGTGGAGGGAGACGCCAGGCCGTCTCCAGCAGCCTCAGACGGCTGCCCACTGGGAGGTCCGCATGTCCTTGGTGATGGCACGCCACAACTCCTTCTTCTGATGGGTGCTGACCTGCAAAGGAAACACAGACAGAAGGACACCATTAACCATACAATCCAGCCTGTCAAAGAAATGGCTCACATACTGCATTTGCCCCTCATCAAACACACACATGACCCATACCACTGCACAGACACTGCCACCAGCCATACCCCCCAAATGACACACTGCCAGCACACACACATCTCCTTGCAACCATGTCACATGCAACATACTCATGATGTACTCACCTGTTGGTCTGGAGTCCCATACAACTGCCCGTACGGGGGAGGACCCCATCGACCAGCCTCTCCAACTCCTCCGACGTGAAGGCTGGGGCCCTTTCCGCTGTTGCACGGGCTATGGCAGGTTCCAGACACAGGTCACAGCAGCACACACAGTGGAGATGTTGTCTTGTGGAAAGTCAGGAATCAAGTGAAGTGGTAGAAAGAAAATGGTGGTCACAGCCGCACCGTCACCGTCGGCATTGATCATCATTGGTTTGTATACTCCATAGAGGCCCATGTTAGCCATTGAGGAATTGCAAGGCAGTGCAGAATGCAATGGGACATACACCACATGTATTGTAATGTACAATGATGCTCATGGGTGTACCAGGAGGATTGTTGAAAGGACCTTCGGTCTCCTGAAGGCCAGGTTCAGGTGCCTCCATCTGACAGGTGGATCCATATGCTACTCCCCTGAGAAGGTCTGCAGGAGTTGTGTTGTGTACTCCATGTTGCACAACTTGGCCCTCAGAAGCCATATGCCCTATCTGGAGGCTGAGGGGGGTGACAATGCACCTGTGGCAGCAGTGAATAGTGAGTACAGTGAGGAGAAGAAAAAGGAAGAGGATGTGGACAACTAGAAACATATGATACAGCAGTACTTCCAATGACACTCAAGTAGGACTGCTGCACTAAACATTTCTCCATCTAAGTGTTGTGTGGCTGTAGCATTATGCCTTTGCCTTTGCATCCTAACTAGCTGTTACCTATGGCTTCCCATATTGCAGATGTTAGTGTTATTACGACAGTGTGATGCTGTGATGTGTACAAACTGCTGAGACACATATGTAGGATGGATCAACATATTACTTTACATTTGCACAGGAATATACAGTTCAAAACAGTTCAATACATTGTAAATTTACTTAAGATAAAGCATTATTACTCAAATTGTGTCCAAGGGTGTATATTAATTATACTGGTATACAATGCAAAGCGCAATAGAGTAGGGTAACGGTTGGGAAAAGGCCAGTGTAGTGGGCCAGTCTGTTTGTTGCACAGGTCCGGTGTCCTAGTGGGCCATAGGAAAGGGAGCAATGGCATTTTAAAGTGGACAAGGTGACATAGTGGGAGACACGAGGGACATTTAGGAGGGGCCATTTCCTGGCTGTCGTCTTGGCAACTGTCTCTAGTGTCTGTCTGGGTCGCAGGGAATGTTTGCGGGGTGGTTCACTTTCTGCAGGGGCAGGGATGCTAGTGGCCTGTGGGTCCTGTGGCTGGGCCTACTGTCTACTAGCTGCAGCAGATGTGGTGGGCTGGTCAGTACACTGGCTAGTGGAAGGAGCCTGCTGGTGTGCTGTGTAGTCCCTCATGATGTTGGCCATGTCACCCAGCACCCCTGCAATGGAGTCCATGGTGGTATTCAAGGCCTGCAATTCTTGCTTGATCTCCTGGTGGTGATCCCTTTGCAGCCGCTGGTTCTCCTGCATGATGTTTAACACCTGGCCCATCTTGTACTGGGATTGTTAGTATGCCCCCAGGACATTAGTGAGTGCCTCCTGGGCAGTCGGTTCTCTAGGCCTGTCCTCCCTCTGGCATACAGCTGTCCTCTGACCATCTCTGGCCCCCGTGCCTGTGTCCCCTGAATGGTTTACCCTCTCCCACTGACTACAGGACCCTCATTGCCTTGCCTTTGTGGTGTGGAATCAGGTCCCTGTACAGGTAGGCACACTACTGATTGATGTGTCCTGGGGACAGAGGTCTTGGGATGTTGGGTGGCTGCTGTGGTGTTGGATTCTGAGGGGGGAGGCTCTGTAATGGACTGAGAGTAGGATGGGGTAGTGGACTGACCAGTGGTCCGAGATGGGTCAGGGAATTCATCCAGATCCAGAGCTCCTGAGTTACTGTCATCACTGGGGGCATCTTCTGGTGGTGGACTGGGTAGCCTTGGAACCTCTTCGCCGCTGACATTAGCTGGGGCACCTGTGGGGATGTAAGTGGTGTATTATGCCACATGTCTGTGACATATTCTGCATCCCTAGCTTCCCCAATGTTATTGCTGTTGCCCTGCCACCTTTGGGTGTGTATGGTGATGGATTGTGGGATTGTTCGTTCTCCATGCTGTGCATGCATTGGCGGTGGGTGTACATGCAAGGCTGGAAGGGATGTGCATGCAGTGGGTATGGCATGCAGGGCTTCACATTTCATTTTGGTAATTGTGGTGGAGCACTGTGTGGGATGGACTGGGGTGATGGGTGTCAGGGTGAGGGGTGGTGGTGGCATGCAGGTATCGGGGAGTGATAGGTAGTAAATGTTGACTCACAGTCCACTCCAGTGAGTCCCTCAGGATGCAGGATTGCCAAGACTTGCTCCTCCCATGCTATCAGCTGTGTGGGAGGAGTTGGGGGTCAACCGCATGTCCTCCTGATGGTGAGCTGGTGCCTTGCTGCAATGGAACGCACCTTCCCCCATAGGTCGTTCCACCTCTTCCTTATGTCGCCCCTTGTGCTTGGATGTAGTCCCACAGCGTTCACCCTGTCCACAATCCTCTGCCATAGCTCCATCTTCCTGGCAATGGAAATCTGCTGGACCTGTGCTACAAACAGCTGTGGCTCTACCCTATTTCTTCAACCATGACCTGCAACTCCTCATCAGTGAAACAGGGGTGCCTTTGTGGGGACATGGGTGTTGTGTGATGTGTGTATGTTGTGCAACAGGTGGCATGAGAAGTGGTGGGGTATGTGGTGCATGACGGATGAATAGGGAGTTGTGATATGTGTGTGTAGTACTCTTTAGGATTGTCGTAGCAGAGTCTAGCCATTTTTGCAAAGGATTGTGGGTGATGTGGGGGGGTGTTTTATAGTGCAGTTGGTGGATGTGTGGGGTGTGTGTATTTGTGTCAGGTGTGGGTTTTTTGTTCTGGCCAATGTTGTCTTGTTTTGTATTTGGGTGGCCATTTCTGCCGTGGCCGTGTACACCGCCAAAGGTTTACCGCTGTTGAATGTCCGTTGTGGTGATTTGTGGGTCATTATTTGGAGGGTGTTGTATTAGTGGTGTAACGGTATGGGTGGTAGTACCAACAGTTTATCACATTCAGTGAGTCTGGCGGATTTGTGGTTATGGCTGTTTTCTGTCAGTTTTGTATGTATGTGTCATAATCTGGCGGATGGATGTCCACCTCCGCGGCAGTATGCTGGTGGCAGTCAGCGCGGCCAGTCAGCGCCAATGTCAGAATGAGGGCCTATGTGTTAATCACAGTTTACCTGGTATATCATATTTATTGCTCTCTTTTTGGATATGCCTTCTAAAGTGTGTTCAACGCACTGTTGTACTACTTGCTTTGTTTTCTTTTGAAAATATTAACTATAGATAAAAACACTCTTTCTGATCTCACCACAGATTCCTAAATTACCAGGTGCCCGGACTATGTCAAAGAGTTTTTTGACGTTGTAATACTCCCCACTGACCTACAGCAGGTGGTAATGTCAGGCTTCACTGTGGAACCGTGAGGAACCACAGTAGATGCTTTCATGGCTACTATATGACCCTTAAACAACCGTTTCGTAGTTCTTTTCCATGCCATAACAAATGACAAAGACAATATAAGGGAACAACCAAAATCTCAGACGACAAAAGGTGGGGGAGAGGTAAGTAATCTGCAGGAAGGTGCAGGCCCTTCAGAACGGACATTACCAAAGGTTAAGTAAATTGTTATTTTGACGGATGCACTTGCCTCTTGAGGAGACCACTTCACATTTATGAGGACCTCTTCAAGTTGAGCCTCCCAACCCTACAGGGAAGCTTCTCTCAAATGTAATACCTTTGACAAGGAGACTCGATTTGCTGTGCCATAAAGTAGGCTGCATAGCTAAGTCTACCATTTAAAGTCTGTTTGAACTGATAAGATAAAGGAAAAACATTAAAATCCTGATAATGGACATAACAAATTCTATTTATCTTTACAAATCCACTGCAGAGAACGCATACTTAGGTTGAACCCCAAGAACCAGAATGATCCGAGAAACAATAAGACCCAACCTTTTTTGGCAATCAAATATATAAATGTATATAAATACACATGAATACTTAAATGCCTCCTCTTATATTTGGTGCATGAGACAACATCATACAGATGCTACGACAAAGAAAAGTCTCTATTCTCAGTGGTTGAGATACCTGACCCCATAACAAACCCCATGCTATTAGCTTCTATTGCCAGGAGGCCATATAGCTTTCTACCTCAGCACAAAAATATTCTTCAGCTCCTTTGAGGAAAATGTGAAGTAATTTTATTTTGTTCAGATCTTCCTTTGCTTGTCTTTCTTTGTTTTCACATCCAAATTTATTTAAGTAGGTCACAAATGGCCTGAGCAGAAACTTCCCAAGCAAACAGACAGGGAAATCTGATGATGCTGACAACCTTGGTGCACCCCCTGAATTCAGAGAAAAGTAAACATGTAATATAATCATGGAGCACACATATAGGCTGCAATTCTTCTATCCACCTGGCGGTACAACCCCGTCTGTAGTGACCTACTAGTTCTCTCTGCAAACAGAAAGCAATACAGAGGTGAGAAGCAGTCATTGGCCATGTATACTAAGGGGTAAAGTTTCACAAACCAGGCAAAATGAGGTCCAAAATTCAACATCACCTGGCAGTGAAAATATATGTGTGCACAGGATAACTGTTTGACAAGCGATTTTGGTCCCTTAGTGGATCCAATGTCTACTGATCCATTTCTATCAGTTTGTATAAACTTTATTGTTCACTGCAAGTATCTGAAATTGTCTTTATAGGTCCACTGTATGTTCCCTTTTCCATGAAATGTACCACGCCTACCAGAAAACCTTCTAGTGTAGGTCATCAGCAATTTATATGAGCCTGTAATATATATTCTGACAGTACCCTCCCCTTTATCTAAGCTTCCCCCAAGCTTTTGTTGAGGGGTGTGATGGAACTTGTACACCAATCTAGAGGAATTAATATCTGTGGCAGGCTCCCATGATCTCTGTACCACAATGTGCCTCATTCTACTAGATACTTCTTCTCGTGTCCATAATCTTATTGGCCTCTTACTCAGATCCTCCATGAAACATTAAGGGAATTGGTTTAGTGGCCATCCTTTGCACTGAATGCCAAGGTTTTAAGAGCTGACGTGGTATGGTGCACAACATAATGGTGGACGGAGATGCAGCCCGAGTAATTACAAGTGGCTGAAATTAATTCAAAATTCCATCCATTACTCTTTTGCATACTTCAGGGTGATGCCCTATGTGGGACAGGTATGGCCAGACATGGGTCCCATGCACACTATGCCACTATAACCAAGCTATACTCAACTGATGAGCCCTGATAAGGTTGTAACCGGTCTTGGGTTGCTTGTGTTCCAGTTCATGGAAGGCTTGACAGTTTGGGCTGGACTTTTCCTACTGGAGCAGGATCAAGACTTATTTGCATATGGCTGGGTCCAAACTAAAGCGGCGGAATGTGTGCCAATTAGGAAAAACAGAGAATAATTGAATGCTCAAAAAGACCCCAAACCGGCAAAAATCCAATAAGGGGAACTTTAGATATGAATTTTCAAGGTTTTAAGTACAATTAGCCTCCAAAAACTATTGCTGCAATGCAAGTCACCTTGTTGCGGTAGACTGGGACATAGGCTTTTTTCAGGCCGATCACAATGGAGCAGGGATCGGATACACCAACCAAGTTCAACCCGGGTTGAGGTTTTACCTTAAACTCAGTCTCAAGAATTGAAGGCAAAATCATTCATCTGGGCATTGCATTAGGATGCATCCTAGGAAGGATCTACAGTGTCGGATATCCATTAGATGAGGTCCCAGTGAAGCCCTGGTTTAGGCAGGAAAAGCTCCAAGAGGTAAAATTCAAATTTCTCATCCAAGGAAGCCCTCTCACCGGTTGAATACTTTTGGCATCTTCAACTGGACAA